>NC_090817.1:49556730-50181730 GCF_000390325.3 Nicotiana tomentosiformis
AGAATTTGATCAACTCGAGAGTTATATGTTTCCATTTTTTGTCATTCACTTCAATCTTCTTCTCCCTCGATTCAATTCGCTTTGTCAGCTCCTAGAACATTTTCAAGATAGCGGGGTCGGTCCCTGACTCATTCACATTTGACCTCCCCGACACTGGTTCGCCCCTGTGAACAACTTCATGTGATGGCTCGGGTTCGACCCTACTTAGTGCGTGGTTCTGATTTTGAAGTTGTGCTATTGCAACTTGTTGAGCCTGCAACATTTCAAATATTATTCGAAGGCTGATTCCGCCTTATTCGCCGCTCTATGCGTTCTGACCAGCTGATCGAACATCTCTACGTATGCTATTTTCGGGGTCGACGCCCAGATTTGCATTTAGGGCAACATGGGAACTGACGTCGATAGGGTCTGCAACTGGTACTCCCTCGAGATCAACTGGACGCACTTTGTTTCCTGGGGCGGCTACATTGTGTTTTCACCATGAAAACCAAGACCATTGTCGATGTGTGTGGGTACTACTTGAGTGTTTGACTTGCTGATCCTGGAATCCAAAAAGCTTACAAGAACAAGTGTAAAGCAGTGTGTGTTATGATATGAAAATTAGCACCATGCAATCCCTATTATCCTTATCCCCACGGTGGGCACCAAACTGTTTACTCTTAAAATCGGATAATAATTAAATTCGTAAGTGGTTTTAAGGATATGTGATTTCACGTGGCACAAATTGAGAAATATTAGAAGTTAACTGTAAAATGAAACAAACCAATGTAACGCGCAACTTTGGCCCTCGAGCTAGGTCATCCTTGAACCAACTGAGTATATTATTGAAAAGTAAAAACTGAAAAACTGAATAAAAGAGCTTAAGAGAGAAAACGTAATATATTTCTTTGTTATGAGTGTGTTTACAAAATGATTGGAACCCCCTTTATATAGTAGAGGAGTTCTACATATGGTACAATTCTAAATACATATGAAAATCTTCTGATTGGCTAATCAACCGGTCTTGACTCGATATATGCCGAGATTTCCGCCACAATTCTCGCCCGGTCACGGATTCCTCGGCTAGATCCCTATCCTTCTCGGTCTCGACCTTAGCTGGTCTCGATCTCGATCGGTCCCTGAATCACGAGCTAGGCAATATTTATTCATGTAACAATCTAATATAACTTGGGATTGAACCTCGGTCTGCCACCCCGGTCTTGATTAACCATACAAAATCGGGCAAGCATGATTTTGACCGTATACACTACTATATTTGGTTAATATTTTTTACACTGCGATATAGCATCACAACATTTAATTAATTCATTTAGATAAAAAGTCCTGGGTAGTCGATCTATTCAAGAAACATCACAAAAAAATAGAGAAATTACTGCGATTATTGAAAAGCGCCACAATACAAAATATAAAATGGATTTTTTAAATATGCCATATTAAGTTTTTAAATAACGACGAGTGGTCCTAATGTACGGCGGTTCATTACCGCCGCTTGTTAATTAGTTTTTAAAAGTATTTACGCCAACTAGCTCAGACCAAAAAAAATCCCCCCAAAATATTTTAGCGTTTGGACATAGATTTTGTTGAAATTTGAAAAAATGTGTTTTTAATGATGAGATAAAAATAGGTTTTAAAAGTGTAAATTATTTTTGGACATGCATTTTACTTAAAAAGAATTTGAAGTTTTGTAAGTTGAAAACTTCAAAAACTACTCTAGAACTATTTTTGGGATTTTAAAATTTATTTTCAAAATCAGCCAAAAAATAATTTAAATCTATAAACTAACAGATATTTAAAAATAAAATTTGAAATAAAGTTTTCAAATTTTATGGCTAAACAGGCGCTAGAACTCCCTCCCCCATATCTCTCTCAACTATCTAAAAATAGAATTTTCTTACTCATATCTCTCTCAACTCTCCAGAAAATTAGATTTCTCTCCCTCCCTCCGAGAAGAAATTCCTAAGTATTGTGGATAAAGTCTATTCTTCTTAGATATCAGATATTTGCTAATGTTAATCAATTTTATTTCAAGTTCACGCATAAAGGGAATTTGGTAATTTTATTGGTCGAGGTTTTTTGGCCCCTTTGAGATCCTGGAGAGAGTTTGGGAGGTTGCTTATAGTCTTGCATCGCCTCCTAGCCTATCGAGGGTACATCCGATATTTCATATTTTCTTGCTTTAGAAGTACCATGAGGATAGCTCGCATGTACCAGACTTTAGCATAGTTCAGCTTAATAAAAGTTTGGCGTATGAGGAGGAGCTGGTGGCGATTCTAGCCCGGCAGGATCGAAAGTTGAGATCTAAGAGTTTCCTTCTGTGAAAGTGCAATGGAGAGGTCAGCTGATCGAGGCAGCTACGTGGGAGTCTAAGTCCGATATGCAGAGTAGATAGCCACACCTTTTTACAAGTCTAGGTACCTTTCTATGTCCATTCGAGTACGAATGTTTCTTTTAGAGGTGGAGATGTGATGACTCGATAAGCTGTTTTGAGTACTAGCCCTTATTTTATTATTTTGAGACTTCTATTAGCTTCATTTGATGCTTCTTGATTTGCGTGCATAGTCCGTGTTCTTTTTCGAAAAGGTTTTACATAAAAAGTTGAAGAAAATGTGATTTGTGGCTTTAAAAATAACATGAGTTGACTACACTCAACATTTTGGAGAAATGACCTCGGATCAGTGTTTTAACGATTTCGGTAGTCTGTATTGTGATTTGGACTTGGGTGTACACCCGGAATTGAATACAGAGGTCCCTATCATGATTTGACTTGTTTTGCAGAAAGTTATCACTTTGAATGTTTGGAAATTCCCTAGGTTTGACCGTAGGTTGAATTTATAGTTACCGGGTTCGAATTTTGGTTTTGCGACTTGAAATAGGTCAATTTTGTTTTTGAAACTTTGCTGCAAATTTTGGTCAAATACCCAGTTGGTTTGATATGATTCGGACGCTTGGTTGATGTGCAATTCATGGTTCTAGATTTTTTTTCGTGTTTTGATTACGTCAGCGAGTTCGTATGGCATTTTTAAACTTATGTGGATGTTTGGTTTGGAGCCCCGAGGGCTTGGGTGAGTTTCAGATGTATTTAGGATTAGATTGAGTTATTTATAGGTTGCTGGTGTGATGGTGCTGCAGTTGTCGCAATTGTGAGAACCAGCATCGCGATTGCGAAGAGGACAGGGGAGGTCCAGATGTTGCAAATGCCACTCCCTCTTCGCATTTGTGAAGACAGTATATGATTGGGTTGGGTCGCATTTGTGACCATTGTGTCGCTTTTGCGAAGAAGGATGCCATCGCAATTGCGAAGCCCTTGTCGCAAATGCAACATCTGTGTGGGCTGTCAGGGCCCACTTTTGCGATCCCTATTTTGCAATTGCAAGGGTTATAAGGTCGCATTTGCAACATCCGTGGCTCAACAAATGGGCTGGAAGACGGGATTTTAGTCTCATTTTCATATCTTTGAACCCTAGATTCGGTAGGAGGCGATTAGGAGAGGGGAGTTTTACATACAATCATTGGGTAAGTGATTTTGATATATTTTCAATTATATTACATGATTATACATGATGTTTAACGTCAAATTCATGAGAATATAAGAATTGTTTTTGGTATTTTGTCTATTTTTTGAAAAATAAAAATTTTGGATTTGAGAGTCGAATTGGACTCGGATTTGAAAACAAAACACATATATGGACTCGTGGGGTTATGAGTAGTCGAGATCTACCCTTGGACTCGGGTTTTAACCGGGCGAGCTCGGGGTTGACGTTTTTCAAATTCATTAAAGATTGAATCTTTTTTACTTGTGGGTATTTTCTAAAGCTTATTATGAATTATTTGAACTATATTTGGCTAGATTTGATTGGTTTGGAGGCTAATTCTAAAGGAAAAGCCGTGGTTGAGCATTGATTTGGTTGCTGAGTGAGGTAAGTATTGTGTTTAATCTTGTCTTGAGGGAATAAGGACTTGTTGGACTATTTGTTATGTGATTGTGTGGGAAAACAATGTATATTCGAGGTGACAAGTGTATATGCGCCGTCATGGGATTAAGCATGCGGGGTTTGGCTATTTACTTTCATGACTTCATGTATTCCATGTTATTTTTATTTATATGCTTTAATTTCTACATATTCTTACTTGATATCTATGCTTTACTTGTTAATTGTTATTAAATTGTTACTTGTTTTGATTTGTTCATTTCTCACTCAATAAATTCTTAACTGTTACCTGTTCCTACTTGCTTGTATATTCTCACTATCACCTATTTTTACTTGCTTTCATTGTTCTTATATTACTTGATTCCTATGTGGAATGTTAGGTGTCATCACAACCTCGAGGTTGGCATTCCGGATCGTGACACAATCTTCTTCGGATCCACCATAATCTTCCCCTCACTAAACACCACGTGACCCAAGAATGGTACCGAGTCTAACCAGAACTCGCACTTGGAGAACTTAGCATATAGATTCTTCTCCCTCAAAGTTTGGAGCACGATCCACAAATGCTGCTCATGCTCCTCCCAACTGCGAGAATGCACCAATATATCATCAATGAACACAATAATGAAGGAATCCAGATAAGGTTCAAACACACTGTTCATCTTGTGCGTGAAATCTAATGGGGAATTGGTCAGCCTAAAAGACGTCAACAAGGGCTCATAATGCCCATAATGGGTCCTGAATGTCGTCATAAGAATATTTGAAGCCCTAATCAACAACGGATGGTACCCCGATCTCAAATCAATCTTCGAGAGTACCCAAGCGCCCTAAAGCTGATCAAATAAATCATCAATACGCGGCAATGGATACTTGTTCTTGATAGTAACCTTGTTCAATTCCTGTATCAATGCACATCATCGTGGAACCGTGTTTCTTCTTCACAAATAAAACTGCAGCACCCTAAGATACAATACTCGGCTTGATGAAACCTTTATCTAGAATTCATGCAACTATTCCTTTAATTCCTTCAACTCTTCTTGAGCCATGTGGTACAATGAAATAGATATGGTCTGAGTGCCCGGTACTAAGTCAATACAAAAATCAGTGTCTCTTTCAGGTGGCATGCCCGTTAGGTCTGCATGAATAACAACTGAAATCTCCCTCAACACGGGGACTAAATCAACTGTGGGAGTATCATTACTCACATCCCTAACAAAGGCTAAGTACGCCAAGCACCCCGTCTCAGCCATCAATTGAGCCTTCAGAAAAGACACCATTCTACTAGGAACATAACCCATGGAACCTCTTCACTCCAACCTCAGCAACTATGCCATAACCAATGTCATAATCCTAGCGTGACAATCAAGAATATCATGATACAGAAATAACCTATCCATACCCAGAATCACATCGAAATTCACCATATTAAGCAACAGAAGATCAACCATAGCCTCATAGCCCCCAATAGGGAAAAAACAAGAATGATAGACACGGTCTACCACAATAGAATCCCCAATAGGTGTAGACACACAAACATAAGTATCCAAAGAATCACGAGATGTAACTAAATATGAAGGAAAATAGGATGACACGTACGAATAAGTACAACCCGAATCAAATAAAACGGATGCATCTCTATGACAGACTGGAACAATACATGTAATTACTACATCTGATACAACTTCCTCGGTCCTACTGGGGAAGGCATACAAACAAACCTGACCCTCCTTCTAGGACGTCCTCTACCCGCCTACCTTCCGCCTCTAACTTTTTATATAGGAGGAGTAGCAACTGGAGAGGTAGACATAACCTCAATACCCTGCTGAGGTACACCCCTCCGAAGTCTAGTACAGTCCCATCATAAGGTGCCTAGTATCACCACACTCAAGATAACTCCTCTGCAAGCATGGCTGCTGGTATTGAGTCTACGCCGGATGACTTGAATAATCATTGTAGGAACCCCCTACAGAAGGTGCACCAAAAGATGGCTATCAAGTATGAGTGCCTTGGGGTTCCTAGCTAGCTGGAGCACTATGGGTAACCTGAAGTACTGTTACATCCCAAATTTTCTTTAACGACCCGACCGGTCCCAAATACTAAATAAAGGGGAAGGCTTTCTTCAGTCGAACACATTGTAACACGCAATTAAATGCAATAATAGTTTACTTTTATCTTCTAACTATTATTAAAGGCATTAGTCACTTCTTCTGTTCTTCATTCCGAACTTGAACTGAGGGTCCAATCGAGGACACGTTCACTGTTCAATCCAATACCAGTCTTGGTCATAACATAGTGATTGGTTTGATCATTTATTTAATCAATTCATTTATTTGTTATTCTTAATTATTCTTGTTGAATTAAACCACTTATCCTTTAAACTGTGTACAAATTTAATTGTTATCCAATTTTGGGGTTAACAGTTTGGCACCAACCGTGGGGCTAAGGATAATAGTGGTGATTTGTTATGAATCTCCATAAACACCTTTTTTATACTTTTTCTTTTAAATCTTGATTCCAAGTAAGCCCGAAAATGTCAAACTCTTAGCCTGCTCACTTGAACGTTGACGCCGAGTCAGGCCATCACGACAAAAATAATAATGTGGTGCCCAATAATGATGTGCTTCGTGCCGATCCCACAGTGTCCCATCCACCGACTAGGTCGATGCTAACTCGCATGTGGCCATCAACATCAATTTGCCAACTAATCCTGAAAACAGTGTTCACGGGGGACCCCGACCAACAACTCGAGATGCACCCGAAGGTGAGGGTGATGGGGTGAGCCTACGATTAATTTTTTAAATGTTGCATGCTTAACAAGCGGAAATAGCATAGCTGCAGAATCAAAGCCACGACCCCAACATGGTCGATCCTGAACAATCCTGGGAAAATAGTCGAAAGGACGAACAAATTACAGAAAGACCGGGTGAAGCCGAGCCCTGGGTAACTTCAGAGGTAATGAAGATGCTCAAAGCGTTGACAAAATGGGTCGAGTCAAGCGAGAAAAATACTGAGGCCAACGACAAGAAGGTGGAAACATACAACTCCAAGGTCGATCAGATCCCGGGAGCACACCCGATATTGAAGGGACCAGACTCCAATAAATTTATCCAGAAGCCTTTTCCTCCGAGCGCGACACCAAAATTGATCCCAAAGAGGTTTTGTATGCCCTACATTCCAAAATATAATGGGACCACAAATCCAAATGAGCATGTAACCTCCTATACATACGCGATCAAAGGGAACGATTTGGAAGATGAAGAAATCGAGTCAGTGTTGCTGAAAGAGTTTGGGGAAACTTTGTCCAAGGAAGAAATAATATGGTATCACAACTTGCCTCCAAATTCCATTTACACATTTGCTATGTTTACAGATGCTTTCGTAAAGGCCAATGCCTTAACCATGAACATCGAGACCAGAAAGTCAGATCTCTTTATGGTCAAGCAAAGGGATAACGAGATGCTCAGGGAGTTCGTGTCAAGATTACAGATGGAGCGGATTGACTTGCCACCAGTTTCAGTTGATTAGGCCATTTAGGCATTCACTCAGGGGCTCAATCCCCAAAGTTCTGTGGCCTCTCAACAGCTAAAACAAAATTTGGTGGAGTACCCGGTGGTAACCTGCGCCGACGTCCACAACAACTACCAGTCGAAGATCAAAGTCGAGGACGACAACCAACTCGGGGCCCCTTCTGGATCTGTTTACCCCATCAGGACCGATGATAGATCTAAGAGAGTCATTGATCAAGATCCAAGGCCGGTCCAATATCGATATCAACCATACAATGCAGATCGAAGGGGAAATGGATCCGGGTATCATCCCACAAGGAATGAGAACAGAGGTGATCGAGAGCCTAGTGACAGGGGCTTGATGAGCCAGAATGGGTTCGACAAGCCACTCGAGAGCAGGGAGGCAAGCATCATGTCGACCATAGGGCACATCAAAGAGACCAAGTACCCCCGGCTATTGAAGTTTGACCCAACCTAGCGAGATCCTAACTTGATGTCCAAGTATCACGGCACCCACTGTCATAGGATCAAAGATTACCGACAACTAAGGGAATTCCTAAGTGAACGAGCGAAAAACCACTTCAGAAATAGGGACGCCAACAAATAGGTCAAACAAGAGGAGCCTCAGCACGTCATCAACATGATCATTTGGGAGTCAAAGTCCCCCATGGGCCAATGATAAAACACACCAAAATATCTATTACGAAGGAAAACTGCACCCGGGATTACGTTCCGAAGGGAGCCATTTTGTTCAGCGACGAAGACGCCGAGGGCATTGTATAGCCTCACGATGATGCATTGGTAATATCTGTACTTATTAATAAATCTTAGGTTAAACGTGTGCTGATTGATCTTGGTAGCTTGGCCAACATCATCAGATCAAGGGTCGTAGAGCAATTGGGTGTTACACGATCAAATCGTGCCGGTAGTCCGGGTATTGAATGGATTCAACATGGCATGTGAGACCACGAAAGGAGAGATAACTTTGCCGGTAAACACTGCCGGGACAATCCAAGAAACTAAGTTCTATGTGATCGAAGGGGATATAAGGTACAATGCTTTATTCGCATGGCCATGTGTCCAAAACATGAGGGCGGTACCTTCGACCTTGCACCAGGCGTTGAAATTTCCCACACCGGGGGGGAGTCAAAATGGTCTATGGAGAATAGCTGGCCGCAAGGGAAATGTTTGATGTCGACAAAGTGATCCCGGTGCCCATGATTTCAACATCGAGGAGCGCAGAACCGATAAAAAAGGAAGAGATCAAATAGCAATCACTGATACCGGCCTCAACCAAACTGGAGAAACATGAAGAATAAGGAGGTGACGATGAGGACGATTACCACGTCCTGAGATCATTCATAGCTCCCGATGACACCGACTCCACCAAATCAACGATTGAAGAGTTACAGAAAGTTATATTAATCGAGCATCTACCGGATCAAAAGGTATACCTGGGCATAGGGTTAACCCCCGAGCTCAGAAAAACACTTATTAATTTTCTTAAAGCTAACGATGACTGTTTTTCTTGGTCCCATCTTGACATGACAGGGATCCCACCAGAGGTAACCACTAACAAGTTGAGTTTGGACCCGAAGTTCCATCCGGTTAAGCAGAAGAGAAGGCCACAATCCGAGGTCAAACATGTATTCATCAAGGATGAGTTATCCAAACTCCTAAAAATAAGATCCATCCGGGAAGTTAAATACCCAAATTTGTAAGCCAACGTAGTGGTAGTACCCAAAAAAGGAAATAAACTAAGGATGTGTGTGGATTATAAAGATCTAAAAAAGCATGCCCAAAGGATTCTTTACCTCTGCCTAACATCGATCGAATGATCAACGCGACGGTCGAGCACAAGATACTTAGTTTTCTCTACGCCTACTCCGGGTACAACCAAATTCGAATGGACCTGGACGATCAAGAAAAGACTTCTTTCATAACAAAATTTGGCACCTACTTTTATAACGTAATGCCGTTTGGGTTAAAGAACGTTGGTGCCACCTACCAACACCTTGAAAACTATATGTTCGAAGAACAAATAGGAAAATCAATCGAAGTTTATATTCACAATATGTTGGTCAAGTCCCTGCGATTAAAGGACCATTTGAACTATTTGCAGGAAACCTTCGACATATTAAGGAAGTACAACATAAAGCTAAACCTAGAGAAGTGTGCATTTGGGGTCGGTTCGGGCAAATTCCTTGGGTTCATAGTATCTAATCGGGGGATAGAGATCAACCCCGACAAAATAAATGCCACATAGGAAATCACCGTAGTTGACAACGTCAAGGCGGTTTAAAGACTGACTATTAGAATAACTGCATTAGGCTGGTTCATCTTGAGGTCGTCGGACAAGAGCCATCAGATCTTTTCACTATTGAAAGGAATGCCAACAAGCTTTGGAAGTACTCAAGTGATACCTATCGAGCCTCAATCTTCTACACACTCTGATGGCAGACAAATAAGTGTACTCTACTTGGCGGTTTTCATGGTGGCAGTAAGTGGTGTCTTAGTCTGGAAAGAAGAAGGTATGCAATTTCCTATTTATTATGTTAGTAGAACCATAGGTGATGCCGAAACAAGGTATCATCACCTAGAAAAGTTAGCAATCGCCTTGCTAAGCGCTTCCAGGAAACTAAAACCGTATTTTCAATGCCACCCCATATGTGGCATAACCTCTTACCCACTGAGGAATATCATGCATAAACCCGAGCTCTCGGGCCTGTTAGCCGAATGGGTCATGGAGATTAGCGGGTACGATATCTAGTACTAGCCCCGAACTGCCATAAAATCTCAGATTTTGGCAGACTTCGAGGCCGACTTTACGCCGGCCTTGATACCCAAAGTCAAAAAAGAATTACTGCTCACATCAGGGGCTAATTCGCGAATCTAGACCCTATTCACGGATGGTGCCTCCAACGCGAAGGGATCCAGGCTTAATATCGTGTTAAAACCACCTGCGGGAAGCATAATTAGACAGTCTATTAGAACTGTAAAATTGACTAACAATGAAGCCGAGTATGAAGCCATGATTATAGGTCTAGACCTGGCTAAGATCCATGGGGCTGAAGTGATCGAAGCTAAATACAATTCCCTCCTCGTCGTAAATCAAGTCAACGGATCATTCAAAGTAAAGGAATAGTGGATATGGCGGTACTTGGACAAATTACAGGTAAGCCACCAATTCAAGGAATGGAATCTACAACATGTACCTCAAGATCAAAACAGTGAGGCCGATGCACTGGCCAACTTAGGCTCATCTATTGACTTTAATGAATTGAGCTCGGGGGCAGTGGTGTAACTGATGAACTCGGTGGTAGAAGAAGTCACGCCGAAGTAAACTCGACAAGTTTGACTTGGGATTGGAGAAACAAATACATTAACTACCTGAAGACAGGAAAATTGCCATCGGATCCAAAGGAATAGAGAGTCCTACGCACCAAAGCAGCCAGATTTAGCTTAGTAGAAGGGGCATTGTTCAGGAGTTCCTTTTTCGTCCCATTGTCTAGATTTTTAGGTCCGGGAGAAACCGAATACTCCATGAGAGATGTTCACAAGGGCACTTGCGGGAACCATTCGGGGGCAGAATCCTTAGTTCGAAAGCTAATCAGAGCCGACTACTACTGGAATGAAAGGGACAAGGATGTATAAGACTCCGTGCGAAAATGCAACGAGTGCCAAAGACACGCCACGATGATTCATTAGCTGGGAGAATTGCTCCACTCGGTAAAGTCCAGTACTTACTACTCATGACCGATTATTTTTCCAAATAGGCCGAGGCTCAAGCGTTCGATAAGGTTCGGGAGAAAGAATTCATCAACTTCATTTGGGATCACATCTTCTGTCGATTTGGAATACCGGTCGAGATCGTTTGTGACAACGGAAAGAAATTCGTCAGTAGTAAGGTAAGCATGTTTTTCGAAGACCACAAGATCAAAGAGATATTATCAATGCCTTACCATCCTAGTGGGAATGGGAAAGCGGAATTGACGAACAACACTATACTCCAAAACTTAAAAAGAGATTGACCTGTTCAAAAGGAAAGTAGAAGGAAATATTGCCCGAAGTCCAGTATGTGTACCGTACGACTTCGAAGTCCAGTACCGGGGTGACCCTGCTCTCTCTAGTGTATGGATCAGAAGCCTTAATACCAGTTTTGGTAGGGAAATCGAGCCTCAGGCTCCAGTATGCTACTGAAGAGTCAAATGGTGAGGCCATGACCACGAGCCTGGAATTATTGGACGAAAGGTGGGAAGCTGCCATGGTCTGGTTGGCCTCCCAAAAGCAACGAGTAGGGATGTACTACAACCGAAGAGCCAACCTCCAATATTTTCAAGTTGGGGAGTTGGTATTGAGAAAGGTAATACAACACACTAGGAACCCAAACGAAGGGAAACTTGGCCCGAATTGGGAAGGACCATATAGAGTCATCGGAATAACCGGCAAAGGCCCGAAAAATTTTATATGTAAAAAGCTAAGGCTTGGTGATTAGGATACATTATAAGGGTCAAACGGTCATGCAAACCATGACATGTAGCCCACTCTGGCCACGACACAAGGCTTATGCGCCTCTGATTATGTACCCTACATATAAAATAATGAACAGAATCTCTGCTTCCCTTATACTTTATTACTATGCATTTCGCTTCTTCGATGTTTCACAATGAATCCTAGATCCTAAAGCCCACGAGATACCCTTACTCGGGGACTATAGTCCGATAAACAATACGGACGGCCCGGGCTATCGAATCCTAGAGGCACCAAGACTATTAGGCAGTGCCTGAATACGAAAGGCTACGACACCCTGAAATGGCTCGAAAACGTCCGAAGTCCATACCTAGAAAGTAAGGCCCTTACGTATAATCAAAACTTATTAAAAGGTTACACTCGGAAAAAACATCGCCATATATGACTAAAACACTTAAGCATCTTAAAGGCCTTCGATTTTATCGAAGACTCGAAGCCACGAGTAATCTGGAGTTTCCATTGAAATTTGGCCCCATTCGGGCCTCCGATGAATGGATGCTCTAGATTACATTTGGTTTTATGCTAAGGCATTAAAAATAATATGTAAATAAAAAATTGCAAATAGATGCTTAAAAGTAAAGATATGTTATGGAAAAAGGGGGAAATTTTATAATTTCAAAAATATTTACAAAGTCACGATAAAACGGCCTCAAAATAAACAAAAAAGAAAAAATACAAGGAAAAACCAAAAAAAGAGCTAAGTCATCTATGTTTGGCCTTCACCAGGGCTCGACTCGTCACCAGAACCGTCAGAACCCTCGGAAACTTCGGAGCCTTTGGGACCCTTAAGCTTATAGAGTTCCTTTGCCTCAGCCTCGAGTCTCTTGGCTTCTTCGATCTCTGCCGACATGTCAAAACCTCGGGCGTGAATCTCCTTGAGGGTCTCTCTCCAGGATAGCTGCATTAAATATTCGGTCTTAATCTCCACATCAGCCTTATATTGGGCCATCATTTCCTCTACATTGGAGGAATCAATCAAAGTTGCATCCAATTTTTGCCTCAGCGCAGCGTATTCTTGACTGAGGGTATCCCATTCCGTTACGATCGAGTTCAGCTGCGCCCAAAGTTAATTATTTAGCCTAGACCATTTGTCGGCCTTGTCCTTTGCCACCCGGAGCTGGTCCTTGACCGATGCCAGCTCCTCTTTTGTAGCTTCTTTTTCTGAAGCCAGCAGGGCCATCATGCCCCTCAATGCCTCGGTCGTGTCCTTTACCTCATCCATCTTAGCCCAAAGTTGATCGATCCAGTCTGTCTTCTCTTGGACCTGTGAAGTTGCGTTGTTAGTCATCATGAGTAGCTTCTCACTCTTCGCCTCAAAGATCCTTACCTTCTCGACCAAATCGACATATTACCGTTTCACAAACGAGGCCTCCTTTTGAGCCTTTTCCAGCTCGGCGCGAAGAGTTAGGAGATCCTTAAGAGCCTCATCTTGTTATTCATTGTGAGCTCTATACATATCCTTCTTCCGTATCTGCTCTTTGAGATCAAACTCAAGTTGACTGATTTTCAAGCGAGACTGAAGGATGCATTCACGATGAAGCACCGAAGCCGGAAAAACAATGAGGTCATTAGAACATGCTAAGCAAAACTCTGTAAAGGATACAAAGGATTGACGTCCTACCAAGATCAATTCCTATTGTGCCTCATTGAAGAGGCTCGATATGCCTACTTCGTTCATATTTGTCTGGTCCTCCTCGGTCACCAGGTAACAAAGGTAGCTGGCCATGCTGACCAGAGCAGACAACGCCCGAGCATCCCCTGGGATAGTAAGAACGACCGTTCTCTTACGGTTAGGATCTACACTCGGGGCAGGGAGTTGCCTCACTATTTTCGGGCTCGAGCTAAGCTCATTCGCTCCCAATGGCACATCTTTTTTTGGGACCTCCAGGTGACCAAGCCCGAAGTAGTCCTCAAACACGGTCATGTCCATGCCGTCAAAGAACATGTTGAGGGTATCAACTGGGCCCGGTGCTGTCCCGGTGGATATTTGTTTCTCAGCTTGAGCATCTTCAAACATGGACTCAGTGTAGGACGACGTCTCCGTGATGTCGATGACACCAGCTACCTCCTTCGGGGCAGGAGCGACTTTACAGGATGTTATGGCCTCCAACTCTCCCTCTAGTTTCTGAGCTATAAGGGGATCGACCTCTTAGTATCCTTTTCCAGTTTCCACTTGCTCCCCCTCGTTGATGGTCGACTTGTGAGCAATGAACTAAAGGTCATCATCCTTGGGGTAATCCCTGAGCTGGTAGAGGGAATCAGAGTCCAGTCCCCTGGACTTGCTGCTCTTTTTGTTGCTTTCCTGTACCCGGATGGTCACCCTTTTCTTCTTCACCTCAGAATTCGGGGAGCCCGAGGATTTCCTCTTCTTCTTCCTTTTCTCCTCTTTTGCAGCATCCCCGGTCTGTCCCGAAGCAGAGGGTTCGGCGAGCGAGGATGATTCCTCATCCTTATCCAATGGGCTGAGCTCGATGGTCTTGGGCAAACCTGTGAGAAGGCAGGATTATGTATCACACTCTTATGGGATCGGGTTGTTCGCCTCGGCAGTTCTATGAAATACTCTTATGGGATCGAGTCGCTTTCCTCGGCAGAATTGTGCGTAATACTTGATAAGGACTTTGCGTACTCATGAGTTTCTTGATTTGAGATGTGACCGTTGATTTGGTATTGACCGTTACGTATTCCACTTGAGGAGGTGTCCGATAATTGAGGATTTTTGTTCATTGTTCAACTGTAGACCGTATTATTTTCCTATACCTGTACTCATTGTTTACTTACCATGTTTCATACTTGTCTACTTTATTATACTTGATTTACTGGACCACTAGTAAGCGTCAATGTTGACCCCTCGTCACTACCTCTTCGGGGTTAGGGTAGATACTTACTGGATACACGTTGATTTACATACTCATACTGCATTTCTGCACTAAATGTGCAGGATCTGATAGTTTCATTTGGTGGTCATTTGGGCGCATAGGCGCAGCTGCTGAGGGGACTTTATGGTGTGCTGCATTCCATGCTACGATTTGCACCACAGAGAGTTTCCATCATAATTATTTACTTTATCGTATCTATCTTGTATTTCAGACAAATGTTGTATTGTTATTGTACTTCCTAGTAGATGCTCGTGCATTTGTGATACTAGATTTTGGGGTGTTCTGGAATCTCTTTATAGTTTGCTTTACATTGACACACTTTTACTTTATATTTTATTTAAATTGTAAGTATCCATGATTTTTAATACATTGACCTCTCTATCTAATAAGATTTAAGATTTTAAAAAAAAAATGAATAATTAAGTTGGTAGTTCACCGTTGGTTTGCCTAACTGCGACGTTGGGTGCCATCACAACCTATAGTGGGTTTTGGATCATGATACTGAATCACCCAAGAACCGAAACCGACGATATACACGAGTCATAATACATCATACGGAGCTACTCATGCCTTCAAACCACCAAGCGAAGTGTAAATGCTCAAAACGACCGGTCGGATCGTTACAGCCAACTTCCCGTCAAAATGGTCAAAATTCCGAACCAATTATATTTTCGAGTTACCTATACGGCATAAAGTTCAGATGATCAAGTTTCAATTTTAATGTCAATTGACAGGTCAAATCTCATATTTCCTAAAATTTAAGCTTAGAGCTAAACCTCAACATCACCACCCAATATCATGAATTTAAAGGTGAATACATACCCAATATCATAAATCCAATTCAATATTCACTATAACATGGATATTCATGTCGCAAGAATAATAATAAAATCAAAAAGGTAAAGCAATACCTTAATAGCATGTATTTTCTGTAGCCGAATTTGTGCTTTAAATGTAAATATTTCTCTCAATTCCTTTGTTGCTTCCTTAAGCAAACCAAACGTCCGCATCCCAAAAGATCCAACGAGTCAGTCTAGGATGCCATTGAGATAGCAGCAAGTAGCTTTGTTTCAATTTGGCGCTGCCGTCCAACTTTTCTCCAAAGTAGACCAAGATATCAATTTCATTTAACTAATGTCCTAGAACGTGAGACAAGAATAATAAATGTGGGCTTAGCCCACTTCTAGTCCAATGTAATTTAGGTCACAAACTTAGATACCCAACTCTTTTCATATAATTTTCTGTACACGAACTTTATGAATCAACTTATAAATATATTAAGAAAATCTTTATGAGTGTAATCCACGTGAATTGACTAACCAATTATTCAAATATGACGCCTTAAGTGATTCTTGTCTTTATCTCCCATCTTGCAACACCTCGCGTGACTAAGGATCAACATAGGCATTTTAGCTTGTCTAAATTTTCAATTTACTTTTTTTATACTCATTAAAAGCCTCTGAAAGTGTGTGTATTGCCTCCTCTCTCACATGTAAGCTCTTAAATAATTATTCTTGAAACTTTATTTTCTCAAGTCGTGTACTTTGTATATATATACACCCGAGTACTCACATCAAGAAATAACATAAAAGTTCACCTTTAAAGTATCGGGTTATTATAATGAAAAGAAAGTACTCGTTTTGTTAAAGTGAAAGAAAATATTTTTTCTATATCATGAAAAGAAAATACTTAGTTTGTTGAAATGAAAAAAATACTTTTTCGACATCATGAAAAAAAAAAAGTGCTCGTTTTGTTGAAATGAAAGAAAATACTTTTTCTACATCATGAAAAGAATATATTTATTTTGTTGGAAAAAAAAAGTACTCTATTTACAACATGAAAAGAAAATACTTTTAATAATATTTCTATTTAGGATGGGTGGTGAGCGAGGTTGGGATGGGTGGGTATGGTGGGGGTAGGAGTTGGGGTGGGTGGGGTAGGGGTGGTTTGGGGGTGGGATGGATGGGGTGGGTAGGGGTTGGTGGGGATGGAGAATAGGGTGGGGAATGAGAAAAAGAGTTTTGAAAAATATTTTCCCATAGGTATAAAAATTTTCCCCAATTAGAGGAAAATGAGTTCATGAGTAAAATATTTTTCAAAACATTTAAGCCAACCAAACATAGAAAAATTCTTTTATACCAAACACACCCTTAGTTGTAACGACCCGACCAGTCGTTTTGAGTATTACAACCCTATTCCCCCATTTACT
Organism: Nicotiana tomentosiformis; assembly: GCF_000390325.3. Taxonomy (NCBI): domain Eukaryota; kingdom Viridiplantae; phylum Streptophyta; class Magnoliopsida; order Solanales; family Solanaceae; genus Nicotiana; species Nicotiana tomentosiformis. Next base: position 49,573,781 of record NC_090817.1, read on the forward strand.
GCTTATTTTGTGCTTAATTATTATTATGTGACTTGTCGAGATAGTTGGTTCGGTTCTGAGAGGATGTTTCGGAATGAATTTGGACACTTAGTCCCAAGGTTGGAAGCTTAAGTTGAAAGAGTTACCGAATATTGAATTATATGTAAATGACTCTAAAATGGAGTTTTGATGGTTCTGATAGCTCCGTAGGGTAATTTTGGACTTAGGAGTATGTTCGGATAGTGATTCGGCGATCAGTAGGTGATTCTCGCTAGAAATGACGAAAGTTGAAAAAATAGAAGTTTGGATAGTTGAGAAGTTTGACCGAGAATTGACTTTATTGATATCGGGGTCGGATTCTGATTTCGAAAGTTGGAATAGGCCTGTCATGTCATTTATGACTTGTGTGCAAACTTTGAGGTCAATCGGAATTGTTTTGATATGATTAGGCGTTACTTTTGGAAGTCGGGTGTTCATAGTTTCAATAGGCTTGAATTGGGTTGCGAATCGTTGAATCGATCATCCTTAGATGTGATTTGAGATTTTGAGTAAGTTCGCATTGTGTTTTAGGGCTTGTTGGTATATTGGGATGGGGTCCCGGGGACCTCGGGTGTGTTTAGTATGATTTTGAACAAGTTTGAGAATTTTGGCACTTGGATGATGTTCTGGAGCAGTTGAAGTGCGGAGAGCACGTTCTTGAGTGCTGAGGCAAAGCCTCATGTGCGGCCGCAAACTCCCAAAGTGTGGAGGCAGTGGAAAATGTGCGGACTGCAGTGGAAAATGTGCGGATTTGATCGTCTGATTTCAGAAGTTTATATCTTTTAATCTACAACGAATTTTGAGATGATCTAAAAATAAAAGTTGTAGCCCTTTGAGTGTAGTTTCTAGAAAGGTAAACCGTTCATCATTTGAATATTTGTAGAAAAAGTTACGCTCAATTTACTAAAACCTAGTAGTACAGTTGCTACTCAAGTGCGGCCGCAAAATTTGGATCGCGACCGCGAAACTTGGAAGTATGGACCACACAAAAGAAAGTGCGGTTAGCACTTTGGGAGATCAGATGTGGTACCATATAAAATGAGGGTTTCATCTCGTTTTTCATTTTTGGACTTAGAGAGCTCGGCTTGTGGCGATGTTTCGTGGGTTTTTCAAAAAATTCATCGAGTTAAGTAATTCTAACTCAGTTTTGGCTATATTACATGAATCCATTATTATTTTTATCATTTAATTAGTGATTTGAGTTAAAAATTTGGGAAAAATTATAGAAACTTCATAGGCTTTAATTTGAGGATTTGAAGGTCGAGTTGTGATCGGATTTGAGTAATTTTGATATGGTTGAACTCGTAGTTGAATGGATGTTCGAATTTTGCTAATTTTGTTAGATTCTGAGACGCGGGTTAGGTTTGACCTCTTTAGTTGACTTTTGATTAAGAACTTAACATTTTCATATGGAATTGATTCATATAGCTTGTGTTGATTGTACCGAGTTGTTTGTGGCTAGATTCGAGACATTCGGAGGCCGATTCGCGAGACAAGGGCTTATTTGTAATGATCTGGCCGGTCGTTTTAAGAGTTGTAGCCTCGTTCTCCCAATTTACTGCTCATTTTGTACCTTATAGCTGTTATGTGACTTGTCGGGGTAGTCGGTTCAGGTCCGGAGAGATTTCAGAATGAATTGAGACACTCAGTCTCAAAGTTGGAAGCTTAAGTTGAAAAAGTTGACCGGATGTTGACTTATGAGTAAACGACTCCGGAATGGGGTTTTGGTAGTTCCGTTGGGTGATCTTGGACTTAGGAGCGTATTCGGATAGTGATTTGGAGGTACGTAGTTGAATTAGGCTTGAAATGGCGAAAATTAAAAATTTGAAAGTTTGACCGAGAGTGGACTTTGTTGCTACCTGGTTTGGATTGGAGTTTCGGGAGTTAGAGTAGGTCCGTGGTGTCATTTGTGACTTGTGTGCAAAATTTAAGGTCAATCGGACGTGATTTGATAGTTTTCGGCATCGTTTGTAGAAGTTAGAATTTCCTTAGTTTCAATAGGCTTGAATTGGGGTGCGCTTCGTGTTTTTGATATTGTTTGAGGTGATTTTAGGGCTCGACTAATGTCGTATCGTGTTTTAATAGGTTTGTTTGATTGAGGTCCCGGGGGCTTCAAGTTGATTTCGGATGGTTAACGGATCAAAAATGGGGTTTAGTGCATTGCTGAAGCTGGGAGTTCTCTGGTGTGATCAGTTACACTCCATGTTTTCGTACGTGAAAATACGCCATAAGTAAATTGATAAAAACTCGAAAATGAGATGTTACATCCCCCATTTTCGTACGTAAAAGTTTCGTCGTAAGTTAATCGACGTAAGCTCGGGAATGAGATTATTTTGAGGTTATAAGTATTATGCTATTTCAAACAAGTGATAAGTAAATTCGTGAAGGTGAAAGGGTAAGTGAATCAAAGAAAATGAGTTTCATCGAAGTTTGTCATTTTGAGATAAAATACGGTCCAAGCTATAATACCCCGTATTTATGGACTAGTGCCATACAAGGTACCACATGACCATGATAGTAAGATGTATAGAGTATGTTAGAAGTGAGTAGTATTTTAAGTAATTTGAGATAATTCTTAATTATGTGAATAATTAGTTAATTATTGGTTAATAGGAGATTAACTAGTTACTTAAGAAATTGTGGATAAAGCCTAAAGGGGACAACCCCCAATTTTAAGAGACTTTCCCATATCATTAAGAGTGAGATGCTTATGCTTGCTAAGCTAACAGATGAAATCTCAAAAAAAGGAGTTTATATGAAACTTCATAATACGATAAAGCGTGAGATTTGCGATTCTAAGGGAGTACGGTGCAATCTTTCTCAAGAACATCATAAGAATTTTTCCCTACTTCGATCCGCCGTTACGTGTTTTTCGCAGAAGACGTGGGTTAGAGGAATTGTCAAGAGAATCGGTTCAGGTATGGTAAGGCTATCCCTTCTTTACTTTTGGCATGATCCATACGATACAAACGAAACGAGCAAATGCACAACTTTCATAAATGACTTTATTCATAAAAATACTAGAGATGCCTACGCTCTTGATTCCTCATGTGTCCTATTGTTCTATCATCTGTTCATGGGTGTCAGAAAATACATAAATTGATAAAGTTTATTTCATGACATTAATCAAAGGCATAATGGTCTTATGACATTCCGAGAGATCTTATTAACGTATTTCATATGCATTTCATTCATTTATATATGTACATTGACCCATGACCAGATGGCGTTATATACACGTATATTATATGTATATGGGATATGGAAAAAGGTTACGACATTATATACGCACCACCACCTGATCAGCTGGTATACGTTGATGATTTGCCCACAGTGGCCGAGATGATATGATGGGATTCCCTCAGAGGCTTGATGATGTTATGAACGCATATACCTATGCATGGTATGAAATTTATACGCATATGCATGATATTATAAATATGAAATGATTCACAGAGCTATTCAGACTTACATGTTGAGTATTTTATTCCATGTTTCTCTATGTCTTTTATTTACTAATTTTCATTCCTTACATACTCGGTACATTATTTGTACTGACGTCCCTTTTGCCCGGGGACACTGCGTTTCATGCTCGCAGGTCCCGATAGACAGGTTGAGAGTCCTCCAAGTAGGCTATTAGTTCAGCGGAAGAAGTTGGTGCGCTCCATTTGCTCAGGAGTTGCTAATTTGGTCAATATGATTTGGTCATGTATTGATTAGTATGGCGGGGCCTGTCCCGACCTTTATGGTGTTTATCTACTCTTAGAGGCTTGTAGACATATGTCATGTACGTGAAAGATTGTATGACTTTGTCGGCCTATGTTTAGTGTACGAGTGATCATTTTGGCCTTATAAGCCCGTATGTCATATGTATAAGTTTGTAGTACATGTTGGGTCATCTAATGTTGAGTGTTTCCTCATGTTTTATTCTACTTACCTCACGATAGCCTCTCTGGCTCATTTATCTATGATAGTATGATACGAAAGATACGTTACATTGGTACTCGGTTGAGTAAGGTATCGGGTGCCCATCGCGGCCCATCGGTTTGGGTTGTGACATGATTGCACCTGCGAGGGGTTGGCCGCAGGTGCTGCTGGAGAAGCGTAGGAGCGAGATTTGGTATGGCCTTAGGTGTATCATAGGTGTTGACTCGCACCTGTGTGTGGAGTATCGCAGAAGTGGAAGAGAGCTTGGGGAGGCTGGTCCGCAGAAGAGAACGAACTGCGCAGATGCGCAACCCATAGAAGCAGGATTTGCGACCGCATAAGCGGTTGGTCGACATTAGTGACTTCCACAGATGTAGATGGTTGACCGCAAAAGCGCTGTTGCAGAAGCAGCTAAACGAACCGCATAAGCGAAAAGGTTGGGCAGAATATTTAAATTCAAGGGTTCGCGAATTTTCTTCATTTTGAACATTTCTAGCTCGGAATTAGGCGATTGTTGAGAGGATTTTCGAGGGGTTTCTTGAGATAAGTCCCTTGTGTTCATTTTTAATCAATAATCTTGTTTTCCCATTGAATTTCCCACCTAGTTTGTATGTATTTAAGGTGGAATTTGGGAATTTGAGTCTAGGGATTTGGAGAGTTTGATTTGGGGTTTTGGGTGGCGATTTGGTGTCAGATTTTGATAAATTTGGTATGGTTGGACTCGTGGTTGGATGAGCTTTTGGGTTTTATTACTTTTATTAGATTTCAAGATATGGGCCGGGGGCCAGCTTTTGAGTTGAATTTTGATTAATAACTTAGTATTTATTTATGGAATTGATTCTTTTAAACCGTGTTGATTGTATCGAACTGTTTGTGGCTAGATTCGAGGCAGTTGGAGGCCGGTTTGCGAGGCAAGGGTGTGTTGGAGTAGGGTTTGTACGGCTTGAGGTAAGTAAAAGTTCTAAATTTGGTTCTGAGTGTATGAAACCCTGTATTATGTGTCATGTGATTAGTATTTTGAGGTGACGCACATGCTAGGTGACGGGCGTGTGGGTGTGCACCGTAGGAATGGTGACTTGGTCAATTCCTAGGAACTGTGTATTTGAATAATCTGTTGTTATCTGTATAGTCTCCATATATTTTATAATTCAACTGTAAATCATGTTAGAAATTATGTTTAGACTATGTGTTGGCACTGTAGGGACCCATAAAGGTCGTGTAAATATTGAATTATCTGCTAAATTGCTGTTTTGTACTCAATCACAGTTTTACTTGCATATTACATCTCAGTCTCTATTATTCATTATTGATACATTATATCATTGTTATTTAGGATAATTATCATGGTTACTGAGAGCTCGAGAGACTGGAGAGGTTGATGACTGAGTGAGAGCGAGGGCCTGATTATGAGGATATTTATGGGATCGGGTTGCATGCCGCAACATGTTTTATTAATTTATGCCATGATTGGCTTGCTATAGTGCTTGGGTTGAAGGAGCCCCTCCAGAGTCTGTACACACCCCCAGTGAGCATAGGTACATATTCAGTGCGAGTGCCGAGCGATTGAGAAGAATGAGAGATAATGAGGAATGAGTGACTGTGAGGTTGGAGTGCATGGGAGGACTGAGTGACTGCTACTATGAGATTTTACACTTGATTTAATTACTGTTGTACTTCAGCTGGCATATATCATTGTCATATAATTTCTGAGAGATATTATATCCCGTTTCAATTGAACTTGACATGAATTAACTGTTTTGGCCTTAATTGTCGAATTTGAAAGCATGCCTATCTTTCTATGTTATAATTCCTGTAATTAAGCTATATCCGTGAAGCTCGTCACTACTTTCAGTCCATTATTTAGTCTTGTTACTTACTGAGTTGGTTGTACTCACGCTACACCCTACACTTCGTGTGCAGATCCAGGTGTTTCCGGACACGGTGAGTGTTGATTTCTTTGCGCAGCTTGATCGTTGGAGATTCCAAGGTAGCTGCCCAACATTTGCAGACCTTGTTTCTCCTTCCCTATCTTTCCACTTTATGTATTTAGTTTTAGTTTTTCATAGACATTATTTCTAGACTTGTGTTGTATAGACGCTCATGTACTCAGTGACACCCGGTGTTGGGAATTTCTGTATTGGGTTTTTACTTTATATCCAGTTTTTGGAGAGTTTTGATGATTTAAACCTGTGTTATTCTTATTTTTCATTTAAAAGTGTTGGAAGTATTTCAAAGTATCGGCTTGCCTAGTACTACGTTAGGCGCCATCACGACATGCTAAGTTTTGGGTCGTGCTATTATTGGAGTAGAGATTTGCACGGTTTGAGGTAAGTAACACTTCTAAACTTGGTTCTGACGGTATGAATCCCTGAATTACGTATTATATTATTAGGGTGAAGGTGACGCACATGCTAGGTGATGGGCGTGTGGGCGTGCACCGTAGAAATTGTGACTCGGTCAATTCCATAAAACTATGTAGCCATCTTATCTTAATATTATTATTGTACTCTATGTGTTAGAAGAATTGAGCTGTGATTTATGTTAGAAATCATGTTTAGGCTATGTGCTAGTACTGTTGGGACCGTAGCAGTCTTTCCTTACTATTGAGTTATTTGCTTAATTTGCAGTTATGTACTCAGTCGCATTCATCATTGCATATCATATCTTAGTCTCTGCTATCATTTATTGTCACATCATGTATCATTGATTTGGGCTGCTTGGCATGAGAGTTGTGAGCCCAAGAGACAAGAGAGATTCATGACTGAGTGAGGCCGAGGGCCTATTTGTGAGTGATATTAATGGGATCGGGCTGCATGTCGCAACGAGTATTATTGATTCATGATGGGATCGGGTTGCACGTCATAATAGGTTTTATTAGCGCTTGGGCAGGATCCGCCCATCCGGAGTCTGACATACCAACCATGAGCGCATGTTTTATTGATTCATGATGGGATCGGGATACGCGCCACAGCAGGTATCGTACAATGCTGAGTGACTGAGTGTGATGAGCAAGAATTGAGACAGTCAGATTGAGTACTCTGAGAGTGTGAGTACGTGAGGTTTTCATTGTGTTGCATCACATGTGATATGCACATTGACATATAGATATAGAGATGTAATATTCCTCAAATCGGTCATACTTGGTATATTTTATCTGTATTGAGCTTAACTGTTAAACTTGTAAGCATGTCTACATTCCTGTACTATGTACCAATAGATTATGAGTTTCTCTGAGATATTATTGTCATATTTCCTGTCATTTCCGTACTGTTAAACTATGTATTTGGACTATATTGGTTAAGCTTGTCACTGCTTTCAGCCCAAAGGTTAGTCTTGTTACTTATTGAGTTGGTTGTACTCATACTATACTATGCACTTCGTGTGCAGATCCATGTATTTCTGGGCATGGTGGTTGTTGAATTTAGAGCTTTATGAGTTCAGAAATTATCGAGGTAGCTGCTTTGACGTCCGTAGACCTTGACTCTCCTTCTTTCCCTTTTAGTTTATTTATATTGTTCTAATTTCCTAGATAGTGTTTTCAACAGTCAGACCATGTTATTGTATAGATGCTCATGTACTCAGTGACACCCGAATTTTTGGCGAATATTGTATTGAGTCGCAGTATTTTTCTATCAGTATTTATGAGATTCTACTCTTAAACTTATTTTGTTATGTTTTCAAATTTAAAGATGCATGATTTATTGTGACTGTCGGCTTGCCTAGCATTGCGGTAGGTGCCATCACGATAAATTATTTTTGTATCGTGACAAGTTGGTACCAGAGCCTAGGTAACATAGGTCTCACGAGTCATGAGCAGGTTTAGTAGAGTCTTGTGGGTCGGTACAGAGACATCTATACTTATCTTCGAGAGGCTTCCAAACCATTAGAAAAATTTCACTTTCTTGTATTCTTGTCGTGCGAATTTGTTGATCCTGGGAACTAAACTTCTGATATTCTATTCTTTCACAGATTGTGAGGACACATGCTACCGGATCGGGCAAACGGCCATACTACCACCAGCTAGGGCCACGAGAGGCCGAAGTGCAACTCGTGCAGTAGCTAGAGAAGCACCTGTAGACCCACCAATTGCTATAGCTCAGGAGCAAATTCTATATGTGGTTGAGCCGGTGGGACCAGATCAGGAACCAGTTATGCCCATTGTGATTCCTGGCCTTTAGGAGGCTTTAGCCCAGATATTGACTATTTACACTAGCCTTGCTCAGGAGGTTTCGGTTCAGGCCACACAATCCACTTCTCAGGGCGGGGAAGGTGCTCCGACTCCCGCCCCCCCGTACTCCAGAGCAGGTAGTGCAGGGACTTCAGACACCGGGAGTACTACCAGCCCAGCCGGTTGTAGTTGCTCAGGCCCAAGTGGGTCCCATTATGAGTGATGAGGCAAAGAAGAGACTAGAGAGGTTCGGGAGGCTCCAACCTCTATCATTCAATGGGGTTGAGTCCGAGGATGCTCAGGACTTCTTGGATAGGTGACAACGGATTCTTCGCAAGGTGGGTATTCTGGAGACAAGTGGGGTTTCATTTACTACTTTTCAGCTGACGGGGGCTGCTTTCAAATGGTGGGAGACCTATGAGCGGAGCAAGCCAGTCGGTGCTGCACCACTTTCATGGCACGAGTTCTCCGTTCTCTTCTTGGAGAAGTTTGTGCCACCAACCCGTAGGGAGGAGTTACATAGGCAGTTTGAGCAGCTATGCCAGGAGGGTAAATCTGTGACCCAGTACGAGATGAGATTTTTAGAGTTTGCTCGTCATGCGGTCTGGTTGGTTCCCACAGAGAGGGAGAGGATTAGGAGGTTCATTGATGGCCTCAACTATGGGTTGCGCTTTGTTATGACTCGAGAAAATATATCAGGTGCTATGTTTGACGAGGTCGTTGATATTGCTAGGCGGCTGGAGCTGGTCCATAGTCAGGAACGTGAGAAGAGGAAGGCCAAGAGGCCTCGTGGTTGGGTGGTTTCAGAGGTGTTTCTTCTAGGGGTCAGTCCCACCACAACATTGGTCGTCCTTATAGGCCCGATCAGGTGGCTTGTCCAGTTCATCGTGGTGCATCTGCTAGCCATGGTTCATACAGTGCTCGCCCAGATCAGAGTTTATCTCATGCTCCATCAGTTCAGGGTTCTTCTGTGCCAAGAAACTCTAGTAGTTATTCTGGTTCTTGGGGTCCACTTCAGTACTTGCCATCGTTACCAGAGCGGTGTTGCTTTCAGTGTGGAGAGTTTGGTCATGTGAAGAGGCATTGTCCTCGCCTTTTGTGGGTTCCAGTTCAGTAGAGGAGTCAGGCGGCGACTTCCGCACCAGTCACTTTACCACCAACTCAGGTAGCTCGGGGTGGGGCTCAGGCAGCTAGAGGTTGCCCTAGAGGGGGAGGCCGATCATGTAGCGGTCAGGCTCAATTCTATGCTATTCCTGCCATGCTAGAGGCTGTTGTTTCAGGCACAGTGATCACTTGTACTGTCTCAGTATGCCACAGGGATGCTTCTATAATATTTGACCCTGGTTCCACTTATTCGTATGTATCATCATATTTTGCTCGTTATTTGGGTATGCCCGTGAGTCCTTAGTTTCACCTGTTCATGTATCTATGCCGGTGGGCAATACAATTATTATGGACCGTGTGTATCGATCATCTGTAGTGATCTATTTGACCCTTGCCGTGCATTGATGATTTATTTGACCAGTTTCAGGGAGCTAGTGTGTTCTCAAAGATTGATTTGAGGTCTGGGTATCACCAGTTGAAGATTTGGGTTTCAGATATTCTGAAGACGGCATTCAGGACCCTCTATGGTCACTATGAGTTCCTTGTGATGTCTTTGGGGCTGACCAATGCCCCAGCAGCATTCATGCATCTGATGAATAATGTATTTCAGCCATATCTTGATTCGTTTGTCATAGTATTCGTTGATGATATCCTAGTGTACTCACGTAGCCAGGAGGAGCATGCCCAACATTTGAGGATTGTACTACAGAGGCTGAGGGAGGAGAAGCTTTATGCCAAGTTCTCCAAGTGTGAGTTTTGGCTCAGTTCGGTGGCATTATTGTGGTATGTGGTGTCCAATGAGGGAATTAAGATGGATCCAAAGGAGATAGAGGCAGTTCAGAGTTGGCCCAGACCGTCTTCAGCTACTAAGATTCGGATTTTTCTCGGCTTGGCCAGCTATTATTGTCGCTTTGTGGAGGGTTTCTCATCCATTGCGGTGCTTTTGACCAGGTTGACCCAAAAGGGTGCTCCATTCAGGTGGTCGGATCAGTGTGAGGAGCGCTTTCGTAAGCTCAAGATTGCCTTGACCATAACTCTGGTTATAGTTTTGCCTTCAGCATCGGGTTCTTATACAATGTATTATGACGCTTCTCGGATTAGTATTGGGTGTCTCTTGATGCAGGGGGGTAGAGTGATTGCTTATGCTTCGCACTAGTTGAAGCCCCATGAGAAGAACTACCTTATTCACGCTTTGGAGTTGGTACCCATCGTTCATGCATTGAAGATTTGGAGGCACTATCTCTACGACGTGTCTTGTGAAGTATTTACAGATCATCGGAGTCTCTAGCACTTGTTCAAACAAAAGTATCTAAATTTGAGGTAGCGGAGATGGTTGGAGCTGCTAAAGGACTATGATATTACTATTATGTATCATTCCGGGAAGGCCAATGTGGTGGCTGATGCCTTGAGCAAGGAGGCGGCGAGTATGGGTACCCTTGCATTTATTCCTGTTGGTGAGAGACCGCTTGCAGCAGATGTTTAGGCCTTGGCCAATCAGTTTGTGAGGTTAGATATTTCGAAGCCCAGTCGGGTTCTAGCTTGCGTGGTTTCTCGGTCTTCCTTATATGATCGCATCAGAGAGCGTTAGTATGATGACCTCATTTGCTTGTCCTTAAGGACACGGTTCAGCACGGTGATGCCAAGGAGATTACTATTGGGGATGATGGGGTGTTGCGGATGTAGGGTCGGATTTGTGTACCCAATGTGAATGGGATACGTGAGTTGATTCTTGAGGAGGCCCACAGTTCGTTGTATTCCATTCATCCGGGTGCCGCAAAGATGTATCATGACTTAAGGCAGCACTATTGGTGGAAGAGGATGAAGAAAGATATAGTGGGGTTTTGTAGCTTGGTGCCTAAATTGTCAGCGAGTGAAGTACAAGCATTAGAGACCGGGTGGATTTCTTCAGAGGCTTGAGATTCTGGAGTGGAAATGGCAGCGTAGCACCATGGATTTATTAGTTGGGCTCCCACAGACTTCTAGGGAGTTTGATGCTATTTGGGTGATTGTGGATAAGTTGACCAAGTTCGCGTATTTCATTCCAGTTGGGACTACCTATTCTTCAGAGCGGTTGGCTAAGATCTACATCCATAAGATTGTTTGCCTTTACGGTGTGCTGATGTCCATCATTTCAGATCGGGGCACGCAGTTTACATTGCAGTTTTGGAGAGTAGTGTAGCGAGAGTTAGGCAAACCGGTTGAGTTGAGTACAGCATTCCACCCTCAGATGGACGGACAGTCCGAGTGCACTATACAAATATTGGAGGATATACTACGCGCTTGTGTTATGGATTATGGGGGGTTTTGGGATCAGCTTCTGCCGCTTGCAGAGTTTTCCTACTACAACAACTACCAATCGAGCATTCAGATGGCCCCGTATGAGGCTTTGTATGGGAGGCGGTGTCGGTCTTCAGTGGGTTGAGCCGGGTGAGGCTAGGCTTTTGTGTACTGACTTGGTTGAGGATGCTTTGGACAAGGTTAAGTTGATTTAGGATCGGCTTCGCACGGCACAATCTAGATAGAAGAGTTACGCCGATCGAAAGGTTCGTGATGTTTCTTAAATGGTGGGGGAGAAGGTATTACTCAGAGTTTCACCCATGAAGGGTGTTATGAGGTTTGGGAAGAAGGGCAAGTTGAGCCCTCGGTATATTGGGCCTTTTGAGGTGCTTGAGAGGATTGGAGAGATAGCTTATAGGCTTGCATTGCCACCTAGTCTATCGAGTGTTCATCCAGTGTTCCATCTTTCCATGCTCCAAAATATGTCGGCGATTCGTCTCATGTTTTGGACTTCAGCACAAAAAGATGTGCATAAGCATAGTTTGAGTACACCACAATAGTACCCAGTAGGTATCAAGCCTATCCTCAGTAGAGTAGTGATGAGGCCAGGTCAAGACACTGACTAGGACATGAAATAGACAGTATAAAATGAAATATGGATATAAAATATGAAGTAAGAAAGCAACTAACTAGAGAACTACAATGACCATGTACAGACAACAATTCGATAGAAAACTAAAGAATGAAACCACAAATTTATTTATCCACCAAAACACTTTGTAACGTGAAATAACCACAAGAATCACATCGAGGTACTGCCTCGTGTATAATGAAATCAAAACTGAGGTACCACCTCGTATAATCAAGAATAACAACTGAGGTAATGCCTCGTATTCATATTTCTCAATTTCAATCATAATCCTTCCTTATGCCGCCGCGTGAGCCTTACATTTAAAAATGGATTTTGAAAATAGTTTTCGTGAAATAGCTACACGCACTTTATCACACCTTATGACGCCGCGTGCCTTCACGTACGCACATAAGTCCCACCTTATACCGTTGCATGCACATCAACCCAAGCCTTATACCGCCACATGCGCATCAATATCATATCACAATAACAACATCGCACCACATGTGCCCATATATCACCACTTACCAACAACAACAATATCAATGTTTCTACAACAATAGCCCATGGCTCCAAGACAACGTATACGAGAATATCAACAACAATAATGGATGGAAAATGCTCAATAGGACAGATGTTTCAACAATAACCAACATCGCCTCAACGTATAAACAACTTCCACAACCTCAACATCAAATACTCAATAATGGAAAAAATAACGTGTAACTACAATATTAGATAAGACTAACTCACAATAAAGGAAACAATCTTCAACAATGAGTATCAATTAACGGAAGTCAACAAATAAAGATCAACATGAACAATTAATTCAACAGTGATAATTAACAACGAAGGGATAACATGTATCAATAAAGGGGCAACAAGTTCAACTAAAGCATGAGAGAAATTTAGCAAATAAGATGTAGAACAATTACTAAATAATTAAACTAAAGCATTTAAGGATAGTCTAACACAATTAAAGATGATTTAACTATGAGAATCTAGAACATAATATGACATTTCAATTAAAGCATGGAATAGTCTAAGTAGCCTAAACCGGTCAAATACTACGTACAACCCGTGTACCCACTCGTCACCTTGCGTACACGGATTTCACTTAGCACAATTGAATCAACAATACCAATCCTAAGGGGTAGTTCACCCACACAAAGTTAGGCAAGACACTTACCCAAATAGGCCAATTCATAACTCGGAAATAGCTTTTCCCTTAAAGTCCGCCTCCACACGGCTTAAATCTAACCAAAATTGACTCAATAACATCAAACAATGCTAGGGAATTCAATTGCAATATATAAAGTTAAGATTTTTACACTTTTTCCAAAATGTCAACAAACCTCAACCCGGGACCCCACGAGTTCATATATGCAATTAGTTTCAAAATCCGTGTCCAAATCGACTCTCAAAACTCAATTTTTTATTTTTCTAAAAAGTTGGCAAAGTTTCATAAATTTTACTTTGATTAACATGATTTTGATGTTAAAATCTAAGATACGTTGATGGAATATGATTAAAAAAAATTAGGATCACTTAGCAGGTGGGGTAGAAAATCTTCTCTCAAAAAGAGACAGACCATAGATGACAGAGGAAGGTATTCGGTTCAAAAAAGATATGGCAGTCAGAACACGAAAAGAAAATCCAGGACGACTGCTTTCAAATCGAAAAAAACAAACTCTGGGCTTTCTTTCCTGCGGTTTTCGATGTTACAATGGCAAACCTCCCTCACAAAGGAAGCAGGAAAGACGAGAAAGAAAGAGTAGAAAGATAGGTTTTCCATCGATTAGTCAAGCAAAGCTAACCGAAGTCCAAATAGAGCTTACCTATGGCACCTGGCTTTCTCCGGCGAGCTTTCTATCGTAACGCCAAAGACGCCCCAAGACAAGGTACAACTGTTGGGAAGGGGACACAAATAATGGACTTACTAGTTCTTTTTCTATCTACGAAGTAGGACTGAATAGGTCTTCCTTTCTAACCTTCGCTTCTAGAAGGAAGGTTACCACGCAGTGCAACAAGCAAGATCGAAGAATTTTATGTCAAAGGCTTTATTATTGAGAAAGTAAAAGGAGGCTGCGAGGGCCTTGAAACCAAACCGTCCCCCGCCCACTCTCACCACCGTATATCTCCAGGCAGTAAAAGGCCCCATTGTGGGGTGCAACCAGGGAACAACTATCAACTAGTTTCAAAGGTTCGATCAATCATTCTCTACTTCATAGAGAAGGGGGTTCCCAGCTAACAAGAAAGCGTCATTTTGTGGATCTGATTGTAACACCAAGGTTTGTAGGTGAAAATCCCCTCTCCAAGTCATCTCCTACCGAGTCTAGGGTTCAAAAATGAGAGAATAAACTCAAAAATCCCGTCCCTCAGCTATTTGCCCAGTCGCAGATGTCGCATTTGCGACCTGGGGTTCGCAATTGGAAACCCCGCAAATGCGAAGAATCTCTCACAAATGCGAAGAACCTCCCATCTCTGCTATTATCGCAATTGCGATGAATAGTTCGCAATTGCGAACAATGGACCTTCACAATTACGACCAAAACGATCGCAAATGCGAACTAGCTCATTCCCAGCACACTTCGCAAATGCGAAAATTGGGTTCGCAAATGCGACTGCAGCAGGCTTGGCTCAATTTCGCAAATGCAAACTCAGACCTCGCAATTGCGAGATCTAAGGCCTATGCAGAAACAAATAACTCTTTTGATTCTAACCACACTCCGCTAAGTGTCTGAAACTCACCCGAGCCCTCGGGGCTCCAAACCAAACATACACACAAGTCCAAAATATCATACAAACTTGCTCGCGCGATCAAAACACCAAAATAACAACTAAAACTATGAATCAAACACCAAAACGAATGAGATTTTCAAAGAAACTTAAGAACTTTTAATTTTACAACCGGACGTCCGAATCACGTCAAATCAACTCTGTTTTGCACCAAATTTTGTAGACAAGTTATAAATACTGTAGTTTTCTTTACGGTCAAACTTGATATTTCTTTAAACCTTTAAAACTTCTAGTTTTCAACAAATGGCGATAATTCAAGCTAGGGACTTCCGGATTCGATTTCGGGCATACGCCCAAGTCCCAAATCATGATACGCATCTACTGGGACCGTCAAAACACTGATCCGGGTCCATTTGCTCAAAAGGTTGACCGAAGTTAACTCAAATGAGTTTTAAAGCACGATTTCATATTTTCATCAATTTTCTCACAAACACCTTCCGGAAAAAGACACAGACTACACACGCAAATCGGGAAAGGCCATACAGAGATTATCAAAGTTTTGAACACAAAATTGAGGGTTAAAACTATAAATGACCTATCGGGTCGTCACATTCTCTGCCTCTAAAACAAACGTTCGGCCTCGAATGAACATAAAAAAGTACCTAGACTGGTGAAAAGGTGTGGATATCTACTCCATATGTCCGACTCGGACTCCCACGTGGATGTCTCGATCGGCTGATATCTCCACTGCACTCAAACTAAAGGATAACTCTTAGACCTCAACTGCTGGACTAGAATAGATATCGGCTATTCCTCATAAGTCAAATCCTTGTCCAATTGGACTGAGATGAAATCTAACACAAGGGACGGATCACTGTGATACTTACGGTGCATGGACACATGAAACACTAGATGGACTGCTGACAAACTAGGTGGCAATGCGAGCTTGTAGGCCACTTCTCCAATCCTCTCAAGAATCTCAAAAGGTATGATATACCTAGGGCTCAACTTGCCCTTCTTTCCAAACCTCATAACACCTTTCATGGGTGAAACCCGGAGCAAGATTCGCTCCCTAACAATGAATGCATCGTTACGAACTATACGGTTAGCATAACTCTTCTGCCTAAACTGAGCCGTGCAAAGTCAATCCTGAATAATCTTAACCTTATCCAAGGCATCCTGTACTAAATTTGAGCCCAACAACCGAGCCTCCCCCAGCTCGAACCATCCAACTGGTGAACGGCACCGCCTCCCATACAATGCCTCATAGGGAGCCATCTGAATGCTAGACTGGTTGTTGTTGTTGTAGGCAAACTCCACGAGCGGCAAAAACTGATCCCAAGAACCCCCAAAATCCATAACACATGCGTGAAGCATATCCTCCAATATCTGAATAGTACGCTTTGACTGTCCGTCTGTCTGGGATGAAATATTTTACTCAACTCAACCTGCATACCTAACCCACACTGCACGGCCCTACAAACGTGCGAGGTAAACTGCATACCTCGATCAGAGATGATAGACACGAGCACACCGTGAAGATGGATGATCTCTTGGATGTAGATCTCAGCTAACCGCTCTGAAGAATATATAACTGCCACTGGAATGAAATGGGCCGACTTGGTCAACTATCCACAATCACCCATACTGCATCGAACTTCCTCTGAGTCCGTGGGAGACCAACAACAATATCCATAATAACCCGCTCCCATTTCCACTCTTGGATCTCTAGCCTCTGAAGCAATCCACCTGGTCACTGATGCTCATACTTCACATGCTGAGAGTTTAGGCACCGAGCTACATACTCCACTATGTCCTTCTTTATTCGCCTCCACCAATAGTGTTGCCTCAAGTCCTGATCCATGTTTGCGGCACCCTGATGAATGGAGTACCGTGAACTGTGAGCCACCTGGAGAATCATCTCACGCAAACCATCTACATTGGACACAGATAGCCTACCCTGCATCTGTAACACACCGTGATCCCCAATAGTGACCTCCTTGGCATCGTCATGTTGAACCATGTCCTTGAGGACAAACAGATGGGGGTCGTCATACTGACGCACTCTGATGTGATCATATAGAGAAGACCGAGAAACCACACAAGCCAAAACTCGACTCGGCTCCGAAATATCCAATCTAACAAACTGGTTGGCCAAGGCCTGAACCTCCAAAGCTAATGGCCTCTCTGATATCGGTAGATATGCTAGACTACCCAAACTCTCCACGTTTCGACTCAAGCCATCAACCACCATATTGTCCTTTCTGGGATGATATATAATGGTGATATCATAGTCCTTAAGCAACTCTAGCCATATTCACTGCCGCAAGTTAAGATCCTTTTGTTTGAAGAGATGTTGTAGACTCCAGTGGTCGGTAAAGACCTCACAAGGGACACCGTACAAATAGTGCCGCCAAATCTTCAAGGCATAAAAAATAGATGTTAACTCAAGGTCATGGACATGATAGTTCTTCTCATGTACCTTCAGTTGTCTAAACGTGTAGGCAATCACCCTATTGTCCTGCATCAACACAACACCGAAACCAATACGCGACATATCACAATACACAGTATAAGACCCCAACCCCGAAGGCAACACCAACACAGAGGTTGTAGTCAAAGTAGTCTTGCGCTTTTGAAAGATCTCCTCATACTCCTCGATCCACCTGAACGGAGCACCCTTCTAGGTCAATCTGGTCATAGGTGCAGCAATAGATGAGAAACCCTCTATGAATCGACGGTAATACCCTGCCAAACTAAGGAAACTCCGGATCTCTGTAGCTAAAGACTTTCTGGGCCAACTCTGCACTACTCAATCTTTTTTGGGTCTACTTAATTCCCTCGCTCGATACTACATGATCCACAAATACCACCGAATCGAGCCAGAATTCACACTTTAAAGTTTTTGCATATAACTTCTTTTCTCTCAAGGTCTGGAGCACAGTCCTCAGTGCTTTTCATGATCCTCCCGGCTCCTGGAGTATACTAGAATATTGTCAATAAACACAATGATGAATGAGTCAAGATAGGGCCGGAATACACTGTTCATCAAGTGCATGAATGCTGCTAGGGTGTTAGTCAGCCCAAATGACATCACAAGGAACTCGTAATGACCATACCAATTCCTGAAGGCAGTCTTTAGGATATCTGGCTCTCGAATCTTCAACTGATGATAGCCTTAACGCAAGTCAATCTTGGAGAACACTTTGGCACCCCGTAGTTGATCAAATGGGTCATCAATGCGTGGCAATGGATACATGTTCTTCACTTTAACCTTGTTCAACTGGCGATAATCAATACACATGCGCATAGAACCTTCCTTCTTCTTTACAAAGAAGACTGGAGCACCCCAAGGTGATACACTAGGCTGAATAAAACCCTTATCAAGAAACTCCTGCAACTGCTCCTTTAACTCCTTCAACTCATGTGGGGCCATGCGATATGGTGGAATAGAAATGGGCTGAGTTCCCGGTAACAAATCAATACCAAAATCGATATCCCTGTCGGGCGGCATGCCCGAAAGATCTACCAGGATTACATCTGGATAATCCCTTACTACCGGAACTGACTCAACGGTAGGAATATCAACACTAATATCTCTCACATATTCTAGATACGCATTACATCCCTTCTCAACCATCCGTTGAGCCTTTAGAAATGAGATAACCCTGCTAGGCACATAATCTAATGCACCCCTCCACTCTAACCGTGACAAACCTGGCATAGCCAGCGTCACAGTCTTGGCGTGACAATAAAGAATAGCATGATAGGGTAACAACCAGTCCATGCCCAAGATAATATCAAAGTATACCATACTAAGTAACAACGGATCAACTCTGGTCTCAAAACCACCAATAACAACTAGACACGACCGATACACACAGTCCACAACAATAGAATCTCCCAAGGTGTAGACACATAAACATGTGAACTTAAGGAGACCCAAATATGGAGCAAAGTAAGATGATACATAGGAAAAAGTGGAGCCTGGATCAAATAAGACTTATGCATCTCTATGATAGACCGAAACAATACTTGTAATGACTGAGTCTGAAGCAATTACCTCCGTCCTAGTAGGAAGAGCATAATATCTGGCCTGGCCTCCCCCTCTAGGGTGAGCTATACCTGCCCGACCTCCACCTCTAGCTCGCTGAGCGGGTGGAGCGGTAATTGGAGCAGCAATCATGGCTTGAGAAGTCTGCGGACCCAACTGAATCCGTGGAGCCTGAGTAGTCTAGGAAGGTGCACCCATATTGAGTCTGGGGAAATCTCTGAGAATGTGGCGGGTATCACTACAATCAAAATAAGCTCTCAAAGGACGTGGAGTCTGAGACTAGCTCGGGCCTGGTCGGCTGGACTAACCGCTGAAGGCACCCCGTGCAGGAGGTGCACTAAAAATGGCTGAGCGAAGTGTGCAACCTGGGACCTCGATACAACCGGAGCACCACTAGTAGCTGGAAGTGCTAAATGAACTGGGCGGCTCACATAGCCACTACCATGACAGGTTGAAGCTACAGCGTGACCACCATTAAATCCCCTGTGCCACAAGGCCTCTTGGCCTCCCTATCTTCTTTATCACGGTCTCGCATACCCTTCAACCTCCGTGCAATCTCAACCATCTGCTGATACGGAGTGTCTGACTCCAACTCCATGTCCATACTGTATCTAATACTCTGGTTGAGCCCCTCGATAAATCGGCAGACTCGCTCCCTGACTGTGGTAACCAAGGCTGGTGCATGCCTAGAAAAATCACTGAATTAGACAGCATACTCTGACGCTGACATAGTACCCTGGCGCAGCCGCTCAAATTCCACGCGCCAAGCATCCTGAAGGGTCTAAAGGACAAACGCTCTCAAGGAGAACTCTAAAAACCGATCCCATATGAGTAAAGCCACTTCGACTGGCTACCCACCTCGTACACCTGCCACCACTTACATACCGCTCCCTTCTGCTGGAACGTAGTAAAGGCAACCTCATTCATCTCCACAATGCCCATAGTGCGGAGAATATGGTGACACTCCTCAAGAAACCCATGCGCAACCATTGAATCCAAATCACTGAAAGTAGAAGGATGGTACTTCTTGAACCTATCAAGCCTAAGCTACTCCTCCTAGGATGCTGATGCCCTAACCATGGGCTGAACTGGAGCAACAAGTTATACCGGTATGACCTCTGGTTCCTGATCAACTTGGACCCGCTGCTCTGGGGTACGGGCCGTGGAGTCTGTGCTCCTCCCCCAGCCTGTGATATGGCTGATGCAAGTGGGATCAACCCTACCTGAGCTAAGGTGATGAACATGTTCATGAACTGTGCGAGGGTCTCCTGAAGTGCGGGGGCGGGAATAGGCGTCTCGGTTGTCTGACCCCCGACTGGAGCTACTGGTGACTCCTCTCTCGTAGCTCAGGCAGGTGTTCTGGCTTCACCCCATGCCCGTCCTCGGCCTTTGCCCCGGCCCTAGCCTCTCACGCCTCTAGCAGGGAGCGCGAGTGCATGATCATCGGATCCTGCGGTGCGTGTCTTCACCATCTGTGAGAGAATAAAAAGTCAAAATTTAGTTTTCGAAATCAACCAATTCCCACGATAAGGAATCAAAGAAGTGAAGTTTTCCTAACAATTCCGTAGCCTCTGGAAGATAAGTACAGACGTCTCTGTACCGATCCGCAAGACTCTACTAAACCTGCTTATGACTCGTAACACCTATGAACCTAGTGCTTTGATACCAATTTTTCACGACTCCAAATTCCCTCCAAAGGATGTCGTGATGGCCCCTAGTCTCTACGACTAGGTAAGCCTAACAAATAGCAACCATTGAACAGATATGTAAATACAAAGTACTAAAAATGACTAAATAATAGATAAACCCGTATGTAAATAGAATCTCCCAATCTCACTCCCAAAAACTAGTGGAACTAAGTCATAAGCTCTATAGAGTGTAACAGAAATAACTACTACGTCACTATCTGAATATAAATACAACAGTAAACGAGGATAAAGGAAGGTGAATCTGAGGCCTGCGGACGCCGAGCAGGCATACCTTAAAGTCTCCGATAAAACATCTAGCAGGAATCTCTATCTACCGGCACAAGCAGACGTACCTGGATCTGCACAAAAGATGTGTAGAAGCATAGTATGAGTATACCACAACGATACCTAGTAGGTATCAAGCCTAACCTCAGTAGAGTAGTGACGAGGCCAGGTTAAGACACCTACTAGGATATGAAATAGACAGTATAAAATGAAATACGGATATAAAATGTGAAGTAAGAAAGCAACTAATACGGAACAAGATAGTAGCATGAAAGAAAAAAATAGAGAACTACAATGACCATAAACGGACAACAACATCGCACCACAAGTTCCCACATATCACAACTTACCAACAACAACAACAATATCAATGTTTTCACAACAATAGCCCATGGCTCCAACACAACGTATACGAGAATATCAACAACAATAATGGATGGAAAATGGTCAATATGATAGATGTTTCAACAATAACCAAAATCGCCTCAACGTATTAACAACTTCCACAACCTCAACATCAAATACTCAATAATGGGGAAAACAACGTGCAACCACAATAGTAGATAAGACTAACTCACAATAAAGGAAACAATCTTCAACAATGAGTATCAATTAACGGAAGTCAACAAATAAAGGGCAACATGAAAAATTAATTCAACAGTGATAATTAACAACGAAGGGATAACATGTATCAATAAAGGGGCAACAAGTTCAACTAAAGCATGGGAGCAATTTAGCAAATAAGATGTAGAACAATTACTAAGCAATTCAACTAAAGCATTTAAGGATAGTCTAACACAATTAAAGATGATTTAACTATGAGAATCTAGAACATAATATGACATTTCAATTAAAGCATGAAAATAGTCTAAGTAGCCTAAACAGGTCAAATACTACGTACAACCTGTGTACCCACTCGTCACCTTGCGTACACGAATTTCACTTAGTACAATTGAATCAATAATACCAATCCTAAGGGGTAGTTCCCCCGCATGAAGTTCGGCAAGACACTTACCTTAAATAGGCCAATTCACAACTCAAAAATAGTTTTTTCCTTAAAGTTCGCCTCCACACGGCTCAAATCTAACCAAAATCGACTCAATAATATCAAACAATGCTAGGGAATTCAATTGCAATAGATAAGTTAAGATGTTTATACTTTTCCCAAAAAGCCAACAAAAGTCAACCAGGACCCGCCCGGTCGAAACCTGGGTCCAATAGTAGATTCCGTCTGCCCATGACCTCACGAGTTTATATATGCGATTAGTTTCAAAATCCGAGTCCAAATCGACTCTCAAAGCTCAATTTCTTATTTTTCCAAATAATTGGCATAGTTTTATAAATTCTACTTTGATTCACATGATGTTGATGTGAAAATCTAAGATAAGTTGATGGAATATGATTATAAATAGATTAGGATCACTTACCCAAGGTTTGTAGGTGAAAATCCCATATCTAAGTCGTCTCCTACCGAGTCTAGGGTTCAAAAATGAGAGAATGAACTCAAAAATCTCGTTCCTCCGCTATTTGTCCAGTCGCGGATGTCACATTTGCGACCTGGGGTTCACAATTGTGAACCCCGCAAATGCAAAGAATCTCTAGCAAATGCAAAGACCCTCCCATCTCTGCTATCATCGCAATTGCGATGAATAATTCGAACTTCGCAATTACGACCAAAGCAATCGCAATTGCGAACTAGCTCATTTCCAACACACTTCGCAAATGCGAACACTGGGT
Source organism: Nicotiana tomentosiformis (assembly GCF_000390325.3). NCBI lineage: Eukaryota > Viridiplantae > Streptophyta > Magnoliopsida > Solanales > Solanaceae > Nicotiana > Nicotiana tomentosiformis. The sequence continues at coordinate 49,596,409 of NC_090817.1, forward strand.
TCGCAAATGTGAACCCGGCAGTCTTGGCTCAACTTCGCAAATGCGAGCTCAGACCTCGCAATTGCGAGATCTGAGGCCTGTGCAGAAACCAGAAACTCTTTTTGATTCTAACCACACTCCACTAAGAGTCTGAAACGCACCCGAGCCCTCGGGGCTCCAAACCAAACATGCACACAAGTCCAAGAACATCATACAAACTCGCTCGCGTGATCAAAAAACTAAAATAACATCTAGAACTATGACACAAAAAATGAATGAGATTTTTAAAGAAACTTGAGAACTTTTAATTTTACAACCGGATATCCGAATCACGTCAAATCAACTCCGTTTTGCACCTAATTTTGCAGATAAGTCATAAATATTATAATGAACTTATACCAAGTTCTGAAATTAAGATCCAAACCCGGTAGCAATAAAGTCAAACTACGGTTAAACTTGGGATTTCTTTAAGCCTTTAAACTTCTAGTTTTCAACAAATAGCGATAATTCAAGCTAGGGACTTCCGAATTCGATTCCGGGCATATGCCCAAGTCCCAAATTACGATACAGACCCACCGGGACCATCAAAATACTGATCCGGGTCCATTTTCTCAAAACATTGACCGAAGTCAACTCAAATGAGTTTTAAAGCACGATTTCATATTTTTGTCAATTTTCTCATAAAAACCTTTCGGAAAAAGACATGGACTGCGGACACAAATCGAGAAAGGCTATACGGAGCTAATCGAGGTTTCGAAATACAGAATTAAGGGTTAAAACTATAAATAATCTATCGGGTCATCACAGGTAAATTGGATAATAATAACATACATTGGCGAAATAATAGTTAGTTGACAGAATCTATGTGTCGGTTTAAAGATTGATGATACACCTTTATGAAAGCTTATTAGTTTTTATACAACTTATTAGTTTTCATGTATAAACCCGACCGGTGAATTTTGTATCCGACACATAAATTAAGTTAAGTGAAAGTCTAAAGGAAAAATTAATAAATTAATTGTCAGTAATTTAATTTAATTGATTAGAATCTGAATCTTAATATGGGGAGTTAAATAAGATTTAATGGACGAATTTTAATATTGAATAAGGAGTGCAATTACGAATTTTTAGTGGAATAATTCGTAACTAATTATGGTGGATATTAATTTCAAAAATTAAAAGTTAATTCCATAATTAGAAGCTTTGTTAATTTAATTATGTAGTCCCTGCTGGGCCTAAATGGTAGGAAATAAAGGAATCATTTTCTGGGTCGAAAAAAAACCAACAGGTTTTGGAAAAGGGTTTAACCCTTAAAACCTGTACTATAAATATATAAGGTTTTCCACATAAAGGGGAGAGAGATAATGGCCAAAATTTTTAGCCATATTTTCCCAGTTTGCCCACACGAAATTGTTATTTTCGGATATTATTTGGGTAACACAGTAGAAGACCGTGGAATATTCGGAGATCGTGATAGTGCGGGTAGTGAAGATTTCAATGAGATGATGTGAAACTAAAGGCTCACGTGACTGAAGGATTGTGTTCACACTTCAAGAGGTAACTCAAAAAACTCTGTATATGCTAGTTGTCTAGATTACATGTGAATTTGATACTGGGACTGTTTTCGCTGCTTATAATAATCCATCAATTGTTATTAGAGCCCACTTATATCTAATTAGATAACTAGGTTTTTCATAAAACGGGAATATTGTGTTTATGTGCGTTTTTGAATTACATGTATATGTTGTTCTCTGAAAAAACTGCACTTCTATTTTGTGAATTAATTGTGCCAAATTTTTTAATTATTCTTGTAATCATGAGATATCAGTTCTTTATTGATATTTGATTGGGATGATCTGAATTTGTTTTTGGTAAATCATAGAAAAATGCAAAACCCAATTTTGACCGAATAGTTGGTGTTTTCATTGGTCAACAAATTTGACGAACTCTGATTGAGCCAAAATTTGGTGGGTCCATCGAAAACGACGTGGTGAGAAAAGCTCACTGATATGCAGTGAATCATGTTATTTTTCGGCGTATTAAGGTCGTTTGGATGGTGCTTTAGACATTTTCCTATTTTTGAAAACTATTTCTTAAAACTTTTAATTCGTTTTTAATCCAATGGTGATGGGGATGACTCCCCATAGTCTCCATGATTAAATACTAGTGATATATTGAGTTTACATGTTAGGTATTAGTAAATAGACGTGTAGTTATATTGAATTCTAGAATAGAGGTGTAGGATACTTGATATTGTGTGATGATATAATCATTTTGTAAGAAAGTGAAATCCTCTGTTTGATATACTAGATGACTAATGATTGGTGTGTTAGGCATGTTTGTGCATAAAAAATCTCAATTTTTGGTTTATGTTTTTATACCCTACGTGATTACTAGTCTTGAATTTTCGATGAAAGACTTTGTTCTCTGATCACAGATTGTAATTAAGTGAAATATGACAGTATTTTGTGTGAGTTTTATATTATTGGTATGGCTTTTAAGTTGTGGTCTGTATTCTTCTGTTAAATAAATTTATGAGCTACATGTATGTTCACCCGTAAATTGAGAATTTTGTGAGTAAAAAATAGTTACCACTAAAGTGGTTTGCTTATTTGAACTCATGAAAAATTCTTAATAAATTTATACATGTGAAATTATGTCTATTCATGGATTGATCGTAATGATTAATAAGTAGGATCCACAAAATAGTCTATTTATTTGAGTCATTAAAATCTGCTTAATGTACCATGTGAAAATTATCTTTGATAAATCTACATTAATGGTGGAGGTTTTTAACTAGAAAAAGAGTTTTATCTTTGGGTACTAGTGACATCAACTCCATCCATGAGAAGAGATGTTTGGAGATTGTGATTTTAACAGTCTCCGATTGATCTGAAATTTGGTAGGTTCATAAACAACCCAATGATCAATACTCACTGTGAGCATAAAAGTTTTGACCATATTTAGATTTTTTATCACTTTTAATATTTAAATAATTTTTAAGTTTAGTCTTGATATTTTAGCTTTTGTTTCATCTTTTTATAGGTTTTATTTGAGAAAATTAAAAACTACAAAAAGAGTTACATTTTTAGAGTATTAGTTTTATTTATTTTTCATTTACAAAGAAATAAAAATTTCCAAAAATATAGTTTTATCTAGTTTTAGAGTAATTTTTAAGTTAGAGGCATTCAATAAATAAATATTGAGTATGTAGTACTTTTACCTTGCTATTTCTAATTTAATTCTATTTTTTTTAATCCTTTAAAAAAAAAAAATAAATAAATTGAGAACCAATGGAAAATCACCACCTAGCGTAACTAATTTGATTCCATTTCCCACCATACTCACTATCACATAAACACATACTCACCAGTACACATTCACGTGACCTCACCTTCCCAGCACCTCACTCATTCTCATCCTTTTTTCCCAAGATATCCATATAATACTTGTACTATATAATATTGGAAATAAATCCCCTACAGAAATAATATTTACAGTAATAAAAGCAGAATAATAACGTAGCACCGAGATACGGTAATTAACAAGAATAAAAGAGTGACAACGACACCAAAATTTTTACGTGAAAAACCCTTTTGAATAAGGAAATATCACTGCACCGATATCACTATAGCAGAGAATTTTACACTTTGTAGGTCCGAATAAAATACTCCAGAGACTACTACAACACACAAAATAAATAACCCTCTTTTGATATTCCCGCCTCACTACAATATCGCCCACTCTCTATTTTTTTCACAAACTATTTTCTTATACCTTGTCTGTGAAACCTCACTCTTTCTTTCTCTCTTTGTTGGTGTATAGAAATGAGAGCTGGAGCTCCCCTTTTATAGTCAAAGCCTCACTCTCTAAAGCCTACTATATTTGACAATTTGCACACACTTTTCCTTCTTTTTCTTCAATGTTGACAATTCAACAAAGTTGGCTACCAAACCAAAGAAATTCAACAAAATTGGATACCAAACTAAAGAAATTCAACAAAGTTGGCTACCAAACTAAAGTAATTCTCCACCAAATATTTTTCTTAGGCACATGCCTATTACTTTGACTTTTGAATGAGATGGACCCCATCAATCTCTCTCTCTATTCTCATGCATATAGAGGAGGTAACACTATCTTCTAGTTTGAGTGCATGTCGACAAGTACTTTGCATAGCTCGAACTTGTTTCTTGGTACCACCTTGGTCAACATATCAACATGATTTTCACTCATGTGAATCTTTTTGACTTGTAAAGATTTGTTCTCCACCTGCTCACGAATCCCATGATATCTCACATCTATATGCTTTGTTCTTGCATGGTGCATGGAGTTGTTGCTCAAGTCTATTACACTTTGGTTGTCACAATAAACGACATACTCCTTTTGATGCAATTCCTGCTCTTGAAGAAACCGCTAGAGCCATACCATCTCCTTGCCAACTTCTGTAGCAGCAATGTACCCTGCTTCAGTAGTTGAAAGTGCAACACACTTCTGCAATTTAGACTGCCATGATATTGCTTCCCCTGAAAAAGTAAATAGATATCCAGTAGTGGATTTTCTATTATCAGTATCACCGGCTATATCAGCATCCGTGTACCCCTTTAAGATTGGATCAGATCCTCCAAAACACAAGCAATCTCCTACAGTACCTCTTGGGTACCTGAGTATCCACTTGACTGCTTCCCAATGTTCCTTTATAGGATTTTCAAGGAATCTGCTAACAACACCAACTGCATGAGCAATATCAGATATGGTGCATATAATTGCATACATCAAGCTTCCAACTGCTGAAGAATAAGGAACTCTAGCCATGTTCCCTTTCTCCTCCACTCTTGTAGGACACATTTTCTTGCTCAACTTTAGATGACTAGCAAGAGGTGTACTGACTGGCTTAGCATTCTTCATGTTGAAGAGTTCCAGTACACGTTCAATGTACTTCTCCTAAGACAGCCACAACTTTTTGTTTGTTTGCTCTCGAACTATCTTCATAAGCTCTACAGAGTTTGGTACAATTTTCTAAATACAACTGTTTGGAATAAAGTAAATAGTATGAATACAAATCAGAAGGTGACTCTGAAGCCTGCGAACGCAACAGCAGGTTTACCTTGAGTTTTCACAGGAACAGTCCGCAACTAGCTAATGATCAACTGGCTTCGAAATACCTGGATCTGCACAAAAATATGCAGAAGTGTAGTATGAGTACACCACGGCGTTACCCAGTAAGTATCAAGACTATCCTCAGTGGAGTAGTGACGAGAAATAGTCAAAACACCTACTGGACTAAATAACCTGAACAAGTATAAGTATAGGAGCAACAGAGTATGATATCTACATAAAGACTACGCGGAGTGGCAAATAATACGGAAATTTGCAATAAGGAACGTTTCACAGCAGAACACCATTATAATGACCTAGAAGAAAGGACAAGTAGCAATTCAACAAAATGACAACTTTCACCATAATAATGACCTAGAAGAATGAATAGAAACATAGCCTAAATCCGATAATCACAGATAAAGAAAGGACAAGTAGCAATTCAACAAAACGACAACTTTCATAACAGGTTTTAGTCAATAAACTCCATGAGGTACCGAACCTCATACTATTCACAACTCACGGGTTCCAATACCTGAACCCTAACACTTGGCATCTTGTGCCCTCATTACAATTCATAACCGCACTGACGACTCACGTGCCAAATAGAGCTATTCTCACATAGAAGGCAAGTAAACAAGGGTGTGCATCTATATTCAACAGTATCAAGAAAAACCTCTTAACCGATAAGATTACTCAACTATGTGTATGATTGTGCAAGTGTCCTAACATGGTTCATGCCAGCTAGTAAGTATAGGAAAAGAAATGGACAGCACGTAGAATGTTTTCTCAAAACTTTCCACAAGATAAAACTCACACAGGTAAGTGTACCACCACACAAACATCAACAACAAGAATGCCCCCAGGCCATCACAAGTCATCACAAATCAATCCCTGACATAGCCTACCTTATTTCGCCACGTGTGCAATAGTAAAATAAATGCCCGCCTTGTGTCTCTACACATGCGCAACCCAATATATATATATATATATATATATATATATATATATATATATATATATATATATATATATATATATATATATCCCGCCTTATCACGCCGCGTGTACAAATATCTATAGTAACAATAGCACGGAAAAAACCTCGTACAACCCCATAACAACAACCGCACGGCAAAAACCTTGTACATCACAATAACAACAACCACACGGTAGAAACCTTGTGCATCACCACAATAAGTACAACAACAACAATGACAATAATACAAGGGTACGACAAATAAGTCAACTCAGAAATTCTAGAACTCAAAGAAACGGAGGAAATAATTCACATGGAGTAGCCACAATAGAGAATTCTAGTCATAATAAGAATAACTCAACAAGAAGGGAAATATTATGTAACAATGGTCCGTAATGTACAGTTCGACAACGAGGGAGCTAACACAAGGCGAATAATTCCAAATAAGGACAAGTCAACTAAAACATAAGATATCTAACTTCTTTTAAGGTTGGGCAATTAAGAAAGAGATACAACAAATTCAATTAGGGATAAGCAACAGAAAGATGATCATAGCCTCAAATAAGGATGAACAATTACAGAAGGGATAATTATGACTTCAAATAAAGATAAGCAGTTAGGGAAAAGACAACATGGCAATAGAAGAGATAACAATTTCCGTTAAAGCACATATGAATCAAATGAACAACAAGAGTGGATCATCAAGCAATTAATTCTAATTAAAGAAGGTAGAAGTGAAACTGGTAATTAAGAAACGTAATAATAACGAGAAAGTTCGCCTCAAGTATTGTATTCCCTGTTGCTATTATTTGGTACTACTTATCCTTTATCTCTCTCTTTTTCTTTTCCCTTACTTCCTTCTTTCTTCCTTCCTTGATTTTCTCTTCTTCTTCTTACCCTTCCTGAGCCGAAGGTCTATTAAAAATAGCTTCTCTACCTGCATTAGGTAGGGGTAAGGTCTGCGTACAGACTACCCTCCTCAGACCCCACATGTTGGGATCATACTGAGTATGTTGTTGTTGTTGTTGTTGTTGTAATCATAACGAGAACAACTGCATATTCAGTGAATACAAGGACCTAAGAACCCTTAAAAGGCCAATTTTTTCACAAATAAGTCCGAGCACGTACTCGTCACCTAGCGTACGCGGACTACAATTAGCATAGAAGACTCAAATCCTAAGGGGTAGTTCTCCCTCACAAAGTTAGGCAAGATACTTACCTCAAAGAAGACAGACCGATACTCTAAATGAACTTCTCGGGTGAAATGACTTCCGAGAGACTCAAATCTAACCAAAATAACTTCAAAGCACAAATAAAACTCATAAGAAACTATTCCGGATCATAAATCCTCACTCTTTATCAAAATCTAAAAATCGACCCAAAAGTCGACCCGCGGACCCGCACCTCGGAACCCGACAAATTTTACAAAACCTAAACACCCATTCCAATACGAGTTCAACCATACTAAAATTATTAAATTCCAATACCATTTCGTCCCTCAAATCATGATTTTTCATTTTGCAAACTTTCTTCAAAAACCACCATTTTCCTCAACTCAAAATACAAATTAAATGATAAAAATAAAGATAAAATCATGGAATATAATAAATTCTAGGTGAAGAACACTTACCCAATCGATTTGCTTGAAAAACCCTCAAAGAAGCTCCCAAAACCGAGGGCTAAAACTCAAAGTATGAAGAAAATAGCCAAACCCTCGACTTGATTCTGCCCAGGTATGACCGCACCTGCGACACAATTAACCGTTTCTGTGACAAAGTGACCGCATATGCGAAGACCACTGACCAGCTTCTCCAACGCACCTGTGGACATCCTTGCGCTTCTGCGCAACCGCAGGTGCGCATGCCACAACCGCATCTGTGCTCCAGCTCGCCTCTGCGCTCAAGAATCCGTATGTGCGGCGCCGCAGATGCGCACCAATTATCCGCATCTGTGGAAACTACCAAGCTCAGCCCTTCACGCACCTGCGTCTTCATCTTCGCATCTGCGCCCAGGGTCCGTAGGTGCGATTACACCAGAACTCAGACCTATTCACATCCATGAAAACCATCTGCAATTCGTCTGAAACACACTCGGGGTCCCCCGGGACCCCGTCCAAGCATACCAACAAGTTCCATAACCTAACACGGACTCGCTCGAGGTCTCAAATCACATCAAATAACATCAAAACTATGAATCGCACCATGAATCAAACTTATGAACTTTCAAATCTTCCAACTTCTAAAACCCGCGCCGAAACCTATCAAATCAACCCGGAATGACGTCAAATTTTGTACACAGCCATATTCAACATTACGGACCTACTTGAACTTCCGGAATCAGAATCCCACCCGATATCCAAAAGTCCACTTTCAGTCAATATCTCCAAAAATTTGATTTTCGCCATTTCAAGTCTAAATCAGCTACACACCTCAAATTCACAGTTCGGACACGTTCCTAAGTCCAAAATCACCCAACGGAGCTAATGGAACCGACGAAACTCCATTTTGGAGTCGTCTTCACACAGTTCCGACTACGGTCAAAATCCTAAGGCTTAACCTTCCGTTTTAGGGACTAGGTTTCCCAAATCACTCTGAATCATCCGGTAACTGAATCCAACCATGCACGCAAGCCAATACACATAATATGAAGCTGCTCAAGACCTTATGCTGCTAAACGGGACTTAAATTCTCAAAACAACCGTCCGGGTCGTTACATCCTTCCCCTCTTAAACAAATGTTCGTCCTCGAATGTGCCAAGAATCGCCTTGAAGTCTTCAAATCACTGAATGCACATATCCAACATACACCCGCGGGTGACCCCACGTCACCCCAATCCACATAAGCTTGACGACACTATCTCAACTGTAAGTTATCCTTTCTACCAAGACCAATAAGCGTTAGAGTCAAAATTCTCACCCTCCATTCATCTCCAAAAGACCCGATTCTAAATCCATACCCGGTATCAGTCCCAACCAGCTTCGGCAACTCATGCCTACACCCGCAAGGTATGACCATCCAACATGACATATCACACATAGGCCCAAAATAACATTTTTGATCATAATAGCTGTCGTAATCAAAACCAATATCGGCAATTAGTCTCATATCCGTTAGAGACCCATTTCAAACCTCCACAATGCTGACAATGATGCAAGAAACACAAAGACTTCATAACTGTACGCTCGGATCAACAAGTCACATCTAAATCCACTGGGCACACACCCCGTAAACTAAAACTCAAATAAGCACAAGACAAAAATGACTGAATATGTAAAGAGAAGCACATAAGAGAAATATCAAACAAGCCCGACAGGTACAACTCTCTATCAGTACCATACTACAATCCAATTTAAAAAGGAAAAATCAAAGTACATGAACAAATCATAAGGATCTCATCCTGGTATAACCTTCCACCGCGGCACGCAGCCCGACTCAAACATATCACATCACTTGGAATCGCGAGGGTCTCACCCTCAATTCTGAATCATAGGTCGAATAGACATCATTTCCACTAACTCAGCTCTGCCAATAGAATCACAACACTTACTGAATTCTCACCCCGGCAGCGCATCTAAATCACAATCATAACCAAAATACACAGGAATCACATCAAACCTACCGTAATGGACAACATGAATTTACTTTTATCCTCGTAACTTTCAATAATGAATTAAAACAATGATAGACAAGACTATCACTCATAGAATCTCCCAGCAGGGGAAAATACATAAATGTAATACTAAGTCATGAACTCACTTATAGGTAGAGCAACCAAATAGGGGAACTCGCCCCGATAAGCAGAACTGAAACAAAATACGAATGGTGCCCCTCTTTAACAAATCAAAAGCAAATATGTATGATATCATCTGGCGCAGCGGCCTCCACCCTACTATATGAGATACGTCAACGGGCCGGGACTTCCCCTCTTGGGCGCCCTCTGCTCGCCTGAATACCCCGCTGTGACACAACTGTCAGGAGTCTAGGACAATCTTTCACCCTGTGGATGGTATCTCCACACTCGAAGCAACCTCTCTGCTGATGTGGCTGTGGGAACTATGCGGTATGAATACTCTGACTCATGAGCACCTGAAACATTATGCGAAGCCTGAAGTACAAACTGAACTGGCTGACCCACAAAACCTCTACCATGCCGTACCCCTACCTCCAAAATAAGGACCTCTCCGGTCTACGAGGCCCCCTCGCCTTCCTGTCCTCTCTCTCCTAACCTCGCCTATCCTCTCTCTCATGGCCCCGCCTGTCGTCTCTCTCCTGATCCCACATGCTCTCCACTCGGCGAGCGACCCCTACCACCTGCTAAAATGAAACATCCGACTCTAACTCTTGAGCCATGCTGAACCGAATATGAGGCCTGAGCCCCTCAATAAATCTATGAACACGCTCTAACTGTAGCGACCAAAGCAGGTGCGTGTCTGGCCAAATCACTAAATCTAACGACATACTCTGACACTAACATAGTGCCCTGGCGTAGCTTCTCAAACTCTATGCGCCATGCATCTCGAAGGGACTGAGGTACAAACTCTCTCAGGAACATCTTTGAAAACTGAACCCATGTAAGTGAAGCTGACTCGACCGAGCTACCCAACTCGTATGCCCGCCACCACTGATAAGCCGCTCCCTGTGTTGGAACCTAGTAAAAGTAACTCCGCTCGTCTCCACAATACCCATAGTACGAAGAATGCGATGACACTCCTCCAGAAAACCATGTGCATCATCTGTCGCCAATCCACTGAAGGTAGGAGGGTAGTACTTCTTATACCGCTCAAGTCTAAGCTGTTCTTCCTCAAATGCTTCTGCCCTAACAACGGGCTGAACTCGGACCACAGGCTGTGTCGCCATGACACTTGGAACCTGACCAACATGAACTCGCTACTCTGGAGTGTGGGCGGTAGGTGTTTGGGTTCCTCCCCCAGTCTGTGAAGTAGCTGGTGCAACCGGAATCAACCCCGCCTGAGCCAATATACCAAACATGCTCAGGAACTGTACTAAGGTCTCCTAAAGTTTGGGGGTAACAGCAGGCGCCTCCGGTACCTGCCCCCAACCGGAGCTACTGGCGACTCCTCAACTATTTCTCGGATATATGCTCTAACTGCGGCACGTGCTCCTCTTTGGCCTCTGCCTCTGCCCCTAGCGACACCTGCTCCGGGGGCAGCGTCATCAGTAACTTCAGCTCGTGCCCTCACCATCTGTGAGAGAATGGAATGATAAAAACTTCAAACTTCGAGATCAATAAACTCGCATGATAGGAATGAAGGAAGTGAACTGTCCTAATAGTTCTGTAGCCTCTTGAAGATAAGTACAGACATCTTCGTACCGATCGGCAAGACTCTACTAAACTCGCTTATGACTCGTAGCACCTATGAACTTAGAGTCTGATACCAACTTGTCACGACCTAATTTTTCCCTCTGTTAGGTATCGTGATGGCACCTAGTATTAGGGACTAGGTAAGCCTAACATTTATTGAATAACAACAATAATTAAATAACATCTAACAATTTTTAAAATAGAAATCTCTAAAAAATTTACAATTCCCAAAACCGGTAGTACAAGTCATAAACTCTACAGTGTTTGCTATAATTTTCTAAATACAACTGTTTGAAATAAAGTAAACAGCATGAATGCAAATCAGACGGTGACTCTGAAGCCTGTGAAGGCAGCAGCAGGTTTACCTTGAGTCTCCACAACAACAATTCGCACAGCTAGCTAATGATCAACTGACTTCAAAATACCTGGATCTACACAAAAATGTGCAGAAGTATAGTATGAGTACACCACGGTAGTACCCAGCAAGTATCAAGACTAACCTCAATGGAGTAGTGATGAGGAACAGTCAAGACACCTACTGGACTAAATAACCTGAACAAGTATAAGTATAGGAGCAACAGATTATGATATCTACATAAAGACTATGCGAAGTGGCAAATAATACAGAAATTTACAATAAGGAAGGAAAACAACAACTATCAGCGGAACACCATAATAATGACCTAGAAGAATGAATGGAAACACTGCCTAAATTCGATAATCAGAGATAAAGAAAAGACAAGTAGCAACTCAACAAAATGACAGCTTTCATAACAAGTTTTAGTCAATAAACTCCACGAGGTACCGAACCTCATACTATTCTCAACTCACGAGTTCTAATACCTGAACCCTAACACTTGGCATCATGTACCCTCATTATACTTTATAACCGCACTGACGACTCATGTGCTAAATAGAGCTATTCTCACATAGAAGGCAAGTAAACAAGGGTGTGCATCTATACTCAGCAGTATCAAGAAAAACCTCGTAACCGATAAGAGTACTCAACTATGTGTATGCTTGTGCAAGTGTCCTAACATGGTTCATGCCAGCTAGTAAGTATAGGAAAAGAAATGGACAGCACGTAGAATGTTTTCTCACAACTTTCCACAAGATAAAGCTCACACAGGTAAGTGTACCACTACACAAACATCAACAACAAGAATGCCCCCAGGCCATCATAAGTCAAAACAAATCAATCCTTGACATAGCCCACCTTATCTCGCCACGTGTGCAATAGTAAAATAAATGCCCTCCTTGTCTCACCACACGTGCATAATAATGTTCCCACCTTGTCTCGCCATATGTGCAACACAATATATATATATATGTATTATGCCTTGTCACGCCACATGTGCAAATATCAATAGTAACAATAGGCAATTAAGAAAGAGATACAACAAATTCAATTAGGGATAAGAAGCAGAAAGATGATCATAGCCTCAAATAAGGATGAACAATTACAGAAGGGATAATTATGACTTCAAATAAAGATAAGCAGTTAGGGAAAAAACAACATGGCAATAGAAGAGATAACAATTTCCGTTAAAGCATATATGAATCGAATGGACAACAAGGGTGGATCATGAAGCAATTAATTCTAATTAAAGCAGGTAGAAGTGAAAATGGTAATTAAGAAACGTAATCATAACGAGAACAACTGCATATTCAGTGAATACAAGGACCTAAGAACCCTTAAAGGCCAATTTTTCCACAAATAAGTCCGAGCACATATTCGTCACCTCGCGTACGCGGACTACAATTAGCATGGAAGACTCAAATCCTAAGAGGTAGTTCCCCCACATGAAGTTAGGCAAGATACTTACCTCAAAGAAGACAGACCGATACTCTAAATGAACTTCTCGGGTGAAATGACCTCCGGGCGGCTCAAATCTAACAAAAATAACTTCAAAGTACAAATAAAACTCATGAGAAACTATTCCGGATGATAAAGCCTCAATCTTTAGCAAAATCTAAAAATAGACCCAAATGTCGACCCTCGGGACCGTACCTCGGAACCCGACAAATTTCACAAAACCCGAACACCCATTCCAATATGAGTTCAACCATACTAAAATTATCAAATTCAAATACCATTTCGTCCCTCAAATCATGATTTTTCATTTTGAAAACTTTCTTCAAAAACCACCATTTTCTTCAACTCAAAATACAAATTAAATGATAAAATCATGGAATATAATAAATTCTAGGTGAAGAACACTTACACAATCGATTTTCTTGAAAAACCTTCAAAGAAGGTCCCACAACCGAGGTCTAAAACTAAAAATATGAAGAAAATGGCAAACCCTTGATTACATGATTTTGCCCACCTATGACCGCACCTACGACACAATTAGCCGCTTCTGCGGCATTGCTTCTGCGAAAAAAGGACCGCTTAAGTGAAGACCACCGACCAGCTTCACCCTCGCACTTGCGGACATCCTAGTGCTTTTGCGCAACCGCAGGTGCGCATGCCATAACTACATCTGCGCTCCAGCTCACCTCTGCGCCCAAGAATCCACTTGTGCAGCACCGCATATGTGCACTAATTTTCCGCATCTGCGAAAATTACCAAGCTCATCCCTTCACGCACATGCGTCTTCATCTTCGCATCTGCGACCATCGCACATGCGCCCAGGGTCCGCAGGTGCGATTACACCAGAACTCAGACCTGTTCACAACCATGAAAACCATCCGCAACTCGTCCAAACCCATCCAAGCATACCAAGAAGTTCCATAACCTAACACGGACTCGCTCGAGGTCTCAAATTACATCAAACAACGTCGAAACTACTAATTGCACCATGAATCGAACTTATGAACTTTCAAATCTTCCAACTTCTAAAACCCACGCCGAAATCTATCAAATCAACCAGGAATGAGGTCAAATTTTACACAAAAGTCATATTTAACATTACGGACCTACTCCAACTTCCGGAATCGGAATACAACCTCGATATCAAAAAGTCCACTTCCGGTCAATATCTTCAAAAATTTAATTTTCGTCATTTCAAGCCTAAATCAGCGACAGACCTCAAATTTACTGTCCGGACATGCTCGTGAGTCCAAAATCACCCAACGGAGCTAACGGAACTGACGAAACTCCATTTCAGAGTCGTCTTCACACAGTTCCGACTATGGTCAAAATCCTAAGCCTTAAGCTTTCGTTTTAGGGACTAAGTGTCCCATCATTCGGTAACTGAATTCAACCATGCACGCAAGCCAATACACATAATACGAAGCTGCTAAGGACTTTATGCCGACGAATGGGACTTAAATTCTAAAAACAACCGGCCGGGTCATTACAGTTTGACTTTTCTTGAATGAGTCAAACTTCATGTACCACTGCCTTGGTGCCTGCTTCAATCCATAAAGACTTTTATTCAATTTGCACACCATGTGTTTCTTTTCAGCTACTTCAAATCCTTCTGGATGCTCCATATAAATTTCCTCTTCCAAATCTCCATGAAGAAATGTAGTTTTCACATCCAATTGCTCCACTTCAAGATCTAGGCTAGTTGTTAAGCTCAAAATTATTCGAATAGAAGTCATTTTGACAACAGGTGAGGAAATTTCGTCAAAATCAATACCTTTTTCTGTTCGAAGCCTTTAACCTCCAATCGAGCTTTGTATCTGACCAGCTTACCATTTCCATCTTTCTTGAGTTTAAAGACCCACTTACATTTGAGTGGTCTTTTACCCTTTGGAAGTTCAACCAACTTGTACGTGCCATTTTTATGTAGAAATTCCATCTCTTCTTGTATGGCTTTCATCCACTGGTTCTTTTCTATATGGGACAACACCTCTTTAATACTTTCTGGCTCCCCCCATCACTGATGAGGACATACTCTGCGGCATGGTACCTGCATGACTCTACCCTTGGCCTTTCTGATCTCCTTAGAGGTTGAGGTCGATCTTCTCCCTGTATGGGTGCTCCACTTGCTCGACATTATCATCAAGTTTCTCCCCCTGCTCAATAACCTCACCAGGTTGCTCCCCCTGCTCGGCAACCTTGTCGGTCCTACTTTCTACACTTGTGAGATTGTTAGAAGTAGAAGGAATAGTAACAAGGTAAGGAATTATACCATTCTTGGCCTTCTCTGGCATATCATCAGCAGTTCCAACTTTACTTTCTCGGAAGACTACATCTCTGCTTTTGATGACCTTTTTCTTTACAGGATCCCACGATCTATATCCGAACTCTTCATCTCCATATCCGATGAATATGCAGGGAACAGATTTATCATCCAGCTTTGTTCTCAACTCCTTTGGTACATGTGCAAAAGCTATGCAACCGAACCTCTTCAGATGCGAATAGGATACCTCCTTGTTGGTCCAAAATCTCTCTTGGATGTCAAACGTCAATGGAACTGATGGACTCCTATTGATTAGGTAACAAGCTGTCTGAGCTACTTCACCCCAGAATGACTTAGGCAGTTTAGCCATTATGAGCATGCTTCTCACCTTCTCCACCATGGTGCGGTTCATCCTTTCGGCTACGCCATTGTGTTGTGGGGTTTCAGGAACTGTCTTTTTATATCTGATCTCATGGCTCGAACAGTACTCTTCAAATTCCCTTGAAGTGTACTCACCTCCATTGTCACTTTGGAGACGCTTTAGCTTTTGGCCTGTCTCCCTTTCCACCATAGCATGAAACTTCTAGAAAACTTGAAACACATGATCTTTGGATTTCAAAATATAAACCCATAATTTTCGTGACAATAAAAGTAATAAAATATTTTTTACCGCCCTTCGATTCAATTTACATTGGACCACAAATATCAGAATATACCAAATCAAGTATATCAATTTTCTTTCAGATGATGTCTGAAATGAGACTCTATGTTGCTTACCAAATAAACAGTAGTCACAAGGTTTTACCGTTGTACCTTTGGCATAAGAAAAGAGTGATTTCCTGGCAAGAATTTGCAATCCCTTCTCGCTCGTATGACCCATCCTTTTGTGCCACAAATCTGCTGAAATCTCATCTTGTGCCGCGTTCAATTAACCTTGGCATATTTCTATATTTGTCCTGTACAATGTGCCACGAGCAACTCCCTTTGCAATCACCACTAATCCCTTAGTGAGTCTCCACTTTTGATTTGTAAAATATTTCTCGTATCCATCTCGGTCTAAAGCAATTCCCGAGATCAAGTTCATCCGTAAATTAGGTACATGTCGCATGTCCTTTAGAACCAATGTGCATCCGATATTTGTCTTGATACAAATGTTACCAATCCCTGCATTCTTTGAGTAACTTGTGTTACCCAATCTCACAGTGCCGAAATCACCTGCTACATATCTGCAAAAAAGATCTCTTTCCGGTGTGGCATGGTAAGATACTGTTGTATCGACCATCCATTCTGACTCTGGACCTGATAAGTGCATGCATTCCTCTTCCTCATTTATAAAAAGGACAACATCATCATTATTTTGCATCATGGCGGCTGTGTTGTCGTCATTTTTCTGGCCACTAGTTTCACCTTTGCCCTTCCTTGGATTTGGGCAATCTCTTTTGAAGTGACCTGGTTGATCACAATTGTAGCAATTTCTAGCTCTTGATTTGGATCGGTTCTTATACTTCCCACGAGCTCCGGATCTACCATAGTTGCTCGAACTCTTTTGATAACTCATGCCTCTACCTTTTGTGATGAGAGCATGTCATTGATTTTCAGGCTTCTTTCTCACCTTCTCATTGAGTAAAAGAGCCGATATGGCATCCTTCAACTCAATGGTAGTCTTACCGTGCAAGATGGTTGTTGCCAAATTATCGTACGAAGATGGCAACGAGTTCAATAGTAAGATGACTTTATCTTCTTCCTCAATTTTCACTCCGAGGTTGGAGAGCTATGTGATTAGTCCGTTAAACACATTTAAATATGACAAAAAATTCGTACCTTCACCTATGTGTAGGGAGTATAGCTGCCTCTTCAGGTATAATTTATTTGTCAGCATTTTGGACAGGTATGGTCTTTCCAACCTTGTCCAAATACCACGCGCGGTGTCTTCATCAATTATGTTATTTACCACATCATCTGATGAGTGCAACCCGATTGCACTAGCAGCCCTTTCATCCAAGTCAGCCCAATCCTCAGCTTTCATAGTATCAGGTTTTTTGGCATCAGCATCAAGTACCTCGTGTAATCCTTGTTGAATGAGCAGATCCCTCATCCTTCTTTGCCATGTTGAGAAACTGTTATCTCCGTTGAATTTTTCTACTTCGTACTTTACTCCGGACATTTTGTTTTCACCGAGTATAGTACTACCGACAGTGAATAGTACTTCTTTAAACGAGCAGAACATGTGCTCTGATACCAGTTGTTGGGAATAACCCCCTACAGAAATAATATTCACAGTAATAAAAGCGAAATATTAACGTAGCACCGAGATACGGTAATGAACAAGAATAAAATAGTGACAACGACACCAATTTTTTTAGGTGAAAACCCCTTTGGAATAAGGAAAAAATCACGGGCCCGAGATGAGCAACTGATATCACTATAGCAAGGAATATTACACTTTGTAAGTCCGATTAAAATACTCCAAAGATCACTACAACACTCAAAAGAAATAACCGTCTTTTGATATTCCTACCTCACTACAATATCGGTCACTCTCTATTTTTCTCACAGACTATTTTTATATACTCTGTTTGTGAAACCTCACTCTTTCTTTCTCTCTTTGTTGGTGTATAAAAATGAGAGTTGAATCTCTCATTTTATAGCCGAAGCCTCACTCTCTAAAGCCTACTATATTTAATAATTTGCACTCATTTTCCCTTCTTTTTCTTCAATATAGACAATTTAACAAAGTTGGCTACAAAATCAAAGAAATTCTCAGCCAAATATTTTTCTTAGGCACATGCCTATTACATTAACTTTTGAATGAGAGGACCCCATTATATAACACTTAAGAGGACACCTGAAAACGGAAGAGATTTCTTTGCACAAGAAAAAAGATCTAAAAAAATAGAAAAAAACGAGAGAGGAGAGATCTGGAAAAGGAATGGATACAAAATACGCAGCCTCCTTCTTATCCATAGTCCAGCCATAAACACTCCATTACAACCCAAACTTCAACCCCAAAAGCCACGAAAATCAACCACGAAACCCAGCAAAATCACCCCAAAAAGCTCTCCAAACACAGCAGAAAATGCAGCAAAAGATCTAGCAAACCGCAGCAGCTGCGGCTTCTCCATTCCACTCTTAAAATCGGTTCTGCAGCCATGTCAATTCATTTCCGCTAGGTCACTGCCTTGCCGGTGTTTCGCCGGAGTTTCACCATCTCCGGCCAGTACTCTTTCACTATAAAACGTAGCAGCTTTACCTTCATTAACTGTTGTTGTTCTCTTAAGTTGAGCTCAGTCTGTCAAGGTTGTCGAGGTCTCCGGAGAGTTTCTGTTTGAATTTCCGTTATCGATCTTCGTTTTTAAGAATTTCTGAGTTCACAGAGGTCCGTTTCTCGGTCTCTTCTCATTCCTTATTGCTCTTTGTTAGCTTGTTAAATAATACGAAATGCTTTCAGCTCATTAAATGCCTCCGAATGTGTGTTGGCTGCTTCTGTTACATATAAAGCTATGAAAGGTCCATTTCATTTTCAATTATTTTTAATATTACATATGTCTTAGATGTTTTCTTTTAATTAATTGTTGTGCTAGTTTCTTTCTTTAGCTTTCTTGTAGATATTTGTTGGTTTTGACTTTTTATTGTATCATATGCAATTCGCCTCAATAATTCTCTAAGATATGTATAGTTTTGGAATAGGCAACGATAGTATAATAAAGAAGGCTCACTTGGACTGTATGCATGGTCACTAAATTTAAATAGTCTAATTTGTGACTCCGATTGATTTCAGACAAAATAGATCTGGTTAACTAGCCTATTTACTCCCCAATAAAATTTCATGCATAAAGCATGACCTTACAATAATCTCAAATAATTATATAATGATAGTATGCTTTAGGCGCGCTCTTAATTAATTAAATTACCGTAATTATGTATACGTCCGCGTGGCATGATTACGATATCCAAAATTAAAACCAAAGTATGCGTTCGCGCAACTTTTGGCCAAACAATCTCATAATAATAAAGTGTTATTAGTTGTGTACACGTACGCGTGACATAACCTTGGCACACCAAACAAAATGAGTACACGTATGCGTGACTCATTTCAAGATAATTTCATAATCACGAATAATCAAGCAATTAAAAGCGGTAAAAGGTAAAATGTACACGAGTTCTAAAAATACGTAATTAACAATTAGGCCAGGTATGATAAAAAGCGACCGTGCTAAAATCGCGGAATCCGGGAGTGCCTCACACCTTCTCTCGCGTTAACAGAATTTCTTACTCGGTCTTCTGGTTTCGCGGACCTAAATAGAGTCAATTTCCTTGATTTGGGATTTTAAAAATAAACTGGTGACTTGAAACACCATAATAATTATTTCAAGTGGCGACTCTAATTAAAATAAATAATCTCATTTCGAACAATGTCACTTTAATTGGAAAAACTCCCTTATCTTAGGGAAAAGGAGGTATGATAGCTCTGGCGACTCTGCTGGGGACAAGAACCCAGAATCTCTGGTTCAGAGTTCAGAATTCAAGCTTGTTATGTGATCTATACTTGGCTTTCTTGATTGTTGATATTATTGTGTTTGTGGGCCTAATGTTCTTATTATCGCTCATTTACCGCTTTGATATTGTTTGAACTGTATAAACTATCTTTTTACGTCTCTCTTCTGAGTCTTCTGAAACTATGGTGCACACATACGTGTGGCCCACTTTTCCGTTAGAGGTCATACCAAATAGAACGAGGCTGGATCAGCAACTAGGCCGGGCAAACTTTCGTGCTCCCGGTACATTGCCCCCACCTCGGCTCGAGCTGTCCGCTTGGTAAACCAGGTGTAAAACACTTCCCCCTAGGATTTAGACCTAGAATTACATAGCCTCATGTAGGATCCCTAGTAGGTACGTTTGTTTGCATCACGTGTATTTGACTTTGGGGACTTAACACAAGGGTTGGGTCCGTCTAGGACAAGTGTACCCGAAAATACAAGACCATCCTGATGAATCTTACATGCTACTTGTGCATATGTTTGATCTGGTTTGCATGTTGACTGACTGCTAAAATAAAGAAAGAAATGAGAAAAACCAAGAAGAGAGAAAATAAGAGAGTTCAATCCAAAATATTTGAAAAATACACCGAGATTTCAAGCTGTTCCCCGCTTCTGACCAAACTACGGGGGTCTGATTCTAACCGAATGTGAGATACGTAGGCAAACCTCATTGGTTCCAGCCCAAATTTTCAAAAATTCAAAAATATTTTCTCTTAATTCCTTATTTAGAAGTCGTTCCTTAGAAAATCCCAAATAATAAAAAAATTTAAAACCAAAAATATTTTCTTTCTTTTTAGAAGTCTTTCATTAAAAAAAAATCAAATCAAAATCCAAAAATATGTTTTTTTTCTTTTTTAGAAGCCTTTTTCCGAAAAATAATAAAACAAATCGAAATTCAAAAAAAAATATTTTCTTTATTCTTTTGTAGTCTTTCTTTTAAAAAATTCTCAAAAAAAAAACAAAACAAACAAATCAAAATCCAAAAATATTTTCTTTCTTCTTTATAAGTCTTTCTTTCGAAAATTAAAAAAATATTTTAAAAAATTCAAAAAATAAAAGAGTTAGTTTATTTATTTTATTCCTAATCTTTTCGAACTACGCAAGATCTGATTCATGTTCCCATATGATACATAGGCAACCCACATCAGGTTTGATCGAATAATTTTGAAAAAAAAAAAGAAAAGAAAAAAAAAGAGTGTTCATTCTAACATGCTTGTTGTTTTGAAATAAAATCTGGTTAAAGGTGGTCGGTCTGTTGGTTTGCAATGGCGAGTCCAGGATCCCTCTGAAATAAAAATATCTTCTCACCCGAAGGAACAAGAACCAATATTGTTGATCCAACTAATGTCACAAAAAGGCAAGTAGACAAGTTGATGATAACAATGGAGGCAAATGTTGGCTAACTTCTACCAGTTTTGAGCAATAGGACATGCTCTTCTTGGATTATCTGTGATGATATGGAGACATGAGAATTCTTCTAAGTCCTTTAGTAAATTAGTTGCTTTGAAATTTCCCATGTCGTCAGTCCTGAAATCCGACAACCAATATTAGGAATGATTTGATCAAAAAGTTAAAATTTGAGTGCTGAATCAGAAGGAATAAAAGGGTTGAATGTCGTAGTAGTGCTGATGTGCGAATGTGTGGCTAAGATGTCACTTAGTAACTGGAAAGTCACTCTTTTTTAAGCCATGGTAGCTTATTTTGTCGTCTTTTCTTCTTCTTTTTGTATTATCCGACCTTGCTATCCTTTATTCAATAAAAAGCAGTAAGTCATTTTGTGTCCATTTTGTGCATAATTCTTTTCACGCTATTTCTAGTTACATGACATGCATGCGGAATTTTTGGCCAGATCTTAGAAAACGGATTTAGTCTTGAATTGGATAAGTGAGAAAGAGACAGTTTTGAAGATGAGTAAAGACATGAAATATTTGGAAAATAAACATTAGCCAAGTTTACATAGAACCAAAGCAGTCATGCTCATGGAAGTTAAGGATCTCTACCTTTTGAATCATTGAGAAGATCGGGCTTAAGGATGATCAGACGGGTTGAAGTCTGTTTAGCACTAAGAGATAGAAAGTATTTTTCAAAAGAAGATTTATTCCAGACAACATGAAATGGATCTTCTACATCAAGATAAAATCCAAGAAAAAGTCACCCAAATTGACAAGGCTCATTCACTGTGAGAAAAATATTGCTCATACAGCTTTACACTGAAAAAGACCCAGAAAGCAACATGTCCATCAATGTCGTGATTGTGAAGGGCTAACATGATTGGAATTCTCGAGGCTAAGAGGCACCTTTTTCTGCTATCCAAACACTTTATACCATTTGTTACCCTTTTTGAGCCTGTGTTATTTTCGATAACCACCCTCTGTTGGAATCAAGTTTAGAGTTAAAAGTCCAAAAAAAAAAATGAAAAAAAATTGAATGAAAAGAAAAGTCCATGTCCCAAGAGTACAAACTGGGGCAACTCTTAGAAAGTTCAAGTGAAAAAAAAAAAGAATAGTCAAAGGTCCATGCCCCAGAAAATTAAAGCTGGGGCAACTTGTTTTGAAAACAAAATAAAAAAAAAAAAGAAAAAAACAAGAAACAGAAAGAAAGATGAAAAAATAGTTAGGTCAGATGTTTGAACTACGTTTGACTTGATTCTTTAAAAAAAAAGATATATAGGCAGTCCTACACTGTTCGGTCCAACCAAATAAGAATTTAGAAAAAAAGAAAAAAAAAATCCAGTATCTAAAACTGGGGCATGAGTTTGTTTTAGTTTCTTAAAGGAGTCGATTCCAAGAATTGTAAATTTACAACCCATCATATTGAGTCTACTTTGAGCCTTCATGCCGTCTTTTCTTTCTAACCATATCCAAAAGCCTTCCAAACAAGACCTCCTGATCAGTTTTGAGAATGCCAAGGGAAATCCGCATTGAGCAATGGTTGTCATATGAAGGACATGGTCATGGTTCTCACTCAAGGAATCAATAAACGAAAAAAAAATGAGAGTCTTACTAGTGAAAATCCTCACAGGCACTGTAACACGATGGTAGGTAGAGATAAATAAATGAGAGATACTTGTTGATGAAAACCTCTCGGGGAACCACTAGTCGACAGTGAGTCGTGAAATTGATGCAAAGAATTAACATAAACAAGTCCGACTTCAAAGCTCAAAGGAATAACGAAAGGAATGATTAGATCAGTTTGATAAATCAGGTCGTTGAATCAAAAATCCATGTTATGATCATTAAGGCTAGTTACCTCATTAAAAAAAAAGCCTCTTCCTTCTTAATAAAAAAAAAACCCTCTTCCTTCTTTCCTTCCTGATGAGGGCATCTCTTGTTAATATTGTCTCTTCGCATTATGATGTCCTTTGCTTTGAGTCAGTCCTTGTCAAAACAAGCAAGAAAAGATTTTAAAATCTGCTACCAGCTTTTCAGGTGCACAAAGTAAATTTGGCCAGCACACTCAGTTGTTACAGCCAACATGTCTTGAAGATTCGTGCAATACGAAGGTTTCCCCCAAAGGATGCTCATGTCGGCTTATTTGTCTAAGGCAAGCAAAGAAAAAATCGCAAGGTTAGGTTTCCTGTAGTACTGTACACTATAGGATGTGCACATCATGTGGAAGGCACCAAATTGCTCAAAAAGCAAAAGCCATTCAAGAAATCAGAAAAGGGTTTACCAGAGCAAAACTTTCTTTTACGGGTAAGGATGATTGAGCCATAAATAAAAATGATACTGGTGTGAAACAATCAGGGCTGATAAAGAGCAAAATTTTCTTGAAAGCAACAATAGAGTCTCCCAACAGTGCAACGAACTACAAATGCAGTCGCTCTTCCAAAAGTTGGATGATCCCAAAGCCAAGCTGCCAAAGATATCAAGGCCACAAACCGACCTCCACTTTTAAAACCGATAAAACTTTCTTTGTTTGAAACAGGAACAAAACAGTGCAAGGAAAGTGGTTCAAAAAAAAGAAAGCGAAAAGAATGAAAAAGAAAGGATGAAACAAAAGGGAGTCGACAAACGGAAGTTTCTAAAATCTTTGCCTTTATTTGTCTTGCTAGTTGCAATCATGCCATTGCTCTTCACATTTTCCTCCTAGTGTAATACATCATAATCTGATGGATTTGCCTCCCAATAAATAAAACCTAGTCTCATGAATCTTTCTCCTAGGATAAACGTCTTACTTTGATGAATCTTTATCCTAAGATTATAAAAAAAAAATGTCTTAGTCTAATGAATCTTGCTCCTAAGATAAAGAAAAAGACCTAGTCTAATGATTTTTTCTCCTAGGATAAACGTCCTAGTCTGATGAATTTTCTCCTAGGAAAGAAATCTTAGTCTGATAAATTTTTCTCCTAAGATAATAAATTAGAAAACCTAGTCTAATGAATTTTCGCCTAGGATATACGTCTTAATCTGATGAATCTTTCTCCCAAGATAAGAAAACCTAGTCTGATGAACGTTTTTCCTAGGATAAACGTCTTAGTCTGATGAATCTTTCTCCTAAGATAAGAAATCTAGTATGATGAATCTTTCTCCTAGGATAGAAATCTTAGTTTGATGAATATTTCTCATAAGATAGAAAACCCAGTCTCACGAACTTTCTCTAGGATAGAAATCTTAGTCTGATAAATCTTTCTCCTAAGATAAGAAGCCCTAGTCTTATGAATTTTTTCCTAGAATAGATGTCTTAGTCTGATAAATTTTTCTCCTAAGATAAGAAATACTAGTTTGATGAATCTTTCTCCTAGGATAGATATCTTAGTCTGATGAATCTTTCTCCTCCGCAGATGTGACCAGGGCTCGCACCTGCGGGCCCGCTTTGGCGAAGGACCTTCCGCTTCTGCGACCCTGCCCCAGGCTGGCATTTTCCGCTTCTGTGGTCACATCTCTGCATTTGCGGATGCATAGATGCGGCTCTACTTTCACATTGGCGCCCCCAGTTGGGCCAAGCCAGCCTCGCACCTGCGGCCATACGCTCGCTTCTGCGAGTCTGCACCTGCGGTCAACCCCACCACAGATGCGATGACACCAGAAGCTGTAATGCTTCAGCTATTCTTCCAACTACCAATTCGATCCGATAACAATTCGAAATTAACCCGAGGCCCTCGGGACATCAACCAAAGATACCAACAAGTCCTAAAATATCATACGAACTTAGTCAAGCCCTCAAATCATATCAAACAACAACAAAAACACGAATCACCCTCCAATTCAAACTTAATGAACTTGAAACTTCACACTTCTACAACCGATGCCGAAACCTATCAATGTCCCCTCCCGGTCAAACTTTCCAAAAATTCAACTTTCGCCATTTCAAGCCTAATTCAGTTACGGACCTCCAAATCACAATCCAGATGCGCTCCTAAGTCCAAAATCACCCAATAGAGCTAATAGAACCGACAAAACTCCATTCCGGAGTCATCTTCACACAGTTCCAACTACAGTCAAATTCCTAAAACTTAAGCTTCCATCTTAGGGACTAAGTGTCCCAATTCACTCTGAAACCAAAAATAAAACCCCTCGGCAAGTCACATAAGCATAAAATGATACAGGGAAAGCAGTGATTAGGTGATCAGGGCTATTACTCTCAAAACGAGCGGTCAGGTCGTTACATCCTCCCCCTCTTAAAATAATCGTTCGTCCTCGAACGAGCATAGAGACATACCTGAAGTGGTGAAAAGATGAGGATAACGGCTGCGCATATCATGCTTGGTCTCCCAAGTCGCCTCCTCTACCGGCTGACCCCTCCACTGAACCTTTACTGAAGCAATGTTCTTTGACCTCAACTTTCGAACCTGCCTGTCCAAAATAACCACTGGCTCCTCAACATAAGATAGATACTTGTCCAACTAGAATGAGCTGAAATCTAGCACATGAGATGGATCGCCGTGATACTTCCGAAGCATAGAAACATGGAATACTGGATGAACTCCTGCTAGACTGGGAGGCAAGGCAAGCTCATAAGAAACCTCCCCAACTCGCCGCAACACCTCGAACGGGCCAATAAACCTTGGGCTCAGCTTACCCTTCTTCCCGAACCTCATGACACCCTTCATGGGCGAAACCCAAAGCAAGACCCGCTCTCCAACCATGAATGCAACATCGCAAACCTTCCGATCCGCATAACTCTTCTGTCTGGACTGGCCTATACGAAGTCGATCCTGAATCACCTTAACCTTCTCCAAAGCATCCTAAACCAAGTCTGTACCCACTAGCCTAGTCTTGCCCGGCTCGAACCAACCCACTGGAGACTGACACCGCCTACCATACAGAGCCTCATACGGTGCCATCTGAATGCTGGACTGATGACTGTTGTTGTAGGCAAACGCCGCAAGTGGCAAGAACTGATCCCAAAAACCCCCAAACTCTATCACTCATGCCCGAAGCATATCTTCCAGTATATGAATAGTGCGCTCGGACTGCCCGTCCATCTGAGGGTGAAATATTGTGCTCAACTCAACCCGAGTACCCAACTAATGTTGTACAGCTCTCCAGAACCATGATGTAAACTATGTACCCTGGTCAGAGATGATAGATACCAGCACGCCATGAAGTCTGACAATATCGCAAATATAAACTAGAGCTAGCTGCACGGAAGAATAAGTAGTCATCACCGGAATGAATGAGCTGACTTGGTCAGCTTATCCACAATCACCCAAACTGCATCGAACTTCCTCTGAGTCCGTGGAAGCCCAACAACGAAATCTATAGTGATCCGATCCCATTTTCACTCCGGAATCTCTAGCTTCTGAAGCAAACCACCTAGCCGATGTGCTCATACTTCACCTGCTGGCAATTTAGACACCGGGCTACATACTCTACTATATCCTTCTTCATTCTCCTCCACCAACAATGTTTCCTCAAGTCTTGATACATCTTTGCGACACCCAGATGAATGGAGTACCGCAAACTGTGAGCCTTCTCGAGAATCAACTCACACAAACCATCTACATTGGGCACACATAGCCTGTCCTGCATCCTCAATGCACCATCATCTCCAATAGTGACCTCCTTAGCATCACCGTGCTAAACCGTGTCCTTAAGGACAAGCAGATGGGGGTCATCATACTGACGCTCCCTAATATGATCATAAAGAGAAGACTGGGAGACCACACAAGCCAAAACTCAACTCAGCTCAGAAATATCCAATCTAACAAACTGGTTGGCCAAGGCCTGAACATCCAATGCCAATGGCCTCTCTGCTGCTGGTAGATATGCTAGGCTCCCCAAACTCTCCGCCTTGCGACTCAAGGCATCTGCCACCACATTGGCCTTCCCGAGATGGTATAGAATAGTGATATCATAATCCTTAAGCACCTCTAACCACTCCGCTGATGCAAGTTAAGATCCTTCTATTTGAACAGATACTGCAGACTCCTGTGATCAGTGTAGATCACACAAGGAACACCATACAAATAGTGCTGCCAAATCTTCAAGGCATGAACAATAGCTACTAACTCAAAGTAGTGGACAAGTTAGTTTTTTTCATGCACCTTCAGCTATCTAGACGCGTGGGCAATCACCCTACCGTCCTGCATCAACACCGCGCTGAGACCAATCCGCAACATATCACAATATACAGTATAAGACCCTGAACCTGTAGGCAATACCAATACTAGGGTTGTAGTCAAAGCTGTCTTAAGCTTTTGAAAGCTCTCCTCACACTCCTCTGTCCACCTGAACGGAGCACCCTTCTGGGTCAGCCTGGTCATAGGTGCTGCAATAGATAAGAAACCCTCTACAAATCGACTGTAGTACACACCCTCCCCCAAACCAAGAAAACTCCGAATCTCCATAGCTGAGGACGGTCTGGGCCAACTCTATACTGCTTCAACCTTCTTCGGATCCACCTTATCCCTTCACTCGAAATTACGTGACCCAAAAATGCCACTGAATCTAGCCAGAACTCACACTTTGAGAATTTTGCATATAACTTCTTTTCTCTCAAGGTTTGGAGCACAGTTCTCAGGTGCTGCTCATGATCCTCCCGACTCCGGGAGTACACTAGAATGTCGTCAATAAACACAATGATGAATGGGTTAAGATAGGACCAAAATACATTGTGCATCAAATGCATGAATGTTGCTGGGGCATTGGTCAGCCCAAATGACATCACAAGGGACTCGTAGTGACCATACCAAGTCCTGAAAGCAGTATTCGGGATATCTGACTCCCGAATATTCAACTGATGATAGCCTGAACGTAAGTCAATCTTGGAAAACACTCTGGAACCCTATAACTGATTAAACAAGTCATCAATACGAGGCAATGGATACCTGTGCTTCACTGTAACTTTGTTCAACTGGCGATAATCAATGCACATATGCATAGAACCATCCTTCTTCTTCACAAATAAGACTGGGGCACCCTAAGGTGACACACTGGGCCGAATGAAGCCCTTATCAAGAAATTCCTGTAACTGTTCCTTCAAGTCCTTCAACTCAGGAGGAACCATACGATATGGAGGAATAGAGATGGGCTGAGTGCCCGGTAACAAGTCAATACCAAAGTCGATATCTTTGTAGGGCGGCATGCCCGAAAGATCAGCTGAAAATACATCTGGGTAATCCCTCACTACTAGGACTGACTCAACTGTAGGGGTATCAATACTGACATCTCTCACATAAGCTAGATACGCGTCATACCCCTTCTCAACCATTCGTTGAGCTTTAAGAAATAAAATAACTCTGCTGGGAGTATAATCTGAGGTACCTCTCCACTCTAACCGCGGTAATCCTGGCATAGCCAGCGTCACGGTCTTGGCGTGACAATAAAGAATATCATAATGGTGTGACAACCAGTCCATGCCCAAAATAATATCAAAGTATACCATACTGAGCAATAATAAATCGGTTTTGGTCTCAAAATCACTAAGAACAACCAAACACGACCGATACATACGGTCAACGATAATGGAATCACCCACGGGTGTAGATACATAAATAGGAGAACTTAAAGAATCACGGGATACGCCCAAATATGGAGCAAAAAAAGATGACACATAGGAATAAGTAAAGCTTGGATCAAATAAGACTAACTCATCTCTATGACAGACCAGAACAATACCTGTAATGATAGAGTCGTATGCAACTGCCTCTGTATGAGCAGGAAGGGCATAATATCTGGCTTGGCCTCGCCCTCTAGGGCGACCTCTACCTGCCCGACCTCCACCTCGAGCTGGCTGAGCATGTGGAGTAGTAGCTGGTGCTGTAATCATAGCCTGGGGACCTGGTGAAGCACGCTGTGCCTGAGTGGCCTGTGGAGGTGCACCCCTCCTAAGTCTGGGGCAATCCCTCACCATATGGTGAGTGTCGCCACTCTCAAAACAAGCTCTCGGAGGGCGTGGCTGTTGTGGCTGGCTCGGGCCAGGTCTACTGGACTGACCGCTGAAAGCACCCCCCTCAGGAGGTATACTAGACACTGGCGGAGCATAATAAGGCTCCTGGAGCCTAGAAGTAGCCAGAATACCACCGGCGGCTGGAAGCGATGAATGGAAAAGGCGACTCACATAGCCCCTACCATGACGAGCTACTGCTGGGGCACGGGTACCAATATAAGTGCTAGACTCTCCAGACCTCATGGCCTCTCTCTCCCGAGCAAGCATACCCTCCAATCTCCTAGCAATACCCACAACCTGCTGGTATACAATATCCATCTCCAACACCCAGGCCATGCTAAGTCTGATACTGGGGTTGAGCCCCTTGATAAATAGACGAACCCTCTCTCGAACTATAGCAACCAAGGCTGGTGCATGTCTAGCAAAATCGCTGAAGTGAACCGTATACTCTGACACAGTCATAGAACCCTGGCGCAACTGCTCAAACTCTGCGCGCCATGCATCTCTGAGACTCTAGGGAACATACTCCCTCAAGAACATATCTGAGAACTGAGTCCATGTGAGTGAAGCTGCCTCAGTTAGACTACCCAACTCATAAGCACGCCACCATTGATAGGCCGCTCCTTTAAGCTTGAACGTAGTGAAAGAAACCCCACTGATAGGCCGCTCCTCTGACGCCAAGCCACTGAAAGTAAGAGGGTGGTACTTCTTGTACCTCTCAAGCCCGAGCTGCTCTGCCTCAGAAACTGCTGCCCTAACCTCGGTAAGATCTCTAGAACTTGGTCGACCTGAACCTGCTGCTCTGGGTACTGGCGGCGGGAGTCTATGCTCCTCCCCCGGCAAGGGTCTCCTAAAGAGCTGGTGCAGCAACAGGTGTCTCGGGCACCTGCGCTCCAACTGGAGCTACTGGTGGCTCCTCTATAGCAGGACGTGCGGGTACTCTGGCTGCACCACGTGGATGTCCTCGGCCTCTACCCCGGCCCCGGCCTCTCGCGGCTCTAGCAGGGGGAATGGGTGCCTGGTCATCTGATCCTCTTGTACGTGTCCTCACCATCTGTGAGAGAAAAGAAGACAACAGTTTAGAATTCCAAATTCAACAATTTTACACGACAAGGATTCAAAGAAGTGAAATTTTTCCTAACAATTCCATAGCCTCCCGAAGATAAGTATAGACGTCTCCGTACCGATCCGCGAGACTCTACTAAACCTGCTTGTGACTTATAACACCTATGAACCGAGAGCTCTGATACCAACTTATCACAATCCATTTCTCCCTTCGTAAGACGTCGTCTCCTTGTCTCTACGACTAGGTAAGCCTAACAATTGTGGAAAAATAAAAAATAAAGACAGATTCAACCACTAATTTTTATCAGATAATTATATAACGGAAAAAAATGCCTCTCGGCATGTACAAATAACCAACAGCTCGAGTATAACAATATTCCCAAAACCCGCTAATCATAAGTCACAAGCTCTAAAAATTTGTCTAACTATTTATATACATCAGTAGGTAGAAGAAATAAATGAGGAACAAGATGAAAGGTATAGAGGGGGACTCCGAGGTCTGCCAACGCTGGCAGATATACCTTGAAGTTTTCGGAGCAGCAGCAAGTACGCAACTAATAGCGGGGATGGTAGGAGGTACCTGGATCTGCACACAAAACATGTGCAGAAGAGTAGCATGAGTACACCACAACGGTACCCAGTAAGTGCCAAGCCTAATCTCAGTAGAGTAGTGGTGAGGTCAGGTCAGGGCCCTACTAGTATATAATAATTTAAGGCAGAAAAATATAGCAATGTAATAAGAGATTGGAAATTTAACGAGGATAAACTACAGAAAGATAACAGCACAACACATAGGGATAAACAACGGGAGTAAAAACTGGGTTTTATAATAATTACCCCGTGTACGCACTCGTCACCTCGCGTACACGACCCTCATATATCACAGAAGTATCACAACAGTACCAAATCCTAAGGGGATTTCCCCCACACAAGGTTAGGTAAGCCAATTACCTCGAACCAAGCTCAATCAATCAGTAAGAATGTCTTTTCCTCGACTTTCCAACTTTGAATGGGCCAAATCTGGCAAAAACCAATCACATACTATAAATACAACTATAATAAACTAATCTAATTAATGAAATCAAGACTTTAACAAGAATTTTGAAAATCGCCCCAAAACGTCGACCCGGGCCCACGTCTCTGAATCGAGTAAAAGTCAAAAAATACAAACACTCATTCAACCACGAGTTTACTCGTACCAAAATTACTCAAATCCGATACCAAAATCTCAATCAAAACCCAAAAATTCGGTTGAAGAACTTTCCAACATTTTTTCCAATTTTCTCAACCCAAATCCTTAATTAAATGATGAAATTAACGATAGATTACTGGAATGTAACCGAAAACTAGTTAAGCATCATTACCCAATAGTTTCCTCTAAAATACCTCAAATTATTGCCTCAATCCGAGCTCTCAAAGTCCCAAAGTGAAAATGAGATCAAACCCTCGTAATTTTCCCTTTTCTACCAAGTGATCTCGCTTTTGCGGGCTTCTAGTCGCACCTGTGATGCCGCACCTTCGAAAATTCCATCGCAGGTGCGGATTCCAACTAAGGCCAACAATTCTGCTACTGCGAGCCCGCTTTTGCGGAGGACCTTCCGCTTCTGCGATCCTGCCCCAGGCCAGCCTTTTCAGCTTCTGCGGTCACATCTCCGCATCTGCGGATTCGCAGATGCGGCTCTCCTTTCGCACCTGCACCCCCCAGTTGGGCCAAGCCAGCATGGCACCTACAGCCACACGCTCGCTTCTGCGAGTCCGCACCTGCGGTCAACCCCACCGCAGGTGCGATGACACCAGAAGCTGTAATGCTTTGGCAATTCTTCCAACTCCCAATTCGATCTGATAACCATTCGAAATCAACTCGAGGCCCCCTGGACCTCAACCAAAGATACCAACAAGTTTTAAAATATCATACGAACTTAGTCGAGCCCTAAAATCACATCAAACAATAACAAAAACATGAATCAAACTCCAATTCAAACTTAATGAACTTGAAACGTCACACTTCAACAACTGATGCTGAAACCTATCAATTCACGTTCGATTGACCTCAAATTTTTCACACAAGTCATATTCGACATTACGGACCTACTCTAACTTTCGGAATCGGAATCCGACCCCGATATCAAAAAGTTCCCTTCCAGTTAAACTTTCCAAAAATTCAACTTTCGCCATTTCAAGCCTAATTCAGTTACAGACCTCCAAATCACAATCAGGACGCGCTCTTAAGTCCACAATCACCCAACGGAACTAACGGAACCGACAAAACTCTATTCCGGAGTAGTCTTCACACAGCTCCAACTACGGTCAAATTCCTAGAACTTAAGCTTCCATCTTAGGGACTAAGTGTCCCAATTCACTCCGAAACCAAAAATAAAACCCACCGAAAAGTCACATAAGCATAAAATGATACAGGGAAAGCAGTGATTCCCTATCGGGGCTATTAATCATAAAATGACCGGCCAGGTCTTTATATTTAGATTTTGACGTAATAACAGGACCACGGACCGGAGCCTCAACGGAACCTCACTCGACTCTCGAACTCATCATTCCATCATTCTCCTTAAACTACGCGCGACCCGATTCCCTTAGAATCCGAGATATGTAGGCTGTCTATAACCAGGACGCGGTTGAACTCTTTTCTCTTTTCCTTATTTCTTCCCTTTTTTTGAATAATGATATGGTAAAAAAATTAGCCATATGGCTCACCTTGTCTTTGCCTGAAAACTCTTCATGTTTTCAAGCAAAGAGCGGCATGCTGTGAGCACGTAATTTTTTACCACATTTAGATTTTTTTATCACTTTTAATATTTAAATAGTTTTTAAGTTTAATCTTGATATTTTAGCTTTTGTTTCACCTTTTTATAGGTTTTATTTGATAAAATTAAAAACTACAAAAAGAGTTATATTTTTAAAGTATTAGTTTTTTTTTTTTTTTTTCAAAGAAAGAAAAGTTTCCAAAAAATTTAGTGTTATCTAGTTTTAGTGTAATTTTTAAGTTAGAGGCTTTCAATAAATAAATATTGAGTATGTATGTCTAATTTAGTAGGAATAGATTCTATTTTTTTTCATCCTTTAAAAAATATTAAAAAAGAAAAGAAAAATTGAGAACCAATGGAAAATCACCACCTAACGTAACTAATTTGATTTCATTCCCCACCATACTCACTATCACATAGACACATACTCACCAGTATACATTCATGTGACCTCACCTTCCTAACACCTTACTCATTCTCATCCTTTCTCCCCAAGATACCCATCATATAATACCTAAGAGGACACCTGAAAACGGAGGAGATTTCTTTGCACAAGAAAAAAGATCTGGAAAAACAGAAAAAAAAAACGAGAGAGAAGAGAGATCTGGAAAAGGAACGGACACAAAAAACGCAGCCTCCTTGTTATCCAAAGTCCAGCCATAAACACTGCATTACAACCCAAACTTCAACCCCAAAAGCCACGAAAATCAACCACGAACCCAACAAAATCACCCCGAAAAGCTCTCCAAACACAGCAGAAAACGCAGCAAAAGATCTAGCAAACCGCAGCAGCTGCGGCTTTTCCATTCCACTCTTAAAATCGGTTTTGAAGCCATGTAAATTCATTTCCGCTAGGTCACTGCCTTGCCGGCGTTTCACCGGAGTTTCACAATTTCCGGCCGGCTCTCTTTCACTATAAAATGTAGCAGCTTCACCTTCATTAACTGTTGTTGTTCTCTTAAGTTGAGCTCAGTCCGTCAAAGTTATCGAGATCTCCAGCGAGTTTCTGTTTGAATTTTCGTTAGCGAGCTTCGTTTTTAAGAAGTTCTTAGTTCACAGAGGTCCGTTTCTCAGTCTCTTTTCATTCCTTCTTGCTCTTTGTTAGCTTGTTAAATAATATGAAATGCTTTTAGCTCATTAAATGCCTCCGAATGTGTGCTGTCTTCTTCTTTTACATATAAAGCTATGAAAGGTCCATTTCATTTTCAATTATTTGTAATATTACATATGTCTTAGATGTTTTCTTTTAATTAATTGTTGTGCCAGTTTCGTTCTTTAGATTTCTTGTAGATAGTTGCTGGTTTTGACCTTTTATTGTATCATATGCAATTGGCCTCAATAGTTCTCTGAGATATGTATAGTTTTGGAATAGGCAACGATAGTATAATAAAGAAGGCTCACTTGGACCATATGCATTGTCACTAAACTTAAATAGTCTAATTTGAGGCTCCGATTGATTTAAGACAAAATAGATCCTGTTAACTAGCCTATTTACTCCCCAATAAAATTTTATGCATAAAGCATGACCTTACAACAATCTCAAATAATTATATAACAATAGTATACTTTAGGCGCGCTCTTAATTAATCAAATTACCGTGATTATGTATACGTCTGCGTGGCATAATTATGATTTTCAAAATTAAAACCAAAGTATGTGTTCGCGCTACTTTTGGCCTAATAATCTCATAATAATAAAGTGTTATTAGTTGTGTACACGTACGCGTGACATAACCTTGGCACACCATACAAAATGGGTACACGTATGCGTGACTCATTTCAAGGTAATTTCATAATCACGAATAATCAAGCAATTAAAAGCGGTAAAAGGTAAAACGCATACAGGTTCTAAAATACGTACTTAACAATTAGGCCAGGTATGATTAAAAGCGATCGTGCTAAAACTATAAAATCCGGGAGTGCCTCACACCTTCTCTCGGGTTAACAAATTTTCTTATCCGGTCTTCTGATTTTGCGGACTTAAATAAAGTCATTTTCTTTGATTTGGGATTTTAAAAATACACCGGTGACTTGGGACACCATAATAATTATTCCAAGTGGCAACTCTAATTAAAATAAATAACCCCATTTAAAAAAAGTCACTTTAATTGTAAAAACACTCGTATCGTCGGGAAAAAGGAGGTGTGGCACTCACTGCTATGCAATGAAAAGCATTAATTTTAGCATTTTAGGACTGCTTTAATGGGGTTTTGAGCATATTTTTGAATTATGAAACTTAATCCTCAGAGAAAATTTCGTGGTTGTGATCAAGTGGTGATAGGAATTAACCCCTGTGGTCGTCACTTTTTATTTATAGTGAGATAATAAATTACGCGTTGACTTTAGGTCTTCCTCCATATCGGATAAATTTATTATGAACTCACTGGGTAGAGTTACTAGTTATTGATAACCTGTATTGACTCTCTATCTGAGTTTAAAGGTTGAATCAATTTTGTAATTAAAATGCAATCATGATTAAGTGGAGATAGAAATATATTTCTATGGTCTTCCACTATTAATTTCAAATGAGTAATAAATTTACGCGTTGACTTTAGGTTTTCCTCCATATCAGATAAATTTATTATAAGATCATTAGGTGAAATACTAGTAATTGATATCGTGTACTTACTTTACATGTTGGATCAATGGAACTAGAGCTATTAATTATGGTGTTCACCTGACTTAAATTAACAGTATGCTCTCCATCTGAGTTGGATCTATTGTTATTTATTGGAGTGAATAATCTGGCATTACATATGTATGTTGCATGAGTAGTTCTTTTGCATCGAAATTTGCTATTCAAGATGCATGAATATATATGTGTAGTGTGTTTAAAATTTTCATATTAAATGAAATTGACTGAAAATAACAGTATGCTCTCCATCTGGTTCTATTTATTTTTGAAATGTATAATTCTTGCATTATATAATATACTTTGCATGAATGATTCTTTTCCCATCAAATTTTGTTATTCCAGCTGCATGTATGTATATATATTGAATGCAATCTAAATTTTATTATTCAGTGGTTTAACTTATTATGATCTATTTAATATTTTATATCTCAATTCCACGATGACTTCATTCAATTTATCATATTATTTGTTAAAATTTCCTTTGATAATGATATGACATTAATTTAAAGGATGCAATATATGTACCTTTTGTTAGAAGAAATTTAATTCCGATTCTAGGCGAAATAAGAGATGGATATTTGATTTATTTTTAGAATAACTCTTGTGTTATTGAGCTTGGGAAATATTTTATCTCTTGTCGTACATGAATGCATGACCTTGTTATTGTTAATGTCTCTCCTGAACTGAATAATGTAAGTCTACCTCATAAGAGAAAATATTCTTCAAAATTGAGTAGAACTTATTTGTGCACTTGCGTCTAAGTCATATTTGTAACAAACTGACCGGTCATTTTACTTTCTAGATTCTCGTTCCCCTAATTAAGACTTTCCGTATGTGCTTTTACTATTTTATGACTTGCGGGCATGGTTAGTTCGGGTTTGAAAGGGTTCGGGTTAAAATAGGAATACGTAGTACCTTAATAGTGGCCTAAGATGGCCAAAACGACATCAAACTTCCTCAACGTTCGCGGCAACCCAACTACGAAATCCATAGTGATGCGCTCCCATTTCCACTCCGGTATAACCATCTGCTGAAGTAGGCCACCTGGCCTCTGGTGCTCATACTTAACTTGTTGGCAATTTAGGCATCTCGCTACATGCTAAACTATGTCATTTTTCATCTACCGCCACCAATAATGTTGTCTCAGGTCGCGATATATCTTCGTAGCACCTGTATGAATAGAATACTGAGAACTGTGTGCCTCATCTAGAATCTTCTCCCTCAATCCATCAACATTAGGAACACATAGCCAACCCTGGAGTCGCAGAACACCATCCTCGCTGATAGTAACCTTCTTGGCACCACCCTGTAGTACCGTCTCCCTAAGAACCAACAAGTGCAAATCATCGTACTGACAAGCCTTGATCCGTTCAAATAATGAAGACTGAGCCACAACACATGTAAGAACTCGACTGGGCTCTGAAATATCCAACCTTACAAGTATGTTAGCCAAGGACTGAATGTCCAAAACTAATGGCCTCTCCTCCGCTAAAATGAATGTCAAACTACCCATAGTCTCGGCCTTTCTGCTCAAGGCATCCACAATCACATTCGTGTTGCCCGGATTATAAAGGATGGTAATATCATAGTCCTTCACCAACTCAAGCCACCTACGCTACCTCAAATTGATATCTTTCTACTTGAACAAATGCTGCAAGTTGCGATGATCGGTGTAAACCTCGCAGGACACCTCATAAAGATAATGCCTCCAGATCTTGAGGGCATGAACTATCGCGGCCAACTCCAAATCATGTACGGGGTAATTCTTCTCGTGGGGCTTCAGCTTACGTGAAGCATATGCAATAACTCTCCCCTCCTGCATCAATACACAACCCAGGCCAATGTGTGAAGCGTCACAATACAGTATACATCCTTGAACCAGAAGGCAACACTAACATCGATGTTGTAGTCAATGCGGTCTTGAGCTTGTGAAAGCTCGCCTTGCAATCATCAGACCATCGGAATGGAGCACCCTTCTAGGTCAATCTCGTCAAAGGTGCTGCAATAGATGATAAGCCCTCCACTAACCGACAGTAATAACCTTCTAACCCTAAGAAGCTCCTGATCTCGGTCGCTGTGGTAGGACGAGGCCAACTCTGGACTGCCTCGATCTTCCTGGGATCTACCTTAATACCCTTACCTGATACCACATGCCCCAAGATTGCCACATAATCTAACCAGACCTCATACTTGGAGAACTTAGCGTATAACTTTTGTTCCTGCAAGGTCTGAAGCACAACTCTCAAATGCTGCTTGTGCTCCTCCATACTACGCTAGTAGATCAATATGTCATCAATGAAGACAATGACAAATGAGTCAATATATGGCCTGAACACCCGGTTCATCAAATCCATAAATGTCATCGGGGTGTTTGTCGAGCCAAAGGACATCACTAGAAACTCATAGTGGCTATATATAGTCTAGAACGCCGTGTTCGGAACATCCGAATCACGAATCTTCAGCTAATGATACCTATATCTCAAGTCGGTCTTAGAGAACATACTGGCACCCTACAACTGGTCAAACAAATCATCAATATGCGGCAACGGGTACTTGTTCTTAATGGTAAATTTGTTCAACTGGCGGTAATCAATGCACATCTGCATAGTCTCATCCTTCTTTTTCACAAACAACACTGGTGCACCCCAAGGCAACACACTCGGCCTGATGAACCCCTTCGCTAGCAACTCATCAAGCTGTTCTTTCAATTCCTTCAACTCTTTTGGAGACATGCAGTAAGGTGGAATAGAGATAGGTTGGGTACCTGGTGCCAAATCAATACAGAAATCAATATCACGATTTGGTGGAATGCTTGGTAGATCATAAGGAAACACATCGGAGAACTCCTGCACCACAGGCTCTGAATCAATCGTGAGAGTCTCAACAGCAGTATCCCGAACGTAAGCCAGATAAGCCAAACAACCCTTCTCGACCATATATCGAGCCTTCAAGAAAGAAATAACCCAGCTAGATGAACTGATAGATGAACCCTTCCACTCTAAGCTAGGCAACTCTCGCATCGCCAAGGTAACAGTCTTGGCGTGGCAATAAAGAATGGCATGGTACGGAGACAACTAGTCCATGCCCAAGATGACCTCAAAGTTAGTCATGTCGAGCAACAAAAGATCTGCTCCGGTCTCATAACAATAGAAAGTCACAATACAGGACCAATAAATCCGATCCACAACAACAGAATCACCCACTGGCATGGACACATATACATGAGTACCCAAGGACTCACAAGAAACTACCAGAAAATGAGCAAATAGAGATGAAACATATGAATACACAGACCGTGGATTAAATATTACCGAAGTATCCCTACCATAGATAGAAATAATACATGTGATCACGACGTCTAAGGCTACTGCATCTGGTCTGGCTGGAAAGGCATAAAACCTAGCTGGAGCGCCACCTGACTGGCCTCCACCTCTAGGGTGACCCCTTCCCACCTGCCCTCTGCCTCTGGCCGGCCAGACGGCTGGTGCGGCAGCTGGTGCAGTGATCATGAGCCGATGGCCCTGCTTGCTGACTTGACTCGAAGCCTGGGGAAACATTTACTCACATGACCAAGCTCCCCGCACTCATATAAACCTCTTAGTGCGGAAGATGAATAACCTTGAGTCAGATCCTGGGGACCTGAACACCAACTGGAAGAACCCTGATTAGCCGGTGGACGGTAGGAGCTCTCTGGAATGGCGCTGAAATAGGGCCGCACTAGAGCACCACGTGAAGGCGGTGGTGCTGAATACATGGGCTTGCTAGACTGGCCCCTCATAAATTGACCTCTGCCCCTAGACGGAGCACCACTAAACCTTCCAGAATATCGAGGCTGCTTGTCTCTCGGCGCTTGCTTCGGACCTGCTGCCGCATACCCTCGATCCTCCGGGCTATCTCCACAACCTACTCGTAAGGAGTCCCCATCTCAATATCTTAGGCCATAGTAACTTGTATACGATAGTGCAAGCCCGCAATAAACCTCTGCACTCTCTCTACATCGGTGGGGAGTATCATAAGTGTATGGCGAGACAACTTAGAGAATCTCGCCTCATAATTGGTCACAGACATCTGACCCTGCTGGAGCCACTCGAACTGACCCCGTAACTCTTCCCTCTGAGAGGGTGGGATATATCTCTCCAGAAAGAGATGTGTGAACTGGTTCCAAGTCAAGAGAGAAGAACTTGTTGGTCTGCTTAGAAAATAGGACTGTCACCATCTACGGGCCCTGCCCTGCCCTCCAGCTGAAAGGTGGTAAAGTCCACCCCATGGGACTCCAATACTCTCATGTTATGCAGTTTGTCCCTGTAGTGATCAATAATGTCTTGGGGGTCCTCATGTCTCTCATCGCCAAAGGCAAGAGGATGTAGCCTGGTCCATCTATCTAATAGCTTCTGCGGCATGCCGGTCGTGGCTGGTCTGGGCTTTGGTATAGCTGTTGCAACTAGCTGAGCCCCGCCTATGGGTAGTGCACCCGGGGTCTGATATACGGTAGTAGCATGCCCTGGAGCCTGAGCAGTAGGGGTCTGTGCTCCCTCTCCCGCCTGAGATGTGGCTGGGTCCGCTGGAAATAAACCAGCCTACGTCATAGAGTCCATGAACTGCAGCATACGACCCATGACCTCCTGGAATCCTGGTGCAGACATAAAATCCGCCAGGGCCAGCTCAGTTGCAGGTACCTCGCCCTGCTCCTCAATATTAGGATCCTCCACTAGATCCACTAGTGGCACAACAGGAGCAACTCTAGGACGCCCTTGTCCTCTAGTAGGAGCTGGAGCCCTCCCTCGGCCTCTTCCTCGACCTCTAGCAACATGGGGAGCAGCTCCTCTATCGTTGGGTACATCTGCCGCGCGCTTTCTCACCATCTGTGAGACAATAAGAGAAAGATACTTAGGACATCATCAACTGCACGATGGGAGATGAAGAAAGAGAAGTTTCCTAACACCTATAGCCTCTCGAAGATAAGTACGGACATCTCCGCACCGATCCGCAAGACTCTACTAGGCCCGTTCATGACTTGTGAGACCCATGTGAAACTAGTGCTCTGATATCAAGTTGTCACGACCTAATTCCCACTATAGGCCATGATGGAGCCCAACGATGATGCTAGGCAAGCCAACGGTGAACTATCCATGTAATTGTTCATTTTAATATTTTTAAAGTAATTGATTTTATTTAATAAGAGAACAATTAATAGATGATTGTAGTAATATAAGGCATAAAATAACGAAAGAGTAAAATAGTGGATTTAATACTCAAAACTATAAAATATCTACTAGAATGTTCCAAAAATCCGGTGTCACAAATACATGAGTAAACTAGTAGAATATACAATACCTCATATACTACTGTCTAGAGTAAGATAGATAGAAAAATAAATAAAACAAGAAGAGACTCCGAGCGCTACAATACGAGCATAGAGAGCAGCTCACCACTAAGTCTCCGGGTAGCGGGGGTACGTTCTTGTATGGCCTCCAGATGTACCTGCCTGAGATCCTGCACGATTAGTGCAGAAGTGTAGCGTGAGTACATAAATAATATGTACCAGTAAGTATCTAGTCTAACCTCGAAGAAGTAGTGACGAGGGGTCGATATCGACACTTACCAATGGTCAATAAATAAAGCGTAGAAATTATAAATAGGCATGGAGTACATCAGTAATAACGCAATAATAAACAATAAATAAGTAGTTCTATAACTAGATATCAATTAGAATCTCGATCTATCACATACTAATTTCAACAAATAAGAGCCATCAAGTAATTATAAATTCTCAAGTCATGGAAGAAATATCAAGTATAACCGAACTCTAAGCAATATCACGTATGATTTATGCCGAGGTCGTACGGCCCGATCCAGAATAGTGTTTACACTACCGAGGGTCGACCATCACGAATCATAGATGCGTCTATTATACTGCTGAGGCGTTCGGCCAATCCACGGGAAGGGAAAATACTCTACGAACTTAGTTTAACGGCTACTACATAAGAATAATACTTAAGGAAGGTATAATTTCCACCAAAAGTCAAGTAACCCGCCAAAATTCAGAGTAGTGAAGCTCAGTCTTTACAAATCCTTTATCTAATCTTAAAATATTTAAATTACCAGTTTCAAAAAAAAAATCTTCAAATATAATTTAAGGAATTAAACTAACAAGTTAGGCACAAATAATACAAGAAATACATGGTAGAGTCCTAATCTACCTGGACATATGCATGATTTTTAGGTACATGCGGACTCTAGTCATATCGTGTGCACGGAGAACACAAAATTATTAGCAAACAATCACTTATAGCACCTACGGGAGTAACTCCCTCTTACAAGGTTAGGCAAGAGACTTACCTCATTTTCAAGTTCTCTTCCCGGTCCACAATTCGCACTAAAGGCTAAAATTGGTGGCATGCAACTCGAAACTAGCCAAATATTGTATAAATTAATCAATATATGCTCAAAAGCTTATAATTTAACTATTAGAGTAGTTACCCAACCCAACTTAAAAGATTCCTAAAATTTACCCCGGGCCCACGTTCCTGAATTCTGAAAATATTTGTAAATAAAAGTTACCCATAACCTCACGAACACGAATATATAATTTCTACTCAATTCCATAATTATTTTCGTGGTCTAATCCCATTTTTATCAAAACC
Organism: Nicotiana tomentosiformis; assembly: GCF_000390325.3. Classification (NCBI taxonomy): domain Eukaryota; kingdom Viridiplantae; phylum Streptophyta; class Magnoliopsida; order Solanales; family Solanaceae; genus Nicotiana; species Nicotiana tomentosiformis. Next base: position 49,638,832 of record NC_090817.1, read on the forward strand.
TAGGTTTTTCAACAAACTCCTAAATTTTCCATATTTTACATATTAAATTTATCCATAATCTATGTATTAAAATCACATTAGGTAGGAATTACTTACCTTCAATAGCAAGGTGAAAACCCCTCTCCAAGAAGCTCTAAAATCGGCCAAGGGAAATGAAAATGAGAGAAAATGGCCTAAGTCCCGTTTTTAAAACAAGTCTCTGCTGAGGCATTCCTTCTTCGCGATCGCGAAGGAAAGTTCTGCCACACCCAGAAAACATTCTTCGCGAATGCGACAAGAGCCTTGTGAATGCGAAGGCTAGCCTGGCCTTCCCTTCGCGAACGTGAAGACTAACAGTGTGCCACCCCCAGCCCTAACTTCTTCTATGCAAACGCGGGCCCTTTCACGTGAACGCAAAGGCCACAAGTCCCAGGCCTTCACGAATGTAGACTGGGTATCGAGAACACGAATAACAATTTCTCAATCCCCCAAATTCGTTCTTCGCAAACGCGACACAACCTCCGCGATGGCGAAGAAGGAAACCAAAACTAGCAGTGACAGATTTTTGAATTTAGCTCCGGGTGGTCCGAAACTTACCCGAGCCACCCGGGACACCTTCCAATTGCACAAACAATTCCATAAGCATAATAGGGACCCGCTTGAACTCTCGGAATGCGTAAAATAATATCAAAACTAAGAATCGCACCCCAAAACTAAATTGAATCAATTTATGAACTTCAAGCTTTTCAAATTACTCCGAACGTGCCGAATCATACTTAGACTACTCGGAATGGCACCAAATTTTGTGTACAAGCCATAAATTACCATACGGAACTATTTCCAAGCTTGGAATCCCAAACGAATCTCGATAACACCAAATTCTACTCCAAAACAAATTTAAAGAACTTGAAAACCTTCAATGCGCCAACTTTCAACATTAAGCGTCGAAACTCTCCCGGATCATCCGAAACCCAATCCGAACACACGCCCAAGTCCAAAATCATCATACAAACCTATTGGAACCGTCAAATCCCAATTCTGAGGACGTTTACTAAATATATTTACTCAAGTCAAACTACAATTAAGGAAGTAAGTGTTCTTATTTCAACCCGAACCCTTCCAAACCCAAGTTAACCATCCTCGCAAGTCATAAAAAAATAAAGGCACCTACGCGGAGTCTTAATTAAGGGAACGAGGATCTAAAAAGTAAAATGACTGGTCGGGTCATTACAGTTTCGGTAACAGGAGCCCTGAAGAGTTTAATACCAAACTAGATAGTTACGAAAAAGTACTACTGGACAATGATTGCATTAAAAAACAACATGGCATGATTCTTTAACAAAATCGTATTTGGTGGAGACTTTTAATAGTCATGTAAAAAGAATGCCTGAGAAAGTTATAGATGCATGGTTATGAGTCTAAGTGGGAGATTGTTGGGGCATATACTATTAACCATATATTTAGATATAGTATATTCTAACAATTGTCATGGTTAAAAGTCTAACTGGAAGATTGTTGGGATATATACTATTAACCATGGGTTTGGTTTGGATATAATATTATTATGGAATAATTATTTATTCAATTTTAATAAGATTTTAAATAGATCATATATTAGTTTGTTTCCTTTTCTTATATAGTAGATTATTTAGTGCATAGAGTTTAGCTTATACACAGAATATTAAATCATCGATTCTTATAAGTATAAAGTTTGAGTTCACAATCTAATGATAGAATTGGACAAACCATCAGGAATGATTGTAGCACAAGATTAATATAATTGATCTTGATTATGGGAATAGTTTAATTTCAACTTCTTGTGGTAGTTCGTTTTGTATGTATTGAACGGACTAAGTAGAAATAAGTATTTTATACTGACTTAATAAAATAATTTCTCTAGCCATTAAATGTATTTATACTCTTAATCTTGATATAATTATTATTAGTTGTGTACATTATTATTGTTTTGATTTATTAAAAGGCGAGATCCTTCCGTGGGTCAATATGCCTGATAAATTTGATAATAATAATGTACATTGGCGAAATAATAGTTAGTTGATGGAATCTATGTCTCGGTTTAGAGATTGATGATACACTTTTATGAAAGCTTATAAGTTTTCATGTGTAAACCCGCCTGGTGGATTTTGTATCCGATACATGAAATAAGTTAAGAGAAAGTCTAAAGGAAATACTCAATAAATTAAATTGTCAGTAATTTAATTTAATTGATTAGTATCTGAATCTTAACATGGGGAGTTAAATAAGATTTAATGTATGCATTTCGAAATTGAATAAGGAGTGCAATTATGAATTTTTTGTGGAATAATTCGTAATTAATTATGGTGGATATTAATTTCTAAAATTAAAAATTAATTCCATAATTGGAAGCCTTGTTAATTAAATTTTGTGGCCCTTGATATTCCTAAATAATAGAAAATAAAGAAATCCTTTTCTGGATGGAAAAGAAAACCCAACAGATTTTAGAAAAGGATTTTAACCCTTAAAACTTGTACTATAAATACATAAGGTTTTTCACATAGAGGGGAGAGAGATGATGGCCGAAATTTTCAACCATATTTTCCTAGAAACTTTGCCCAGGCGATATTGCTATTTTCGGATATTATTTGAGTAACAAAGTAGAAGACCATGGAACATTCAAAGATCATGATCGTGCTGGTGGTGGAGATTTCAATGAGACGATGTGAAACTGAAGGCTCACGTGACTGAAGGGTTGTGTTGTAACGACCCAAAATGTTGTTTTACTTTCTAGATCCTCGTTCCCCTAATTAAGACTCACTGTATGTACTTTTATAATTTTATTACTTGCGGAGATGGTTGGTTTGGATTTGGAAGGGTTCGGGTTAAAATCGAAATACTTGGTTCATTAATAATGGCCTAAGATGGCCAAGTTTGAATTGATTCAACATTTTGAATAAATGACCTTGGAACCGGGATTTGATAGTTCCAATAGGTTTGTATGACTTGGGCGTGTGTTCGAATCGAGTTTTGGGTGATCCGAAAGTGTTTTGGCGCTTATTGTTGAAAGTTGGCGCATTGAAGGTTTTCAAGTTCTTTAAATTTGGTTTGAAATAGATTTAGGCGTTATCGAGGCTTGTATGGGATTCCGAGCCTTGGAATAGGTCCGTATCGTGATTTATGACTTGTACACAAAATTTGGTGTCATTCCGAGTTGTCTATGTAAAATTCGACGCGTTTGGAGCTAGTTTAAAAGTTTGAAATTCATAAGTTGATTCAATTTTGTTTTGGGGTATGATTCTTAGTTTTGACATTGTTTACGTGTTCCGAGGGTTCGAGCAGGTTCATAGTATGTTTATAGACTTGTTGGTGTAGTTGAACGGGGTCCCAGGTGGCTCGAGTGTGTTTCGGACCGCCCGGAGCTAAGTTCAAAACTGGTGATATGTTGGTTCTCGTTTCCTTCTTCGCAAACGTGGAGGTGGTGCCGCGTTCGATTAGAAGGAATTGGGGGGGGGGGAGGGGGAATTCAACCCTACGCGTCCGCGATCAGCATGTCACGTTCGTAAAGCTTCAGGACCTGTGGCCTTCGTGTTCGCGTGGCCAGGTCCGCGTTCGCATAGAAGAAAGGGACCTGGGAGGTCAGCAACCATTACCCTTCTCGTTCGTGAGGGTCTGACCGCGCTCGCGATGCTCAGTCTGTCACAACCCAAAATCCACTAGTGGTCGTGATGGCACCTAACACCGCTGTTAGGCAAGCCAATAGTGATTGATCAATTTAATTACTTATTCTAGTATCTTAAAATCATAATTTTTATTAATGTAATAGTGTGAAATAGAATTTACACAAACTACAGTAGTGAAAAACCCGTAGTAACTCCCAAAACCCAGTGTCACAGGTGCATGAGCATCAACTAGGAAATATAATAAAATACACATCTGTCTGGAATACAAGTTAGACAAGAAAATATAAATAACTCTGACGGAGACTCTGTAGGCTGCAGATCGTAACATGAAATGCATATCATGGTAAAGTCCCCGAAATGGCCTCGCCTCTACGCCCAAAGACCACCAGACATATATGTATCTGCACAAAAAGTGCAGCAAGTGTAGTATGAGCATGTAAATCAATGCGTACCCAGTAAGTATTTAGACTAACCCCAGAGAAGTAGTGACGAGGGGTCGACATCAACACTTACTAGTGGTCCAATAAGACAAATACAATAGAAGTAAACATATGTAAATCAGAGATAATAAACAAAGTAATAAGTATAATACGGGGTATAATCCTCTTCTCAGCGATAACTCAAACTCTCATCTGGTAGATACCTCCTCAATCGGAGTATATATATAAGGGACCTTACCGGATAGGTCGTCATAGTTCAATCAGGAAAAGCTCACAGATATGTTGGCTTCTTGCCAATTATTACGCACGATTCCATAAGAACATTTTATAGAAACGCCGAGGCGTATAACCCGATCCATCATAACACTACCAAGCCATAGATACGTTTATTCTTATTGCCAAGGGAGAACAGCCCGCTCCCATGAGAGTGTGGTACATAAATTTTGCCGAGGCGTACGGCCCGATCCATCATAGTGTGCGCAATATCGAGGGTCGAATGACACGAACCATAGATGTATCTATCTTGCCGAGGCGAACGACCCGATCCCATTAGAATAAAAAGCTTTGACGGGTCCTTGACCCTACTCACGAATAGACGTGTGAGTTATAAATTTTTAAGGGAAACCTTTCGGTGAGAACGCATAACGTGGGAGAAATTCGTAAGAGGAGTACATTTATCTCACGGCTAATCATGAAGCCCATCGAATCTCTACACTAGAAAGTCTATCACTCTACACAAGTCTAGTCTCAAGTTGCAACGTAAAATAAAGAAATTTAATAGGCAAGCGACAACTCAAATAGTACAGTAATAGCATGGTGGGAACCTAAGTCTACCCGGACATAACATGAATCTAGCTACGCACGGACTCTCGTCACCTGGTGCGTATGTAGCCCCCGCAACAAGTAACACATAACAAATATATCACCTAGGGGTAGTTTCCCCCTCACAGAGTTAGACAAGTGACTTACCTCGCTCCGAAGTTCCAAAACTAGCTCCAAGACCTCTCTAACACCTCAAACTAAAGCCCGTCGATCCAAAACTATTCAAAAAGCGTGCAAACTAGTCAAAATATATTCTAATACCCATAATTAATCAATATAAATAATTCTCAACTATGCTCGAAAAGTCTATAAAATCAACCCTCGGCCACAGTGCCATTTCTGCGGCTCCGCACCTGCGGCCAAAACCTCATAGGTGCGGTTACACTAGATGCCAGCTGCTTCAGCCTTCCTCCCATGTCCAAACTCAATCCGTTTTCAATCCGATTCACACCCGAGGCCCCCGAGACCCCGTCCAAACATACTAATACCTCCCAAAGTACAGTACAAACTTAGTCGTAGCCTTAAACCACGTCAAACAATATTAAAATTATAAATCGACGGCCAAAACCTTTCTTTCAACTTTCCAACCTTCAAACTTAGACGAACACTTCCGATTCTTATCAAAATATTCCGGAATGACGCCAAACTTTTCTCGCAGGTCATAAATCACAATACGAACCTATTCCAAGGCTCGAAATCCCAAACGGACATCGATAACATTAAAATCTACTTCAAGTCAAACTTAAGAATTTCTTAAACTTTTAAAATACCAACCTTCCATAATAAGCGTCGAAATGCTCCAGGGTGGTCCGATACTCAACCCGAACATACGTCCAAGTCCGAAATTATCATACGAACCTATTGGAACCTTCAAATTATGATTCTGAGGTTGTTTACTCAAAAAGCAAGCCTTAGTAAATTCTTCCAACTTAAAGCTTCCGAAATTAGAATTTTCTTTCCAAATAAGCTCTGAACTTTCCGAAATTCAATTCCGACCACAAGTACAAGTCATAATACCTTAAGTGAAGCTACTCAAGGCCTCAAACCATTGAACGACTTGTTAGAGCTCAAAACGACCGGTCGGGTCGTTACACAGGCTGGGCAAGCCTTCACGATCGCGAGACTTCCCTCACATTTGCTATGAAGTATTTTTGGGCCTGGGGGAGCTTTGCCTTCACGATCATAAGGCTTCTTCCGTGATTGCGAAGAAGGGTCGTTGGCAGTGTCTTGACTTAATGTCGGGACATATGCTTATTGTTCCCATTTTCTCATTGTGTTGGCTGAAATTTGAGCTTCTTGGAGAGCGGTTTTCATCAAGCATTATAAGGTGAGTAATTTTCACCTAATGTAAGTTAAATACATAGATTATGGGCAGATTTTAACATGTAAAATATAGAAATTTTAAGAGTTTGTCGAAAAACCTAGATTTTGATAAAAATGGGATTAGACCACAAAAATGATTATGGAATTGGGTAGAAATTATATATTTGTGTTCGTGAGATTATGGGTAAAATTTATTTACAAAATTTTTTGGAATCCGGGCATGTGGGCCCCGGGGGGCGAATTTTAGGTATCTTTCAATTTGGGTTGGGTAATTACTTTAATGGTTAAATTATAAAATTTTGAGCACATGTTGATTAGTTTACAATATTTGGCTAGTTTCGGATTGCGTGGCACCTATTTGAGGCTTTTAGTGTGAATTGTGGACCGAGAAGAGGACTTGAAAATGAGGTAAGTCTATTGCCTAACCTTGTAAAAGGGAATTATTCTCGTAGGTGTTGTAAATGGTTATTTGCTAATACATGTGGGTGCTATGTGCGCCCAATGTGACGAGAGTCCGTACGTAGTTAAAATCATACTTATGTTCGGATAGTTTTAGGACTCTACCATGTATTACTTGTATTATTTGCACCCAACTTGTTAGTTTAATTACCTAAATTTATAATTAAAATTGGATAAAGGATTTGTAAAGACTGAGCTTCATTACTTTAAGTTTTGGTGGAATACTTGATTGTTAGCGGAATTTATGCCTTTTCTGAGTATTATCCTTATGTAGTCGGAGTTTGTAGAGTATTCTCTATTCCTGTGGATCTAGTCGAACGCCTCGACAGTATAACAGATGCATCTATGATTCGCGCCGGTTGACCCTCGGCAGTGTACACACTATTTTGGATCTGACCATACGACCTCAACATAAATCGTACGTGATATTACTTGGAGTCCGATTATACTTGATATTTCTTCTTGATCTGAGACTAAAAAATTACTTGGTGTTCCTTATTTGTTAAATACTTGCCTTTGATAGTTGGAGACTTAAAATTAATATTATGTTTAAGAATTATAAATTGTTTGTTTCTTATCTCACTATTATTGCTGTATTTCAGGCCTACCTACAATTTTTATATTTTAATTTTTGACCCTTAGTAAGTGTTGATGTCGACCCCTCGTCACTACTTCTTCGAGGTTAGACTAGATACTTACTGGGTACATGTTGTTTATAATCGTGCAGGATCTGAGGCAGGTGGATCTGGTGGCCAGTCAGCTGCGTACCCTCGCTACCCGGAGACTTAGTGGTGAGCTGCTCCCTATGCTCCGTTCTGCAGCACCCAGAGTCCCTTCCTTGTTGTATTTATTTTTCTGTCTATCTTACTCCAGACAGTAATAAATGAGATTTTGTATATTCTACTAGTTTGCTCGTGCACTTGTGATACTGAGTTTTGGAAAATTCTACTAAATGTTTCATGGTTTTTGATAATTAAATTCACTACTTCACTCTTTCGTTTATTTTATTCTTTACATTATTACGATCACCTACTAATCATTTCTTTATTAAATAAAATTAATGACTTTAAAAATATTAAAATGAACAATTTAATGGATAGTTCACAGTTGGCTTGCCTAGCGGTGACGTTGGGCGCCATCACGGCCTATAATGAGAATTGGGTCGTGACATATATTCACACTTCAAGAGGTAACTCTAAAATCTCCGTATATACTTATTGTCTAGATTACATGTGAATTCTATACTGGGATTGCTTCCGCTGCTTATAATAATCCATCAAGGATTACATTTGAAATTGGAAAATATCAAGCCTTGTAATAGGACGGCTTTAGAGGATTAAAAAAAACAGAGGTCTTACAAAGATGGTTTAAAAAATTAAATTAAATTGCGGAGATGCTAACTGGGAAAAATAAATAAATAAATGGTTCTAAACCAAGAGTGTTTTGAAGTGAGGGCATCAAAGGGTCTTATTAGTCTTCTTTCTAAAAACTCCAAGCCTCTACTTGAATTACTAGTGAAAAAAAATTTGCGACTTCTGATTATGTCGGATTATTTGATGTCAAGTCCATAAAAGTGGAAAACTAAAGGTGATAGTGGATCTTTAAGGATCCTAAATGATGTCTAAAAAGAAAGTTACACTAGTCTAGTATTAAGTTATCGCAAAAGAAATTTTAAGAGATTGAGACATTCGTCATGCCACATACTCAAAAAGAGATGTATTTGAATCACCTTACAAGATGAGTACGTTGTTTTTAAGTATAGAAGGAAAGGTGAATGAAAAGGCGAAAAAAAAATTGATTCACCTGTTTACCACGAGTATGATTTGTTTCACGAGGACGAACGTTATTTTAAGCGGGGAAGAATGTAATAACCCGATACTTTAAAGGTGAATTTGTACGTTATTTCTTGATGTGAGTACTCGGGTATATATATATATATACAAAGTCCACGACTTGAGAAAATGAAGTTTCAAGAATAATTATTTAAGAGCTTACATGTGAGAAAGGAGGCAATACACACACTTTCAGAGGCTTTTAATGAGTATAAAAAAATTAAATTGAAAATTTTGACAAGCTAAAATGCCTATGTTGATCCTTAGTCACGCGAGGTGTTGCAAGATGGGAGATAAAGACAAGAATCACTTAAGGCGTCATATTTGAATAATTTGTTTGTCAATTCACGTGGATTATACTCATAAAGATTTTCTTAATATATTTATAAGTTGATTCATAAAGTTCGTGTACAGAAAATTATATGAAAAGAGTTGGGTATCTAAGTTTGTGACCTGAATTAAATTGGACTAGAAGTGGGCTTAGCCCACATTTATTATTCTTGTCTCACGTTCTAGGGCATTAGTTAAGTGAAATTGATATCTTGGTCTACTTTGGAGAAAAGTTGGACGGCAGCGCCAAATTGAAACAAAGCTACTTGCTGCTATCTCAATGGCATCCTAGACTGACTCGTTGGATCTTTTGGGATGAGGGCGTTTGGTTTGCTTAAGGAAGCAACAAAGGAATTGAGAGAAATATTTTAAATATTTACATTTAAGGCACAAGTTCGGCTACAGCAAATACATGCTATTAAGGTATTGCTTTACCTTTTTGATTTTATTATTATTCTTGCGACATGAATATCCATGTTATAGTCAATATTGAATTGGATTTATGATATTGGGTATGTATTCACCTTTAAATTCATGATATTGGGTGGTGATGTTGAGGTTTAGCTCTAAGCTTAAATTTTAGGAAATATGAGATTTGACCTGTCAATTGGCATTAAGATTGAAACTTGATCATCTGAACTTTATGCCGTACAGGTAACTCGAAAATATAATTGGTTCGGAATTTTGACCATTTTAACGGGAAGTTGACTATAACGATCCGACCGGTCATTTTGAGCATTTGCACTTCGCTTGGTGATTGGAAGGCATGAGTAGCTCCGTATGATGTATTATGGCTTGTGTGTATCGTCGATTTCTGTTTTTGGGTGATTCGGTGTCACGATCCAAAACTCACTATAGGTCGTGATGGCACCCAACGTAACAGTTAGGCAAGCCAACGGTGAACTACCAACTTAATTATTCATTTTATTATTTTTTTGAAATCATGAATCTTATTAGATAGAGAGATCAATGCATTAAAAATCGTAGATACGTATAACTTAAATAAAATATAAAGTAAAAGTGTGTCAATGTAAAGCAAACCATAAACAGATTCTAGAATACCCTAAAATCCGGTGTCACAAATGCATGAGCATCTACTAGAAAGTACAATAACAATACAACATCTGTCTGGAATACAAGATAAACACGATAAAGTAAATAATTATGATGGAAACTCTGTATGTTGCGAATCGTAGCATGGAATGCAGCACACCATAAAGTCCCATCAACAGTTGCACCTACGCACCCAAATGACCACCAAATAAAACTATTAGAAGTGCAGCATGAGTACGTAAATCAACGCGTATCCAGCAAGTGTCTAGCCTAACCCCAAAGAGATAGTGACGAGGGGTCAATATTGACACTTACTAGTGGTCCAGTAAATCAAGTATAATAAAGTAGACAAGTATGAAACATGGTAAGTAAACAATTAGTACAAGTATAGGAAAATAATACGATCTACAGTTGAACAATGAACACAAAATCCTCAATTATCGGACACCTCCTCAAATGGAATATGTAATGGTCAATACCAAATCAATGGTCACATCTCAAGTCAGGAAACTCATGAGTACGCGGACTCCTTATCAAGTATTACGCACGATTCTGCCGGGACGAGCGGCCCGATCCCATAAGAGTGTTTCATAGAACTGTCGAGGTGAATGGCCCGATCCCATAAGAGTGTGATACATAATCCTGCCGAGGCGAATGGCCCGATCCCATAAGAGTATGAAGATTTTACGGGTCTATGACCCCACACAAGAATATACGTGTGAGTTATGGAATTCAAGAGAAACTTTCCGATGAATACGCACAACGTGAGAGAAATTTGTAAGAGGGGTACAATTTTCACGACTAATCAAGTAGCTCGTCAAATATCTAAAATAGCGAGTCCATTACTCTGCGCGAGTCTAGTCACAGGTCATAATGCGAATTGAAGTAATTAAACATGCAAGAATAACTCAAATAGTACAATTAAATTATGGCGTGAATCTAAGTCTACCCGGGCGTAATTAGAAATTCTAGCATACGCACGGACACTCGTCACCTCATGCGTGCGTAGCTCCCACAACATGAAGCATATAATAAGTATAACATCTACGGGGTGAATTTTTCCTCACAAGGTTAGACAGGGGACTTACCTCGCTCAAAAGTTCCATAACCGGTTCCAACGCTTCTCTAGCACCTCAAACCAATGCTCATCGATTCGAAACTAGTCAAACAATCATGAAAACCAATAAAAATATACTCCAACACTTATAATTAATAAATTTATATCAATTCTCAACTCCGCTCGAAAAGTCAACCATCAGGCCCACGTGCCCGGATTCCAAATCTTTTCGAAGATAAACATTACACATAACATCACGAACACAAATATGTAATTTATTTCCAATTCCGTGGTCAAAATTCAAAAATATTAAATTCTAGGTTTTCTTCCAAAATCCCACAATTTCTACATATTTTCATATTTTAATCCATATATAACTCATGTATCCAACTTACAGCAAGTGAAAAATAACTTACCTCATAATAGATGATGAAATCTCCCCTACAAGAACTCCAAAAATCGCCCGACCAAGTGAAAATGAGAGAGAAATGAACCAAATCCCGTATAATAATCAAGTCTGCCCAGGTCATTCCTCTTCGCGATCGCGGAAGTACCCTCGCGATCGCGAAGGCTAAGCCAGCCTTCCTCTTCGCGATCGCGGAAGTACCCTCGAGGTCGCAAATGCCAAGCTAGCCTTGCCCTAGCTGTTACGAACCTATTCCAAGGCTCGGAATCTCAAACGGACATCGATAACACCAAAGTCCTTTTCAAACCAAACTTAGGAAATTCTAAAACCCTTCAAAATGCCAACTTTCCACAATAAGCGCCGAAATACTCCCGGACCACCTGATACTCAACCCGAACATACGCCCAAGTTCGAAATTATCATACGAACTTATTGGAACCTTCAAATCCTGATTCCGAGATCGTTTACTCAAAAGTCAAACTTTGGTCAACTCTTCCAACTTAAAGCTTCTAAATTGAGAATATTTCTTCCGAATCAACTCCGAACTTCCCGAAATTCAATTCCAACCTCGCGTACAAGTTATAATAAGTAAAGTGAAGCTACTCAAGGCCTCAAACTGCTGAACGACATGGTATAGCTCAAAATGACTGATCGGGTCATTACATTCTCCCCTACTTAAACATATGTTCATCCTCGATCGTGCCAAGAACCGTTCCAGAGTTTCCCAAAATCACTATTTAACACCTACCCGTGCCACCAACACCTATTTGAGCACATTATCTCGAGCCAGACTGAAGATCCTTCCCGCTACCTTAGCCCACAAGCCTTAGAACCAAATTCCAACATCTGGAATTCTCTACGAGACTTGATTCTAGCATACAAACACCGTATCAATCTCAACTTGCTATACCAAATATGAGTATGCACCCATGCTGAAATCACACAATGCACCGCATAATTCGTATGCCCATAATAACATCCTCCAACCGTAGAAGCTGCAAACCCACTAACATGATGCCCGCAGTATACCTCATAACACAAATAAGCCATAATCCAACCCTCGCAATACTGCGATGATGAAACAGACGTGTAGAATCTCATAACCATACGCCAAATCAAAAATCCATGGAATTTCCCCGCTGAACGAGAGCCCTTGCCTAATTCTGAACTGAATAGTGACATTTTCCCTCTAATATACCTTATCTTAATCTGATTGCACTAACTCCAGGTCCAACAACCTCGTCTCACCCAGTACCCTACTGCTCGACCGATAAGCCACATCCAAAACCACCTAAAATCTCCTACGACGACATCAATGCACCAATAAGCTACAACGCGAATATGACTTATAAGGAAGAATGAACTCTGGCAAAGAACTACCCAGCCCACGTAACAAATAAAATGGCCAAATAGATGCTATGAGCTTATCTCAGATATGAGAAACAAGGCACACAAAATAGGTATAAGGAACCGTACTCAACATCTCACTGTTGCGACGTGCAACCCGATCCATACGTGATACCTGTGGCGGCGTGCCACCCAATCCACAAATAACCATCAGCAGGGAAATTCCCATCAAACCATAATGCTCAAACTCACGAAATGCTTGAACATTGACCACGAGCACGCCAAGTGCATAAATACATCCCTGGGGAGACGGATAGCGCCATGCGCTACAAAACTCGAGCTCGACTAAGGTGCAATAAACGACAAGCTACACATTTCCACAACATACGTTTGTATAATCAAGTCGTCTCACAACCCACGTGACATAAAAGAGTAGCACTCGAAATAGATGACGCTAGGAATACCATTCACTACGCTCGAAGACCCGTCCATAAGCGATGCTATGCTGAATAAGCATATCTGATCTGGTAAAAAGAATACATTCACATTAGGCCTACCAACAGACCTCAAGCAGATTCCGATCATCTCCAAATGGGCCTATAACCTCCCAAAGATCCACAATGACCATATCCATGACACATACAATCAACCGTCAAATCAGGAACAAACTTCCATAGTCCGCAACCAAAGAAATAGAGCGCCTTTTGACATAAACTCCCCCATTAGCGACTGTACTAGAATATCTATACCCGATTTCAATTTCTACCACATAAATGGCTGGCACGTCACACTTATGCAATCATCCTGCGGGAGTCACTCCATGACCTTCCGCACCAGGTAGCAAGGTATGAACACCCATACCACCAACCGTACAAATGCTGTAATGCAAATTAAGAACCAGCAAATAAATACACCATGCCTCTTACATAGAACACCGTTCTCAAGCGATACCAAGATAGCGCCATCATACTCTGAACATCCGAAATCTTCCCCCTCGCTCTTCCGAGCTCGTGACATTCTTATCAAAACTGAACCGCAACCCTGATCCTCAACTTCCAATTCCATACCGCTTACTGCACATATCATTCTGCTACTCGAGAGTACAATAATTTCATCATAATCTCCTGAACCATCAGTAGAGTTAACACGTCATCGACTCGAAACCTTTCACTTAACTCATTTCAAAAGAAGAATCACCACCCATAACCAACTTCCTATAACCGCGGAAAATGCAAACCTCAAGTCACGGTCTAAACTACCATAACTCTTCCGGGATCCATTCACACATAACCAAGCCATCGGAATCAAATACCTCCAAATCAATCAAACCACAACGGCTGTCAAACCCGTACGTACAACCACGAACCACTTGTATAGCCTTACCACACCAAAGAAACTGATCATTTCCACAACCCTATTTATTCAAACCATTACTAACTAACTCTACTTCTCCCAATTTACTCTTGACTTTCCTTCGAAATTATAGTTCTACTCAAACACATAACGGACCACAAACTACACTCATCCAAAGTGACCCAAATCACAATACCACATCGTCTCAATACCCATCAGCCATCTCATACCATCCTCATGCACTCAATAGTATCTCCCACTGATACACCCGTTCTGGAAGACCTCCTGTGAATCCGAAGTTTTTTCTCTCATTTCTCTAATACTACACCGTAGACCCATTGATAACATAGAAATTCAACAAGTATTCTTCACACTCTGCTGCAAAACCTAGTCCTCGGCTACATAACGAACCCAAAATCCTTAAACAACACACTTTAATTCTTGAACCCACTAGAACCATTGTTGAGAGTCACCCACTCTGACCTGGTCCCGAATATATAACCAAACTCTAGTGCTCTGCTGGCACATGAACACTTCCAGATAAGCAACCGAATAAATTCTTTTCCTTGCACATCACATCCACAAGAAGCATAAATATTGAGTCATCCCTAACATCTGCACATGAATCGATAAGGTGAAATGTAGCACATATACGTCAAATTCCTTGCCCAAAACACCCTTGATATTTTTCTTTTATTGGTCATAACTAACCCACCGATGCACCGATAACCAGAAACCGCACAGGCATACAACCATGTGACCCAATTGAAGACTGTAGGCTCTCCCACTTGGATTTGCGCTACAATCACATAGATCCAGACCCCACAACGACTTATTCTTCCCAGTTACTATGATCCCACATTGTTACTTGGCCAACTGATCGCAAGCTCTTGTTGCACCAATCATAACACATCCCGAATTATCAGCCATCATCGCACGATCAACCTCCTAGGGATCATACCGTCTTCTTCAAGCGACCCAAGCTCACATCCCAATACATGTATCCCATGTTGGGCAGAAAGTAGAACTCTTCGTAGGAACCTCATCAAAACCACACAACCGCTAACCTGCTCACAGGAGATAGACTACATGTGTAACCTCATATCGACCTCCTCCAATGTCATTGCTATAATTACATCCATCATGAAATCAATTAATCTACCTAGGTCCACAGTGATCTGCCGATCGTAAGAATCCTTTCATTCATTAACGTCACCCAAAGATCCAACAACATGTTTGAAACTCAAAGCCATATTGCATCTAAAACAATGATCAAATACTCAAATTTTCCTACATTCCAATCAAGCCCTTCTCGTCACATTAAAAATTCCTAAGCACATAAACAACCTTCGAGATCATAACCCTCGAACCATCAACACTAGAAACGCTGATTCGATCTTGAAGTCGCGATACACAACAATTTCTCATAACTTCCTCTTAGGATACATCTCACAACATCGTGCCCAGAGGCAAACAAATGAAGACCAACATGCCGATGAGCCTCAATGCGTTCAATCAAGGACGACGACACCACGATGTTAACAATAATTCCACCAAATTCAGAAATATCAAATCTTGACTGTAGACAGCACCAACACTGGGCTAAAACGACAGTACACCCTTCCACAAGGCGACAATAATAGCCCACCCGAATATGCAAGGAGAAACATCCTGCACCACATATGCAACATTTTCACAACTCGTCGGTGCTCGACTGATAGCAAATGCCCGATGTCACGTACGAATGAGTAGGAAGGAATGAAGGCATATGCTTTAACGAAATCCAATTGCACGAAGAGGAATCAAGGAAGGGAAGCTATCCTAACAGCCATGTAATCTCTCGAAGATAAATACAAACGTCTCCATATCGATCCGTAAGACTCTACTAGACTTGCTCATGACTCGTAAACTAAGTGAACCTAGTATTATGATACCAAGTTGTCACGACCCAAAACTCACTATAGGTCGTGATGGCGTCTAACGTCGTCGTTAGGCAAGCCAACGGTGAACTACCAACTTAATTATTCATTTTTTTTTAAAATCATGAATCTTATTAGATAGAGAGATCAATGCATTAAAAATTGTAGATACGTACAACTTAAATAAAATATAAAGTAAAAGTATGTCAATGTAAAGCAAACCATAAACAGATTCTAGAACACCCCAAAACTCGGTGTCACAAGTGTATGAGCATCTACTAAGAAGTACAATAACAATACAACATTTGTCTGGAATAAAAGATAGGCATGATAAAGTAAATAATTATGATGGAAACTCGATGTGCTGCGAATCGTAGCATGGAATGCAGCTCACCAGAAAGTCCCCTCAGCAGCTGCGCCCACACGCCCAAATGACCACCAAATGAACCTGTCAGATCCTGCACATTTAGTGCAAAAGTGTAGCATGAGCACGTAAATCAACGCATACCCAGTAAGTATCTAGCCTAACCCCAAAGAGGTAGTGATGAGGGATCGACATTGACACTTACTAGTGGTCCAGTAAATCAAGTATAATAATGTAGACAAGTATGAAACATGGCAAGTGAACAATGAGTACATGCATAGGAAAATAATACGGTCTACAGTTGAACAATGAACACAAAATCCTCAATTATCGGACACCTAATCAAATGGAATACGTAATGGTCAATACCAAATCAATGGTCACATCTCAAGTCAGGAAACGCATGAGTATGCGGACACCTTATCAAGTATTACGCACGATTCTGCCGAGGCGAACGACCCGATCCCATAAGAGTGTGATACATAATCCTGCTGAGGCGAACGACCCGATCCATAAGAATATGATACCTGATACTGCCGAGGCGAATGACCCAATCCCATAAGAATATGATACATGATACTGCCGAGGCGAATATCCCGATCCCATAAGAGTGTTACAATATTCTGTCCAGGCGAACGACCCGATCCCATAAGAGTATGAAGCCTTTACGGGTCTATGACCCCACTCACGGATATACGTGTGAGTTATGGAATGTAAGAGAAACTTTCCGATGAATACACACTATGCGAGAGAAATCCGTAAGAGGAGTACAATTTTCATGGCTAATCAAGTAGCTCGTCAAATATCTAAAATAGCGAGTCCTTTACTCTACGCGAGTCTAGTCTCATGTCATAATGCGAATTGAAGTAATTAAACACGCAAGAATAACTCAAATAGTACAATTAAAGCATGGCGTGAATCTAAGTCTACCCGGGCATAATCAGGAATTCTAGCATACATACGGACACTTGTCACCTCATACGTGCGTAGCTCCCACAACATGTATCATGTAATAAGTATAACACCTACGGGGTAAATTCCCCCTCACAAGGTTAGAGAGGGGACTTACCTCGCTCTGAAGTTCCATAACCGGCTCCAATGCCTCTCTAGCACCTCAAACCAATGCCTATCGATCCAAAACTAGTCAAACAATCATGAAAGCCAATAAAAATATTCTCCAAACACTCATAATTAATCAATTTACAAGAATTCCCAACTCCGCACGAAAAGTCAATAAAGTCAACCCTCAGGCCCACGTGCCCGGATTCCGAAAATATTCAAAGATAAACATTACCCATAACATCACAAACTCAAATATATAATTTATTCCCAATTCCGTGGTCAAAATTTAAAAATATCAAATTCTAGGTTTTCTTCCAAAATCTCAAAAATTTCTACAAATTTCCATGTTTTAATCCATATATAAGTCATTTATCTAACTTAAAACAAGTTGGAATAACTTACCTCGTAATAGATGATGAAATCTCCCCTCCAAGAGCTACAAAAATTGCCCAACCAAGTGAAAATGAGAGAGAAATGATCCAAATCCCGTATAAAAATCAAGTATGCCCAGGTCCTTCCTTTTCGCGATCGCGCAAGTACCCTCATGATCACGAAGGCCAAGCTAGCCTTGCCTCAGATTTCTTCTACGCGAACGCGACCAATGTGACACGATCGCGGACCTTTGCCTGAACAACCTATGCGAACGCGAGCCTAGCTCCGCGAACGCGAAGGCCAAACCTTCATGCCTTAGACCAACACCTGACGCGATCGCGAACCAATCCCTGTGATCGCAAAGAACAACCTTCCAAACCTAGGCCACCTCGCTAACACTTCGTGTTCGCGACTCCTTCCACGCGAACGCGATGAACCAACTGACCAAACATCGTGATCGCGAGCCCCCTTACACGATCGCGAAGAACAACTTCACCCAACTTCCAATCAAAACCATGAAATCGCGAGCCTTTCATCGCGATCACGATGAACAATTCTGACACTAGAAACCAGCAGTTTCAAGACAAGATGAAATGGTCCGAAACCACCCTGAATCACACCCGAGGCCCTCAGGACTCCGTCCAATCACGTCAATAAGTCCTAATACCTTAAAAAACTTATCCAAAGGTTCAAAACGCCACGAATAATATCTAAACCACGAATCAATGATAAAAATCCTTCTTTTAACTTTCAAACTTCGACGAACCCGTCCGAATTATACTTAAACATTCTGGAATGATGCCAAATTTTACGTATAAATCACAAATCACAATACGAACATATTCCAAGGCTCGAAATCCCTAACGGACATCGATAACACCAAAGTCCTCTTCAAACCATACTTAGGAAATTCTAAAAACCTTCAAAATGCCAACTTTTCACAATAAGCACTGAAATGCTCCCGAACCACCCGATACTCAACCCGAATATACGATGTCATGCCCTAACCTCGGGAGGCACAACCGGCGCTCAACTGAGTGAACCCGATCAAGCAAGCCCGATAGATACTTTCAACCCAACTCACCCATGATCAAGAGAAGACATGATTTCATTAATTACATAATAGGAAGTTCATACATGCAATACTAAATCGTTTCATTAGCTATTTCGTTTTTAAGTCTCAAAATACACATATTCTTATAGTCTGAGTGGAACAAGTGATCAAACACAACATAACTTGTTTAACGTTCCCATCACCCATATACAACCCACAAAGTATCTACGGAGCCTTTAAAAGATACAAAAGAGTCTATGATAGTGCTGGCGACAAGGCCCCGGCTATACCTTGAGACGTGACAAGAATATGAACAAAAGATACAGTACGTGACCCCGGGATGAAATGGGACTCACCAAGTCTGTTGGGAAGAGGATATGCCACTATCGCTGATCAACATTGCCTGCTATGTATCCACCTGTATCCATTTAAAGATGCAGCGCCCCCAGTAAAACGGACGTTAGTACTGTCGAATAGCACTAGTATGTAAAGCTAAACATCATCTCAATAGAATGAATAATAATACAAGGAAAACAGTCAAGAATTCAATACGAGCTTCAAATAACATTAAAACATCAAGTTAAGGAACACATAAGTTTCCAAGTAAATTTCCATGCCATTAGGTTGGGTGATCTTTAGTGCCGATATTCCACAATTCACAATACCACCGTATTCTCACACGGAGTCCGATCACGACCCGATCGGCTAGGTTGTCTCACTTGATATATCAACCATAACCACAATTTCAATTATTATTTTCAGCACAGTCACCACCATGTGTACGGCATGGCATCCGATCATGGCCCGATCGGCTATGCCGTCTCACCCAAGACGTTACCTTTTTCAGCCAGTCATCTCACATCATACTTTTTTCTTATTCTTTCGATTCATTGGCACTAGTGATCACAATTATAAAGTCATTCTTGCCACTTGGCCATATTTCATAAATCCAGTTTCCTTTGTTTTCCACATTCAAATATTATTATCATTATCAACAACAATAAGGCTTCCCATTCAAGACATTAAATTCACATATGAGCAACTTGGGAATCTTTGGCACATAGAGGCTTTTCATATAATTTGGCATAATAACCTTTATTTTGATCTTGACATGAAGTCTTAACATTTCTAACACATATTCCACATTTTGAACACATCCTCAAATGGCAAGATGACATGATGAAGCATTTATAATAAATATTGAACATACATCTTTCAACACAACCACATTAGGAATAATCAATTCAATAATGATCAAGGACTTACTCTAATCGCATGAACACTGTGGGATTCGATTCTAAGAAGAAGGGGGTTTAGCCAACATACCTCAATTGAGCTTAGCAAAATCTAAAATGATCCGGAATTCTTAGCAACTTCAATCTATTTTAGAAATATAACAAGTTGAACCAAAATTAGGAAGATGATTATGGTTTTAGCTCATTTGAGCATATTATCAAACATTAGTTGTGCATCAATGATTTAAGGCCCTTTTGTGAAAGATTCCATCATTACCCAACCCATTCTCTACCATTTTTAGCTCACAACCTTCCCACATACTTCAAGGATACATGCATGGAAGAAAACAACCCTCATACCCAGTAATTGTCTCTCTAATTATCCCATTTTTGTAAATTTTTGAAATTGAAAGCTAGGACATAGATTCTTACCTTTAGGGTGAAGACTTATTTTGTTAATCCTTAATGATTGAGAAACAATTGATGGGTAATAGGTTGAAGGTTGCTCCCCCACTCTAAGAATTCTCCCTCTAACTCTAAAATATCAGAAATGTGCTCAAAATGAGCTATGACTTATGTTTTAATGAAGAAGGGTCAGGTTTAAAAACCCCAAAAATGAAGCCCCGGAACAGGATACGCGGTCGCATATGCGACCGAAGAATAGTTATGTGGTCCGCATATCGGCCGCATAATTTGGGTGCCAAAACTAGAAAATAAATGACCGGGTTTGCGGTCACTATGCAGCCCGCAAACGTGTTCTGCGGTCGCATAATTCACCGCATAACGGTTTTGCGATCGCATAATGCACCGCAGAACCTCCCTCCGAATACTCTCAAAGCCGGATATACGACAAGAGTGAGGCCCGCAAAATGGTTATGTGGTCGCATAATGGGCCGCGAAAATGATATCAAAATGCCCCAGAAAACTGACTCACTCTTCGACCATTCTGCGGTCCGCAGAATGGGCCGCAGAAATGCCTATTTCTGCCCAACATTTTCTTCAACTCCCCAGCGCACTGTTCAATCTACTATTATTAACCTCTACGCCTGTGGAACCCTGGTTTTTAGGACAATTTTCACGGGGCCTTACATCCTCCCCTACTTAAGATCATTCGTCCTCGAATGAAGGTCAAGGTTCACTATTAACATCTTATGTACTCCGTTTTCATACCACACTCCATCAGCCCGAAATTTGACTAACTCCCTAAATTCCCAAATGTTTTGCCAGAGTTTCCCCTGTAACTAGGCATATCCACCTGTCAGAGAGCCCCTGAAACACATCCTTAAAATATATACATAAACCAACGACGTAACATGATACTAAACAACACCAACTGTGGCCTCACATACATTATATTACCAGAAATGAGCACTCTTAACGTCAATTTGTTCAAATGATACATAATTCATAGAAGGTAACCTTTAAAATTTTCATAGAACATAACTTTATAAATACATGGCTATTCAAACAAATAACGATACTTTTCCTTCATTTCTTCCTCGGCCTCCCAAGTAGCCTCTTCAACCTGTTGGTTTCACCATAACATTTTCACGGAGGCAATTTCTTTATTTCTCAACTTCCAGACTTGCCTATCAATAATAGCAACTGGAATTTGTTCATATGACAGTTCTTCATTAACCTTAATGGCCTCGACCGGCACAATAGTTAACAGATCTCCAACTACCTTCTTCAACGTAGACACATGGACTAATGACATCTCATGTGGTAGCTCAAGCTTGTACGCCACCTCACCGATCCTCTGAATGATTCTGTATAGTCCAACATACCTCAGAATCAATTTCCCTTTCTTACCAAATTGTATTACACCTTTCATGGGAGAAATTTTCAAGAATACCCAATCATCTTCTTTGAATCCAAATCCCTACGACGAACATCCGAATAGGACTTCTGACGACTATGGGCCGTCTTCAACCGCTCCTTAATGATCTTAACTTTTTCCATAGTGTGATGCACAAGGTCTGGCCCTATCAACTCTGCCTCCCCAATCTCGAACCACCCAATGGGAGATCAACATCTCCTTCCATATAATGCCTCAAATGGTGCCATCTAAATACTAGCATGAAAGTTGTTGTTATAAGCAAACTCTATGAGCGGCGAATGATCATCCCAGCTACCCTTGAAGTTAAGAACACAAGCACGCAACATGTCCTCAAGCATCTGAATAGTATGCTTTGCTTGCCCGTCGGTCTGTGGATGGAAAGTTGTACTAAGTTTCACCTGAGTACCCAAACCTTGCTGAAATTTCCTCCAAAACTTTATCGTGAACTGAGCCCCTCGATCGAAAATGATAGAAACTGGAGTACTATGTAGCCTAACTATTTCCTTAATATACAACTGAGCATATTGTTTCGATGTGTCGGTAGATTTAACTAGCAAGAAATGAGCTGATTTTGTGAGCCGATCCACAATCACTCAAATTGAGTCAAACTTGCGCAGAGTGCGTGGTAATCCTACCACAAAATCTATATTAATCATTACCCACTTCCACATTGGAATTTCTATGTTTTGTGCCAACCCATCAGGCCGTTGGTGTTCGGCCTTGACCTGTTGACAATTCGGACACCTTGCCACAAAGTCCACCACATTCTTTTTCATGTCATTCCACCAATAGACTTCCTTGAGATCATGATACATCTTCGTAGAACTTGGGTGCACGGAATATCTAGAAGTGTGAGCCTCAGTCATGATTCTTTCCCGAAGATCATCTACATTTGGAACACATAGCCACCCTTGGTACCTTACTGTACCATCATCCATGCCAAGAGTAAAAGCGATAGTTTTATGTTTTTGAATCCCCTCCTTCAATTGCACCAAAAATGGATCGTAGTATTGCTTCTCTTTGACTTCCACAACATACGATGATTCAACCCTATTTTGTACAATTACCCCTCCTTCATTAGAGTCTGTAAGACAAACTCCCAAACTAGCCAATCGATGGACTTCCTTGGCCAATGGCCTTTGATATGCCTCCAAGTGTGCTAAACTACCCATAGATTTTTGGCTAAGAGCATTTGCCACAACATTGGCTTTCTCCGGGTGATATAGAATATCGATGTCATAATCCTTGAGTAACTCAAGCCATCTTCTCTGCCTCAGATTCAGCTCCTTTTATTTGAAAATATATTGAAGACTCTTGTGGTCCATGAATACATCCACATGGACCCCATACAAATAATGACGCCAAAGTTTTAATGCAAAAATCACCGCCGCAATTTCTAATTCATGTGTTGGATAATTGCTTTCATGATTCTTGAGTTGCCTAGAAGCATATGCTATAACCTTGTTGTGTTGCATTAACACACACCCAAGCCCAATTCTTGAAGCATCACAATATACCACAAATCCATTTGTACCCTCTGATAGGGTCAACACTGGCGCCGTAGTCAATCTTGATTTCAACTCCTGGAAGCTCCTTTCACAAGCATCGGACCATTGAAACTTAATCTCTTTCTGAGTCAATTTAGTCAACGGAGAGGCAAGGGTAGAGAACCCCTCCACAAACTTCCTGTAATACCCTGCTAAGCCCAAGAAACTGCGAATCTCGATTGGCGTTGTACGTCTAGGCCAATTCTTCACCGCTGCAATCATCTGAGGATCAACCTTAATTCCTTCTCTGGAGACAACATGACCCAAGAATATGACAGACTCGAACCAAAATTCATATTTTGATAACTTTGCATACAATTGGTGCTGATGAAGAGTCTGCAAAACCGCCCTGAGATGATCGGCATGGTCCTCTCGACCTCGTGAATACACAAGAATATCGTCAATGAATACTATCACAAAGGAATCAAGAAAAGGCTTGAAAACCCGATTCATAAGATCCATGAAAGCCGCTGGGGCATTTGTTAGTCCAAAAAACATTACAAGAAATTCAAAGTGCCCATACCAGGTCCGGAAAGTTGTTTTCGGAATATCCTGTTCCTTGATCTTCAATTGGTGGTACCCGGACTGTAAATCAATTTTGGAGAAGTACCTAGCACCCTGTAACTGATCGAACAAATCATCTATTCTTGGCAATGGGTATTTGTTTTTTATTATGACCTTGTTTAGCTGTCGATAGTTAATACACATACGTAGTGACCCAACTTTCTTCCTCACAAAGAGAACTGGTGCATCCCATGGCGACACACTCGGTCGGATGAAACCCTTCTCTAACAAATCCTTCAGTTGTTCCTTTAGCTCCTTCAATTTTGCTAGTGCGATTCTGTAGGGCGGAATAGATGTAGGTTGTGTGTCTGGCATCACATCAATCCCAAAATCAATCTCCCTGTCTGGCGGAATCCCAGGGAGCTCATCAGGAAAAACCTCTGGAAATTCATTCACAACTGGCACAGACTCGAGTGTAGGCATCTCAGCATCGGTGTCCGTAACCCGGACCAAATGAGAGATACACCCCTTATTAATCATCTTCGTGGCCTTAAGGTAAGAAATAAACCTACCTTTTGGCATAACATTATCCCCCTTCCACTCAACAACTGGCGCCTTTGGAAATTCAAACCTCACAGTCCTAGTTCGGCAATCGAGCGTGGTAAAACATGAAAAAAGCCAATCCATTCCCATAATTACGTCAAAATAAACCATCCCCAATTCAATGAGATCAGCCACGGTATCCCGACCACGTACCGTGACAACACAACCCCTATAAACCTGTGCGGCTACAATAGACTCGCCAACCAGAGTAGATACAGAGAACGGCTCAGGAAGCTGTTCCGGTTCTATCCCAAATTCCATAGCAACATAAGGGGTAACACAGGATAGGTTGGAACCGCGATCAATAAGAGCATATACATCATAAGATTAGACAGTCAATATACCTATGACAACATCTGGAGAAGCCTCAGCACTCTGGCGACCACTCATAGTATTGAAACGGTTGGGTCCTCCTGAACTCTGCGCACCACGCCTAGCTGCCCCATGCCCTGCTGGTGCTAGAGTGCCTCGAGCTGGAAGGGGTACTGAAGATGTAGCAGTTGCAGAGCTGGATGGTTGTGCTGTGCCCCTGCCCGCACACTGGTGGGATGAACGGCACTCCCTCTGAATATGACCCCTCAATCCGCACCCGTAACATATAGGTAGGTCCATGTAGCAGATCCCCAAGTGCAGCTTCCCACACCTAGGGCATGGGGGCCTCCGTTGCTGCTGGAATCTCCCTCCTGATCGGCCCTGCCGTTGGGGTCCCATGCTGCCCTGATTGGTCCTGAAACGACTCCCCTACTGCTAACTGGGCCCTACTAGCGGTGCACAGGCTGAAGACTGAGAAAAAGACTGGGATGGCCCTGATGACCCTCCCCTGAAAGTTGATCTTCCCCCCACCAAATGACTCCCCAAAGTTGCTCGCGGACCGGGCCTAGCTGGTACCCTCTCGTTCCATTATGTTCTTCAACTTACGGTTCTCTGTAGCTTGAGAAAAATCTACCATCTTCCCATAGTTCATATCTAAATTCAAGGCAGTTGCAGCGGCCTCATTGATAACCAAGGGGCTAAGGCCCTGCACAAACCGGCTCACTTTAGCCTCCATAGTAGGCAACATGAGAATAGCATACTTAGACAGATGCAAGAACTCCATGTGATACTCCCACACACTCTTACTTCCTTGCTTAAGGTTCTCAAACTCTGCGGCACGAGCTTCCCTAGTCTCGGCCGGCAAGAAATGGTCCATGAAAGTGTCAGCAAACTCACTCCACCTCGCTGGAGGGCTCCCATCCTCCCTAGAGTCCTCCCACAGCTCAAACCAAGAGTAGGCCACCCCTTTCAGGCGGTAGGCGGGCAACTCCACTCCCTCCGTCTCAGTAGCGCGCATAACCCGAAGAGTCTTATGCATCTCCTCAATGAAATCTTGTGGGTCCTCCTCGGGATTAGCACTCGTGAACACTGGAGGATACAACTGACGAAATCTGTTCACCCTGGAACCACTAGAATCCCCTTGTTGGCTAGAAGAAGTGGGTGCAACATTTGATCTCTGGGCTTGAGAAGCCACTATCTGTGTCAGCATCATGATAGCTTCCCTAAGATCCCCGTCAGAAATGCCGGAACCGGAAGCTGGGGCTGGAGGTAGAACCGAAATATCAGTTGGAGAAACCGTTGTACCCTTAGTAGGTGAAGGAACTGGTGTGGCCTGGTCAGGTGTAGTGGAATCAGGCAGTGTAGTAGTCGGGGGATTATCCTCACCCCTCGGGTATTCACCCGCCTCACCAAATAAATGGTCAACTGCCACTCTTAAGGTGGTATTGGCTCCTTGCCCAGTTATTGCTCTCTTCTTAGGTGCCATGTACTGAAAGTTAAAGGAATGCACGAGTTAGAGGTGGAACAGTTTCACAATCAGTTTCATCGCACGATCCAGAATATCAAAGAAGGGTATTATTCCTAAATGTCCAAGTAGCCTTCAGCTTATAGATGTGGTCGACAACACACCGATAAGAAGGACTCTACTAGACACGTCTTCGAGACATCCTACGACACTTTAAAACCTTTGGCTCTGATATCAAGTTTGTCATGCCCAACCTCGGAAGGCGCGACCGGCACTCAATCGAGTGAATCCGGTCGAGCAAGCCAGATAGATACTATCTACCCAACTCACCCATGATCAAGAGAAGATATGATTTCATTAATTACACAGTAGGAAATTAATACATGCAATACTAAATCATTTCATTAGCTATTTCACCTTTAAGTCTCAAAATACACATATTCTTATAGTCTGAGTGGAACAAGTGATCAAACACAACATAACTTGTTTAACGTTCCCATCACCCATATACAACCCACATAGTGTCTATGGAGCCTCTAAAAGATACAAAAGAGTCTATGATAGTGCCGGCAATAAGGCCCCGGCTATACCTTGAGACGTGATAATAATATGAACAAAAGATACAGTACGTGACCCCAGGATGAAGTGGGGCTCACCAAGTCTGCTGGGAAGAGGATATGCCACTATCGCTGACCAACACTGCCTGCTATGTATCCACCTGCATCCATTTAAAGATGCAGCACCCCGGGCAAAAGGGATGTTAGTACCGTCGAATAGCACTAGTATGTATAGCTAAACTCCATCTCAATAGAATGAATAATAATACAAGGGAAACAGTCAAGAATTCAATACGAGCTTCAAATAACATTAAAACTTCAAGTTTAGGATCACATAAGTTTTCAAGTCAATTTCCATGCTATTAGGTTGGGTGATCTTTAGTGCCGATATTTCACAATTCACAATACCATCGTATTCTCACACGGAGTACGATCACGATCCGGTCGGCTAGGTCATCTCACTTGAAACATCAACCATAACCACAATTTCAATTATCATTTTCAGCACAGTCACCACCATGTGTACGGCATAGCGTCCGATCACGGCCCGATTGGCTAGGCCGTCTCACCCAAGACGTTACCTTTTTCAGTCAATCATCTCACATCATACTTCTTTCATATTCTTTCGATTCATTGCCACTAGTGATCACAATTATAAAGTCATTCTTGGCACTTGGCCGTATTTCATAATTCCACTTTCATTTTTTTTCCACATTCAAATATCATTATCATTATCAACAATAATAAGGCTTCCCATTCAAGACATTAAATTCACATATGAGCAATTTGGGAATCTTAGGCACATAGAGGCTTTTCATACAATTTGGCATAACAACCTTTATTTCGATCTTGACATGGAGTCTTAACATTTCTAACACATATTCCACATTTTGAACACATCCTTAATTGGCAAGATGACATGATGAAGCATTTATAATAAATATTGAACATACATCCTTCAACACAACCACATTAGGAATAACCAATTCAATAATGATCAAGGACTTAGTCCAATCACAAGAACACCGCGAGATTCGATTCTAAGAAGAATGGGGTTTAGCCAACATACATCAATTGAGCTTATCAAATTCTAAAATGATTCGGAATTCTTAGCAACTTCAATCTATTTTAGAAATATAACAAGTTGAACCAAAATTAGGAAGATGATCATGGTTTTAGCTCATTTGAGTATTTTATCAAACACTTGGTGTGCATCAATGTTTTAAGGCCCTTTTGTGAAAGATTCCATCATTCCCCAACCCATTCTCTACCATTTTTAGCTCACAACCTTCCCACATACTTCAAGGATACATGCATGCAAGACAACAACCCCCACATCAGTAATTGTCTCTCTAATTATCTCATTTTTTGTAAATTTTTGAAATTGAGAGCTAGGACATAGATTCTTACCTTTAGGGTGAAGACTTCCTTTGTTAATGCTCAATGATTGAGCAAGAATTGATGGGAAATAGGTTGAAGGTTGCTCCCCCACTCTAAGAAATCTCCCTCTCACTCTAAAATATCAGATATGGGCTCAAAATGAGCTATGGCTTATGTTTTAATGAAGAAGTGTCGTGTTTAAAAATACCAAAAATAAAGCCCCAGAACAGGATATGCGGTAGCATATGCGACCGCAGAATGATTATGCGCTCCGCATATCGGCCTCATAATTTGGGTGCCAAAACTGGAAAAGAACTGATCGGGTCTGCGGTCACTATGCGGCCCGCAGACCTGTTCTGTGGTCGTATAATGCACCGCATAACGATTTTGCGGTCGCATAATGCACTGCAGAACCTCCCTCCGAAAAATCTCAAAGCCGGATATGCGACAAGAGTGCGGCCCACGAAATACTTATGCGGTCGCATAATGGGCCGTGGAAATGATATCAAAATGCCCCAGAAAACTGACTTACTCTTCGATCATTCTGCGGTCTGCAGAGTGATTCTGCGGCCGCAGAAATGCCTATTTCTGCCCAACATTTTCTTCAACTTCCGACGTAATGTTCAATCTAACATTAACCTCTACGCTTGCCCCGGCATCACGGAACCCCAGTTTTTAGGAAAATTTTCACGGGCCTTACATCCTCCCCTACTTAAGATCATTCATCCTCGAATGAAGGTCAAGGTTCACTATTAACATCTTATGTACTCCATTTTCATACCACACCATCAGCCCAAAATTTGACTAACTCCCTAAATTCCCAAATATTTTGCCAGAGTTTCTTCTGTAACTAGGCCTATCCACCTGTCAGAGAGCCCCAGAAACATATCCTTAAAACATATACATAAACCAATGACATAACATGACACAAAACAACACCAACTGTGGCCTTACATACATTATATTACCATAAAGGAACACCCTTAACATAAATTTGTTCAAATGATACATAATTCATGGAAGGTAACCTTTAAAATTTTCATAGAACACAACTTTATAAATACATGGCTATTCAAACAAATAAGGATACTTTTCCTTCATTTCTTCCTCGGCCTCCCAAGTAGCCTCTTCAACATGTTGGTTTCTCCATAGCACTTGTACGGAGGCAATTTCTTTATTTCTCAACTTCCGGACTTGCCTATCAAGAATAGAAATTGGAATTTGTTCATATACAATTCTTCATTAACCTTAATGGCCTCAACCAGCACAATAGCTGACGGATCTCCAACTACCTTCTTCAACATAGACACATGGAATACCGGGTGCACTAATGACATCTCAGGTGGTAGCTAAAGCTTGTATGCCACCTCACCGATCCTCTGAATGATTTTTTATGGTCCGACATATCTCGTAATCAATTTTCCTTTCTTACCAAATCGTATTACACCTTTCATGGGGGAAATTTTCAAGAATACTCGATCATTTTCTTTGAACTTCAAATCCCTACGACGAACATCCGAATAGGACTTCTGACGACTCTGGGCCGTCTTCAACCACTCCTTAATGATCTTAACTTTTTCCATAGCCTGATGCATGAGGTCTGGCCCTATCAACTCTACCTCACCAATATCGAACCACCCAATGGGAGATCTGTATCTCCTTCCATATAATGCCTCAAATGGTGCCATCTGAATACTGGCATGAAAGTTGTTATTATAAGCAAACTCTATGAGCGGAAAATGATCATCCCAGTTACCCTTGAAGTCGAGAACACAAGCACGCAACATGTCCTCAAGCGTATGAATAGTTCGCTCTGCTTGCCCGTCGGTCTGTGGATGGAAAGTTGTATTAAGATTCACCTGAGTACCCAAGCCTTGCTGAAATTTCTTCCAAATATTTGTCGTGAACTGAGCCCTGACTATTTCCTTGATATACAACTGAGCATATTGTTCCGCTGTATTTGTAGATTTAACTGGCAAGAAATGAGATAATTTTGTGAGTTCATCTACAATCACCCAAATTGAGTCAAACTTGCACGGAGTGCATGGTAATCCTACCACAAAATCCATATTAATCATTTCCCACTTCCACATTGGAATTTCTATATTTTGTGCCAACCTAGTGTTCGGCCTTGACCTGCTGATAATTCGGACACCTTGCCACAAAGTCCCCCACATTCCTTTTCATGTCATTCCACCAATAGACTTCCTTGAGATCATGATACATCTTCGTAGAACCTGGGTGCACGGAATACCTAGAAGTGTGAGCCTCGGTCATGATTCTTTCCTGGAGATCATCTGCATTTTGAACACATAGCCACCCTTGGTACCTTTGTGTACCATCATCCATGCCAGGAGTAAAAGCCATAGTTTTATGTTTTTGAATCCCCTCCTTCAATTGCACCAAAAATGGATCATTGTATTGCTTCTCTTATACTCGGTTATGATTTTCTACGTGTTTCTTTCATCATTGGCAGTGTACGAAGGTTTTGGAATGAGGTTTTATCTGATTTGAGATTTATTACTCGTATCGGGTTTGTTTTGAATAGTTACTATGATCGGAAATTATTGCTACGAGTATGCGAGTTATGTGGTATATCATGTGATTTCATCTTGGGTAATGGTTATGGCTTGATACAGTTTGATCAGAATTATACAGTGTGTAGATGCGAGATTCGGGTCTTGTAAGGACTTCCAGATGTTGGAAATTAGGTTCCAAGGTTTATGGGCTAAGGTTGAAGGAAGAATCTTTGATTATATTGAGTTGACGGACTTATATGGATTGGAGTGACGTGGGACCACCCCGGGTATGTCCATGGTAAGATTACACAGTGAATTGATGGCTTTGGAACGACTTTGGGTACATTAGAGGATGAACTTATGTTTAAGTGGGGTGTAATATAACGACCCGACTAGTCGTTTTGAGCATTTGCACTTTGCTTGGTTGTTTGAGGGAATAAGTAGCTCCGTATGATGTATTATGACTTATGTGTATTGTCGGTTTCGGTTTTTGGGTGATTCAGAATTAGTTTAGAAGAATGAATTTCATGTTTGAAGCTTTAAGTTAGAAGAGTTGTCCAAGTTTGGCTTTTGAGTATTTGACCTCGGATCGGAGTGTTGATAGTTCCGTTAGTTCCGGATGGTGATTTTGGACTTGGGTGTATGCCCGGATTTGCATTTGGATATTTCTAGAAGGTTTCGGCACTATTTGGGAAAAGTTGGAAGTTTGAAGGTTTGGAATGTTCATAAATTTGACCGGGAGTTAACTTTGATGATATCGGGTTCGGATTGTGGTTTCAGGAATTGGAATAGCTTTGTTATGTCATTTGGGACTTGTGTGCAAAATTTGAGCTCATTCCGAGTTGATTTGATATGGTTCGACACTAGATTTGAAACTTGAAAGTTCAAAATTTTATTAAATTCGATTTGAGGTGCGATTTATCATTTCGATGTTATTATGTGTGATTTGAGGCCTTGAATAGGTCCGTGTTATATTTTGGGACTTGTTGGTTTGTTCGGACGGTGTCACGAGGGGTTCGGGTGAGTTTTGGGGTAGTTTCGGACCATTTTCAAGCCATTTTTAGTTGCTGGTTTTTAGTCACAGGGGTGTGCATCGCGATAGCAGACTTTGGGTCGAGTTCGTGAAGAGCAAATTTGTTGTTTCGGCACTGTGATTCGCGATCGCGGAAGCCTTTCGCGTAGAGGGAAATTTTGCTATCACTGACCCAACTTTGGAAGGTTATATTTTGCAATATATGAGGAATTTGGAGATGATCCAAAATAAAAGTTGTAGTTCTTTGTATCTAGTTTTCCGAAATTTAAACCGTTTATTATTTGTAGTTATGTACAAAATGTTATGACTGATACACTACAGGCTGTCTGAGAAAAGTTTGAGAAATGTTAATGGAAGTTCGTTCATCGTGATCGCGGGGAAATGGCCGCGATCGCATAGGGTAAAAATTGTTTTGGAATATTATGTAATCACGATTGTAAGGTTTGTGACCGCGGTCACGAAGGGTACCTCTGGAACAGTGCATAAAGTATGCTATTTCGAAGGTTTCAGAATTTTAACATATTTTGAGCTATGGGGCTCATATTGAGGCGATTTTCACCACATGGATTGGGGTAAGTGTTTTATACTTGGTATTAGTTTTATTCCGTGATTCCATCTCCATTTTTGGCATTAAAGAGAAATTTGAGGGTTTTGTCTAAAATTTCATAAAGTGAAGTTTTGAGTTTTGAACATCGATTCGGAGTCAGATTTGAGTGAAACTGGTATGGTTGGATTCATAATTGAATGGGTTGTCAGATTTTGTGAGTTTTATCGGGTTCCAAGGTACGGGACTGGGCTTGACTTTTTGGTTGACTTTGGGTTTTTGATTAAATATTCGACCTTTATTGATTGTGTTTGTTTCCTTTGGCATTATTTGATGTTCTTGAGTTTCTTTTGACTAGTTTCGAGCCGTTCAGAGGTCGGTACGCGCAGAGTGGCATTACTAGAGTATTGTTTGGCTCGCTCGGTATTGGATTCGGCTTGTTCGAGGTAAGTAACATATCTAAACTTGGATTTAAGGGTATTTAACCCTGGGAACTGTGTTATAAAAGATGTATTGAGGTGACACACATGCTAGGTGACGAGCGTGTGAGCGTACACCGAGAAAATCATGATTTTAGTCAACTTTTAGACTATGACCAGACTTGTTTTGCTGTTATATCTTGTTACATCCATGTTCTCCCTACTTGTTTGATTGTAAGAGTTGTGAATCATGTTAGAAATCATGTTTATGCTATATTCTTATTTTGTTTGGACCCACTGAGGTCATCTCTACTGGTGAGTTAATTGCTTAAATTGCAATTACATACTCAGTCATATTTATTCATTTGCATATCATATCTTAGTCTCTATTATCATTTGTTGTCACATCACCCATTGTTTGGGGTGATTCGCATGAGATTTGTGAGCCCTAGAGACTGAAGAGATTGATGACTAACTTGGGGCCTGAGGGATGGATTGTGAGTGATATTTATGGGATCAGGTTGCATGCCACAGTAGGTTTTATTGATTCATGATGGGATCGGGTTACACGCCGCAACAAGTATTATTGATTCATTATGGGATCAGATTGCACGCCGCAGTAGGTTTTACTGATTCATGATGGGATCGGGATGCACGCCGCAGCAGGCCATGTTGGCTTATAATAGCTCTTGGGCAGGATCCGCCCCTCCGGAGTCTAACATACCAGCAGTGAGTGCAGGTACCGAGTGCCGAGTGATTGAGTGTACCGAGTGATTAAGTGTGAGACAGTGAGATTGAGTACTCTGAGAGTGTGAGTACATGAGTTCATTACTGTGATGCATTACATTTGACATGCATACTTGGCTTGTAGGCATAGCGATGCATTTCCTCGTGCTAAATGGTATTGTGACATTCATGGCTTCACATGCACATTAACATGTAGGCATAGAGGTGTACTTTACTCATGCTATCTGATAATGACACATCTTATCTATTGTTGAAGGTTTTTGGGAAAAATCATAGTTCTCTAATATACTCATATTTTGGTGATTTCGGTGAAAGATTTGGATTTTAATGTTATATCTGAAAAACATGCCTATTTTCCGTAACTGTGAATGCATTGAGCATCATATGTTTGAGTTATTACTTGTACTATTTTTATCATATTGTTACGAGTTGTTCTTGGCCATTGGTGTTGGACTTTGACCGTTGTCCAAGCTTATCACTGCTTTCAACCTAAGGGTAGGTTTATCACTTATTGAGTATATGGGGTTGATTGTACTCATACTACACTTCTGCACCTTGCGTATAGATTTTGGAGCTGATGTTGCTGTGTATGGCGGGAGCTGGCATTGAAGATGTACCTGCATTCCAGTTATAGCTGCCTCTTATTCTTGGTAGCTTTAGATTTATAAATCTGTTTATGTATATTTCGAACAGATAATGTATTTATTTCATACCAGCTTTGAAAACTCTAAATCATAGAAGCTCATGATTTGTACTACCCGTCCTTGGGTTATTGTATGAAAGTTCAGTTATTTCATCATTATTTTCTCAGTAAATCTCATTTGAAATTGGATTATTGTTAAATTGGATGACCTAGCGGGTTGGGTTAGGTGCCATCATGACTAGTTAGATTCTGGGTCGTGATATTGACTTATTAACTTGTCACGCCCCGAACCTGGGGGGGCGAGACCGGCACCCGGTGCCTTACCTATCCTTGTGTACCAACTTGAGACTAAGGGACTCTGAACATATAATGTCATACTTTGGCCATGGGGCACATTGCAAGACAATTGCGAATGCTGACAAAACATCAATATAATGCTGGGCCGACAAGGCCGTCATAAATACTACAGCTGGCAAACCAACAAAATATACATAAAAGGCCTACAAGCCCAAAATACTGCACTAACTGACAGGATATGTCTACAAGCCTTTAGTGATGGATATACTGTGATCGGAATAGGGCCCCGACCTACTCATATCATATATACATATATACACAAGATGTACATAAAGCTCTAGACCTGGCAACTCCAAAGGGCATGGAGCTTACCGATCAAGCTGAACTCGGGCAACACCTAATGAGGAGGTTTACCCATCTATCTATCTGAACCTGCACGCATGAAATGTAGCGCCCCTAGAAAAGGGACGTTAGTACGAAATAATGTACCGAGTATGTAAGGCAATATGAAATCTTAAACTGAACTGATAATATAATAACTGAAAGTAACCGGGAGTCGATGATAATCTAAAGATATGCTCAACTGCTGATACTGACTCAACTCTCTCAATATAGTAGGTAAACTCTCAATATAGTAGGTAAAATAGTTGTCCGGCCTTATAAGGCTCGGTATATATAATTGTTATGCCGTAGTAGGCTCGCTCATAGGCGCTCGGCCATACTAGTATCCAAGGCTTTCGACCCTTAGCCTGAACGGCCTCGAATACCGAGGGGCACCAGGCCCTCAAATACATCGAGTTCAGATGCAACAAAGTCTTCTCACAACAATAGAGGAAATATTGTAAGATCCAAAATGGTCAAAATAAACCATGCTCATATTTGATTGCCCCAAAACATATGTACAATGGCTTGAGATTTATTATGTAACCAAAATTAACAATCACTCGAATATTAAGCCTACGGGCTTCCACATTATCTCGAGTTCGAAATAATCATTCGAATATTAAGCCTACGGGCTTCCACATTATCTCGAGTTTGAAATAATCATTCGAATATCAAGCCTACGGGCTACAACATAATCTCGAGATCGAAATAAACACTCGAACATTAAGCCTACGGGCTACTCCTATATCATGTTCGATATACTCAGTCGACCATTGAGCCTACGGGTTACTTCAACATCGAGTTCGAAATAATCACTCGAATATTAAGCCTACGGGCTTCCACATTATCTCGAGTTTAAAATAATCACTCGAATATTAAGCCTACGGGCTACCACATAATCTCGAGTTCGAAAAAAACACTCGAACATTAAGCCTACGGGCTACTCCTATATCATGTTCGAAATACTCAGTCGACCATTGAGCCTACGGGCTTTCAAGTTCGAACAAGGACCCAATCGAATTTGAAACATTGAAAAAGCTACGTTTACTCAGAGTTTACGTTAATATTCGAATCATCATCAACTCAACAAGCAAAATCAACCTTGTCATATATATACAAAATTGCCTACGTAATTAATTTATAGGTAATGAGAATTAGACTCTAAGCTTCTGGGTCGAGGTCTTCCCTACCCTCGGACTCGCTTTTGCTACCATCATCGTTATCATCGTCATCATCATCAGAAGCTAAGGCTTCAGCTTCAAGCTCTTTTGCCTTTCTTACCTCTTTGGTAAGATCGAAACCTCGAGCATGAATCTCCTCGAGGGTCTCCCTCCGAGATCTACACTTAACAAGTTCGGCAACCCAATGAGCTCGAGCATCGGCAATCTTCGCCGCTTCCCGGGCCTCCACCTGAGCGGCCTCAGTATCAGCTCGATATACAGCGATAGAATTATCCGCCAAAACTTTCGACGACTTAACCTCCGCTATAGAGAACATATACATCAATACGTGCTCACACCGACCCAGAACGAATGAAGGATTCTCCACTTTAAAATCAGCTTTTAAAATACACGGGCCGGGAATATAATCTTGAACGGACGGCTTGGTCGGCGCCTTATCGTCACGTGGCCGTGAGGAAGAAGCTCTCTCCTTGTGAGGTATGATTTTTGAAGTTTTTACCATTAATACGAGAATAAAAAGGTGAAAGAGGGGACGGCATCGAAACTCTGGTACAAGCGGCACTAAAACGACGAAATAAGAGAAACTAATTAAAGATAATTTGGGAAAAGAGGAAGCACAAAAGTGGAAAACATTGTATGCGAAAATCATTTATAAGGCACGGCGATTCGTCTAGCGGTGGCCGACCACCGACTGAAGCGCATTAAATGCCTCGATAAAACCAAATCGATGGGACAACTATCACGCACGTCATAGTCAAAGCCGATAGAAACGTCATTATTGATTCAGTCGAACCTTAGGGAAATCACATCATTCCTCGTCATCTCCTTTCCGAGAAATGAGGGGGCTATTTGTATATGGTTAAAACTGATCCTCGGTCGTGAAGATCGATCGAGGATGGCATTTCAATTGAGGGGTACCTTCATGGAGACCCCGAGCGAATTCCGAGATGGGGGCGTCGAGCCCGGGCGTTCTAATCGACCGAAGTAACATCGGTCGATATAGGTCCCGAACATCGATGCCCGAAAATGATCACCTAGCTCGAAATCAAGGCCGAGGTTCCGATCCAGTACCAAGCTCGAGTCGGTATCGAGTTCACAGACAAAAGCTGTTACAACCGCACCAAAGGAGAGAATCTCTGCGGGAATTAAGGAGAAGACACACCATCATGGGTCCTCCACTAGTAATATTTATTCCATCATGTTGCTATAGATAAAGTAGCGATCCTTGGCTATAAAAGCCAGGAGAGTTTGTAATAGAACACACTTTGGACTGGGATCAAGAATTCATTGTGTTTATCTTTCTAAAGCTCACCTAATATCTTTGTTCATCATCTTCTATTTTTGCAATATAAATACGTGTATTGTTATTTTCATATCAGAGGAATCTACTTGCCCTTAGAACCATACATAAATTCAACGTTATCCAATTTTTCGGGTAAACACTTATGTTTGAGCCGCGATTACAATAAGAATTCATTGGGATCAACCCGCCATCGAGGAAAAGAAGTCTATCGACTTACGCGTTTCCGCTTCTTTGATGACCAATTTAAGAGTCGTAAATGCCCAATAAGATGCTTAATTTAAAGCACTTGGATGGAGGTTAGTCATTTATTTTTGCTCTCTTATGCACTCTCAATATTTTATTATGCGCTTATTGATATTTGTTTATTTATGTATTTACTTTACTATTTATGTGATTTTCAGTTTAAAACTTAGGATTGACACCTAGTTGGCAGTTACATACTTATTTGATCATATATGTCTAACGATCCGGTCGGTTGTTTTGAGTATTTTAGCCTCGTTTACCTATTTATTGCCTCCTCTATTTTTAATTGTGATTATGTGACTTGCCGAGATAGTTGGTTTGGCTTCGGATGAGTTTCGGAGTGAATTAGGACACTTAGTCCCAAGGTTGAAAGCTTAAGTTGGAAGAGTTGACCGGAGCTTGACTATTATGTAGACTACTCCAGAATAGAGTTTTGATGGTTCCAATAGCTTAGTATGGTGATTTTAGACTTAGGCGTATGTCCGGATGTTGATTTGGAGGTCCGTAGGTTGATTTGGTGCTTTTTGGTGAAAGTTTGAAAGTTGAAGGTTTGGAAGGTTGATAGGTTTGACCAAGGGTTGACTTTATTGATATCGGGCTCGGATTGTGACTCCGAGAGTTGGTATAGGTCTGTTGTGTCATTTGGGACTTTCATGCAAAATTAGAGCTCATTCGGAATTGGTTTGGTATGATTCGGCATTTGTTTTAGAAGTTGAATGTTCGTTTATTCAATAGGCTTGAAATGGGGTGCGATTCGCAGATTTGATATTGTTTGATGTGATTTAAAGCCTCGAATAGGTTGGTGTTATGTTTTGGAACTTGATGGTATGTTTGGACGGGGTCCTGGGGGCCCCGGGTGTGATTTAGATTGAATTCGGGTCCATTTTGGACTTAGGAGGATTGCTGAAGAACAACTGATTTCTAGTGTCATCGTACATGCAGTGGGCTTGGCTGCAGGTGCGACTGGAGAACGTAGAAGCGAAGGGAGGCTAGCCAAGGGATAGTCGTAGGTGCGGACACCTGGGCACAGGTGCGCACCCGCAGAAGCGATGACTAGTCCGCAGAAGCGGAATTTAGGCAAGCCTTGAGGGACCGCAGGTGCGGTCAGGCTCCGCAGAAGCGCACGCGCAGATGCGTTGTTGGTCCGCATAAGCGGAAGCGCAGGTGCGCTCTATGTGCTGCTGAAGCGAAAATTGCTAAGCCTTAGTGAGGCCACATCTGCGATGACTTTTCCTGAGATGCGACAGAGAGGTCGCAAATGCGAAAAGCTTACGCAGAAAAAGGGTGAAATCGAGGGTTTATTTCATTTTCCACATTTTGAGTTAGAGAGCTCGGTTTTGGGCGATTTTAGAGGGAATTTTTAAGGATTGGATCGGGGTAAATATATTTTACTCGGATTTGCTTATTATTCATGATTCCATCATTATTTTAATCATTTAACTAGTGTTTTGAGTTGGAGATATTAGAGATTTAGTGAAAACATTCCTAAACTATAAATTGAGGATTTGAAGGTCGATTTAAGGTTGGAATTGGATAATTTTTGTATGGTTGGACTCGTATCGGAATGGGTGTTCGGATTTTGTAAGTCCGGTTGGGTTCCGAGGTGCGAGCCCCGGGTTGACCTTTTGAGTTGACTTTTTGATTTTCAAATATTGCAACTTTATTATCTGGAATCATTTTCTATGGCTTGTATTTATGGTATTAAGTTATTTTGTCTAGATTCAAGTCGTCTGGACAGGGATTTTAGCGGAAAAGGCTTACTAGTGGGTTGATTTAGCTTGTTTGAAGTAAGTATCTCGTCTAACTTTATGTGGGGGAACTATCCCTTAGGACTTGGGTTGATTTGTGTTATTTGGATTATGTGAAAGACGTGTACACGAGATGACGAGTGTGTACACGGGCTTATATGTGGTATTTTGACCAGTTTAGACTCTTTCATGCATTTAATTAGAAATTGAAATATCATGTTAGATCTTCCATTGTTAAATTATTCTTACATGCTTTACTTGACGTTGTTATCACATGCTCTATCCTTTAATGTCAAACATGCTCTTATATGCCTTAATTGCTTTTGTTATCTATCTTATTGTTATGTTACCTCCTTTATTGTCAAGGTTATTCTTATTTGAAGTTGTTGATTATTGAGATATCCTTCCTTGTTGAGTAATTCTCACTCATTTTTTTATATTGAAATTCTTGTTCGTATTGTGGTCGAGCCGTGGGCTATATGTTGTGATAACTTCAGTATTGTTGATTTTAGCAAGTTGTGGCATATGGACACTTGTGGTGCGTGTTGTTATTATGATGTGATATTGATGCGCATGCGGTGGTATAAGGATATGGGTTAATATGCATGCGGAGGCATAAGGTGGGAATTTATGTGCATGTTGCTAGTAAGGGAATTACTTGAAGCCACACGGCAACATAAGGGGGCTAAAGTGCGTCTAGCTATTTCAGAAAAAAATATTTTAAAAAATATTTTAATGTAAGGCTCGCGCTGCGGTATAAGGAAAGGTTGTGATTTTGAATTGTGAAATGTGGATATGAGGCGGTACTTCAATTGTGATTCTTGTTGTACATCTATGTTAAAAAGGCTTGTTGGTTGAATAGTTTAGTTATCTCTTTGTTTGCCTTACTTGCATTTGCCCGTACTGATTTCTTGATGTTCTTATCATGTGTTCACTTCGCGTTGCCTTATTTGCTTTAGATTCCGTTGTTAGCTTACGTTATTGAACTGCTTTATCGTCATTTATTTTTCCTCGTCATCCATTATTTGTCTATACTATATCTTGTTCAGTTTCTCTTATCCTAGTAGGTGTCTTGACCTGGCCTCGTCACTACTCTATCGAGGTTAGGCTTGATACTTACTGGGTACCATTGTGTAGATCCAGGCACTTCATCTCAGGCTAGGCATCAGTGATTTGGCTATATATTCCGGAGACTTCAAGGTATACCTGCTTGGCGCTCGCAGGCCTCGGTGTCACTTTCAGTCATTACTTTTGCTACTGTTTATCTTCTACTCAGACAGTGTTCTATCAGAGATTTTTAGATTATTTCGTTAGAGCTTATGACTCTGTTCCACCGGTCTTTGAGAATTTTGTTACAGTTGTTCTGTTTTGGGAGTTATTATGAATTTTATCGGATTATCTTTATCTCAGTTGTTAATTCTGTTAAGTTATTTATGAATGTTAGGATTACCTAGTCTTA
Organism: Nicotiana tomentosiformis; assembly: GCF_000390325.3. Taxonomy (NCBI): domain Eukaryota; kingdom Viridiplantae; phylum Streptophyta; class Magnoliopsida; order Solanales; family Solanaceae; genus Nicotiana; species Nicotiana tomentosiformis. The sequence goes on from NC_090817.1 coordinate 49,679,626, forward strand.
GAGACTAGGTGCTATCACGACTGCCTTAGGTGGGATTTTGGGGTCGTGACAATATGACCTTGCATCTAGTAAAGATCGTTAGTTAAAGTATAGGTTTTGCATCTTGTTTGATTTAATTTTCTTTGGGAAAATAGGTTTCCACATCTATTTTAAAGGCCTTGAACATTAGAAACTTAGTTTATTTAATTTCTTTATTATCGCTTAGTTATATTAATAATCAATTAACCCATATAGTTTAAAATTCGATCGGGACCCATATTTGTGGACCTCGGAGAGTGCCTAACCCCTTCTCTTCGAGGTAACTTAAACTCTTACCGATCTTTGGCTACATAGACTAGTCTTAACCGGAGTTATTCGTAAATAGGTTCCCTAACGCACCTTAAAAATCGTTAGATGGTGACTCTTCTCTTTTAATACTCATTTAAAAGAGTTGTCACATGTTGAAACCCGCTTTTGCGAGAAAATGGGGCGCGACACCATCAACCTCAACATTAAACCTAGCATGGTTTATTGTGCTCACGTAGTCAATCAATTGAGTAACATATAAAATAAGTAGAATACAACCAAACAAGGTATAAAGTAGTTTAGAATCTACTCCGAGTTTGAATACCCATGGCACATGTATGTATGCTAGTTGTCTCATATATACGTCACCTCCGCATGTAGCAAACATTATCAATTATTATGAAAAATTCCCTAAACCAAAGCTAGACAAGATAATTACCTCATATGACTAGTATTCAACCTCAAATCGTGTCAAAACCTCATTGTAGCCCTCCAATCACACAATTCCAAGCCAAACATCATTCGAGGAAGTCAAACAATGCTATAGGAAGCAATCCCAATCAATAAAGTTTCAATCTTTGAAAAATATTTAAAAAAGTCAACTTGGGCCCGCGTGCCCAAAATTCAAAACCAATACCAAATCTCGATGACCCATAATATGCCGAGTCTAAATATGTAATTAGATTCAAAAAACCGAGTCCAAATCGGTACTCAAATCCCCAAAATACACTCTCTTAAGGTGTAGACAAAACCCTCCAATTTCATCTCAAAATCTCATATTTTAGGTGTACAAATCTATGGAGATTCAATATATAAAGCTAAATCCAAGTGAAAATTCCTTACCTCCATTGTAGTAGTGTAATATCTCTTCAATATCCTCCTATATGAGAAAATAAGTCAAAGTCCCAAAATTTTATTTTAAATATACTGCCCAGTGATGCCCTACGCGATCGCATTCACCACCCACATGATCGTGATGTGTAAAAATCTTGTTGCCTGCCAGTCCTCTTATGCAATCACGAAGGCGCTCATCCAATCGCTCTTCTTAGCCCGCCAAAGCTTCGCGATCACGGTCTCGCACCACGCGTTCATGATGAACAACCTGCCCGCCAGACCACACCTATGTGATCGCACAACACCAGCCGCGACTGCGATTCAACTACCCAGTCACACTCCTTGATCACGCCACACTCTTTGCGATCACATAGAACAAAGTCGCTGCCCCCATTTCCTTCTTCGCTATCGCCAAAGTCCCCACCAACGATCGTGATGCGTATCACTGACTACAAAAACCAGCAACTCAACTAGCTCCAAAATGATCCAGAACAATCCTGAAACACACCTGAACCCCCTGAGCTCTCGTCCAATTATACCAAAAAGTCCGAATACATTTATCAAATTTATCCAAAGGCTCGAAACCCCACAAATAACATCAAAACCAATAATCGAAGATCAAAATATTTCTCTTAAGTTTCAAGCATTCCAACTTCACCAAACGAGTCTGAATCACACTTAGACATTCTGGATCACAACCAAACCTTGAACACAAGTCCTAATAAACTAAATAAACCTATCCAAGGTCTTGGAATACCAAATAGACCCCGATAAATTAAAGTCAACTCCCTGTCAAACCTATGAACTCTCTAAACCTTTAAATGTCCCACTTTCAACAAATAGAGCCAAAATCATCTAAATCAAAATTCGAAAATACGCCCAAGTCCAAAATCACCATCAAATCCCAATTCCGAGGTCATTTACTCAAAAGAAAAATTTTGGCCAGCTCTTCTAACTTAAAGCTTTTAAATTGAGAATTACATTATCAAATCAATCTCAAACCTCTCGAACATCAAAACCAACCATACATGCAAGTCATAAAATATCACATGAAGCTACTCAAGGCCTCATACCACCGAATAAAAATTCTAAAATTGAAAATGATTGGTCGGGTCTTTACACTAACACACATAACAAAAGGTTGCTAGATTTAGTAGTTCTCTACATCAAAATCAAAAAGGTTTTAGGCTGTGTAGATAGGGGTTCATCCACCACATGAGTATTCCTGACGACCAGTGATTCGAGCCAGGTTGTTGTACTCGATCCGCTTTTGTTTTGGAGAACTACCGTAAGTCTCCTAAACTAGCAATTACATCATTGGTATCAGAGCCAACATGCTCATTTTCTGGTTGTGTAATTCGTTTTTGCACAATATATGAATTCTAGGGTTTTTCACATTTTAAAACTGTATCATGCTTGCATTATTTTATTGTTGGAACTGCCTGTTTTGTGTGTGAAACCTTAGGTATTTTAAAGATCTCGTCGAGAGCTTTCTGATGATATGTAGAACATAAAGTTGACACAGTGTGAGTAATTGGACTTTTCAATTCTAGGGTTTCAGTAAAATGATTTAACCCTAAAAAAATTTAATTGTCCGTGATTCATGAAATTTACTTGTTAAATTGCCTCATGTAATCTTTTTAAGACATGTTTTTGAACAAAATCAAAATAATCAATTGTGATTATGATTACCACGATCCAAAATCTGACCGGAATCGTGATGGCGCCTAACATCGCTTGCTAGGCAAACCAATAACAAATATGCAGAATTAACTTCAACAACAGTAAGAAATAGTCTCAAATAGTGGAATACCATAAATAACTGAAGTCAAAATGATAATACAACTGAAAACCACCCAAAATCTGGTGTCACCGTGTGCATTAGCTCTATGAAATACTAAATACAAAGTCTGAACAAAATACAATATTGTCTGAAAGACTAAACAATAATAACAATAGACAAAGGAGGAGACTTCAAGGTCTGTGAATGGAATTGTTGGGCAACCTCGAAATCACCAAGAAAATCCAAATAAACAGCTCGTTGGCCACCACTACTATCAGCAACACTTGGATCTGCACACGAAGTGCATAGTGTATTATGAGTACAACCGACCCCATATACTCAATAATTAGCAATCCTAACCTCGAAGAAAGCAGTGGAGAGGTTGGCAAAGTCTGATACTCAGTTTTAACAGCTAACAACAATAATAATATTAGAATAATGGCATGTAGGAAAAAAACATCTCAAATAATAACATGCTCAACTCTAACACAATAATAGAAAAAATAGGCATGCTTTTCAGGAATATCAGTCAAGGCATCAACATTTTTACATAAATTACTTAGACAGAGGTTTAACAAGATAAAATTGTGGCTTCAAGCTCTAAACATCAAATAGAGACATCAAATACACAATCTCATCAAGGTATACATGCCAAATCAACAATATCATAGTTTAATCATCAAGTATACACAATCTTATCACATTCATAGTGCCTGGAACAAGTACCCCCCCAATCATACTCTCAACACTCTCACGATGCATAGCAAAAATCCCCAGAATCAAACTCCCAGCACTCCCGTGGTGCCTGGCAAAATGCTGCCTAAATCATCACACATACACACACACTCAACACTGTACGGGTGCCTGACATACGCCTCTCACTAAGAACATATAAAGTGCCTGCACTCACAAGTTATTACCTGACTCCGGAAGGACGGATCCTCTCCCAAGCGGTTGATCGGATCAAAGTCAATGATAATATTACTCAGCCTAATATAGGGCCTGACGCAAGCGTCCCCTCACTACTCATATCAACACTCAATAACCAATGCCAAATGTCACCACACAATCAATATCAACACGGCTTTATGGCCCAAGATCATTCATCAATCGACTCAATTATCAATATGCCAGCATCCCATAGTACCATAATCAAAATACCGCACGGAATATACCAACGTGCCACAACTTAGCTCAAACTCGTATCACACAAACAAGGGCAGTAACAACATATGAGATAACATATAATAAGTTCACAAAGATAGATATATAACACATGAATATAATATCATAATTGAAAAATATGACTCAGCTAAGGCAAATACCTCAACATAGCAAAAATAACCCTATCATGTCTCAAACAGATAAGTAAGTAATCTAAACATGATTTCTAGCATGGATAATAGCTCACATAGTCATACAAGTGGAGAAAATACAGTTCAAATAAGCATGATAGCAAAACAAGGCATATAATAGCCTAAGATCTACCCGAATCATGAATAACCACGGTGCAAGCATATACGCTCATCACCTTGCATATACGTCACCACCAACATATAACCTCATCGGGCTAGTCTTCAACCTTGAATTGCGTCAAAACCTCGTTCTATCCCTCCAATCATGCAAACCCAAGACAAACATCATCCGAAGAAGTCAACAATGCCATAGGAAGCGATCCCAATCCATAAAGCTTCAATCTTTGAAGAAATTTCCAAAAGTCAACAAAAGTCAATCCGGGCTCGCATGCCCGAAATGCAAAACCAATACCAAAATCCGAAACCAATATTAAAATCCGATGACCTATAACCTGCTGAGTCCAAATATATTATTATTTTCCAAAATCGAGTCCAAATCGATGGTCAAATTCCCAAAATATATTTTCTTATCTTTCAGAGCTCTAGGTTTATAGGTTCTACGAGTCATGAGCAAGTGTCTAGTAGAGTCTTGCGGATCGGTATGATGACGTATGTACCTATATTCGAGAGGGTACGGGGCATCTAGGATAAACTTCTCATCTTTCTTTCCTTATCGTGCGATATTGATTCAGCTTAAAGCGTATCTCTTTAAACTCCTTCCACTCATTCGCATGTGTATGTGAGCACTCGGTATCAGTTGTGCATCGACAACTTGTGATCCCATGGATGAAGTGTGAGATGTGTTTTGGTGATGGGTCAGTCTGGAGGACTTGAGGCCGGGTTTTGACTGCAGCTTGGGCGCAGTGATTTCAGTTGTGTGAGTATGTACTTTTGGACTTCTATGTCCGGTGGTGTCCCTATAAGTGGGACCGGTGGCTCGGTGAGTGGTTGGATGGCTATATGATGAGTAGGATGTGACTGTAGGATATGTTCAGATGGCTTTGATGTTACGAGAATGGTTGCTTGGGATGTAAAAAGGACTATTGGATGTTTGATTTCTGTCTTGATATGTTATACAGTCTCGAGTTATGATCTTGTTGAGGGATTCTTTCATGTTATTTCATTTGTGGAACGAAGTAGATTCTCATATCTTGTTGATGAGTTCAGACTCAGGAAGATTAAGTGATCTCATGATGGTTGTGGCTATGGTAGGGCATAGTAAAATGCCAATTTAGGGCTAAGCAGGTGGGTTATATCCTGCAGGGTGGTCTGCAGATGTGTGATCCTTATAATGTTGTGTGGAGAGTTTCTTTCTAACTGTGGAATATGTGTGTTGCGATTTGAGTTTGGATCGGTTGAGAAAGTTTATCTGACTGTCAGGAGGATGCATGAGGGCTTAGCTGATGATTTGAAGAATTTTATGGGCTGTGTTACAGGAGCTTGTGAAGGATTTAGTTAAATTTCACTGCGGGATTATGGCAGTAATAGAATATGGGCATAGTGAGTTATCGGATGTCTTATTCTATGGCTTTGAGCCAAGTGGGGGAGTCTACCATCGGCGATTTGATTGCATGGTTAAGTGTTGTATTGGTTTCGGTCTGAGGCATACTTCTGGATCAGTTATGACTCGCATCGGTTGGTTTTAAGGATGACTTGAGTAAGGAATTTCTAGATGCATGATGTATTATACCTTATGGATATATGGGAGTCTTGGAAATGGTCTAGGGTTGATGTTTGTGATGGATGTAATTTACCAAGAAAAAGGATTCACTCGGTTACTTAGAGGCATGGATTACTTCTTCGGGTGTTATTGTGCTAATGGGGCGTAGGTCATTCGGTCTATTTTGGCGGTGTAATCGAGATTTGAGTGGAGTGGATGACTCCCGAGAAGGTTCTAATGGGTTCAAGATTCATATGTGGTATTTGAGAAAATTTTGAATTTGTAAATGGCCAAGATCTAATAATAGCATCGGATGTTGTTGGGACTCGCAGTATTTCTGTATCACTATGGATTCTACATTTCAGTATGAGAATGGTAAAAGGAACAACTTTAAATTCACATAAGGTCTCTTCAGAGTGGGTGTCTCGGTTATGGTACTTTTGGGGTGCTTAAGAGAAAATACAATAGCTTATGGGCCTTAGGGCGGTGTGGTTTTATGCTAGGATCTCTTGTAGTGGGCTTTGGTTAAGGATTGTGATGTTCTGGCAAGGAGAAGTGTCAACTTGAGGGTAATTCGGAAGGAACTCGGAGAAATATAACAGCTTGGTAGTAGGTTAGATCTGCACGATAATGGATAGGATCGGTTCTTTGGGTATTTATGATGTGGTGAGTCTCTACATGTGTTTGGTGGCAATACTCTTGGGTTGGGGACCTGCGTGACTTGGTTGACTTAGAGGGATTCAGTTCTAATGACTTGGTTATGTGCAAATGGGTTTCGAAGTGTTTTTGATGATTTCTACCACAACTTGAGATGGATATTATCTACAGATATGAGGGGTGTGTGGCATGCTGTGATTTTCTCCTAGTGGGATCGAGTGAAAGGTTTTGTCTGACTGATCGGATATGTATTCTGCATGTGACTTAGAGTTGATTATGAGATTCTCGTGCTTTTCATATGATGGCATGATAGATGCGGTGCGTCCTATGGGATTGAGATTTGCATGTACAAGGTGGTGGTTCAGTTTTGAAAGGAAGATCATGAATTCCTAGAAAGCATGGACGGTTTCAGGTTATTAGATGAATGCTATTACTACTTGGTATTGCATTAGAAGGGTGCGCATTTCAGAATGTGCACTATGTTTTGACTTACGGATGCTTTATTGATATTGCGATACTCGCCTGGCTGATCGCCTACTGATGTTTAGATTTTGCTATGTGGCATGGAAGAATAGAAGTATTTCTCGTGAGGATGATTGTGTATGAGAGATGTGTTAGTCATTCGAGTGGTGGAGTTGGGATCGACTATAGTGATTCATATGTTACATGGTGGTACGTGTTATGGTTAGGTCGTTGTGGACTTTTAGAGGACTATTTATCTATTTTGGGATGATCGGAGTTGATTTGTTGGCCCATTGGTAGGCCCAATGAGGATGTATATTCTATACCGGGTCAGATTTGTTGACTCGAAACTGTTAATGTTGAGGGATATGGCATTCGGTTAGAGTTGATCTTGTTCATGTTCTGATATGTTCTATGTGTTACTCTTCTATGCTACGAGGGGTTGTTATTCATTGGTTATATGCACACATGGTGCAGTTTTGTTTTGGCCTTATAGCAAAATTCGAGCGAGATGGTGATTAGGGTGTGTAATGGTTGATTGCACCTTGGTTATGGTATTTATGGGCTGTGGTAAATTGTTTCATTTGTTTCTCCATGGTTATGGTTATGCACTTCGTGAACTTGATGTTGAATTGCGTGTGGTTGTTGATTTTGAGTGTTGTGGCATGAGGTATTTCATATGGACCGGTGTTTGGATGGGTTATGCATTGCAGCGGGGTTATGTTGGTATATGATCCTTTGTCTAAGATTCGTGTGTCTTGGTCCTACTAAGTGTGATGGGTTCATAGCATTGCGTTTTGGTGGTACTTGTTAAGCTTGCAGGACTGTTCCCTCATTTAGTCATTTCCTATGTTTGAGTACACTTGAATTGTTGCTTATTGGTGCATAGATTGCACGGTTGTGGCTTTAGGTTGTATTGGTGTGGCATGTCAATAGAATAGTTGTGTTTGATGAGATAAGTTCATTAGACCTAGAATGGATAGGATTCTATTGTGGTACATTTGGAAGGATAATATCGAAAGTCGGCTTAGAGTTTGGCTTTGGCCCTTGTCGGACGAGAGAGAGAGCTCTATGACTTGTTGATCTGATGAGTGGTCATGAGCTTCTGAGTGTTTCTTTCATCATCATCAGTGTACGAAGGTTTTGAAAGAGGTTTTATTTTATATAACATTTATTACCGGTATCGGGTTTGTTTTGAGCAGCTACTGTGCTCGGGAATTATTGCTACAAGTATGCGAGCTACATGACATATCATGTGATTTCATCTTGGGTTATGGTTATCGCTTGATACAGCTTGATCAGACTTGTACAGTGTGTAGATGCGAAATTCGGGTCTTGTAAGGAATTTCGAATGTGGGAAATTGGGTACCAAGGTTTATGGGCTAAGGACAAAGTGAGGATCTTCAGTTATGTTGTGATGTCAGACTTATATCGAATGGGTTGACGTGGGATCACCCCCGGGTATTTGCATGGTAAGGTTACACGGCGATTTGATGGCTTTGGAACGACTCTGGGCACGTTCGAGTACGAGCGTATGTTTAAGTGGGGGAGAATGTAACAACCCGACCGGTCTTTTTGAGCATTTGCCCTTCACTCGGTGGTTTGAGGGCATGAATAGTTTTGTATGATGTATTATGAGTTGTGTGTATCGTCGGTTTTGGTGTTCGGGTTATTCGGATTTGGTTTGGAAGCTGATTTTTGAGTATTTGACCTTGGATCGGTGTTTTGATAGTTCTGTTAGGTCCGGATGGTGATTTTGGACTTAGGCGTATGCCCGGATTTGTATTTGAATATTTCTAGAAGGTTTCGACACTAATTGGCAAAAGTTAGAAATTTGAAGGTTTGGAACGTTCATAAGTTTGACCGATAGTTGACTTTGATGATATCGAGTTCGAATTTTTGTTGCGGGAGTTGGAATAGGTTCATTATGTCATTTTGAACTTATATGCAAAATCTGGGTTTATTACGGATTGGTTAGGCTTAAATCGGATGCTTGGTTCGAAGTTTGAAGTTTATAAACTTAAGAGATTGATCTTGATCGACGATTCGTGGTTTTGATGTTGTTACTTGTAATTTGAGGCATCGAATAGGTCTGTGTTATGTTTTGGGAATTGTTGGTATGTTCGGACTGGGTCCAGAGGGGCTCGGGTGAGTTTCGGGGTAGTTTTAGACCATTTCTAGGCCATTTTTAGCTGCTGGTTTTTGGCCACAGGGGTGTGCATTGTGATCGCAGACTTTGGATGGTGTTCGCAAAGAGAAAATTTGCTATTTGGGCACTGAGAATCGCGATCGCGGAAGGCTTTTCGTGATCACGTAGAGGAAAATTATACTGTCACTGACCCGACTTTGGAAGCTTATATCTTGCAATCTATAAGGAATATGGAGATGATCCAAAAATGAAATTTGTAGCACTTTGTGTCTACTTTTCAAAAAATCAAACCGTTTGTTATTTGGAGTTATGTATAAAAAGGTTATGGCTGATACACCGCAGGCTATCTGAGAAGAAATTGGGAAGGGTTAATGGAAGTTTGTTCATCGCGATCGCGGGAAATGGCCGTGTTCGCATAGGGTCAAAATTGTCCTTAAATATTTTGTAATCATGATCACGAGGTTTGTGACCGCGATCTCAAAGGGTACCTCTGGAACAGTGTATAAAGTACTCTATTTCGAAGGTTTCAGACATTTTAGAATATTTTGAGTTATGGAGCTCAGATTGAGGCAATTGTTTAGGAGATTTTTACCATATGGATTGGGGTAAGTATTTTCTACTCATTTTTTATTATATCTCATGAATCAATCTTCGATTTTGGCATTTGATTGATGATTTTGAATGAAATTGGAGGGTTTTGTCTAAACTTTCATAAAGTAAATTTTTGAGTTTTGAACATCGATTCGGAGTCGAATTTGAGTGAAACTAGTATGGTTAGACTTGTAATTGAATGGGTTGTTGGATGTATTGAGGTGACGAAGCATACACCGAGGAAATCATGATTTTAGTTGGCTATTAGACTATGCCCGGACTTGTTTTTCTGTTACATCTTGTTACCTCCATGTTCTCCCTACTTGTTGATTATATGAGCTGTGAATCATGTTTGAAATCATGTTTAGACTATATGCTTATTATGTTGGGACCCACTGAGGTCATTTCTACAGTTGAGCCATTTGCTTAAATTTTAATTGTGTACTCAGTCATATTTATTCATTTGCATATCATATCTCAGTCTCTATTATCATTTGTTGTCACATCATATTATCATTGTTTGGCTGATTGGCATGATATTTGTGAGACCGAGAGACTGGAGAGATTGATGACTGAGTTGGAGCTTGAGGGCCGGATTGTGAGTGATATTGATGGGATTAGGTTGCACGCCGTAACAGATTTTATTGAATCATGATGGGATCGGGCTGCACGCTGCAGCATGTTTTATTTATTCATGATGGGGTCGGACTGCACGTCGCAACAGCTTTTATTGATTCATGATGGGATTGAGCTACATGCCGCAGCAAGCCATGTTGGCTTATATTAGCACTTGGGCAGGATCCGCCCCTTCCGGAATCTGACATACCAGCAGTAAGCGCAGGTACCGAATGCCGAATACCGAGTACCGAGTGTCGATTGATTAAGTGTACCGAGTGATTGAGTGTGAGACAGTGAGATTGAGTACTCTAAGAGTATGAGTACATGAGTTCATCACTATGATGCATTACATTTGACATGCATACTTGGCATGTAGGCATAGAGATATATTTCCTCATGCTAAACGGTATTGTGACATTCGTGGCTTCACATACACATTGACATGTAGGCATAGAGGTGTACTTTCGTTATGCTATCTGAGAATGAAACATCTTATCTGTTGTTGAAAGTTTTTGGAAAAAAATACAGTTTTCTGATATACTCATATTTTGGTGATTTCGGTGAAAGATTTGGGTTTTACTGTTATACCAGAAAAGCATGCATATTTTCTGTAACTGTGAGCAAGCTGAGCATCATATCTTTAAGTTATTACTTGTAATGCTTTTATTATATTGTTACGTTCTTGGCCATTGGTGTTGGACTCTGACCGTTGTCCAAGCTCGTCACTGCTTACAACCTAATGTTAGGTTTGTTACTTATTGAGTACATGGGGTCGGTTGTACTCATACTATACTTCTACACCTTGCGTACAGATTTTGGAGTTGATGTTGCTGTATATGGAGGGAGCTGGCATTAAAGATGTACCTGCGTTCCAGTTATAGCTGTCTCTTGTTCTTGGTAGCTTAAGATTTATAAATCTGTTTATGTATATTTCGAACAGATAGTGTATTTATTTCTTACCTACTTTGTAAACTCTAAATCTTAGAACCTCGTGATTTGTACTACCAGTCCTTGGGTTGTTTTATAAAATTTCAGTTATTTCATCATAATAGTCTCAGTAAATCTCATTTAAAATTGGATTATTGTTACATTGGCTTACCTAGTGGGTTGGGTTATGTGTCATCACGAGTTATTGGATTTTGGGTCGTGACACTTTTTGAGGCTTGGTTGTTGTCATTTAATTATTTTGAAATTCCATTGAATTCATGAGATTGAGTTTTAAATGAGGGGGTTATTTGGCTGAAGTTCACATGTTTGAGCCTAATTATTAGTACTAACCAAAGCCATAAGTGTTATGATTAATTGAAGAATGTGATTTGGGAATGATTGCGATGCTAATTGAGTTTTAAATAGTAGAGCCTCATTGAGTATTTGGTTTTGATTTGCTTGAGGACAAGCAAACATTTTAAGTTGGGGTGTTGATGAGTGATGATTTCACTTATTTTAATCTCGTTTCTTCAGTTTTTGTATCCATTAATTATGAGATGAGGTAATTTATGGTGTGCATTGCTAGATTTTCAGGTAAAAATAGTCATGAAGATAGTTGAGATCAAATGAAGTGGAATTGAGCAAAAAAGAGTTGACGGAGTGCAAACGCAGTCAGTGATATCGCATCTGTGGAATTCTGTCTGCATCTGCCGACTCGCTTCTGCAAGAAGGTGGCTGCATCTGCGGAATTGCTAATGTTACACTGGGACCGCATCTGCGAGGATTATACCGCCTCTGCGGGGGCACTTCTGCGTAAAATATCTGCACCTGCGTGAGCGCTTCTGTGCTTCAGAGTCCGTTTCTGCAGAGTAGCCAATTTCCACAAAATGTCGCATCTGTGAGTGAGATTTCACATCTGCAGAACTGCACCTGCGAGGATTCTTCCACAGGTACGGCCAATTTGTTTCAGACCAGGACAACTTTGACATTTCATATTTTCTTGATCCCAAACCTCACAAATACACGACCTAGCTCATTTGGAACACATCTTCGGCAGTTCTTTGGTCCTCTTGACTAGAGAATTCAAGTTTGGAGCTAGGATTCCTGCACACACACTTGGGACTTAAAGATTTGAAGACTTTGGATGAGATTTTCTTACCCATTTTTACTTATTTCCTTGCTTTGTATTGAATATCTAAGTGTTTAGTATTTATTTCATTACTTGAATCTTGTTTATGGGAATATTCATGATTAATGTTTGGATTAAATATCTTGTTATGCTTATGTATTGAATGATTTTTATTAATATTGAAGTGAGTTAATTCTTTCTTTAATATTTCCAAAGGGATTAGCTATCCTTAGGACTCGCCGATTAACTTCGAATTAAACTTGGAAAAGGTAATTATGGTTGGGAAAGATTAATTAACAAAAACTTAACGTGTTAACCCTCATATTATAGATTCTACCAAGGGATGAGATTGAACTATTTGTAGCCACATTGGGTGCATTTAATCTCTTAATTGCTTTAGGAATAATTCAATTAAGAAGTCTTGTTAGTCTTCGGAAGAAGCTAATATAGAATTAGCCTAATTATTATCCAAGGCTAATTAACATAAACTCTCTCATATTTGTAAAATTATGAAATACATTGGATCGTTACTTGAGTGTACTTTCCCGTGTATCCATACTTGTAGCCATTGATCATTTTATTCGCTTTCTAGATTAGTTTACATTTCTGTATTTAGATATAAATATTATCTCAAAAATACTTATTAATATTTGTCTTAGCATCATAAACGATAATTCTCTTACTTGCCTAATCGCCTACATATTTTCTCTGTGGGATTCGACCCCGACTCATAGTTGGGTATATTATATTGCATGCGACCGTGTCCGCTTACAATTTGAGTAGTGGATTTGGACATCATCAAAATTGGCACCATTGCTGGGGAAGAATTTGGCGCATTTAGATTGTTTGAGAAGTAAGCGTACGTGCTTTGGTCGAAACTTGTGAATATTTGTGTAGTTATTTTTCTTATCTTTATTTATTTTCTTGTGTGTTTTCTTATTTATTTTCTTAGTTTTTTAAAATGCATCATACAACGAAAATTGGTCGGATGGTAGTTGTTCATACTTTGATGACCCTTGTCCTTATTGTGAAGGACCACACTCATGAAAAAATTATTTAAATTCTCCCGGGGGTGGATCATGCACACAATCACAAACCCATGAGTGGAGTATATGTAATAGGTGTGGTGGTCAAAATAGCCATTTGGACAATTGTGCTTATTTTTTCTTCCCTTCCCCGAACCCCCACTATGACGATTCTACTTTTGGTTTTGACATTTATAGGGATTTGGAAGTGGGAGAAATGAGCATGGGCAAAACGGAGAGTTCAAACTCATGATGAAATGCCTACTTGAAGAAGGAAACAAGAAGCAAAAAGCCTTAGAGGAGATCTTGGAAAGTAGTCTTCAAAATGGTTTAGAGATTGAATCAAGATCTGAACATCCTCCAACCGACTCCATCCTTGTTGGTGATTCCAAGAAAAAAAAATGAAATTAGAGTCAATCGGCACAATTAAAAATATGGTTGAAATTGACTCTATTTCGGGAGGAAAAAAAGATGTCAAAATCCGAAAAACGTTGCAAGTTGGGAGGTTGATATCTCATTCCAAGCATTTTTCAACTTTGGAACTTCATGGTGATATGGGAAATGAGCCGTGTGAATCCATATGTGAGTGCAAAGAAGAAAGACAAGAGTCATACATCTTGCAATTTGAAAGTTCAAAAATGCAAAAGGACATTCCTCAAAAGAAAGCCAATAAATGCAAAATAAAGTAAATTACGTTCGGCTTGACCATCTACTTTTCACCCTCCCCCTCCCCCCTCCCTCCCCCCTAAATCGCTTGTAGTCACAAGATTGATTTCAAGTTAGGTGCCCAATTCATATCCTCCAAGTGGAGAGAAAAGTGGCAGAGTTGGTAAGCATTGTGCCACGATGTAAAATGCGGCGCTTGGTGGGAGACAAACGCATCATTTCCAAAAGAATTAGTCATTTTTGAAATTTTCTATTTTAGAATAACTTATTATATTATTTTTTATTAATCTGCCATGTTTCACAATTTTTGGAGTAGAATTAAGGAGGTTGAGGTGTTGGAGTGAGACAAAACAGTGGTTGTCAAGATCTGTCTCTCAAAAATCTAGTACAACCGCACCTACAAAAATGTTTGCGCAGATGCGGTATCGCAGAAGCGCTGCAGGAACCGAAGATGTGGCACCTGCACAGAAGGGGTACAAAAACCTCGTAAGCAGCTACATAAAAGCGGTTTAGTTTCCGCAGCTGCGGAAGTCGGGTATGTTTAATGAACCAAGCCCTTCTTTCAGCAGGTAAAACTCTTTCTCTCTTTCACTCTTAAATCCCATCCCCACCTCCTCTCATCTCTCACACAACTGCTGATTTTAATCCACTGCGTGCACAAAAGCAACTCAGGTAACATCTTCATCTCTCCTCTACTTCTATTTTCTTCTTCTCTCATTTTCCCCTACTTCTTCTCTATACCTATTTTTTTTTCACGGTCCCGTTCTCCTCTCAATCAAAGTTAGTTTTAAGAGTGAGGAAAATTGGTTGAGTGTAGTTATGTATGCATTGTGTTGTTGAACAATAAAAATGGGGGAAATCTGAGTACCCAAATGCTTCATAGAATAACAAATCTCTCTTTGCTTGCTAAATATTCGATAATTTGCCTGAGAGAATTTTGGTTTATAAGTACCTTAAAATTATGTGGAATCAAGTCATGTATTCATGTAGTGCAATAATTTAGAAGTCTTGAGTATAAATTTTGTGCTAAAATCATGTATGGAATGGAAAAGATCGGCAGTTTTCTAGGCTTGAAGTTTCTTATGAACATCGCAGAAACGGGAAAAGTGTCGCAGATGCGGCCTCGCACCTGCAATGTCACTTCCGCAAGTGCGAATTTTGTTTGCAGTGTGAAAACTGCAGAAGCGGAACTTTTTTCGTAGAAGCGGAGCCGCACCTGTGATGAAATTTCTACAGGTGCGTTGAATGGGCAGAAAATGCAAAACTAGTAGCTTTGTAAATATGGCTTGCTGGGCCCATTTGGTTTGACTCTTTGTCCTAATTGCAGTGTTTTGAATTGCGTAACATGATTCTAATGTCTGACTAACTTGGTTTTGATATTTTAGATATTTGAGCTTCAAAAAAGGACCCAAACATGAACAAAAATGCAGCACATGACCTTGAAATTGAAGAAGAGGTTGTGGAAGAGCAATATGACATTGATCGCTTCATGAGTCCTGATTGTCATCACCGGTACCATGACAACCTTCTTACAAAGAAGGGCCTACGTGAAAAAGGGATCTCCGGGGAAAAATTGGCCGAGCTACTTCCAGATTTCTATGGTCGTCTATAGATTACTGGTTGGACTTGTTTTATGTGTACTTCGTGTAATGCCAATGAGAAATGGGTTTGAGAGTTTTATGCTAACCTTATGCGTACAAATTTCAATGACCCACAACTCACCATAAGGGGCAAAACAATGAGATTTGGACCTGCGGAGATCAATGATGTTTATGGGCTTCCTAACCATCCACTTGAGCCAATGCGCGAAAATGATACATGCTCCAATGGAGATAGACTAGTGTCTAAACTTTATGCCGTAGACATGCGGGTGAAGTGGGTCAACAAGCGAAAGGGTTTAAAGTCCATTGACTTCATAGCTTAGGCCAAGATGTAGCTTTATATCATCTGTAGTAGAGTCTCACCTTGTGGTAATGTCTCTGATGTTTCATATGTCAGGGCCCTGATGGTCGCATGGATACTTGATGACATTCTGGTGAAAGTCGGTTATTATATCATTTAGGAGCTGAAAGACTACTTGCTGCAAGATAGTCTAGGATTTATGTTTCTTTTGTTAATCACACAGTTGTGTCGGCGGATAGATGTTGATGTGCGTAGCATCGATCGTTGATTACCGGGCGACAAACTATCACAACCCCAAAATCCCACCTTAGGAAATCGTGATGGCAACTAGCCTCTAAGACAAGGTAAGTCTAACATACAATGAGAATTTAGTAGAAATAACGACTAAGATAATAAATTAAACTGATAAATATCATAATAAAATAAAAACTAATCAAGAATTATATAATCTGCAAAACTGGTGGTACAGAGTCATAAGCTCTACTGAAATATACTAAGAATCTCTAATACAATATTGTTCGGAAACAAAAGAAACAATAGCAAAAGATTACTAGAAGGTGACTCTAAGGCCTACAAGCGTCAAGCAAGTATACCTTAAAGTCTCTGAAGCATCTAAATCAACTCACTCGCGTTCGGCACGGGCAGAAGTACCTATATTTTCACAAAAATATGCAGAAGTGTAGCATGAGTACACCACAACATGTAACGACCCGACTGGCCATTTTGAGCATTGACATTTCATTTGGTGGTTTGAGTTCTTGAGTAGCTTTATATGATGTATTATGACTTGTGTGTATCGTTGGTTTTGGTTTTTGGGTGATTCAGAATGTATTTGGTAGAATGATTCTCATTTTAGAAGCTTTAAGTTGGAAGAGTTGACCAAGTTTTACTTTTGTATATTTGATCTCAGATAGTAGTTTTGATGGTTCTGGTAGGTCCTGATGGTGATTTTGGACTTGGGCGTATGCTCGGATTTGCATTTGGATGTTTCTAGAAGGTTTTGGCACTATTTGGCAAAAATTGGTAATTTGAAGGTTTAGAATATTTATAATTTTGACCAAGAATGAACTTTCATGATATCAGGTTCAAAATAGGTTTGTTATATCATTTGGAACTTTTGTGCAAAATTTGAGGTCATTCCGGGTTGATTTTATATGGTTCAGCACGAGTTTTGGAAGTTGAAAGTTCAAAAGTTCATTATATTTGATTTGAGGTGCGATTCATGATTTTGATATTATTAAGTGTGATTTGAGGCCTCGACTGGGTACGTGTTATGATTTGGGACTTGTTGGCTTGTTCGGACGGGGTTCCGAGGAGCTCGGGTGTGCTTCGGATTGATTTCAGACTATTTCAAAGGTGGATTGAATTGCTGGTTTTCTGATGCTCCATGTATTCTTCGCGATCGTAGAGGTTTGAAAGCGATAGCGGTATGTATGTGTGAGCTGGGTGTATTTACTCTACGTGTTCGCGGAGTAAGGGGTGTGTTCGCGATACCTGGGTATTTAGTTCTACGCAGTCGCGTGAGGATGTTGTGATCGCGATGCTTAAAAGGCTTGGCTGCCGTTTGTTCTACGCATTCGCGAGGTTGTTTCCACAAACGTGAAGGCTTATTCGAGGCTGTGTGGTTTTTCTTCTATGTGATCGCGAGGGATATGTCGCAATCGCAATACATATGATTGTTCAGTGATTATAAGTACTCTATTTCGAACTTAGAGCTCATTTTATCACATTTTGAGTTATAGAGCTCAGATTTGGGCAATTTTGGAGGGAATTTTTACCACATAGATTGGAGTAAGTATTTTTTACTCGAATTTGATTATATTACATGATTCCATCTTCGATTTTGGCATTTAATTTAATGAATCTAAAAGAGGAATTGTGGGTTTTTGTCTAAACTTTCCTAAAGTGAATATTTGAGATTTGAACATCGATTCAGAGTCGGATTTGAGTGAAATTAGTATGGTTGGAGTCGTATTCGAATGGTTGTCAAAATTTCTGAGTTTTGTCAAATTTTGAGGTGCGGTCCCGGGCTGAACTTTTGGTTGACTTCGAGCATTTGATTAAAGATTCGACCTTTATCGTTTAGGTTTGCTTCCTATGGCATTATTTGATGATTTTGAGTTGCTTTTGGCTAGTTTCGAGCCATTCGGAGGTCGATTTGAGTGGGATAGCGTTTCTAGTGTATCGATTTGGCTTGTTTGAGATAAATGTCTTGCCTAGCTTTGTTGAGAGAATATTTTCTACTAAATTATATTGTTTGCCACATGTGGGGGTGACGCATATATGAGGTGACGAGCGTATATGTATGTGCCAGGGTTTTTCATGCTCGGGAGGGGGCAAATTATATACTTTATTTGTACTTTGATGAACCTGGTGATTCTTTGACTTATGCTTTATTCAATTCAATAACTAATAAACTCAATTAACTGTGTTGGAAATCATGTTAGAACATATAGTATCTTAAAAAGGATTTAATGTGTTATTTTTGGATAGTTTACATACTTATTTAACTGTGGCATCATGAACACCCATTTTGTACTTGTTATTGTCTTTCCACTTGAGTTCCTTTATCTGTAATAAGTGTGAAGATTGGGCCCTTAGGGCTATGTTTGGCACGAGGGTTAATTCCGTGCAGTTGATATGATGTTGGTATGATGAGTAGTTCTATGCTGTTTGAAATGAGATTGGTTTGTTGGATTTTACCGTGTGAAAGGAAAGGAAGTTGGATTTCTGTTATGATTACACATTCGTTAAGTACTTACATACCCTTTACTTTGGTTGCTATTAATGTTTGTTGTTTTTTATGGTACTTTCCATTCGAGTTCCTTACGTAGTTACTTTTGTGATTTCCCTTTAGCTTGTTACAGTTACAGTTATGGCTTTACCTTGTCTGTTACTGTTACACCTACGCTTTTACTTGATTTAATTCTGCTACATGTCCTCATCTAATTCATGCCTTACTTGTTATTAGCACATACATGTTGCATGCCTCTAGTTGTCACGTGATTTACTTGTTAGATGCCTTAACTTGCTACATGTCTTCATTGGCTTACCTATCCTTAGGGTTAGGTGACATCACGACTAGGAAGATTTGGGTCGAGACACAACGGTACCTAGTAAATATCAAGCCTAACCTCGGTAGAATAGTGGCGAGGTAAGGTCAAGACACCTATTAAACATAAAAACATGTGCAGAATATTAATATAATCTAACAACGGGGAAGTAAAGGCAATAAATGACAATAAAGCAATTTATCAATACAAGGCTAACAACGGAAATAAAACAACAAAAGGCAACAAAGAATGTTCATATGATAAAGGCAACAAGTAACCAATTACAATCAAAATACGAATGGAATGAGGTAAGAAAACCAAACAATAACCGTTCAAATTCAACAAGCCTTTTCAACATAGAATTTACAACAAGAATCACACCGATATACCACACCTCACATTCACATTTCACAAAACACAATCACAATCTTCCTTATATCGCCGTGTGAGCCTTATAAATGAGATAGCATGAAATAGTAACTACGACTAAATGCACGAGAATAACTCAACAATGGGAAAGATAGCATATATTAACAACTACTAATAAATGCATATAAGAGTAACCTCGGCAATGGAAAATAGAACATGTAATAACAACTTCAATTAAATCATGTAAGAATAAACTTGACAACGAAAGATATAACGAATAATAACAACTTCAATTAAATGCTTATAAGTAACCTAAGAGTTTAAACTGGTAAATTTTTACCTATAAGGCCGTGTACACACTCGTCACATCATGCACACATTTTTCACATAATTCAAATAGTAAAATCAAACTCAATCCTAAGAGGTAGTTCTCTCACACAAAGTTAGGCAAGATACTTACCTCAACTAGGTAAAATCAATACTCAAAAATGGCTTTTCCCTTAATATTTGCCTCTGCACGGCTCAAATCTAACCAAAACCGATTTAATATCATCAAACAACGTAAGGGATACCAATTTCGATTAATAAAGCTAAGTTTATACAATTCCCCAAAAGTAAATAAACGTTAACCTCAGGCCCGCCCGGTCAAAACCCGAGTCCAAGGGTAGATCTTGACTACCTATAACCCTACAAGTCCATATATGTGTTTTATTTTCAAATTCGAGCACAATTCGACTCTCAAATCTCAAATTTTTATTTTTCAAAACATAGGCAAAATTTTCTAATATTTCTCTTCAATTTCCATGGATTAGAGGTTAAAACTCATAAATAATCATGTAATATAATTAAAAATTGATCAAAATCACTTACCCAATAGTTGTATGTGAAAATCCCTCCTCAAAATTGCCTCCTACCGAGTGTAGGGTTCTAAAATATGAAAATGAGACTAAGTCCCGTTTTTCTAGCCTTTTTCTTCAGGTGCAGGAGTCGCAATTGCGACCCTGGGTTCGCAATTGTGAACCCTCGCAAATGGGAACAATGACTCACAAATGCAGTGCCTGATAGACCAGGGAAATATCGCAAATGTGACACTGACTCTGCAAATGCGAAGTCAGCCCCTTCCGCAAATGCGACCAAATGGTCGCAAATGCGACCTTACCCAGTCCAAGTCGATCTTCGCATTTGCGATCAAGGTGTCGCAAACGCGATACCAGAGACCCTCTTGCCAGGTTCGCAATTGCAATGCTAGTGCTCGCAATTGTGATGACTAGAGCACCAGCACATCAACAACCTAGAATGAGTTCGAACCAATCCAAAATACATTTGAAACTCATCCGAGCCCTCGGGGCTCCACACCAAACATCCACACTAGTCTAAAAATATCATACAAACTCACTCGCGTGATCAAAACATCAAAATAACATCTAAAATCACAAATCGGACATCAAAACGTATGAAATTCAAAAGGAAACTCAAGAACCTCTAGAATCACAACCAAGCGTCTGAATCCTATCAAACCAACTCTGAATTATACCAAATTTTGCATACAAGTTCCAAATAGAAAAACGGACCTATTCTAAGTCCCAAAACTAAATTCCGAACCCGATAGCCATAAAGCCAACCTACGGTCAAACCTAAGGAAATTTCTAGACTTCAAATTGCCAACTTTCGGCAAAACAAGTAAAATCGATCTAGGGACCTCCAAATTCAATTTCGGGCATGTGCCCAACTCCGAAGTCACACTACGAACCCATCGGAGCTATCAAAATACCGTTCTGGGATCGTTTTCATAAAAGTCATACCTAGATCAACATTACCAACTTAAGCTTCTAAACCAAGAACCAAAGGTTCTAAATCAACCCAAAACCTCCCCGAAACGAAACCAACTATCCCTACACGTCATAAAATCAGAAATATACATACGGGAAGCTTCAAAGGGGGAAACGGGGCACAAATACACAGAATGACCGGTCGGGTCATTACATTCCTCCCTCTTAAAATAAATATTCGTCCTCAAACGTGCATAAAGACATACCTAAAGTGCCAAAAACTAAGGATAATGACTTCGCATGTCGTGATCGGTGTCCCAAGTCGCCTCCTCGACCAGTTGAACCCCTCCATTGAACCTTTACTAAAGCAATGATCTTTAACCTCAACTTCCGGACATGCCTGTCAAAGATAGTCACCGATTTCTCAACATAAGTCAAATCATTGTCCAATTGGATTGAGCTGAAATCTAATACATGTGAAGAATCACCATAATACTTCAGGAGCATGGAAATATAGAACACCGGTGAACTCCCGATAAGTTGGGTGGCAATGCAAGTCTGTAGGTCACCTCACCAACTCTCTCAAGGATCTCAAAAGGACCAATATACCTAGGGCTCTACTTGTCCTTCTTCTCGAACCTCATCGCACCCTTCATGGTTGAAACTCTGAGCAAAACCCTTTCTCCCACCATAAATGCTATATCACAAGCCCTCCAATCAGCATAACTCTTCTGCCTAGAATGTGCTCTTTGGTATAAAAATCTCTCCTCAAAATCACCTCCTACCGAGTCTAGCATTCTAAAATGTGATAAATGAAGCTATGTCCCGAAATCTCAACATTTTGTTCAGCTGCGAATGTCGGAAATACGACTCGAGGTTCGCAAATGCGAACCCCGCAAATGCAAAGATTGCATCACAAAAGTGATGCATGCTGAACTTAGGTGATATCGTAAATGCGACAAGGACTTCACATTTGCAAAGTCTGGCCCTTCCGCAAAAGCGATCAATTGATCTCAAATGTGATTTTCCTTGCCCCGGTGCCTGATCGCAATTGCGATCCATAGTTCGCAAAAGCGAACCTGACAGCCTCCCAGCCCACCTCGCAAATGCGACCCCCACCTCGCAAATGCGAGGTTCTCAAATACAAACAGTATTTCGGATTTGCGAGACCTACAACACCTGCCCAGCAGCAGCAACTATGAACATGACCAAATCAATCTGTAACACGTCTGAAACTCACCCGAGCCCTCGGGGCTCCACACCAAACATCCACACAAGTCTAACAATATTATATGAACTCGCTCGATCAAAATATCAAATAACATTTGGAACCACGAATCGGACACCAAAACACATAGAAAATTATAATGAACTCAAGAATCACTAGAATCACAACCACCAGTCTGATTCCTACCAAACCAACTCGTAATGACACCAAACTCTGCAGAAAAGTTTCAAATGACAAAACGGACCTACTCCAAGTCCCGAAACTACAATCCGAACCCGATAGCTATAAAGTTAACCTATGGTCAAACTTAGAATATTTCTAAACCTTCAAATTGCCAAATTCCGACAAAACAAGCCAAATCAACCTAGAAATCTCCAAATTCAATTCTGGGCATACTCCTAAGTCAAAAATTATCACCCGAACCTATTGGAACCATCAAAATACCGTTCTGGGGTAATTTCCACAAAAGTTAAACGTTCGTCGACATTTCCAACTTAAGCTTCAAAACCAAGAACCAAAGGATCCAAATCATTCCAAAACTTCTATGAAATAAAACTAATCATTCCCGCAAGTTATAAAATCATAAATACACATACGGGAAGCTTCAAAAGGGAAAACGGGACTCAAATACATAAAATAACCGGTCGGGACGTTACAGAACAACATGTACAAGGTATAACATCGCCATAAATATTACATGGAGGATTTATTGTTCTTTTTCTTAATCGAAATGTACTTTTTCATATTGAGCTCTAGACACAACAACTTTATTTATTCTATAATATCTAGCTCCTTTTTAAAACTAAAGGCTTATAAAAAGATAATCTAACACTCTTGACCTTATTAACTATAATATATGTTTGACCTATTAGAATTTGTTTTTTTTTATAAAAAAAAAAGAGAAATAAAGTGTTGTTAATATAGATATTGAATATTTGACCAGAGGGCTGCGTATGGCTTTCCTCATCTGTATGTATCGTATGTCTGGTTTACTATTTTGGAAGATTAGATCTATTTACACAATGCCATATAATAGTCGATGGGTAGAGATGATGAATTTTGAAAAGTTTAACTTTCTCAAGATAGGCCAGACTTGATGACTCGAGTTTAATTTTTAGAGTGGAATTGCATGATCTTAAAAACTAAATTTTCAAGAAAGAAATATTTTTGCATTTGCAGAGGACATGGTTTGTGGATTGAATTTTTTATGAGAGGCAAAGGAACATACATTAGGAATATCGTCTATAAGGAAGCAACCCGTTATATATGTATATCTCATTATTTTTTAGAGCGGCTAAAAATATACATTTCACAAAAAAATATATGTGCATCTAATAAAAAAATTGATTGTTCATCTTTGTATGTTCAGATTCATATTGACATCGACAAACAAGTCAGTCCATATTAATTATTTACAAAAATATATATTATTCTTTCGTGCATATTTATTTACTCAAAATTTTATTTTAATAATTCATGATATAATTTAACAAAGCTAAGTACTACAAGATTCGACATACACGTGCAATACATGTATCGAGAAACTAGTCTATCTATCTATATTATATTAAAAGTGGGAAATTCTAAAATAAAAAATTGAATTACCAAATTATCCTTTTGAAAGATAAATGACAAATTTACTGATTTAAACATTCTTTTTATATATATACATATATTTTTGGTTTCAAAGTAAACTAACTTTTCCAAACCGGCACATCACTTGGGGCAGCCAATCTAACGGCTTTGGATTGCTTTATCTTCCGACCGGTACATGCATGCACAAGTGTCTCTTCATTAATCTTAATTGAATATTTTTAGGAGTTGCAATTGATATTACATATATACATGCCACTCGATTCATCTTCAATCATTATATACATACCATAGATTCATTTTCATCTTCAAAGCCACATATTATATCTAGATTACCTTCTTTCATTAAGTCTATTCATTATATTGATTACTCTCTCAATCATGACTTGTGACTTGTGCTGTCACACTGCAACTTTTTGTAACTCTTGAACGTATTGCTTTATTTTTTTCTTATCCAGCAAGAAGAAGAAATAAAAATAGCACTTTAAGATGAAGCAGAAGTTATCAACGTCCACCCACGCCCAACATTTTGAGTTTCAATTTTTTGCGGCATTTATCTATTTTTTTAAGTTTTGTAATAAAATTGTTATTATCTCTGTGTTTGTTGACTATAGTCATATTTTGTATAATTCCTACTCATTGTTTATATATATGATCCATATAGTTCTTTTTTTATCTCAGTTATAAGTTTTTGCTGAAATCTTTTGTTACATTAATATTGTTGCCTGCAGTTTATATACGAAGTTCTTAATTATGCTAAAGAAGAAGCAAAAGGTCTCAGGGATCGGACACATACAGATCTTATATGCTTTTAAGCCATTTAATATTCAAGTGATGGATGCAATTTATATTCGATCTATTTTCTTAGTATTGTAGACGTTTATGTGCTTATAAAATTGGTGTAAAAAAATATCAAGTATTCTGTGGGATATCAACCAATTTTTATCCATTGAGAAATATGCAAAAGTGTTATTAAGTGAAATTATATTTTATTTAGATACACTGTTACACTTTTTTAGTTTTTTTTTCTCCTTCCGAGCCACTACTTCGTCATACTCTTAGTAATGGAGGATTGGCTCAGCCAACTGCGAAATGATGTTTTATATCAATTCCTTTACGGTTGATATTGAGAGAAACAATGCTCATGTGGTCTCTTTCAAGATGATAGCAATACATTAGGATGCATGGCAAACATCTCAACTTTAACTTATTGAAACAATTCAGAGTTACGCAAGGAAAGGTTGAGGTATATTAATTTGGTAAAATATATTTTCGATTTGGCACAAGCCTCCTCTTTTAGAATAAGTTATTGTCTCTTTTTTCCTTTTCATCGTAATTTTAGATTGAAATTGATAGTGGCTAAAGATTTGCATCACCAAAAATGGTCCAAGCCTTAACGTAAACTCAATCAACTTTATATTATAGCTTATTAACAATAAGACAGATGAAAGACTAACCTTGAAATTAATAATGTAACGACCCGATCGGTCTTTTTACTTTTTAGATCCTCGTTCCCCTAATTAAGATTCCTCGTATGTACTTTTACTGTTTTATGACTTGCGGGGATGATTGTCACACCTCCTTTCTCCCGAGAGATAGGGAGTTTTTCCAATTAAAGTGATAATATTCGAAATAGGATTATTTATTTAATTCAGAGTCGCCACTTGGAATGTTTGTTATGGTGTCCCAAGTCACCGGTTTATTTTAAATCTCAAATCAAGGAAATTGACTCTATTTATGGTCCGTGAACACAGAAGACCGGGTAAGAAATTTTGTTAACCCGGGAAAAGGTGTGAGCCACTCTCGAATTCCGTGATTTTAGCATGATCTCTTTTAATCATACCTGGCTTAATTAATTATTTAATTACTCATTTTTAGAACCTATGTACATTTGCCCTTTTTACCGCTTTCAATTATGGCGTTTATGGATTTATCTTTGAAACAGATTACATGTGTGTAAATTCGCTTTATTTGGGACGTTAAAATCATGTCACGCGTACATGTACACAATTTATCACGCTTTATTAATTATTAGGATTGTTCGGCCAAAGTCGCGCGAACGCGTACTTTGATTTATTTTTGGAAGTCAAAATTATATCACGCGAACGTGTACATAATCACGACAATAAATTAAAGAACGCGCCTAAATAATTATACGAATATTCATGATTTGTTTCTTTTTCCTAAATTTGAGACGATTGTAAAAGGGCATAGATTATGGATAAGAGAAATAATGCATATAGGATTCAGCTATTATGAACAGTTGTGGAATTAAGTACATTCAATTCGATTAAACTGCTCACATTCGTTTAAAGCATTGAGCAGGCATCATGCATTAACTTTCAAATACAACCACAATGAACTTAACGCACATGAATCAATCTAGCAAATGTTAATAGCCAAATAAAGGCCACAATAGAGCCGATGAAGTTCAGAAGCGACTGTGAAAGAAGTAGCAGCCGAAACGGAGTAATCCTCAACCCCGGCTAAACCGTGAGAGTCCCAGAAAAGTACTTCAAATAGCAAAAATTGAAATCCTTGTAGAAAATCCTCTTAATCTATTTTTGAAGCTTTTGTTTTACTTATTTTTCAACTTTTGAGCTTCAAATTTATTTTCTGATCCTTCTTTGTGCTTGTTTGTTCTTCAAATGTGTGTGTGAATGGACCAGGGAGGTCAGAATGAGAGGTGAGAACGAGAGAGGTGAGATGAGTAATGGGATTAGGGCGGGTAGGGTTTTTTTTTAGGGAGGGGGTCCGTCTGTTCTTCCGTCTTTTTTGAAGGAGGGAGTAGCCGTGGATGTACATGTGTATGGAATGAGTGTGAGGGTTTTAGGTGGATGGACTTAGGCTGGCGGACGGGTTTGGGGCAAGAATTGGGCCGTTTGAAATTGTTTTGGCCCATTTCGAAAGACTATCTTCTTCTTCTTCTTCTTTTAATTAATTTTCAAAATTAGCCAACTTCTTAACAAATCTAATTTAAAAACTAATTTGCAAAATTAACCCATTTAACTATTTTTCTAACAATTAACTAATTTATTTAACTAATAATGCATATAAAGTGCCTAATGTATTTTTGGTATTTTAATATTTTAAAAGTACAATTAATTATGCAATTAAAATCTAAAAATATAAAGATTAAAATATTTTTGTTATTTTTAAGATTTAAAATGCTACAAAAAATGCACCAAACACAAATACGCACAAAATAAATCAAATAAAATAAAGAAAAATTCCTATAATTCTATAAAATAATTAAAAGCTATTTTTGAGATCTTTAGGAATAATTTTATATATTGAGAAAAACTTACGTGCTCACAGTTGCCCCTCTTTGCTCGAGAACACGAAGAGTTTTCGGGCAAAGATAAAGTGAGCAATTACGAGTAATTTTTGCCCGTTCGACACTCAATTCGGAAGCGTTTTGAAAAGATTTGACCGAACCTTGCTTCGGAGGTTGTCTACATATCATTGGCTATAAAGGAATCAGGACAGTGTAGTTCTGGGAGTTTTGGTAGCTGGGACTACCAGGAAGCTGTGATTTCACTGTTGTTGTTGCTATTACTGCTTGGTGAGCTCCTTATTACACAAAAATCAAAATTAAAAGAAATTAAATAAGCCTATCAGCTATGAGTTACAAGATTCCTATCTCTAAGTATTCTGAAACTTGATCTTGAGTCTTGGTTGGTTCTTCTTTGAATCTCTACTTGAATCTTCAACGTGAGATAGAAAATCAACCATATTCTTCAGGTGGGCATCCTGCTGACTTGAACTTGAAGAAAACTTGAAGTTGACCATGTTCTTCAGGCGGATATCTTGCTGCTTGCACTTGAAATAAACTTAAACTTGGAGTAGATTTGAGCTTGCAAATCTTGTTCTACAGGCGGCTCGTGCTACTTCTGATTTGAATTGAAAAACCTAGGGGTTGCCCCCTATTCTTCAGGCGGGATCTTGCCGCCTCTGACTTGAACTTGAAAACTGAAAGTTGACCATGTTCTTCAGGCGGGCTCCTCCTACCTCTAACTTGAACTTGAAAACTGAAAGTTGACCCTGTTCTTCAGGCAGGCTCCTGATGCTTCTATGATTTGAACTTAAAATCGATTTCTGAAATATTGACCCTCGTTCTCCAGGTGGGTGCCTGCAACCAAAACAAATAAAACGAACAAGATTTTCTGCCCCAGTTTGCACTAGGAATATTTGTGAGTTGTTAGCAAAACTATAAATCACATATGTTATTGATGAAGGATGCAATAATAAGAGTAAAATTAAAGACTGACTAGGATGTACGTCTCATGTGGGATTGAGCTTAAGAAAAACTATAAACTGAGCTTGACTAAACTAAAAATTGACCCTATTCTCCAGGCAGGACCCTTGAACTCAAGAAAAACTAGAGATTGAAAACTTAAGGAAACTAACAATTGAACCTATTCTCCAGGCAGGACCCCTAAACTTTGAGAAAAACTAAAGACTAACAACTTAAGGAAACTAAAAACTGACCCTATTCTCTAGGAGGGACCCATGTACTTTAAGAAAAACTAAAGTAACAACTTAAGGAAACTCAAAACTGTCCCTATTCTCCAGGCAAGATTCCTGAACTAAAGGAATGCTAAAGATTAACAACTTAAGAAAACTAAAATTGACCTTGTTCTCCAGGCGGGACCCCTAAACTTAAAGAATGCTAAAGATTAATAACTTAAGAAAACTAAAAACTGACCCTATTCTTCAGGCGGGACCCCTGAATTAAAGGAATGCTAAAGATTAACAACTTAAGAAAGCTAAAAGCTGACCCTATTCTCTAGGCGGGGCCCCTGAACTCACGAAAAGCTAAAGATTCTTCTGAACTATGGGGAATGCCTAGGAGGTATGGTTCTTCTCAACTAGGGGGAATGCCTAGGAGGTATGGTTCTTCTCAAATTGGGAAAATTCTTGAGATGTGATGATCTTCTCAACTAGGGGAATATCTAGGAGGTAAAAACCTTCTCAAACAGCCTTTGTACTGATCGAATTTGGGCACGACACTCGAAATATTCAAGCTTCCAAGCTTTGATTTAGAGATAGTCTTCGTCCCTGTTTCAAGCAAAGAAAACTTGTGAGTTTAAAACATGGTGGTTGGTTTGTGGTCTTGACCTTGAGGGAGATTGCTCCTACACTTGCCATGACAACTTTGAATTCAACTTGGGGACCTTGCTTGTTATTGGCTAACCACTTTTCTGTCAACCCTTATCATAGAAAACACCTCTGATCCATCCAAGCCCAATACCCTCTATCTGTTGCATTTTGCTCATGAATTGACATTTACCGAACCTTTGCATTTTCCATGAATACCAAAACACGTCAATTGTCACCAACCCAGGGGCGCATACTACTGTTTCCTGACTTGTGCCACTTTGATGTGGTAGCCAGACTCTGCTTTGTGCAATTGAAAAGCTGGTAGCAAATTTTAAAGTCATTTCTCATTTGTTTTGACAAAACAGACTCAAAAGGAGGACTTAAACAAGGCAAGAGGAACATAGTAAAGGGGACAATGGAAAAAGATGATATCTAACAAGAAAATTACAAAGTAGAAACTTATCAATTGTGGATACCAGCTCTAATGACCATGACATGCATTTTGGATTAAGTGGCCTAATCTGTCAAGCAAGTCTAACGTTCAACTCTTGTTGTACATCTAAGCCGTGAAATTGGGCTTCAATGCTCCGATTATCCTATCTGATTCACGATCCTTATTTGACTTGTAGTGCCCGAAGGGTTTTCACCATCAAACCTCTCTTATTTTGTTCTTTTTCTCAACTCACGGTCGCCTTATGGTGTCTGTGAAGGTTTTCACCGATAAAACTCTCATTTTGTTTTTTTCTTCTTATTTCCTCTTATTCTGCAGATGACAAGGCATTAACCACGATAAAAATATCATATTTTCCTGGCATGTCTAACTCGGTACTCTCAAAGATTATCTGGGAGGTCGTTTTGGACTGTAATGTGGCTTTTGGACAGGTTTAGAAAGAAAGAGAGGCATGAAGTCTTAAATTCAAGCTAAGACAAAATGGGGTATAACTTACAACTTTTGGAATCGTCTTTTAAGAAAACAAAACTTCTGCCCTAGTTTCTTTTGAAGTGAGGAACTTTAGAATTTTTGACTTGGTGTGACCGAACCTTAAGGCTGCCTACGTATCTTGTTGGCACAAGAATCAGGTCGAACGTAGTTCAAAAGAATACTTTTTATTGTTTTTATTATTCTTTTTCTTCTTTTTTCTTCTTTTCCACTTCTTTTTTTTCCTTTTTTTCTTTTTTCTTTTTTTTTCCTTATCCCTTTTCCTTTTCTTCTCTTCTTTCTTTTCTCTCTTTTTTTTCTCTATTTTCCTTCGGGATGAACTTCTAAAATAAACCTTATGGGGACATGAATTTTTTTTAGTGACTCTAACTTGATTCCAAAATAGGGAAGGTTAAAGAAATTAACATAGGCTCAAAGGGGTACCGAATGATATAAAATATTTGGGTAGCTGAAAGAGGGCCTCCCAATCTTTGAAAATACCAAGTACAACACATGCTGCTTGAGGATGAAAGTTGAAGATCATGCATGGCATTTTTGTTTTTTGCTGCATCGGCATTGATACCACAGATATGCCTTCCACCTTTCTTTAGTGCCTTGTCAAGTACAGAACTCTTGTTTGGTGATTTTTTCTTCACAATGGATACCCTCTGTCAGTTTGGGACAAACTCCCTTAGCTTTACCTTGAAACTTGAGATGCACTTGAACTCAACGTTGCTTGCTTCAAATTGCCTGGGACGAACTCTCTTGTAAAAAATTCTTGTCGTCTTATTAACTTCCCAAACTATATGCCTCAGTTTCACACAATTCGGGCTTAGAATGATCTCAAAATGACCAAATCTTTATTTATTTCCCTCAAATGTCCCTGTCATCTTCAAAACTTGTTTCATTGCTTCCTGATTAGACTAACTTTTAAGACCAGGCTGAGAATTCCGCGTGCAAGTAATGTCATTAGAGTCAGCATGAAAAGAACTATAAAAGGAAAAGAGAACTAAATAAATAAGGACTAGAAATAACAAAAAACGGGAAATTGTATTAGACATATGGTGAAAGGGTTTGAACAATGAAACAAGCAAAATGAAACTTGGGTTACAACCTTGGAACAGACCTAGATAACACTAAACGAGTTACTACGACTAAACGAACTAGGCAAAATAAAAGGATAGAAGGGTTTGAGTCACAAGACAATATCCGAATTACAACCCTGAAATAACCCGGACATCAGAAATGACAACGAAATAAACCACCAAAACTCCTCCCTGGCTAGCCAAGAAAGGAGTGTCTTTCCAATTACCAAGCTCGACATCTTAGCCACTGAGTCGCACATTGACATTACCCAGACCTTTACCAATTTCAATCACATTGACCTCAGCAGGTGGCTTTGGGTTCCTCTTTGCCAACTCATTCTTAAGATCAACTTCTAGAACCGAGACTGATAACACTGAAAACTTCGCGGCGAGTGGCTCGCCAAGGAACTTAGAAGAGTTCTCATGTTCATTTTCAAAACAAACTATGCCTACCATATGCGTCTCATTATGAACAGGTAATGGACTTTGGCTAGTATCCGTTGTATCTGGATTCTGCACGAATA
Organism: Nicotiana tomentosiformis; assembly: GCF_000390325.3. Classification (NCBI taxonomy): domain Eukaryota; kingdom Viridiplantae; phylum Streptophyta; class Magnoliopsida; order Solanales; family Solanaceae; genus Nicotiana; species Nicotiana tomentosiformis. Next base: position 49,711,312 of record NC_090817.1, read on the forward strand.
TGTCACCTACATCAATAAGCTTCTAGACTGCTCTTTTTAGATTCTAACACTTTTCTATGTCGTGCCCCGGTGCATTAGATCAATATGCGCACCTTTGAGAATGATCAAAATTATTTGGAAGGGGGTTCGGTATTTTTATCTGAATCGGCTTCAACATGTCCAATTGCCTCAACCTTTGGAACAAACTGGCATATGATTCTCCAATAGGAGTGAAAGACTTTTCCTTTTGTTGTTGCCTTTTCATTTTGTACTCCGGCCTCGGTTAGAACCTCTTGCGGGTAGGTGGTTGATATGCTTGTAGAGGTGGGTAAGACATTTGTGGAGGTAGTGCAGGCCATTGCGGGTCTGGTGGATGTGGAGCATATGGCAGTGCGTTGTGGATAAAGTACTGGGAAGGTGAGGTATGATTTGGGGGATTTTGTGGAGAGAAGTAGCATTGGGGAGGATTATCTGGAGTACGGAGATATTCATAGGGTCGATGTTGTGGCTGTGAGTGTTGAGAAAGAAGGCCCACCAGATCTCGTCATTGTCGGGGCTCAACAACATCTTTTCTATTTCTTTTTCTTCCACCCAAACCTACTAATACATGCTAAATAACCTTTTTAGTGTCTCTCAACGCAGGGTAGCTCATGATTTTGCCTGACTTGATTCCTTCTTCTACCATCTCCCCTATTTTCACCACATCATTGAAAGGCTTACCTAAAGCTGGGATCAAATGACTGAAGTAGGTAGGTCCCTGAACTTGTAGGAAAAGCTTAACCATTTCTTCATCATCAATCGGGGGACTGACCCGAGCACCTTGTTCACTCCATCTAAGCCCAAACTCCCTAAAACTTTCCTCGGGTTTCTTTTCCATCTTAGATAGGGAGGAGCGGTCTGGGATAATGTCCATATTGTACTGAAAGTGTTGAACAAAATCTTGAGCCATGTCATCCCATGCATACCACTTGCTGACATCTTGACGAGTATACCATTCCAAGGCTGCCCCACTCAAGCTTTCACTGAAATACGCCATCAACAACTCATCTTTCCCGCCAACACATCTCATTTCACTGCAATAACCCCTCAAATGGGCTACTGGATCTCCACGTCCATCATACAAGTTAAACTTTGGCATTTTAAACCCCGCGGGCAAATGAACATCAGGGAACATACAAAAGTCATTGTAAGACATGTTAATCGGATTTCCCATCCATTGCATGTTCTTTAAGGATTGTTCTATACCTTTCATCTTTCTGGATATCTCATCTCGCTCTTCTTTCCTTGTGAATTTTTCATTCTCAACATGAGGCTCATTTTGAGAGCTATGATTATATGAGTCCGGGACCTGGTGGGCTAAATCTGGGGAGTAGTATTGGGCATCATGAGGTTTGAACTGGTGTTCACTGTTGGACCTAAGGAGAGGTTGTTGAGAGGTTGTGATAGTGGAGATAGTGGATATGACATGAGGGCTATTTTTGTGAAATGTAGTTGGAGGATGAACAATGGAGCTACTAGGGAGGTTGAGAAAGCTATGATAAGCGGGAAAATCTAGAGAATATGGTGGATCATCTGACACTATGACCGGAGCTTGGGTAGGGGTGGCACCTAGAAAGCTAGGTGGTGGCGGGGGTGGTGCCTTACCAGTCATCCAAGCTTTATACATGCCCGCCATGTGTTGTCTTAACATCCTTACCTCCTCAACCAATCCAGTGTCTAGTTCAACTAATTGCTTTTGGGCACCAGTATCAACCAACTCAATTTCGTTGTCGTCTACCATTGCCTTTCGACTTTATGTTGCAGGGTAGAGTTACTAACTTAGGAACTACAAATCAACCACCCTTCTGCAATAATGAAGATAACAAAGAGGAACAAAATAAAGTCATCACGTTAGCGTTAGGGCATTTAACATAAGATAATCTCACATTATGTGCAATGCACATATTCGTAGTTATCGGTTCTAAAATGACTTCAAGGGTATGGAGGTTATATTGGCATCATCCTAAGTTCACTCTTCCTGCCCCATTTTCTTCTTCACTTTTTGTTTCTCGCGCTCTTTGGTTTTTTTATTTTCTTCCCTCTCTTTTCTTTCTGATAGCCTCTTTTTTCTTTCTTCCCATTCCTCCATCCCATTTTTTTTATGATGATTCGATCGAACCCGATGTAGGTTGCCTACGTATCATGTTCCACATGAATTATATCTTGCGTAGTTAGGAAGATCAGGAATAAAGTAATAAACTAATTTAAAAAATTTAATTTCCCAAAAGAAAGATTATAAAGAAGAAAGAAAATATTTTTGGATTTCGATTTGTTTTCTCTTTTTATCCCAAAAGAATGACTTCTACATAAGAAAGAAAAATATTTTTTATCTTTTGGTTTTTTTTTTTTTTTTGAATTTTGGGAAAAAGACTTCCAAAAAAGAAAAAAAACATATTTTTGAATTTTGGTTCATTTGTTTTTTTTTTAAATGAAAGACTTTTATAAAGAAAGAAAATATTATTTTTTTAACTTCTATATATTTTTGGTAATTTCTAAAGAAGAAAGGAAATATTTTTTGGATTTTTGGACTTTTATTTTGAATTTAAGAAAGAAAGACTTCTACAACAATAACAATAACAACAAACCCAGTATGATCCCAACAGGTGGGGTCTGGGGAGGGTAGTCTGTACGCAGACCTTACCCCTACCTAATGCAGGTAGAGAGGTTGTTTCCAATAGACCCTCGGCTCAGGAAGGGTAAGAAGAAGAAGAGGAACGCAAGGAAAGAAGAAAGAAGGAAGAGAAAACAAAAAGGGAGAGATAAATGATAAGTAGTACCAAATAATAGCAACAGGGAATACAATGCCTGAGGCGAACAAAACCACATAACGTAATAAAAATCTAAGAATATGAAGGGGCATGCATGCTACTAAGACTATCAGTGGACAACTAAACACTACCCACTAACCTTCTACCTTAATCCTCGACCTCCACACTCTCCTATCAAAGGTCATGTCCTAAGTGAGTTGAAGCGGCGACATGTCCTTTCTAATCACCTCTCCCCAGTACTTCTTAGGCCTACCTCGACCTCTTCTCAAACTCTCCATGGCCAACCTCTCACACCTCCTGACAGGAGCATCAATGCTTCTTCTCTTAACATGTCTAAACCATCTCAGCCTCGACTCCTGCATCTTGTCCTCCACGGAGGCTACTCCCACTACATCCATCTCAATATCCTCATCTCTACCACTTTCATCTTCTGTACGTGAGAGTTCTTGATTGGCCAAGACTCAACCCCATACAGCATAGCCGGTCGAGCCACTACTCGATAAAACTTACCCTTAAATCTTGGCGGCACATTCTTATCACATAAAATACCGAAAGCGAGCCTTCCACTTCATCCATCCCGCTCCAATGCGATGTGCAACATCTTTGTCAATCTCACCGTTACCCTGGATAATAGACCCGAGATACTTAAAACTCGCTCTCTTGGGGATAACTTGAGCATCAAGCTTAACCTCTACGTCTGCATCATGGGTCCCGTTACTGAATTTACACTCCAAGTATTCTGTCTTGGTTCTACTCAGCTTGAAACCTTTAGACTCCAAGGTCTGTCTCCAAACCTCCAACCTCGCGTTAACTCTGCTACGCGTCTCGTCAATCAACACTATATCATCGGCAAATAGCATGCACCAAGGCACCTCCCCTTGGATGTGTCGCGATAGTACATCCATCACCAAGGCAAATAAAAATGGGCTAAGAGTCGATCTCTGGTGCAATCCCATAACCACAGGGAAATGCTCTGAGTCACCACCCACAGTCCTCACCCGAGTCTTAGCATCATCATACATATCCTTAATTAACCTAATGTACGCCACCGGAATGTCGCTAACCTCCAAACACCTCCACAGGACCTCCCTCGGGACTTTATCGTATGCTTTCTCAAGGTCAATAAACACCATATGCAAATCTTTCTTCCTCTCCCTGTACTGCTCCACTAATCTCCTTACCAAATGAATCGCTTACGTAGTCGAACGCCACGGTATGAATCCAAACTGATTCTTGGAAATAACACGCACCTCCTCACCCTGGCCTCCACCACCCTCTCCCAAACCTTCATAGTGTGACTCAACAACTTGATACCCATATAATTGTTGCAATTTTGGATATCACCCTTGTTCTTGTAAAGCGGAACCATCGTACTCCACCTCCATTCTTCGGGCATCTTCTTCGTCTTAAAAATAACATTAAACAGTCCAGTGAGCCACTCCAAACCTACTTGCCCCATGCTCTTCCAGAATTCCATCAGGATTTCGTCTGGCCCCGTCGCTCTGCCCCTGCCCCTCGTTCTCACCTGCACGGAAACACCCATCGTGCCATGGACTCATGATTATTTAAAGCATGATAATATAAATGCAATGGCACGGCATTACCCTTCATGATTTTACTCACATAACATGACTCTGTTTTAAAGTCTAAGTAACCAGAAGACGAGTAAGAAATTCTGTTAACCCGGGAGAAGGTGTAAGGCATTCCCAAATTATGTGATTTTAGCACGGTCAGTTTTAATCATACATGACTTAATTAATTATTTAATTACTCATTTTTAAAACCTATGTACATTTACCCTTTTTACCGCTTTTAATTATGGCGTTTATGGATTTATCTTTGAAATGGATTGCATGTGTGTAAATTCGTTTTATTTGGGGCGTTAAAATCATGGCACGCGTACGTGTACACAATTTATCACGCTTTATTAATTATTAAGATTGTTCGGCCAAAGTCGCGCTAACACGTACTTTGATTTATTTTTGGAAGTCAAAATTATATCACACGAACGTTTACATATTCATGACAATGAATTAAAGGATGCGCCTAATTAATTATACGGATATTCATGATTTGTTTCTTTTTCCTAAATTTGAGATGATTGTAAAAGGACATAGATTATGGAAAAGAGAAATGTTGCATATAGGATTCAACTATTATGAACAGTTGTGGAATTAAGTACATTCAATTCGATTAAACTGCTCACATTCGTTTAAAGCATTGAACATGCATCATGCATTAACTTTCAAATACAACCATAATGAACCTAACGAACATGAATCAATCTAACAAATGCCAATAGCCAAATAAAGGCCACAATAGAGCCGATGAAGTTCAGAAGCGACCGTGAAAGAAGCAGCAGCCGAAACGGAGTAATCCTCAACCCCGGCTAAACCGTGAGAGTCCCAGGAAAGTACTTCAAATAGCAGAAATTGAAATCCTTGTAGAAAATACTCTTAATCTATTTTTGAAGCTTTTGTTTCACTTATTTTTCAACTTTTGAGCTTCAAATTTGTTTTCTGATCCTTCTTTGTGCTTGTTTGTTCTTCAAATGTGTTTGTGAATGGACCAAGGAGGTCAGAATGAGAGGTGAGAACGAGAGAGGTGAGATGAGTAATGGGATTAGGGCGGCTAGGGTTTTTTATTTGAGGGAGGGGGTCCATCTGTTCTTCCATCTTTTTTTAAGGAGGGAGTAGCCGTGAATGTATATGTGTATGGAATGAGTGTGAGGGTTTTAGGTGGATGGACTTAGGCTGGCAGACGGGTTTGGGGCAAGAATTGGGCCGTTTGAAATTGTTTTGGCCCATTTCGAAAGACTAGCTTCTTCTTCTTCTTTTTTTAATTAATTTTCAAAATTAGCCAACTTCTTAGCAAATCTAATTTAAAAACTAATTTGCAAAATTAACCCATTTAACTATTTTTCTAAAAATTAACTAATAATGCATGTAAAGTGCCTAATGTATTTTTGGTATTTTAATATTTTACAAATGCAATTAATTATGCAATTATAATCTAAAAATATAAAGATTAAATTTTTTTTGTTATTTTTAAGATTTAAAATGCTACTAAAAATGCACCAAACACAAATACGCACAAAACAAATCAAGTAAAATAAAGAAAATTTCCTATAATTCTATAAAATAATTAAAAGCTATTTTTTGAGATCTTTAGGAGTAATTTTATATATTGGGCAAATTTTACGTGCTCACAATGATTGGTTTAGGTTTGGAAGGGTTCGGGTTGAAATCGGAACACTTAGTTCCTTAATAGTGGCCTAAGGTGGCCAAGTTTGACTTGAGTCAACATTTTGTGTAAACTACCTCGAAACTGAGATTTGATGGTTCCAATAAATTCTTATGATGATTTTGGACTTGGGCGTGTGTTCGGATCGGGTTTCTGGTGATCCGGGAGCGTTTCGGCACTTAATGTTAAAGGTTAGTTCATTGAAAGTTTTCTAGTTCTTTAAATTTGATTTGGAGTAAATTTTGGTGTTTTCGAGGTCTGTATGGGATTCTGAGCCTGGGAATATGTTCGTATGGTAATTTATGACTTTTACGCGAAATTTGGTGTCATTCCGAGTAGTCTAAGTATGATTCGGCGCGTTCGAAGCTAATCGAAAAGTTTGAAGTTCATAAGTTAATTCAATTTGGTTTTGCGGTGCAAATAGTATTTTCGATATGGTTTGATGAGGTTTGAGCCCTCAACTTAGTTCGTATCATGTTTTAAGATGCGTTGGTGTAGTTGGATGGGGTCCCGGGGGGCCTCGGGTGCGAATCAAATTGGAATCGGACTTAGTTTTAGACTTGGGAACTATTGGTGGCTTTAGATCTGGTGCAATCGCACCTGCGAAGAAATGGCCACAGGTGCGAGCACGCAGGAGCAGCCCTGTGGTCGCAGAAGAGGACTTTGGGTTGAAGCTGGGTGGCCGCAGGTGCACGGTTTGTTCCGCATCTGCGAGTCCGCAGATGCAATGGAGGCTCTACAGGAGCGAAAGCGGGCTGGCTGGCTGAGATCGCAGGAGCGGAGGTAGTCTGCAAAAGCGGACCCGCAGAAGCGTATCCCCGTTTGCATAAGTGTGAAGGCTGTGGGGGATCGCAGATGCGGTTTTTTGACCGCACCTGCGGTTAAGTGACCATAGGTGCGTAAATCGCTGGGTAGAGATGCATTTATTTCGGGACTTAGCCCATTGTTCCGCATAATTCTACTTGGTCTTGGGAGGATTTGAGAGCACTTTTGTGGAGGATTCTCATCAACATCAAGAGGTAAGTGATCCCTATCAATTCTTGAATTAAATACACGGATTATGAGTAGGTTAGCATGAAATTAATGGAAACATTGTGGGATTTTGTTGGAACCTAGGGTTTTGGTAAAAAATAGGATTTGCCCATGATATTGATCACATAATTGGGAATAAATTATGTATTAGAGTTCATGAGGTCTTGGGTAACATTTATATTCAAAAACATTTGGAATTCGCACGTGGGCCCGGAGTTAAATTTTAGGAATCTTTCAAAATTAGTTTGGTAATTACTCTAATAGCTAAATTATGAACTTTTGAGCATATATTTATTAGTTTATACGACTTTTGGTTAGTTTCGGAGTCCTCGGCGTTGTGTGAGGAGTTCTAGTGAGGTTGAAGAGCCGGATTGAGGGCTTGGAATCGAGGCAAGTCTCTTACCTAATCTTGTAAGAGGGAACTTATCCTCTTAGGTGTATTAATTGTTGTGTGCTACTTGTCATGGGGAGCTACGTATGCACAATGTCACGACCCAAAATCCATAAAGGTCGTGATGGCGTCAGACTCCACTGTCAGGCAAGCCAACAATAAATACTTAATTGGGTTCTCATTTTGTTACTTTTGAAATCATATTTTTCCTTCAATTTAAATCGTAAAGGATGAAGTTTACAAAATAAATAATAATATCTTTAAAATAATTTCCAATACATCACAACCCATAATCATCCCAAAATCCGGTGTCACAAGTACATGAGCATTTAACTAGCAATGTAAAATAAAATACAACAGCTATCCGTAATACAAATTGGACAGGAAAAATGTAAGTACTCTGAAGGAGACTCTGTTGGCTGTGGAGCGTCGTGTAGAATGCAGCTCACCTAAGTCCCCGCCATAATCGCGCCTCTGCGCCCAGAAGGCCGCTAAACATATGTGTACCTGCACAAAAAATGTGCAGCAAGTATAGCATGAGTACATAAATCAACGCATAACCAGTAAGTATCCCGCCTAACCTCGAAGAAGTAGTGATGAGGGGGTCGACTCAGACACTTACTTATGGACTATGATTAATATACCAATGATATAATTTAAGCATGGATCACGAAGAACGAGAGTAAGCCCAATATCATGAAATGAGTAGACAATTCTTTTGTTGATAAGAGATTTCCAAATTCCTATTTTATCATTTATCAATTTATCTCAGACCAGGGAGGAAACATCATTATTTAAAAATTCTGAGGCAAGCAATACAAGCATGCGCAAATCATACCGAGGTCGTACGACCCGATCCAACATAATATTTATCACGCCCCAAACTCGAGGAGCGCGACCGGCGCTCAACCGAGAGAACCCGGCCGAGCAAGCCTGTTAGATTTCTATCTACCCAAACTCATCCATGAATAAAGAGGATGTACTCCATTAATCAAACAATGAAAATATTTTATTAACAACTTCCTTTTCATTCTCATTAGAAACCCATACTTTGAAACTCGTGGGAATATTATGGAATTTGATTCTAAGAGAGAAAGTTTGGACAACATACCTCAATTGAGCTTTGCTTAAATTACTACAACGTTCCGGAATTTCTAGCAATCCCAATTTATTTTGAGACATAACAAAATTTAACAATAATTAGGAAGATATTCATGGTCTCAGCTCATTTGAGCATTTTATCAAACACTAGGTATGTAAATTTAACCACAAAATTTTCTTCACTACACAACCCAATCCTTACATATTTAAGCTCAACAATCTTCCCACAAATTTTATTGGTACATGCATGTATAGATAATACTCTCATACCCAAGAATCATACTCCTAATCAACCATCTTCTACCCAAATTCGAAATTAAAAACTAGGGTATGGAACCTTACCTCTTACATGAAGAACTTGTGGGTTTTCCTTGTTAATCTTCTAAGATTTGAGCAAGACTTGATGAATAATTAGACTAGAGTTTCCTCTCTCTCCAAAACACTCTCCCTTCTCTCTAAAACATCAGAATATTTACTCAAAAATGACCCTTTGCGTGTATTTAACGAAGTAGGGTCGGGTTTTAAAAAACCAAAAATGGAGCTCCGCAACAAGGTCTGCAATCGTATAATCAATATGCGGACCGCATATCGGTCGCATAATTGCTGACCAAAATGATCAAAAATCTGTCTGTGTCTGCAGTCATTATGCGGTCCGCATAACTGTTATGCGGTCGCATAGTGCACCGCAGAACAGTTATGCGGTCGCATAGTCGACCGCATAATATATTCTAGACTGACCCTCTCATGCCTCGCTTATAAGGCCATTATGCGGCCCGCGGAGTGGTTCTGTGGTCGCATAATGGACCGCAGAAATGCATTTTTCCGCCAAAAATTTTCCTTTACTTTCCGGTGCATTGTTCAACCCAAAAACTCCAAGCCGTTTCTAAAATCCTTAAACACGTACAAACCAATTCGGCACCACGAAACATTATTTTCTTGCGAAATTTTTTTTACTGGGATTTACACTTAAGTACTTCAAAATTTTCCGGGGTGCTACATTCTCCCCCGCTTAGGATCATTCGTCCTCGAATGAGGGTAAACATCTTCCATTAGCATCAAATGTGGCCCAATTGCTATTTCACACATACTGGTAGCTTCAAAACTTGGCTAACTCCCTAAATTTCCAAAATATTTGCCAGAGTCTCTCCTGTAATTGGCCCTATCCACCTATTAGAGTAACACAAAAACAACTCCTAACAACACATCCACAACTCAACAAAGCATCTCTATGTATATCAACATCACTAATCTCAATATTACATGCATTACATTATCGCAAGTAGCATCTGGACAAGAACCGCACATATGTAAATCGTAACATAAAGAGAGTACCTTTCGATCCACAACCATTTAACTATACACTCAATGTGGCCTCCTCGACTTACAGACTTCGCCATAACACATTAACGGAGACAATCTCAACTCCCGGACTTTTCCAACAAGGATAGCAAATAGTTGCTCCTCACAACCCTATTATCCATTAACTTCACCCTATTAGACATGGACACATGTAACACCAAGTACACGGAAAAAAGTAATAGGAAAATATCATACTCACAGTTTGGCCTATTTTCTTCAAGATTTCATAAGGCCTAATGTGAGTACACATACTTTACCTTTATTAACAATTCACATAGCATCCTCATGGAGAAAATATTGAGAATAACCCGTTCACTTTCTTCAAATCTAAATTTCTATGACAAACACCCAAACTAAACCTTTGGTGACCTTCAATAATTTCTTTAAGATGTGCTAGCATGAATATAACGATAAAATTTCCTATCCCATATATTTGATCACGGTATTATGCTTATTCTTTGACATGTTTGAACCTTCAACCCTCATAAGTTACTATAAATATGAACAACGAGATTTGAGATTGGTTAAAATTATTCAAGAATCTATCAATGTGCTGAGCACGGCATTTCAGGAGGTTATATCCTAAGAGACATGAAGGTCACTACCAATAGCGCTGACATGGTGATTCGTTGTGGTGATATAATTGGTTCAATAAACGAGTCATAGAGTTGCCTAGTAGGCATTGATAATATAGGGACCATGTTCATGATTCAGAGATTTAAAAGAAATGAATCATGAGAAGGACAACAACAATTGTTTCATTTCATATGTGCCTTGTTCGGCAATAGTAGGCCTCAAAGAGAAATAGCCAAGTATGTGACACTAGTCACCTCTTGGAATGTAGGAGAAAAAATCAGTTTAACTCGAAATGAGAATATTCTAACACTATGGATGTGATATGGGTTTCAAGATACACGAAGTTGCATTACGCTCTTAACAGTATTTGACACAAGAAATCTATGTCTCAAGCCCATGGGGATGAAAAAGAAGTTGAACACTTGTGAGATTATTATCATTCTCATAGCTTAACCTTTGCCAATAGTTGATCCTATGTGAGAGGACTAAAGATACGACGAATTTGTCTTTCAATTCTATATGCTCATCATAAGGCCGCTTAACTTTCAACCTCACACAAGTGGAATCATGTAGCTAGGACATCTTAAAGTTGGGATGAAATCATGTATTGGTTAGAGAGAATGAACACTTTGTTGTGAGCTAGACATATTTTTGCCATAACAACCCTCAAGCTGCAATACTGGGCCACTTCATGTACAACAACAATGCTAGGTACAAAGTGAGCTACTTACTGAGGCATGATCTAGGTGGACATGAAAGTCATACTGAGATGGGTAAACAACAAGATCTCCCTGTGACGAATTTGTGATAAATCTCAAATTTCTCAGAAACTTTATGCTGACAAGTGGCCCCTTTCAATTGACATGTACGCATATGATAGGTGCTGAGATATGCTCTCATGTTACTAGACAGTAAAAATGATTCATGATACTATTCATAAAGGGGTAAAATGATTGTTCTAATCATAGGAGCTACGTACACCGGAGAGAGAAAGAGTGGCTTAAGAAGGATCTCAACACTAGGCTGCCTTACATTGGATATGATACCACTTAGGTAAATATTATGATGGTGTGTGCATAGGCACAAATGAGCAAATGTTATTCACCCGAATCAAAAGGTTCCGTAAGAAATTCATCAGATATAGTCCCTTGTTGGGAAGTTAGGAAAGCAAGTGGAAAGTATTAATCCTAGAGTTATAACTCAATTCAAGGACATAATTATAGAGCTCAATTCCTCAAGAGGTTGTAAATGAGAGAATTTGTAATAGAGTGGCTTCACGAATAATGCGTCTCGTTCAAGGAGTAGATACAGAGAACGAATCATAAAGTTGTTCCGGTTCTATCCCAACTTCCATGAATAAAGAGGAGGTGTACTCCATTAATCAAACACCAAAAATATTTTATTAATAACTTTCTTTTCATTCCCATTAGCAGCTTCATTCATAAATTCCAAAATATTACGAGTTTATAGAATTATTGAAAAGCATGATTTTCAAATACCAACATTTCTAGTTCGGTTCCAAACATCAACCACAACCCACAACCTGTCTACGGAGCCTCTAAGTACAATATAAGAGTAATATGGAAATACCGGCAACAAGGCCCCGGCTATACCTCAAAATACAGTATATGAGAAACAAAAGATACATGACCCCGAAATGAAGTGGGCTCACCAAATTAGCTAAAAAGAGTGTACTGCTATCACTGATCAATGTCGCCTGCTGTAGAACCACCTACATCCATTAAAGATGCAGCGCCTCCGGCAAAAGGGACGTTAGTACTGTCGAATAGCACTAGTATGTATAGCTAAAACTCCTCTTTCAAAATAGAACGCCCATTTAAGAAAAGGCAACACATAGAAACAGCAAGTCACAATTCACAATATCCAAATGTCCAGTTAAAAACATAATAATTTTCAAAATACGAACTTCATATATAATTTTGGTTGGGAGATCAGTAGCACCGATATTCCACCGTCTTTGTTAGCACTGATTCTAATCACGCCCGATCGGCTAGGCTATCTCCCCACGGATAATGTGTTTTGACAAGTGATGCAAAAGAAAGTTGTTACCAAGAGTAGTACCACCATGTGCGCAATATGGCGTCCGATCTCCACCCGATCAGCTAGGCCGCCTTCCCACATATGTCATGTGGGTTGACTTTTCCAATCCACAAAGGTTCCAGTTTCATCCCAATTAAGGGGAATAATATCACAATTTTCCAAAGGTTCCAATTTCATCCCAAATAAGGGGAATAATCTCAATCCACCCCTACACCGGCACGTGTAGTTTCAGGTGTGGGCATTATGACCCACCCTTCCTCGGTTTTGCTAATGATGCTTTCAAAAATATTTTTGATTTGATTTGCACATAAAGGTAACATAAATATAATTGTACTCACCTCAACATCTTTCACATTGTATAAACTCTTATTAGTATTTCCAGTCATTCGCAATGACAATATTTCCTTGGCTCATTTGGCCATTCACAAGATTCTTTATTCCTGGCACGATGGCCGTATTTCATATTCCACACTTTCACCTCTTTCAATTTCAAAGATCACCATCAAATATCAACATATAGAATATTTCAGAAATCATACACTTCAAATCCATTTGAAATGGGAACTTCAAACATAAATAGTTTCTTCCCAAAGAATGAGGCATATCAACCAACAATAGAAACACACATGAAAAATCTTAATCAATCAATACATCATTTATTCTTGCAATACTCTTCCCCAGAAATGACAATGTACAATTTTAACACATGAGTATATAGAACTCGTATCACACTAGATATATTTATAAAAGCAAAGCATTAGTTAAAGCAGTCACTAATGGGCTTGAATTGAGTACAAAAGCTCTTAGGCAAATTTTATTTTTCCAAATCACTTTTAAAACAGTGGAGTCGAGGCTCATTTCATATTCTTTATCGCATCCTCTCAAATTATTTGCACTACTAGCCACGGTCATAACTTAGATTCTTGGCACATTAGCCACACACTATATCCCCAATTCAATTAGTTCATTTCCAACCATATTTATAGGTTATCAATAATAAGACACTTTCAATCAAGACTTTAGATACACATATGAACAATTAAGAGTTATAAGAACATTGAGATTTTCTCACACGATTTGGCTTACTAGCTTTTATTTGAAATACGATTCAAAGCCACAACATTTAATACGCAACCCATACTTTGAAACTCATGAGAATATTATGGAATTCGATTCTAAGAGAGAAAGTTTAGGCAACATACCTCAATTGATCTTTCCTTAAATTACTACTACATTCCGAAAATTCTAGCAATCCCAATCTATTTTGAGACATAACAAAATTTAACAATAATTAGGAAGATATTCGTAGTCTCAGCTCATCTAAGTATTTTATCAAACACTAGGTGTGCAAATTTAACCACAAGGTTCTTCTACAAAATTTTCTTCACTACACAACCCAATCCTTACTTATTTAAGATCAACAATCTTCCCACAAATCTTATTGGTACATGCATGTATAGATAATACTCTCATACCCAAGAATCCTACTCATAATCAACCATCTTCTAGCCAAATTCGAAATTGAAAACTAGGGTATGAAACCTTAGCTCTTAGATGAAGAACTTATGGGTTTTCCTTGTTAATCTTCCAATATTTGAGCAAGACTTGATGAATAATTAGCCTAGGGTTTCCTCTCTCTCTAAAACACTCTCCCTTCTCTCTAAAACATCAAAATATTTGCTCAAAAATGACCCTTTGCGTGTATTTAACGAAGTAGGGTCGGGTTTTAAAAACCCAAAAATGGAGCTCCGGAACAAGGTCTGCGATTGCATAATCAATATGCGGACCGCATAACGGTCGCAGAGTGGTTCTGCGGTCGCATAATGGACCGCAGAAACGCATTTTTCCGCCAAAAAAATTATTTTACTTTCCGGTGCATTGTTCAGCCCAAAAACTCCGAGCCGTTTCTAAAATCCTTAAACACGTACAAACCAATTTGGCACCACGAAACATTATTTTCTTTTGAAAAATATTTTATTGGGATTTACACTTAAGTACTTCAAAAATTTCCGTGGTGTTATAATATTTAAATTGTGCACTGCTAGAGGGTCAAATGGCACGAACCATAGATGCATCTATTTACTACCGAGGCGCTCAGCCCGATCCACAAATAACAATTATTTTCAAGAAAACATAAGTTTCTCATTTACAGTCAAATATCTCATACAAACCTTCAAGCAAGTGAATTTAACCTTATACAATTCTTTTATCAATTTCTATCATGACTAAATGATTATATTAGCAAGTAAGGGCACAAACATTCCAAGTATAGCATTATATGGGTCCTAAACTACCCGGACAATAGCATAATAGTAGCTACGTACGGACTCTCGTCACCCCGTACGTATGTAGCCCCCACAATTAGGTACCGAAATGCTCCCGGGGCATCCAAAACCCGATCCGAACATACGCCCAAGTCCGAAATCATCATACGAACCTGTTGGAACCTTCAAACCCCAATTTCGAGACTGTTTACTCTAAAATCCAATCTTAGTCAATTCTTCCAACTTAAAGCTTTTGAAATGAGAATTTTCTTTCCAATTCAACTCCGCACTTCCCGAAATTCAATCCCGACCATGCGTACAAATCATAATACCTGAAGTGAAGCTTCTCATGGCCTCAAACTATCGAACAACGTGCTAGGGCTCAAAACGACCGGTCGGGTCGTTACATTCTCTCCCACTTAAACATACATTCATCCTCGAACGTGCTAAGAATTGTGCTGGAGTTGTCCGAAATCACCGTTTAGCACATCATGCACCTACCCGTGCTACCACAACTCAGTTGAGCACACTGGCTCAAGTAAATCTGAAGATTCCCTTTTTGTTTAGTCAAATTAGCCTTAGAGCCAAATTCCAACATCCGGAATCTTCTACTAGGCATGTTTCTAACATACGATCACCGTATCAATCACCACACGATGTACCAAAACATGACTGCATACCTTTGTTGAATCCACACTATGCACTGTATCGCTCACATGACCATAATAACATTCTTTGATAACAATAGACTAAATTTCACGAATTTGATGCTCACAATACACCTCATGACATATATAAGTCTTGTTTTAACTTTGGCAATACCGCCACGATGGAAGAGACGTGCAGAAATTCATAACCAACTGCTGAGTCAACAAATCATTGAATCTCTCCTCTTGACAAGGAATATTACCTCATTCTGGACTGAATACCGATATTTACTCTTTAACTATGCCGCATACCGATCTGATCACACTGACCCCAGGTCCAATAATCCCGTCTCTCCCAGTATAAGTTGCCCAAGCAATAATCCACCGCAGACTTCTGCCAAACATCTCATATGATGCCACAATATGCCGACAAACTACAAACTTGAATGCGATACATAAGGAAAACGAACTCTGGAAAGAACTACTCAACCCACGTAACTAATTAAACAACCGAAAAGGTGTTACGAACCTTCCTCCGAAAATGGAAAACAAAACACACAAAAATAGATATAGGGGACTGTACTCAACATTACACTGTTGCGGCACGCAACCCTATCCAAACAACATGCCTGTGGGGGCGTACCACCAGATCCACACATAAAATCTATATAAGGAGATACTTACTGAGCTAGAATGCTCATTATTACAAAATACCCGAATATCGGCCACAAGCATGCTAAGTGCATAATACAATCCTTGGGGAGACAGATAGCCATACGCTGCGAAAGTCAAGCACAACTAAGGTGTGATATATGATCCGAATCTCGAGAGCCATTTCACCACTCACACAGCACAATATAGTATTACATGAAATAGCCGACGATGAAACAACATCCAACGTCCGAATACCCCTCCATAAGGAGCACTATGCTGAAATGAACACATCCAGCCTGATACAGAGCCCATATTCATATTTAAATCCTTTTATGGACCTCAAGCCGATTCTGATCTCACCGTACCAGGCTAATAACCTTTCAAGGGTCCATAATAAACCTTTTTTCCCATAACACATAAGAACAACCATCATAACCGGAACAAGCTTCCATAATCCACCACCAGACGAACCGAATGTCCTCTAGGCATGAATTCTCAATCAGCGATATTACCCCAATCTTCACACTTGGTTTCCATTCTTCAATCAATCAAGTGACTACACATCACACTTATACAATATTCCTATGGGACGTGCTCCCACGACCTTCCGCACCAGATAACAAGTCTGCACATCCATACCACCAGCCGAACAAATGCTGTAAAGCAAATCAAAAATCCGAAATCACTACTCAAAGCCTCTTACACAGGACACCGATCTCAGGTGATACTAAAGACAATACTAGCTTACTCTAACCATCTGAATTCTTTCCTACTCATCCGAGCTCTTTGACATTCTTGTCGACACCAAACTGCAACCTTGATCCTCAACTTTCGAATCCCATGCCGATCACTGCACTTAATCATGCCAATGCGCAAGAGTACAAGAATTTCATCTTAACTTCCGAACTACTAGTAGGGTAAAACTTCATCACATAAAAACCTCTTATTTAACTCATTCCAAGAGAACCATCGCAGCACGCGACTGAATCCTCATATCTGCAGAAAATACCAACCTCAAGTAGTGGTCTAAACCACCATAACCCTTCTGGGATCCATCTGCACATAACAGGCCATAATACTCGTAAGCCTCCAAACAAGATCAGTTACGGCATCCGTCAAACCTCGCGCGTACCGTCACAAATCACATGAATAACCCAACATAATGAAGGAGCTGATCATCGCCATAATTATGCCGATTCAACCATTGCTAACCGACCTGACTCCTTCTAATTTACCCTAGGCTTGCCTTAGGAATAATAATAGCTCCATTCAACATGGCGAACCCAATCCGCACTCGTCCTGAGTGATCCAATTTCACAAGACCACATTGTCTCAAAACCCACGAACCATTTCATACCCTTCTTGTGCGCATAATCGCGTCTTCAACTGATATACCCATTCTGATGACTCTTCTATAAATCCAAAGTTACATGCTCCCCTTCCTCTCATGATACCCCGTAGACCAAGGATAACACGGAACACTCCAAGCTCCTTTATCAAAATCTGCTGCAAAAGCTCGATACTCAACTATACTATGGACTCGAAATCCTTAGGCACCACACCTTAACTTTTGAATCCACTAGGTCCGTTATTGAGAGTCACCCACTTTGACTTGGTCCCGAATATAATCAACTCCAAGGCTCTGCTAGCACATGAATGCCCTCTCAAAGAAGCACCCAGCTGAATCATCTTCCTTGTAACTCGCCTCTACACGAAGCATAAATCCTGAGTCTTCCCAAAGCCTGGGCATGAATCGATAAGGCCAACTATAGCACACATTCCTCAAATCGCTTGCTCAAATTACCACTGACGTTCTCTTTCCTTAGTCGTAATAACCCATCAATATGTTGATAACCAGAAATCTTACAAATAGACGACCATGCAATCCAACTGTAGGCGGTGGGACTCTCCCACTTAGCTTGAAGCTACTATTGCATAAACCTGGAACCCACCTAGATTCTTCCTTCATCGACATGATCTAGCACAATCAACCCTCCAAATTCCTCGAAATCCTTCCATTAACCTTTAATGAACACTCCGAACCACTAGCCACATTTACATATTCAATCTCTTACCGGGTAGCTAGTAGAATTCTTCGTAAAAGTTTCATCAACACCACGCGACCGCTAATCCTGCTCACAGGAGATAACCTACCTATGGAAATTCCATGCCGACATCCTCCAACAACGCTGCAC
Organism: Nicotiana tomentosiformis; assembly: GCF_000390325.3. Classification (NCBI taxonomy): domain Eukaryota; kingdom Viridiplantae; phylum Streptophyta; class Magnoliopsida; order Solanales; family Solanaceae; genus Nicotiana; species Nicotiana tomentosiformis. The sequence continues at coordinate 49,729,621 of NC_090817.1, forward strand.
CGAGTACAATAACCACGAAGCCAATAAACCATCCTTAGCCTGTGCTCGTTCACCAACTGTACAAGTCCGTTCACTCCTCATGGACATCAACTAAAGGTGCGACAATACATTCCAATCCAAAGTCATGTTGTATCCTTCTTCATATCAAGCAGCTCCCTCCTTTCACACCCAATCTTCTTCATTATAGCAACCAATATTCCAAATTAAGCCCGTAGACCTAGTCATTTTCAACTATGAATCGCAAATCATTCTAAACTTTCCTCAAGGCGTGTAGCCATCCTATCATAGAACCCACATGCTACTCTGACACTCTCCCACTTTAGTCAAACTCACTCCTTTAAGCAACTACCCAACTCATGTTTCTCACACTTGGCCTTCTATAAGTTTATCCACCGCAAGGCACCTCCCACATGTCCTTCCTCATCCTTCGCTACCCAGTTGTTGCCTTAAATCAAAATCTATCTCTGTAGCACTTGAACCGATAAATCGCTACCAACTTTAAACCTTTCCGGAAGTCATCTTTCTCGAGCCATCAATACCAGGAATGCCGATTCGATCCTGAACCTCTGCACACTGCAACCTCTAACAGTCGCTTTCTCGGCACCATTTATAATACTCTGCCCCAAGGCGAATTGAAGGAAACCATAACACCGGCGAACTTAACACATTATAACCAATCAAGGATGATGATGCCACATCACAGGCGAAGATTCTACCACGCTCGAAAATATCAAGTCCTGCTACTCCATCAACCCAAGTCTGAACATTCTTAGTTCGATTGTCTTTCCTCCGTCGGAAGAAAAATACCGAATCTCTGAATCATGCACTGAGTAAACCTCCTTTCAAGTCATTCACTGCCCCGACACATAGGCAAGCATCCTACCATCACATCAATACTGTGTGATAACAACTCACGAGCATCATAGCAACCTGTGCATAGCCTCAAAGCTCTCAAAAGTACAGCTACTGAGCTAAAATGACAGAATATCCTTCCACAAGGCGACAACAATAGCCCAATCAATTACGCAGGGAGAAACATCCCGCACCACATATGTAGTACCATTAAAATTCCTCAATTCCCGATTTATAACCAGCGTTTCACGTCGCATAAGATCTAATAGGAAGGAAATGAAGACATAATCTTCAAAGGAATCAAATCGCACGATGAGGAATCAAGAAAGGGAAGTGCTCTTAACAGCCCGGTAGCCTCTCGAAAATAAGTACAGATGTCTCCGTACCGATCCGCAAGACTCTACTAGACTCGCTCATGACTCGTGAGACCTACATGAACCTAGTACTCTAATACCATGTTATCACGACCCAAAATCCATAAAGGTTGTGATGGCGCCGGACTCCACTGTCAGGCAAGCCAACAATAAATACTTAATTGGGTTCTCATTTTGTTACTTTTGAAATCATATTTTTCCTTCAATTTAAATCGTAAAGGATGAAGTTTACAAAATAAATAATAATATCTTTTAAAAAAAATCCAATACAGCATAACCCATAATCATCCCAAAATTCGGTGTCACAAATACATGAGCATTTAACTAGGAATGTAAAATAAAATACAACAGATGTCCGGAATACAAATTGGACAGAAAAAATGTAAGTACTCTGAAGGAGACTCTGTTGGTTGCGGAGCGTCGTGTAGAAGGAAGCTCACCTAAGTCCCCACCATAATCGCGCCTCTGTGCCCACAAGGCCGCTAAACATATGTGTACCTGCACAAAAAATATGCAGCAAGTGTAGCATAAGTACGTAAATCAACGCGTACCCAGTAAGTATCCCGCCTAATCTCACAGAAGTAGTGACGAGGGGGTCGACTCGGACACTTACTATGGGCTATGATTAATATACCAATGATATAATTTAAGCATGGATCACAAAGAACGACTGTAAGCCCAATATCATGAAATGAGTAGACAATTATTTTGTTGATAAGAGATTTCCAAATTCCTATTTCATCATTTATCAATTTATCTCAGACCGGGGAGGAAATATCATTATTTAAAAATTCTGAGCCAAGCAATACAAGCATGCGCAAATCATACCGTGGTCATACGACCCGATCCAACATAATATTTAAATTGTGCACTGCCAGAGGATCGAATGGCGCGAACCATAGATGCATCTATTTACTACCGAGGTGCTCGGCCCGATCCACAAATAACAATTATTTTCAAGAAAACATAAGTTTCTCATTTACAGTCAAGTATCTCATAAAAACCTTCAAGTAAGTGAAATTAACCTTATACAATTCTTTTATCAATTTCTATCATGACTAAGTGATTATATTAGCAAGTAAGGGCACAAACATTCCAAGTATAGCATGATACGGGTCCTAAATTACCCGTACAATAGCATAATAGTAGCTACATACGGACTCTCGTCACCCCGTACGTACGTAGCCCCCACAATTAGTTATCGAAATGCTCCCGGGGCATCCAAAACCCGATCCGAACATACACCCAAGTCCAAAATCATCATACAAATTTGTTGGAACCTTCAAACCCCGATTCCGAGGTCGTTTACTCTAAAATCCAATCTTAGTCAATTCTTCCAACTTAAAGCTTTCGAAATGAGAATTTTCTCTCCAATTCAACTCCGAACTTTCCGAAATTCAATCCTGACCACGCGTATAAGTCATAATACCTGAAGTGAAGCTGCTCATGGCCTCAAACTGCCGAACGACGCGCTAGGGCTCAAAACGGCCGGTCGGGTCATTGCACACAAGCTGACGAGAGTCCGTACGTAGTTATATTCATGATATGTCCGGGTAGACTTAGATTCACATCATGCCTTTAATTGTGTTATTTTATGCCTATCCTGTGTATTAATTATCTAGATTAGGACTAAGATTGATGATTTTAATTAAAGATACTGACTTAGCCTCTTATTTGGAAAAATTAGGAAACTATTTGATAAACTATAGATCTGTGACTTCTCGTCTCGCACGTGTTTCTGCGAGCGAGGTAAATTTTTCTACTCTTATGGGATCGGGTTGTTTGCCTCGACAGTAAAATAATTACTCTTATGGGATCGGGTCGTTCACCGTGGCAGGTTGGTAACACTATTTTTATGGGATCGGGTCGTTCGCCTCGGCAGTACTAAATACTACTATTCCTAAGAGATCGGGTCTTTCACCTCGGCAGCTTCGTGCTTAATAATTGGAACTGGATTTGGTTTGGTAATGATTGAGTTAGCGCCTTCAAGGCCATTTATGACATGTTTAGTGATTTGATATAGACTCGGATGTGGAATTATTGTAGTTACTTTTATTTTGCTTTGTTACTACATGTGGTATACTCACCATGTTTACTTTATGTATTTCTATTATTATTTGACCTCTAGTAAGTGTCAAGTCGACCCCTGGTCACTACTTCTTCGAGGTTAGACTAGATACTTATTAGGTACGTATTTTTCTCCGTACTCACGCTACACTTCTGCACTGAATATGCAGGTACTGAGATAGGTACTACCAGTGGTCACGCGGGCGCGTAGCCGATCATCTACGGAGACTTAGGGGTGAGCTGCTTGACTTGCTCCGATCCGCAGCACCAGAGTCTCCCTCTACCTTATTTATTATTTCTGTCTATTTCCTTTCAGACAGTAGATGTATTAGCTTTGTATATTCTCTAGATTGTTCATGCACTTATGGCACCGGATTTTGGGGACTTTTAGCATTTATGTATTGTTGTACTTATTATTACTATCATTGCAGTGGATGTATTTATCACACTGGCATTTTTTTGAGAAATGAGGATGTATAGTTGCATGAAGTCTTACTTATTTTGTTCTTTTAAAGGGAAAATTTTTATTTTAAATATTAAAAAAGGAGTAATTAAATTGTAGTTTCACTTGTGGCTTTCTTAACGGCGGCGTTAGATGCCATCACGACCTATTATGGGTTTTGGGTCGTGACAAATAAGGTCACATACATTATAAAGATAGGCAATTGATCGAAGATCGTGATTCAAATATTTCAACGTTGCAACTCTACCTAAATTAAATAGGTCTAATGTAAATAAGGACTCCAGTATCAATTGGATAACTTGAGACACCTAATCTTGAGACATGTTGGTACCACAAAGACCTTTTGGTGTTCGATTCTTTTCCGCATTTCTTCTTTGAACTTAAAGGTTGGTTATTTAGCCATACTATTTTTTAAATATATCTCACATATTTTTCTCAAATTTTGTATAATACCTCACACATATGCTTTGAATACTTATATCCTTTTTAGAATCTATCTTATATTATCTTATAATAAAAACAAAATTGTACTAAATAACGTGGCATACACGTGTAATGCACGTGACGAGGAACTAGTTATTATAAAAGTAGAAAGCGCATAATTTAAAAGTTAAGTTACATGAATGTCCTTCTAATTTATCTAAATACCCTAATAGTTAAATTGCACTTTTTACGTAGTTAAATACCTATTTATTAATTAAAAAAACTTACGAATAGACGCAAATTTAGACTCTATTTAGAAGAGAGCCGAAACGTTGCTCTTCTGCTACTATTTTACCAAACTGTCATTTCTTCTCAGTTTTTCGCTTTTCTACTTGATCATCAGATTTTCGGCGCTGTTACTATTTCGTTCTCCTGACTAAATCCTTGGCGAAATCTATCTTGGCGAAAACATTTTGCAAGTCCTCTTTTGTTTCCCATATATCGGATTCTAAATCTTCTTATATAATTTATCGTTGAAGTTAAATATTTCTGCCAAATTGTTATAATTTAGAGATGATTTAGAGATTAATTGACTTTGAATTTTTTTGGGCTTTGATTTCTCTATTGCCTTTTGGTTTAGCCGAGAATAATAAATTGGAGATTACAAATCGCTACTATTGGAGTTTTCTTGGTGCTGGCAAAGAGATATTTGGTCAGGTTTATACAATATGTGCATACTAACGCCTGTTTGATATAGATATTATTTAGACGACTTATGAGAATTTCAATTGTGATTCTTCCGCCAATAAGGAATTATACCAAAGTAATCTGACTTATGGCACTTGAGCAATATAAGGGAATCTAATAGTTAATTGTTTGACGACAAGATAAAGAACAAAAAGAGGATCAATAATCACAAAAAAATTCACAAAACTATTAGGACCTCTATATATATAATATCAAATTTGGCATCCAAAGGACCTTTTTTGCGCTTCAGTTCTGACGTAAATTGAGCTCCTCGGTCTGATATAATAGATACCGGCACACCATGAAGCCTAACAATCTCCTTGATATACAACTTCGCATAATCTTCAGCCGTGTAAGTTGTCTTAACTGGTAGAAAATGGGCAGATTTTGTAAGTCGATCAACTATCACCCAGATGGAGTCAAACTTATGATAAGAGCGAGGTAATCCAATAATGAAGTCCATATTAATCACCTCCCATTTGTAGGTCGGAATCTCTATATTCTGAATCAATCCACTGGGTTTCTGATGCTCGATCTTTACTTGTTGATAATTAGGACACTGGGCTACAAATTCTGCAATAGACTTCTTCATGTTATCCCACCAATACTGCTCCTTAACGTCATGATACATCTTTGTCGAGCCAGGATGGATAGAATATCGGGACTGGTGAATCTCAATCATAATCTTCTCTCGCAACCCTGCCACACTAGGTACACATAATCGGCCCTGGTATCTCAGTGTCCCATCTCCTCCGATCTTGAAAGCTGTAATCTTACACTGCTGAATTCCCTCTCTCAATCTTACTAAGGTAGGATCTTCATATTGCCGTGCTTTTACCTCGGCTACCAAAGATGATTCTGCTGTATTCTGTACAGTAACACCTCCGTCATCAGAGTCCAACAATCTGATTCTCATATTGGCCAGCTGGTGAAGCTCTTTGGTCAACCCTTGTCTACCTGCCTCAATATGTATTAAGCTTCCCATTGACTTACGGCTGAGAGCGTCTGCCACAACATTAGCTTTACCGGGATGGTACAATATCTCGACATCGTAGTCTTTCAGTAATTCAAGCCACCTACGCTGCCTCAAATTCAACTCCTTCTGCTTGAAGATGTATTGTAAACTCTTGTGATCTGTGTAGATGTCAACATGGACGCCGTATAAGTAGTGCCGCCATATCTTCAAAGCATATATTACTGCAGCCAATTCCAAATCATGAGTCGGGTAATTCTTTTCATGCTTCTTCAATTGTCTTGATGCATAAGCAATCACCTTCCCACGTTGCATCAATACGCACCCCAAACCTATACCTGAGGCATCACAATATACCACATAACCTTCTGTTCCTTCTGGGAGAGTGAGCACTGGCGCGGATGTCAATCGATTCTTTAGCTCCTGAAAACTATATTCACAAGAATCAGACCACTGGAACTTGGTAGCTTTCTGTGTTAACTTAGTCAATGGTGCTGATATAGAGGAAAACCCTTCTACAAACCGCCTATAATATCCTGCTAGCCCCAGGAAGCTGCGGACTTCTGATGGTGTTGTAGGTCTCGGCCAATTCTTCACTGCATCGATCTTCTGAGTGTCGACACTAATACCCTCATCAGATATCACATGGCCAAGGAATGCTACTGAGTTCAGCCAGAATTCACATTTAGAGAGCTTAGCATATAACTTATGATCCTGAAGGGTCTGTAATACTATCCGCAAGTGGCCCGCATGTTCCGCCTCCGAACGAGAATACACCAGAATGTCATCAATGAATACGATCACGAACACATCAAGATAGGGCCTGAATACACTATTCATGAGATCCATAAAAGCTGCTGGGGCATTTGTTAGCCCGAACGACATCACCAAGAACTCAAAATGCCCATATCTTGTCCGGAAGGCCGTCTTTGGAATATCCTTCTCCTTAACCCTCACCGGTCTTATATTAGGCGATAATGCTGATATTTGGTATATTTAATGTGTAATTTATAACTAAATCTAATACTTTCTGAATATATATATATATATATATATATATATATATATATATAAAATACACGTTGCAGAGAGACTAGTAAGAACTCAAAGAACAAACTAAAAATAGAGTAATTTGGTTCGCTTCGGAAATATTATTACAGAAAAGAAATTCACGTGTAAAGGTGAAAGGCATATTGATAGTTCCTCGTATAAGTATATTATATTCCACATTTTCAGAATTGTGTAACGTTGTTAAGAGTTCTATATGTTTGAAAACCAGAAAAGAAACAAGTTACAAAGCATGTCAAACTTATGATGATCCCTTTAAGAAACGACAATCAATATTCAGACAAGTTCACACTAAGCATAATTTCTCCACAAATTCACATGATGGAAAATCAGACCATCCAGCACAAGCAGCAGATTTCATTTTGTTGAATTCTATATGGTCATTATTGACTGTCCAGCATTATCAAAGTGCCATGAGAAGGGCCTTGTCCCCTTAGACCTCTCTTACGAAATTTGAAAGAATGACATGCAATTTTATATTTAAAATTGAAGATTAATCCTGAAAACAGGCACTCTACAAACGAAGAACACTACTCCTACCCATGCTCCATGCTAAAATGACAAGAGCGCATTAGTTTACATGATTCTTAAGATTGTCTTTCAACCCAAGAATCCGCACTCTAGCAATCGAGTTATTTGGTATATTACACAACCAACCTGATTATAGTAACTAACATCAGTTGGCCGCTTCTACATAATGACCAGTTTTCCGTCTATGCCGACTATAATCTGATACAAACCTGAAGGTGAGTCCACAACCCTCAACCTTGCACTTATATGGCCGCTCACCAGTATGCACACGCAAATGTTCAGTCCTTGCCCAGGCCCACTTGAATGTCATGGTGCAGCCTTTCCATGGACATCTGAGGGGCCTATCATTTTCATGAACGCGTTGATGAACCAGAGCATATTTGTGGGATGTAAATTTCTTCCCACATCCTTCAATGGGGCAACGATTACGTTTGTGCAGTTGCAGCTCTACCTTTGTTTGGAAACTCATCCGGCAGCCTTCCAGGTCACACCTGTGAGTCCCCTTCCTCTGTTCTTTCTTATCCTTGTGAGTGATGGAACTAGGTAAAGACGTCTTCACCTTCTTCCCCATTGGTTTATCCTCAAGAGGTTCCTTAGTATCAACTCTGCTCCCAAGAACATTCTTCCTAGCCCGTGGCCTTAAACCTTCACATGGGCTTTTAACAAAGCCACCAATGCTACATCCATCATATGTTAGGAGTTCTAGCTCACGCCTTCTTTTGCCACCACTTTTTGCGATTGGCCTAGACACTATTGGAGAAGTATCATCATTTGACTCTTTCTTATGCCTCTCAGAGATATTATCACCACTCTGTGAGTGTTTAGGACTCGATGTCTCTCTCGTCACTTTGAGACTTCCTGCTGAGGCGGAAGCTTCTTCTACTGGTGTGACATGGTCAGAGACAGCTATACCTTGATCTGCATTATCAATTTGGATTTTTTGCTCCACAGAGTTGTCCGAAATCTCATTATCAGATGCCTCGCTACCTGAGCCAGATTGTTCTGGAGATTGATCCTCAATCTGCTCATCACAACTTCTTGAAGGACCATCAGTGCAAGATCCTGAGGAGTTGACAGGCACGGGAGATCTGGTCATAATAGCTTTATCAGCCTCTCCATGATGATCTATTTCAAAATCTGCTTCCGTCGGATGAGCAGACTTATTTCTGATGCCAGATTCTATCATATCCTGATCCTCCCTCAAATTTTCATTATTTGCAGTACTCCGAACCACAGGTATGGTTGTACATGCAGGAGTATTCACATGAGCTACCTCAGTGTCTCCACTAATCTCTGGAGCCGTGGTCTTATGCTCTGCATGGCGATTGTTTGAATTTGTATGACAAGTTTTTTCCTCCATTGAAAACTTCTCAGTAGTACAAATTTCAGCCTGGGCCTCATTGAATTCCACCATTATAGAAGAGGTGACAAGTAAATCTGCTTCTTGTGATACAAGGAGATTTCCATTTTGATCTCTATTTACCAAAAGCATCTCATGTTCATGATGCAGTCCTGGTTTCCCCTCAGGAGCAGCAAAAAACCTTTCCCCTGAAGAAGCCGTGCCTGCATTTTCATCCCTGATGAGAGTACTACTTCCAAATGTTTTTGCATCTGTAAGCAAAACTTCCTCCGTCAAACCATTAAAAGGATCCACAAAAGCCCTAGTGACCTCCGCACAACTACAAGCCTTAGACTTGTATTTTTTCCTGGAATACCGGATGGTTATATTCCCCTTTCTGGTATTCTGCCTGCCCACTATAGATCCTGAATCAAGTACCTTCTCTATTTGAACATTTGCGAATGCTGGACTTTCTGTTGAATTATTAGACTTCCTCTTTGAGCGTACTTTTCTGGACTGCCACTTGAGACTCGAGGATTCTGAACTAAGAGTTGAATCAGAGAACAATCCACCCAAAGTCAATGCATGTTTTAACTTCTTAAGTGGACAATTCTTTTGCACCTTCACACAGTGCCTTAAATTGATATTTAATTTCAATGTCCAATCTTCTGTACATTTGTCTTGTTCTTCATCCACGATTGCAAGATCAATCAACGAAAGATGTCCTTGAGATGCATTAGCCAGCGAAATCTCATTATATTTGAATGACGTGCCAATTTCCTCTGCAACAATTGTGGCATGTGATCTGATTTTCTGAAAGTCTACATGAAATCAAAAGTTGCAACAAACATTTTAATACGCCAAGAACTAGCAAAAAAAATGAAAACAGATACACTTTAGTAGCCTTTTTTTTGGGTATTGTCATCAATTAGACAATTCAAATGATGGTGTACATGAGAAACGTTACCTGAATGGCAGATCACAAGAACATTTGCTCCACCTTTAGTATGCAGAAGTTCTTCAGTCTGAATTGCATGCTCAAGGCAAAATATCCGTGGTCTCACAGAACTTGTACAAAAATCCCATTCCTTCTGAAGCTCAATTTTTGAAGTCAGAGCTGCATTATCTGTATGTGATGGATTATGAGACTGTGATGTTTGACCCTCATGTGGAGTAACTGCAGATTCACTTGGCTGGGAAGACAAAGATACTTCATCATGGTTTAGGTAATGCCCACCATTTCTTTCCATTCTGTCAACTGCATGAAGAGGAAATTCAGTATTCCACAAGCAAGTCATTCTGACAAATTTGCAATACGTGAATGCTCCCAAAATAGTTAGTTAAGTGAGAATTAACTAGATAGATCGTAGTGTGCAACAACCTGGTCAAATAATGTTAAACTTTGGTGTTACATCATACCAAGTGCCCAGATTGTTAAATAAGATGGACCTTGGGCCTAAACAAACCCCAAAAACCAGCTCATCAGGTGAATATTACCCAAGACCATATAAGAAAACAATAGTCCCTTCTCTCAACCGATGTGGGATAACATAATATGGGGGCCAGTACTGGGTAAACCAAGAATACAGATGGATCTGGCTATGATACCAAAATAAAATGGACCTTGAGCTAGGCACACACTTCAGCACAGTTATATACCTTTAGGCACAGAGCATGGTCAACCAGTTGGTTGACGGACAATTAACTTGATAAATTATAGCGGGTAACAATCTGGTCAAATGATGTTAAACTTTCTCTTACATTATACCAGGTGTCCAGATATATACCTTTAGGCACAGAGCAGCAAACTGTACACTTGTCACCATGAAATGCTTTAACTTAAAAAAATGTGAAAACAACTACTTCCATCCAGTGATACAGCTGTCTATTCATTGGAACCAGCTCAACTAAGACTAACCTATTAAAGGTGACTTAAAAAGAGGAGTGAAAAATGATAGAACATCTGCTGATTGGCCATGCCGCTAAAGGTGAACTAATATTCCCAGAGCGTACCCTAACCCAATGAGTGGGCCAGCATATGAAGATACGTGTATCTTATTACTCCAGGCAGAAATGAAAGTTATAAATCAACGGCTGGAGTTCGTAAACAAACTCAAAGGAAACTCATTACATCATCTTCAGACTCGATAATTTAAAGGATTAGATCTTTAAACATCTGAATGGTGCACAATTAAGATACTTTGATCAGCTTAGAAATGTATTGGTAGTTAGTTAGCAACCACTAACAGCAGCGACAAACTGAAGCAATTCTTTTCTTTGTTCTCTTCTTTTTCTATCAGTAAAAGTTCTCTCGTTTCTTTTTAGCAGTATTCAGCTGAAACAGAAAATAATGATAGAAAGATTAGGGATACATTCTTTGCACCAAAAAAGAAGAAGATCAGAAGAACTCAGTACTGTTGTGTTCAAGGAGTTCGGATTATTTCTCACATGTTGATCAGACACAGGAAGCTTCACAAATCAATTTGCAGAACTTTTTACAAGTAATAAAAGCAGGGCATTTAATAATGATAACAGACAAACTCGGCACCAGGAAAATTAGTTATAAAGGGTCTCCTACCTCTATTATAGTCCTCAATCATGCCCCTAAGATCTGAATGGCAATCCGACTCCACATGTTTCACCGCTCCAGAATCTTGTTTATTCTGAAAATCCTCTGGGAAAAGGTGTTCCGCAGCCTTTTTCGATGGTTGCACCAGAGTCATAAATGGAAAACCAAGAATCCCACAAGCTATACAGGGTAATGTCCCCGAATCGATTTCAAAGTCACATGACACATCATCATCCACATAGAAGTCACTGTAATTATCCATGTATAAGCTCATCTGGTCTAATAGATCCTGACTATCGATACTGTCAGACTGATCATTCCCTCTAGAAGCATCCACACTAGCATGCTTGTGCAGTTCATATTCTTTACCTGAAGACGGCAGTATATCCACATCCCACAACACTGCATTGTCAGAAAAGCTTTTCTGAAGCAAGACTTTTACCAGGTCATTCTCCTTTTCTATATCTTCCAGGAAGGCTTTCTTTACCAGAAGCTCCTTTTCTTCCTTCTGACGATCTCTCAGACGAGAGGTTCGCACCCCAGGTAGCAAGGACCTTGGCACACTGTCATCCAGAAAGACAAAAGTAAAGAAACCAAAAGACATTTATAAGCTTATCAAAATGTCAAAGGAAACATAACCATACAATATTCGTGAGCCTATGTCCCCCTAGACTTAGGTTTTTCATGATTCTTTAACCTGAATGACGGGAAAAAGCAACAGAGTGGAGTACAATCGAGCTGGGATATCCCTGTATCACACATTAACTATCCGGCTTAGTTTCTCAAAAGTTATCCCATTCCACTGCCCATTATATTCGCCATTCCAGGAACAGAAGCAAACAATAGCAACTTTCACCTTTTAAAGTAACAAAAAAGGTATACCTTAACCTCATTTACCCACATAACTTTAAACAGATGTCTAAAATTCCAAATCTGACGTGGGTAATGTATCGTACACATGGAAAACCAGATTTGTACAGCTGGAAAAAGGTTCTTAAAATCCAGATCAATAAAAGACAAATTAAGATGACGCCTATAAATTTTCAATCCGAGAACACAAAAGAAACGTATAATTCTCGTCTCCTAGTATGTTGGGCTGATCCACAAATGCAACAAGAGCAGATGAGCAGACCTTGAAACAAAAGACATTGTCAACAGATAAAGCAACTGCTGATGAGATAGCATCGGCAGATAGTTCATGGCAGCTCGACGAACAGCAGCTTCTTTGGCTACTGTAAGCCACTGTGGAGTACCGAAGTTGGCAGCCTCGCCACAATTGAAGCCTGCATTTAAAGTGAATATTTGGAAACCAGGATTAAAAAGTTAAAACTCATGTGTTTGCCAATACAACATGTTTCACTTCATACTGCACCACTTAACACAAGAATTTGGGAGGAGAGGCAAAATAAAATAAAGCTGGCAATCAACTAGAGTAAAGGATCCAGACACACAAGCAACTGAAACAGAATTTCTTTTATATAATTCAAAAATTTTATTGGATATCTTACCCAAGTCTGTGTCATCTTTACATGTGTGTATGCTATTAAGCTCCCAAAAATTCCATCCGGCCATCTATACAGGAATGAATGTTTTCATTCCATCAAAATACAACATAATTAGTACTTCCCTTATAAATTTCAGTATTTCTTTAAAACTTCTATGATTCTTTACTCACCAAATTGTCCAAAACAAGCAAATAGGAACTGTCTTTCACAGCACCTTTTTACTCACCAAATTGTCCAAAACAAGCAAATAGGAACTGTCTTTCACAGCACCTTTTTCCTTGCCTCCATCCTCCAAGTTTGTCATGGCTTTCTTGGAAGATAACCAAACCAAATATTGAATATCTTAAGGCCACAATTTGTTCCAAAGTTGCAATATATACTTCGTAATGTAATAAAAAGTTGCTGCATCTTATACATGCAAGACCAATTTACGACCACTTGTTTTCTTTTCCTCAAGGTAGGATTGTGACCCACAATGCACACCAGCAAAGAGCATTATTAGTGCTCTAGTTTCCATATTAACTTCCATGTGCTTGAAATCACCTCCATTGATCAAGCGATTGTAGCATGTTTACCCAGAAAAAATTTAGTCCCTGTCCCTCTCATGTTATCACGTCATCCCCCCCTAATTGTATATGCTATATCTATGTATATTCTAAACTAAACCTTCCACTTCATCCCTTTCTCAATCCTGAACAGCCCTTCTAAAAGACAGATTTTCAAGGAACTCATTCCCGTTTTTTTCTAATTATTTCGGCTACTTTGGCGTCCTTGACCATAGTTACAGTGAATGCGCTACGGAATTCAAGAACATTTGGCCTCTACACCATGTATTTAGCCACAAGAATCTTATTTCCTATTTTCCACTGTGATTCTCTTTTGTGAATCTAATGAATGTTTAAAAACAGTTTTCCTTTCCCCTCATGAATTTCTTCCACACGCTTGCACCAAATCAAGAATTGGCTACTTTTATGACGGTTGGTTGCTGCCCTACCACTAACCTTCCTCCTTTATCCGGGTTTAGGACAACAATGTGAGCAAGCTCACACGGCAATTTATCGAGAGGGAACGAGGTATATTTAAAATCATATGTAGGGAAGTTGTCCCGAAAGACCTACAATTTCTTGGTCTCTACAACATGTATTAAGCCACAAAAGAATCTTATTTCCTATTTTCCACTGTGACTCTAAATTGTGAATCTAATGAATCTTAAAAACTATTTTCCTTTCCGCTCATGAATATCTTCCACACGCTTATACCATATCAAGAATTGGCTAGTTTTATGATGGTTGGTTGTCAACCCTACACAATCATTCTCCTTTATTCGGGCTTAGGACGACAATGTGAACAAGCTCATACGGTGATTTCTCAAGAGAGGACGCAGTGTTGTGAAAAGCAAAGTGCAGTTTGTCGTTTCTGTGTTGTGAAGCATAGCAGGTGATATAAAGCGTGCGCTTCTGCCAAAAAAGCGAGAAGCGACAGTAGCGACAGAAGCGAGCACTTTGGTATATTAAGTGGCTGCCAACGTTAAAAATAAAAAAGCTCTTTTTTCAAAACATTATCGAGCAGCAGAGAAAAACAGGCGACTAGAGATCCCATTTTCTGCACTTTTCAAGTTCAAATTCATCAAGTTCTTCTTCTTCTTCTTCTTTCGTCTCAAAATAGCAGCGAAATGCTGCCAACTTTCTTTTTCCTTCAGTTCTTCATTTTCTCATTCTCTTCTTCTTCTTCTTCTTCTTCTTCTTCTTTTTCTTTCACTCTTTCAGTCTTAAATTGCAGCGAAATGCTGACCAATTTTTTTCTTACTTACTGCCAATTTCCTTCGGTTCTTCTTTTCCTTCAGTATTTATTTTAATATTTTTTTTAAAATTCCGCTTCACTTCAAAAAAGCGAGCGCTTCGCTTCTTGCTTCACGCTTTAAGCGAAAATGGGTTTGTCGTTTTCCTCGCTTCACGCTGTTCACAACACTGAGAGGATGAGATAGACCTAAAATCACATGGAAGAAAGTTGTATCGAAAAGACCGATGATTTCTTGGAAGCCATGCAGAGTTGCAAACTTTGTGTAAAATAAGGTACAATAAAAGAAAAAGATCTATATAGGCAATACAAATTAATTGGGAATATTGATTTACTCATGTTAATACGTGTACCTTTTCCCCACTTATAGGAATACACTAGGGTTGTAGTTGTTGTTGCAATACGTGTACTTTAAATCCTATACTTTCTAGGAGTCATTTAGTCCTATCGGAGATTTTAATGACACTAGAAAATATAAATAACTTTTTTATTTTGTATAAGGTTGGCTTGAGATGAATTTAAATGGAAAAATATGGTTAGCAAAGATTCATATAGCTACTCAATTTGTTTAAGATTAGGGGTTATTGTTATCGTTGTTGCTTATAGTATATAAGGTTGTAACTTCTTCCTAAAGCCAATAATGCTCATGGTATCCATATGTTGTACACAGTGGCGGACGCACGTGGTGGCAAGCGGGTTCAACTGAACCCGCTTCATCAAAAAATAATACTGTGTATATGTATAAATTAGGATTAAACCTGCGTAAATTTTGTATAAATATTTTATTTAAACCCACTTGACAACTATTATTTTACGACTAAAGTTATGTACTTCTAAGATTGAACCCGCTTGCAAAAAATCCTGGGTCCGCCACTGGTTGTACACATCACCTCTTACATGGTACATACTTATTTCATTTGTGAATCTGTCTAATCACTTTCTCAAAACGGCTTGATTGATTATAGAATTTGCATTCATGGAAACCTCATTCTCCTATTGGTAGCATACTAGCATCACCATCTCCATCCTATCAAGCATACTTCTCGTTCATGTTTGCTCCATGCCGCCATCTCATAAAGTTATCCAACAGTTTTTCCTAGCTTCTTAATAATTGACGATTGGATGAGAGACACATAAATTATGTTTATACGTTGCATGTTTGATAGGGCCAATTTTATGAGAGTAACCTTCACATTTTCAGTTAAATTTGTTAAGCCACTATGTTCAATTAGAATCACTGCCTTTCACACTCTCTCTCTCTTAACTTACCATTAGCGAAGAACCAAGACCGACGTATCTCTCCATCAACGCCGGTGACCACAGATACGGGTTTCTCTCCTCCTGTCTCCCCCCCCCCCCTCGTCTGTTTCTTTCTCCTTCTTCTTTTCCCTCCTGTTGCCGCTCCATCATGTCCTTCTCTCTCCCACCTCTGTTTTCCCTCTTGCTGGTGGAAGTCCGGCGACGAGACTGTCGGCGCCGACGGCGGTCCGCCTTTGTTTTCCCTCTTCCCCCTTTCTCGGCTGCTTCTTTCTCTGTCTCTCCCCCCCCCCCCCTCCCACTCTCTTTCTAGTGTGTGGGTGTAAAAGGTAGCAGATTCCCGGTGACCTAGCCATAGCCCGAACCGCGCGTAGACTGTCAAGGCAAGATCGACGGGTTACAGTGCCTTCGGCCAGCCTCCAGCCAACCAGGTTCTATCGTCTTTTTTCCTGTTCTGTTCTAGTTTTGGATATTGGTCAACACTGTTATTCATCTGTTGTGTTAATTCTTCTGTTGTTTAGTGATTTTTTTGGGGAGTCTTCTTGTGGTTATATTCTTGCTTAGTTATTTTACCATTCGTGTTCTTCTTGTTGAGACTGAGTAGGATTTTTATTCTGTTATTAATCATTTCTACTGAGTATTCTGGATTAAATTGCATTGACTTTATTTCCCATTTTTGGTTGTATCCCTTTATTTAGGTACTTCTATAAATCGTGTTTTATTTAAATTAGGAGTATTGTAGTAATTAGAGACTTGTAACTTGGGCTATAGTGGCTGTGGTGAATAATGGTAGAGTAAGGTCATGTCCTCGAGTGGGGCAGGGGGTGGGGGCAAGGGTAGTAACGGGGGTAAGGGAACCTCTAGGTTGAGAATTGGATCCTGGAACATTAGGACTTTGACGGGGACGTCTATAGAGTTAGCGAGGATTCTCCGGAAAAGGAAAGTCAACATAGCTTGTGTCCAGGAAACTAGATGGGTAGGGACTAGGGTTCGGGAGGCAGACGGATTTAAGTTGTGGTACTCACGGGGGGAATGGGTTAGGCATACTAGATGATAGGAAACATAGAGAGCTAGTGGTAAAGGTTAGGAGGGTGAACGACAGGCTGATGGCTATTAAAATAGTTGTGGGAGGGCTTATTTTGAACATTATTAGTGATTACGCGCCTCAAGTGAGTTTGGACGAGGAGGTTAAAAGGCGTTTTTAGGAGGACTTGGATGGGTTGGTGCGGGGAACTCCGCACACCGAGACGCGTATCATAGGAGGAGATTTTAATGGCCACATTGGGACGTCGTCTGGGGTTTACGAAGGGCTACATGGCGGCTTTGGTTTTGGAGACAGAAACGTAGGAGGAACTTCAGTTTGGGAGTGTGCTTGCATTTGATTTGGTGATTGCTAACTCGTGTTTTCCCAAGAAGGAGGAGCACCTGGTCACCTTCCAAAGTATGGTGGCCAAAACCCAAATTGATTACATCCTACTTAGGAGGTGTGATAGAGGTTTATGCACGGATTGCAAGGTCATCCCAAGTGAGAATCTCACGACGCAACATAGGCTATTGGTTATGGATTTGGCGATCATGCGGACAAGGAAAAACAGGGTACTGTAAGGTCTCCTAGGATCAGGTGGAGTGCCTTGACTAAGGACAAAGCTTAGGACTTGGGGGAGAAGCTACTGGCTATGGGGGCTCGGAGGAGTAGTGGGGAAGCGATGTGCATGTGGACTATGACAGCGAGTTGTATTAGAGAAGTTGCGAGAGAGGTGTTAGAGGTCTCAAAGGGTTTCTCTAGTGGCCGCAGGGGGGACTGGTGGTGGAATGAATAGGTCCAAGAAAAAATGGAAGCCAAGAAGGCGGCATATGTGAAGCTAACAGAAAGCATAGATGAGGCGGAGAAGAGAGCCAATATGGAGTGGTACAAGGAAGCTAAGGAGGCGAAGTTAGCAGTTACTGCGGCTAAAACCACAGCGTTTGAACGTCTGTATGAAGATTGAAGAGCTTGGGGAGAAAGGCGGGGATAAGAAGCTGTACATGCTGGCCAAAGTGAGAGAAAAAAAGGCTCGTGACCTGGATCAAGTGAGGTGTATAAAAGACGAGGAGGGTGGAGTTTTGATGGATGAGGCACAGATTAGGCGGAGATGGCAACCATACTTCCATAAACTTTTGAATGAAGTAGAGGATAAAAACATCGTGTTGGGTGATTTGGAGCACTCCGGAAGTCATCGGGATTTTGGGTACTGTAGACGCATTAGAGTAGGGGAGGTCGAGAGGGTAATGCAAAGGATGAGCAGGGGTAGAGCGACCGGGCCAGACAAAATCCCTATAGAATTCTGGAAGAGTGCGGGTAAGGCAGGCTTGGAATGACTCTCTAGGTTGTTTAACGTTATTATTAGGACGAAAAAGATGCTTGAAGAGTGGAGGTGGAGTACAATGGTTCCGTTGTATAAGAACAAGGGTGATATCCAGAATTGCAACAACTATAGGGGTATCAAGTTGCTAAGCCATACGATGAAAGTTTGGAAGAGGGTGGTAGAAGGGAGGGTGAGGAGAAGTGTGTCTATTTCAGAGAACCGGTTCGATTTCATGCCGGGTCGTTCGACTACAGAAGCAATTCATCTGGTGAGAAGATTGGTAGAGCAATATAGGACAATGAAGAAGGACTTGCATATGGAGTTCATTGATCTAGAGAAAGCATACGACAAAGTCCCGAGAGAAGTACTATGGAGGTGTTTGGAGGCTAAAGGTATGCTTGTAGCGTACATTAGGGTGATTAAGGACATATATGATGGAACTAAGACATGGGTGAGGGTAGCTGGAGGTAGGGGTGGCAAATGAATTGGAGGCTAGTTTCTGGTCTGTTGTGTGATGAGAATGTACCACTAAAACATAAAGGTAAGTTCTACAAAGTAGTGGTTAGACCGACTATGTTGTATGGGGTAGAGTGTTGGCTGGTAACGAACTCGCATGTCCAGAAGATGAAAGTAGCGGAGATGAGGATGTTGAGATGGATGTGTGGGCATACAAGGTTTGATAAGATTAGGAATGAATTCATTCGGGATAAGGTGGGTGTGGCCCCCGTGAAGGATAAGATGCGAGAGACGAGGCTGAGATGGTTCGGACATGTTAAGAGGAGAAGCACAGAAGCCTCGGTTAGGAGGTGTGAGAGGTTAGCCTTGGGGGTATGAGGAAGGTTAGAGGTAGGCCAAAGAAGTCGTGGGAGAGGTGATTAGGCGGGACATGGCGCAGCTGGAGCTGACTGAGGACATGACCCTTGATAGGAGGGTGTGGAGGTCGAGGATTAGGACAGTAGGCTAGTAGGTATTCGAGTGTTTCCCCCTACACTCTCAGTCCGATAGCTTTAGTATTAGTATGTTGTATTTTATTCTTAGATTGTTATTACTATCTAGCGTATAATTGTTCGATAGCATTAGTATTAGTATGTTGTCTTCTATTCTTAGATTGTTATTACTACCCAGCGTATAATTGTTGTTTTGACTACGGTTTTCTTCTTTTATCTTGTTGTTATTAATACTTACTGCCTTCACTTCCTTTATTTAGCCGAGGGTCTATTGGAAACAGTCTCTCTGCCCTTCCAAGGTAGGGGTAAGGCTGCGTACATCTTACCCTCCCCAGACCCCACTTGTGGGAATTTACTGGGTTTGTTGTTGTTATTGCTGTTGTACTATGTTCAATTAGAATCGATAGAAGGCGAGTAGGATTGATGTGAGGCTGTAGGAAAGTATACATCTGACAGTCTGGGAGCAAACTCCATGGTAATATAACGTCCATTGACACAGCTACCATCTAGGAGTGAGAGACAATTTAGAATCCACTTTATCTACGAACAAGGAGATTATAGGTAATGCAACTATGAAATTTTATGGAAAGTTTAATCCTAGCATACGATGAATGCTTACGCCATGATTAAGAACCATGCACCAAGATGATGATTGTGAATGTTTCCCTAGAAAACCAAAAACCACAAACTTCTGTACTTTAATAACTATATCGGGTTGTCTTTCCCTTCAAAACACTTTGAATTCCTTCTCCCCATAATACCCAACAAACACAAGCTGGAACTGTGCTCCATACTCTTTTCAGGGACTTTCTTATACCACCACAGCCTAACAACAAAATTTTCACTAAACAAGGCATTACAAACGTCAAATTGAACAGATTAAAAAAATGCTCCATAGTTGTCTTGCGGCTGTACAGTGTATAAAAAATGGTTGTTGCTCTCTTCCTCCTTGTTACACATATAACACCTAATGCACATCACCATCCCCCCATCGCTTCAAGTTCCTTTGAGTAAGACAAGCATCATGCATGAGCAGACATTTCATCAGAAGCTTTGATTATGTACTTTCAAGTTCTTAATTCCAAGTCCACCTCTTCTTTTATCTTGTACCACTCTCTTCCATTTCACCAAACGAAATGCTCTTTTTTCCTCGTTTCTGTTCCACCAAAAATTCCTTCTGATTTTATCCAATTTCTTCTTTACACTAATCGTCTTAAGAAATAAAGACATAAGATAGGTCGGCAGAGCATCCCAACACTATTAATGAATAATTGAATATCATCCTACCTCCAAAAGACAGGTATTGTCTTTTCCAAGTAGTAGGTTTCTTTTCAAATCTTTCTTCAATCTTTTGCCACACAGGTTTAGCCTTGTATCTAGCTCCTAATGGCATACCCAGGTATGTCGTGGGAAGCTTACCTATTAGACATCCAGTTCTCGCCCAATCTTCTTAAGTCCTCCACATTATTAACAGGAAATAATGAACTCTTCCCTGGGTTAATTTTTAGCCCATAGATAGCTTTATACAGTAGCAAGATACCCCTCAAGTACCTGAGTTGATTCTCCTCAGCCCCACAAAATATAAGTGTGTCATCAACATAACGAATATGAGAAACCTCCACTCTGTTGAGGCCCCCTAGCCCGGCAGTAAAATCTTTGATCCAATTCCTAAACCTAGCTTTGCAAAGCATAAGATTAAGGCCCTCCATAGCTAGGATGAATAAGAAGGGAGACAGTGGGTCCCCCTGTAAGCCCCTGTATAAGGAGAAAAAAAAGGTTCTGGACTCCCATACACAATCACAGAGAACTTTACACATGAAATACACCAATCCATCCGCCCAATCCACTTTTCTCCGAACCCATCTCTTTTAAAAGATTAAGCAAGTATGACCAATTGACGTGATCAAAAGCTTTTTCAATGTCCAACTTGCACATATTCCAGCTTCATTTTTCCCAAGGAGAATAGGAAATCGATGCGTAGGAACATGTCATCAGCATGAAAAAAAGCTAGAAATGCGACTAATACCTCGTAGTTACTGGTTGAAGAGCAGGAGAAACAAGCGAGATACAAGAATCTAAAACACACTAAAACATGATCATTTACTTCGACATAATCTAAGGTTTTTCAAACATTGTTATATCTCATACAATAATTCCTTAACCGTTTCATTGTTCGATGAGAATGGATAATAAGCTCGATAGACTGACATTAGGGGACATAAATACAAGTAACCTAAGTTACTCGGACACGAGTGCGGGTGTCCGACACGGGTGCAGATCTAGAGGTCGGATCCTTTGAGATGTAAATTCTAAGATTCGAGGATAAGGATCCTAGTACGGATACGGGTGCAGCGATCTGGCTAAAAATACTTTAAAAATATAAAAAAATATCTCTAATTATGAGAAATTTTGTGGAATACTTACGTATAACTTGTAAAGTGTGGATTTCTTGTTGGTTGTCAAGTTGTAGATAAGCAAAGGATTGATTTCTATGATAAGGTATGCTATTTTCTTCAAATATACCCTAGTTTTGGTTCTGATTTCATGAATCAAATTGTATCTTGTCTTGAATTTTTTTGTTCATCATGGACAAAGTACCCAAAATTGTTTGACCAAATCCGGTACGGATCCTATACCCACACCCATACTAGTGTCGTGTCGACACGGGTGCAGCACCTAAATTGCCATGTCGGAGCAACTTAGCAAGTAACGCATGATGAAGGATGTCTCAAATCCACTGTCTATGGGAACAGAAAGATAGACATACATTATGTTGGTATGCAGACGCTCCACTAAGGAGGTGTGAGAGGTTGACATTGGAGGGCCTTAGGAGAGTAGAGGTAGGCCGAAGAAGAATTGGGGTGAGGTGATTAGGCATGACATGGCGCAGCTACAGCTGACCGAGGACATGACCCGTGATAGGAAGGTGTGGAGGTCGAAGATTAGGATAGTAGGTTAGGTAGTCTAGATTATTCATACCGGTAGTGTTAGTATGTACTCTCGCATTTGGTTGGTAGTAGGCTTATTTGAATACCTGTGTCTGTCTTTTTTTTTTTTTTACATTTCGATCATCTTACTATCTTGTTGTGTATGCTGCTTTTACATGATTTTTCGGTGTTGTCCCGTCTTGTTTCTTGTTATTATTGTGGTACCTATGCTTGCCTGAGCCGAGGGTCTATTGGAAACAGCCTCTCTTCCTCCACAAAGGTAGGGGTAAGGTCTGCGTACATACTACTCTCCCCAAACCCCACTATGTGGGATTATACTGGGTATGTTGTTGTTGTTGTTATGTTGGTATGCTTGCCATGATCGAATTTACAAGAGTACCCTTTTTCGCTTTAGACAAGTTTTGTTCTCATGCCTCCAATAATTTCTCAACTTTATTAGGTTCGACTTAGCGGTTTCAAACATTTTGTATAAAACTAAAAATATGGTAGATAAAATTATACTAACATTGTTTTTTGTAAAGAAACCTGACAACTGATTAGATGATGAAGAGACTAGCTCTGAACCGCCAATGAAAGAATGATTCAGGTAAAATTATCCAAACTAGACCTTGTTTGAATTTCTTTCTCCAAGCAAAAGTCCTAAGTACTTTATGGGTAGTGGCCACCTTGCACCCACATACTATAACTAACTTATAGATGTATTAAGCTTACCTAACTAAGATAATCTTGAATATTCTCATATTGACTTCCAACCCAAAAACCACAAACACCATAAAAATATTCTAAACGAAAAACGGATCTGTCTCTTCTTTCGTTCATAGAAGATCAACACATCATCTCCAAACAAAAGATGTAATATTTCATTATTTCCACTATTACCGTTTCAAAAATATATATTTCATTATTTTCCTTCTCTCCCCCAAAATGTTCTCCCTTGTTATAGTATCATCTAAGAGATTTTTGAGTAACTTTCAACACAATAAGGAAAAGAGTTGGGGATACCAGATCTCCTTGTCTAGTTTAGACCCTTTCTACTACACAAAGATCCAAAAAGAATTCCATCAAACATACGGTAGATAAAAACTCAATCCTCAAATATAAATTTCCCCAAAGCCCATTTCAGATAAAAAAAGATAGTGAAATGTCCTTTGTGCTGAAGTTTATAATACTTGTTACCATTCTCAAAGAAAAAGGATAGGAAAAGGTGCCCGGCTTTTTCAACGTCCAACTCGTAGAAGATCCTAGTTTTTGCTTCTCAGTCTCAAACCCACAGTCTCATTAGCAATGATCACAAAATCCTTATATTAAATGTTTTTCTCCCATCCTCCCCAAATGCATTTTGAGTGTTGAAAATGAAATTACCCATCAATAGTTTCAACCCTTCTAAAAGTACATTTACCCTAATTTTGTAGACTTCTCGCCAAGTTAATGGACCTAAAAATCCTTATATGATGCTCCTCCCATTTTCATAAGTAAGACTACGACGAATAATTAGGCTCTTTTCAGAATGGAAATGATTTATTCCGTGACCTCTCTACTCACCACCTGCCAACATTTTTGAAAAAGCTACAGTGAACTGATCCGACTCATGGGCTTAACACCCCAAATTGTCTTTCATCACTTGTACCATTTTATCTTCCCAAAAGTTCTCCGAATCCCATCACTCTGGAACCATACTTCTCATACCGAAAAAATATAACGCGTCTAGCATCTATCAAACTTTCTCCTCTTTCTTCTTAATAATCACTTTCTCCTTATTTTCTAAAACATGCAACTGAGTTGGAGTAAGTATCTTTTCCTCAAAACGCTGAATATCTTTAAATATTTTGTGAAACTCTCCTTCAATATCATAACCTTTTTTATTCATGCAGGAAAAAGAAGGGAACTTGTTGCTTCTGTCTTCTCTAAATAGATTTCTTCAATTTTACTCAAAAAAAAAATTATGATAGCTCCATTCACGACTGTGGTTTGATTAGCTTTTGAAGGAAGGTTGATATTTTCAAAAGAATGGCTAGAAGGATGTATCTTAGATTTTCTTCAAATTGACCCATTCTAACATTGCCCATTCTTCTCTTCCTCGTAACACTTTCAATTATAAGTTTCATTTGATGCCACTCTATGAAACTATAAGCTAAGTTGCTCGAATACTAGTGCGGGTGTCCGACACGGGTGCGGATCTAGAGGTCGGATCCTTCGAGATGTAAATTCTAAGATTTGGGGATACGGATCCTAGTACAGATACGTGTGCGGGGATCTGGCTAAGAATACTTAAAAATATACAAATATCACTAATTATGAGAAATTTTGTGGAATAGTTACGTATAGCTTGTAAAGAGTGGATTTCTTTTTTATTCTCAAGTTGTAAATAAGTAACAGATTGATTTCCTAGATAAGGTATGTTATTTTCTTCAAATTTACCCTAGTTTTAGTTCTGATTTCGGGAATCAAATTGCATCTCGTCTCGAATTTTTCCGTCCGTCGTGATTAAAGTGCCCAAAATCGTTTGACCAGATCCGGTATGGATACCATACCACACCCACACTAGTGTGGTGTCGACACAGGTGCGGAACCTAAATTGTCGTGTCGGAGCAACTTAGACTATAAGTTCTACGAGCATTGGACATTAATGAAAAACTTAGTTCCTCGTCCCCTTCCATAGGCAACTAATTTGAGACTTTTGCTTCCTCTTTTCTGCTACCAATCCCGCTTTCGAAATTGTCTTTGAATTCCAATCCCCCCTCCCCCCTCCCCTCCCCTTCTATTTGCAGCTATGATTTTCAAGTCAACTCACGCACATCTCAACTAATCTAACGGGTTCCCACCTCTTTTTCGTCAAGATATCACGCTAATCTTTCTTCTGCAAAATGCAGTTAGTTCCTAGAAGAAAGCCGATTTACTTGTCTTCATTCTACCAAACACACATCTCACTTCCATATCTTTAAATCATATTTCAATAGTCTTAACTTCTTGACCTCTGAAACTTGGGTCACCTTCCCATGAACTGCTATCTCATTGTGCCCTCACCATCACCCTGAGACCTTCATACAGAACCCACATGTTCTTAAACCTAACAAGATTTGTTTTCCTAAATCATTTGTAGATAGAGAAAATTGTTAATTGTGAATTGGAGATCTCTAATGTGGAACTACAAGCATAAACTCATATGTCAAAATAGACCGAGAAACATATATATTTTACATATCGGAGAGTAAGACTGAATACATGCACTGCAAGTTTAATCAGCATAAGAAGGGCGAAGTTGAGGTGAGACTAGTTGGGATTGCGGAGCCAAAATGCAAACAATTTAAATATCTAGACTCGTTATTTTAAGAGAATGAAATGATAGATTAAGACATTACTCATAGGATAAAAATCGAATGGTTGAAATAGAGAAATGCTACTGGGGTATTATGTGATAGAAGGATCCCTACCAAACCAAACAGTAAGTTTTATATAGCAGCTACAAGACCAGTAATGTTATATGGTAGTGAAAGTTCGGCTGCCAAAGTCCAACATGTCCACAAGATGAGTGTTGCAGAGATGCGGATGCTAAGATGGATGTGAGGTCGTATAAGACTAGAGAAGATTAGAAATGACCACATTCGTCAGAAGGTGAAAGTAGCATGCATTGAGGATAAAATGAGAGAAGTCGTTTGAGATGGATTGGTCATGTCATGCTTCGACCTTCAGATGCATCGGTCCATAGGTGTGAAACTATGCTGAGTGAAGGTATTAAAAGAGTGCGGGGTAGACCTTAAATCACATGTAAGGAAGTCGTCTTGAAAGACCTACAAATTCTTGGAATCAATGCGAACTTAGCTAAAGATAAGTTACACGGGAAGAAAAAGATCATATAGGGGAAACCTACTAGTTGAGAATAGGTTTTAGACTTGCTAGAGAGCTTCTAATATTACTTATTATTATTATTATTATTATTATTATTATTATTGCTATTATTTTTATATATCTATTAGATATATGTGTGTTTGTGTTAGTGTGTGTGAATATATATATATATATATATATATATATATATATATATATATATATATATATATACACTTTTATTTTATTGTGGTATAACGACGATTGAGTTGAGCTTAAAAAAATGAAGTAGGATTCATAAAGCTTACCCCAACTTGTTTGGAATTGAGGCATTGTTGTTGTTGGAGTCATCAAGGGGTGGAGAAAGGAATTTAGCTAACTAATTAAAGAGAGAGATCATAATCAAATCAGCACAACAGCTATTTCTGCATATATTGTTGAAGCTATCACAATAACAACTTCAATTTAGAAGATCAGAAGCAATTACCATGGCTGAAACCTATATGGTAGGCCCTCGGAAAAGTGACAACAAATTCACCAGGATTCTGTACCAATCTATGAAAAAAAGAGCACATATGGTAGAATGTTAGCAATATTAAATTAGGAATTGCCACACAGGAAACCCCCACTTTAGTTCCAGAATATAATCAAGAGAATACAAAAAAGTTAAAGTAGGATCAGACAAAAGGAAACCACCTGCAGCAGGGGATGCCTGATGCTACAACAACTTCCGGTGATAAAAGAGTGGTCTTCTCGCCCAATAGCGTAAGAGCAGCTGGAGAGTAAAATTATATTTATTGGATCTGAGAACTACAAACTTTTCAGAGCAAAAACTCCAAAATATCTCTATTTCAATGTCAACAAGCGAGTTGCCAGATGACTAAAGCCAAAGATCTATATATAAATGACACAAATTGAGCAAGCATATGAAAATTGTTTACTTCAATAGAAATTAAACTAAGACTTGAGAAGGACAAGTTACCAGAATGTCGAGTATAACCACAAAAGACTGAACATCTGTAGCAATTCCAGAATAAGTAATACAGGAAACAGGATCACTTCTTAAGGAACTTTGGAAGAAACTCATACCCTTCACTCGCACATTTACTTTCTAACTTATGAAGAGATTGTTAGAGAGCAAATGCATGTTAAACCCCCTACCATGGCTAGTATCTCATAACTGCCAGCATACCACGCCTAAACAAATACAAAATGAACATGACTGCCAAAATGCTATATAAAATGCTTAAACAATAAGTGCATGATAACATTGTATATCATTTACGCAGCAACTTTTCCTTCTCCCTTTTGGAATGGTGGCTCCAGTTTCCAGAACATGTGGGGTGGGGGTGGGGGGGTGGGGGATTTTTCTTAATTGATATGGTAAAGCCACCTCCTAAGCAGGAGTGCAATAGTATCTTTTTCACACTTTACACCCTTGTTCGCCCAAACATCCAATGTCATGGTTAGAGGTGGAGGACTCTACTACTAAACTATTCCTTCCTTATCGACAAGACGAGAAATATACAGAGACAACAAGAGTAAGGATTTTGGTGGTATTTGATCTCACAGATGAGAGTAGGGGTGTTCGTCGGTCGGTACGGTATGGTATTTAGACATTTCGGTTCGGTATTTTTGGTATTCGGTTTCTTAAAATGCAATACCAATACCGTACCTAATTAAATTCGGTATGGTTCGGTTTTTCTCCTTTCGGTTTATTCGGTTTGGTAACTTCGGTTTATTCGGTTTGAATACTAACTAGTGCATAGAGTCATAGACTGTAATATTCTAAATTAAAGTACTCAAAAGTACAAAACTAAAAACATTTGTTGACAAAAGTTTTGTCCAAAACTAGCAAATATCAACCCAGAGAGAGAAAATTGTACATAAAAGAATAAATTTGATCATTAGAAATGTCTTGTTACTTGCTTAGAGTTAATTGATGAACTTAGAGAATAAAGGAAAGTAGAATTTAAGATTTTTATATTTATGTTATAATTAATAATATGTGTATTGTGTAATATAATATATATTTCGGTACGGTATTGGTATTTCTGTATTTCATTTTAAAATATCAAATACCAAACTTAAACCAAATACCATACCGAATACCGAAATATCGAATACCAAATATCAAAATTTTCGGTTTCAGTATTGTAATTCGGTATTAACCAAATTATGCAGAGCCCTAGATGGGAGAACCAGAAAAGGAAACATCAAAGAGAAAAAGACTACGGAAACAAAATTCCATTTCTCTCGAGGTATTAGGGAGTACATTACCGGAATTACCCCAAATAAATTCCCTCTTCTCTCTCGTTGTTGTTCTTTAAAACCTTTTGCAGAATGAAAATAGTTATTAATAATAAATTCTTCAAAGATATTTTATGCTAACACTATCAAATTAAACTCCTTAAATAAGTACTCTATACATCTATACATCATTAGTGCAACTAAAAAATTTTGACGAAGAATGGAGGGAAAAAGGGCAAACTAGAATCTTCTTCAAGCGAGGGCGCCCTATGCTATGCCCCTTAATGAGTCGAATGGTCATTCGACTTTCATGTGATTCTGATGGCCTGCATAGATCTCATGAGACCCGCCCACTATTACCATGAAATTTTTTGGTTATTTACAAAAAAGGGAAAGATCGAGAAAAGTGACCCCAACCAAAAGAAAAAGCTCATGGCAAAAATCTCTTGAGGCACCTATAAGGGAAACCCACAATTGGAGTCTTCGGGTGCTCGTTAACTTCTTGCCTCTACTCCTACAAAATGTCATGCTTTCAACTTCCCATTTAGGATCAAGCTAAGTCATTATTCATTTTCTAATATAGAACATATCACATAGGCTTTTTAGCATGATTATAATTTTTTTCAATCAAGTAATAAGATTTTATTAACAATAAGCAAAAATCACTCGTATACAAGAAGTATACCAAAAAGTAATAAACCTTATAGAAAAAGATAGTTTTCTACAAACGACATTCAATCTTCTATACCTACAAGAACTTCGTGAGTGCACCAAAAGGAAATAAGGGACAAGGGGTTGTTCCTTAAGTGTACAAAATTCTTCTCTATTCCATCAAAAGTCATCCTATTTCTCTCTCTTCAAATGGTCCGCAAAAGTGTCGGTGGAGCAACACTCACGCCCCAACATGACTCACAATTCTCCGCCTAAACGTTTTTCATTGTCATCAACCAGCCTCAATCCCAAACTAATATGAGTCGTCTATACGAATCCTCAGTATCCATTCCGCTAAATTTTCAACATTTTGAAGATTTATCATAATTGGACTATATTTTATACTGACACGCAATCACTTCAATCTCCTATACATTACTTTCAATGAAAGAAAGACTATACCGGTGCAATAAGTAAGATTTCTACATAAAGAACATATATTATACAAAAGTACAAAATTTCAAATAAACCCAGCATTCTTTATGAAGAGCATTACGTCCTCTATATGGACTGAATTATCAAATTGCTCCAAAAGTAATAAAAATAAAAAGTCCCACTAACTTTTACAAGAGTATTTCAACTCTTTAAATGCTCTTCTTTTTCATATTATCCACATGAGCACCAAAGAGCTATTCCATATGTTCCTCTTCTCAGCTCTTCATTTCCACCCAATAGCATGTCTGTGATAGATTCAAGATCATCCATTTAACTCCAGTATTCCACAATATACACCATAGCCTACATGTGAATGTCACCTTTGTCATCTATATTACTTATATTGCTTTCGGGAAAGAGTCTCTCTTTCCCTCTACCATATTAGAGTGCTAATTGGTTCCTTGATAACTAATTGGTTAGCTTTTATGAGTAGGTTAACTTGTTAGGTTTTTCTAGGAAATCAAAGTTTTCTTTTGTAAATCAATTTAAGTTGTTCAAATCTTGCCCCAGACAAAATCCTGGTATTTAAGTGGAGAAGCGTAAAGGGGCAAACCCATTATCCACCAAGTTTCGAACCCTGCACTAGTAGCCCTCGAATTACTTGGTTATCAAGAAAATACAGTTTAACTTGTTCAATGTAGGGTACAACAACTTTAAAAAGAAACTTTGAAAATCCTTAAAAGAAGGAAAGCCCACAAGTTAGGTATACAGGCAACTTACTCAGTATAAGTAGTTTTGGCATTCAAGTTGGAAATTGCAAAAGCTTCATGTCCTAAATTTAGTTTAATTTAATATATTGACAAGTATTTCAAAGTAGGAACCAAGATCGCTTTGAGTTAAATACTAGTGTAAGTTGCTTCCTTAAAAGAATACTAGTGTAAGTTGATTCATAGGATCATATCCCAAAATACGGCTTGCAGTATAACAGTTTCCCAAGAAGGAGAAAACAGAATAGATATGCCGAGCTACAAAAACAAAGAAAGAAAACAATGGATATGCCGAGCTACAAAAGCAAAGGAGGAAAACAACAAAACAAGGTTTTCTCCAATTGCACTAAATAAGGGACAATGGTGAGGAGAAACAACTCATACACCTAAAAGTTACAAGAAACTCAACAATCAGGGATGGGGTTAAGGAGCTGCTGGCTGCAATTTTCTAGGTCAATGCACCTTGAAGGGAGGCATTCTTGAAGAAGGGAGACAAACTCCACCAGATACCAGTCAAAATCAATTAAAACCATGTTTGAAAGGGGCAAAAAGGGAAAAACGGTTGGAAAAAGAATGAAAAGAAAGTGACAAAGAGGTTTGGATAACTTTTGCTATGATGAAAGAATAGACTCTAGATAACTTACAAAAAAAGAAGAAACTTCTAATGGGAAGAAAGAGGGAGATCCTAATTCTGAATATGTTCCTATTACTTGCTGCTCTCTTCATAGTAAACAGGATATAGCCACTTCTGTAGATGATTGAATGAGGTCTGGAAGCTAAACACAAAACTATTTGCAAATGGCGTTATCAACCATATTTCTGAATAACATCTTGAAAACTTATTCAAAAGAAGTGCAACACGGCAAAGAACAAGCTTCCATGGGTTAAAAATATCCAAATTCTGAAAGCAATGGACAGATACAGTGACTAACATACATGTCAGGAAATCTTTCCAAATGGCAACAGCATATAGAGCAATGACCAAGGACAGTTATTGTGTAAAAGAAAAGTACAAGCACAACCCCAAGGTTACCAACTATGATATAACCTTTCCAAAGAGAACTAATTCTTTCCATCTTTTTGTAAGATTACAAGAAATGAGAGTTAGAAACATTTCAAGAAGCTAAAGAATGGAAGAAAATAAAATATTCCTTTCTTTCTTTTTCTTCTTTGATCATTTTCATCACATCATCGACAAAAGAATATATCCATACCTAATCGATCAGTATTTCCACCATAAGCATGATGACGAATGACTTCTTCAAAACTAAATGCATAATCTCCTGGCACAGCATACCAAGTCTTAGGGGATCCCGTATGAAGAAAATTCAAACTATGAAGCTCGTGATCCTCAACATGCCAAGCAAACCAGCTAAACAACATCCCTATATAGACCATAGGAGAAGTAACACCGGGGATATCATCTGGCATGAAGCGAGTCAGTGACCCAGGCGACCGTGCAATTACTTGCAAATTCCAAGGACTGTTTGAAAGGTTCCAACCAGCACTACCTTCCATTGCACCAGCATTACTACAATCTTTTGGCCTAAAAAGGGACGAGTTTGTGATTTTCTTTGATGGAGGGGTCAACAAAGAAGCGGATAGTGTCTCTACGCTATGACGTGGACTTTTGTCTGCACTACTACTAGAAGTACCTACTTCATCATTCTTATAACCAGAATTTCGCCGACTATTTCTATCAGGAATTGTCCTCTTCCGCCTCCTTCTCCTCCTGCGAAAATAATGAAAGAGTCCCTCGGGCTCCCCAAATGCAGAACCGGGCACATCATTTGCATACTCCACGTAGATAGGGTCCTCAGAAGCCCTCTTCCAAAACATTGCCTCCACAACTAACGGAGAAATCTCCTTAACCACGCCCAATTGACTCCTAGCAAAATTCTTCGACTTGGCTTCAAACTGCTCTAATGTATAAACTTCTCCACTTTGCCACACTTGTTTCTGAGCTCCCAATGGATGAAAACCAAATTCCCTTTTTATCTTCTTCTTTTCACTATGCCCCAATTCTTGATGCCGCGTGGTAAAAACTGCCCTAAATTCTCCACCATCAACATTTTCCTCATCCTCACCACTTGTTGTAGACGAAGTACCACGATTGGCATTCAAACCCAACTCGGGACACTTGGTTAGAGACTTATTCAAGTTATGAACCACATACTTCTTTGAAGGTTTAGGCAATGGTGGAATCACCTTACAAATACCAAAAGCACTAGCTTCCTTCTCAATTTTGGATATATAAGCAATGGGGTCAGCAAATTCAGTATCAGTAGGTCGAAATTCAGGTGCCAGGGGCAACCCTTTAAGCCATTCTGGTATATCCACACACTTCATCACCATTCAACAGAGAGTACCATAACCACAATAACTCAAGAGAATATTTAATTAATTAACCACCCAAATAAACACCCTAAAATCTACAGGCTAAACGAGTGAGTTTACACAACTACAAAACCCTAATTTAAGCTTCTGTTCCTCCGAAAAAATACAGGAACTGGAAAAATGTAAAGGCGCGACGTATGCTAAACAGTGAACCTGAAACTTGAATTAAACTTTGAGGGCACTCTTCAAAGACATCCACGATGAGTGAGAAAAAAGTCAAAATCCCCAAACATTGTTGTGTCCAGGTTATAAGGGACAGTTTTGACCCTTGAAGATGCGTAATATAGCACTTTTAACCATCATTTCCTTAACCTACGCCAGGTGGGATATGGCGCACAGCTGCACCGACGTCAGCGGGACATATGGTTGGGTCCACCGGACCAAATTAGGTACCTTGTCGGGGGATTTGCATATATAGTCAATTTTGGGGTTACTATTGTACAGGCCAAAATTGGTTAATATTAAATGACCGAATGGTAGTACGACACGTGGAATCGTAATCAACGAGAGCGGGTCAAATATTTGTTACTAGATGACATTTATTGAAGAATATTCCCCAGTATTCAATAGGCAGTCGTTGTAGAGAATTTTGGCATTCATGGTATGCCGTTACACATTCATCAAGGGCCCTTGTATACGGGTAAAACCGAGCCCGTCGCGTGACTTGACTTCCCGGTGAGCCGAGTGGAGTGGGAAGATAAATGTAACGTATCGGATTCAGAACGAAGAACCCCTCGTATCCTGGATCGGTCAAACATCTGCCCTCGGGGATATCGGGGCCATGTCCTTGAGGTCCGATTTCAGGGTTGAGACTTCGGAGAGCATCACTGAGCAGCTGCACACGACAAACAAAGGGTTGTGATATCCGTACTCAACTGGATATTACGGCGCGAATCTCGGCTCGTATTAGTAATCGGCGTAACGGAAGATTTTTACTTTTTTTAGAATTGTACTTAGGGTAAAACTCCCTTACTATATAAATGGGAAAGATTATTATTCATGGACACATTGTAACACGCATATCAAGGCAATATACTCTTATTTTCTCTGTTATTCAAAGTTCTTACTTGTGTTCATCAGTTCTTCATTGTTTGAGTCCGGGATCGAAGGCAGACAGTATATTAAGTTGTTACTGAGTTCGGGATCGCTCCTCTTAATTGGTTTGATAATTTATTACATCTTTTGTCTGTTTAATCTAACGTTATTTATCATTTATATTGAATTGATCCGCATATCCTTAAAACCGCATATAAATTCAATTGTTATCTGTTTTTTAGGGTAAACAGTTTGGCGCCCACTGTGGGGATAAGGATAATAGTGGCAATTTGATACAAATTTCCATAACACACTCTATCTTACACTTATTTTTTAGCGTTTAATTTCAGGTCAAATTAAAAATGTCAAACTCCCAATCTGCCCATTTGAACGTTGATGCTGCGTCCGACCACCATGGCGAGAACAACAACGAGGTGCCCCATGTTGACCCTAACGGAGTCTCAGTCGCGGATCCAATCGATGCTAACTCACACGTAGCTATCGAAGCAAACTTGCCTACTGACCTCGAAAACAACATTCGCGGGGGGCCCGGTCGATAGCCCAGAGTACACACGACGGCGAAGGTGATGGGATCAACTTGTAGGTGATCTTCGAAATGTTACAGGCTCAACAGGCAGCAATAGCGCAGTTGCAGAACTAAAGTCGCGCCCCCAGCAGAGTTGAGCCTGAACCATCCCAGGAAAACGCTCGCAGAAATGAACCGACCACAGAAAGGTCGGGTGAAGCAAAACCCGAGACCAACCCCGAGATAATAAAGATGCTTGAGGAACTGACAAAACGGGTGGAATCGGGAGAAAATAAAATCGAATCCAATAACAAAAAAGTAGAGATCTATAATTCCAGGGTCGATTAAATCCCATGAGCACTAGCGATACTGAAGGTCCTGGATTCCAAGAAATTTGTCCAAAAGCCTTTCCCTCCGAGCGCAGCTCCGAAGTCGATCCCAAAGAAGTTCTGTATGCTCGAAGTAAAAGAGGAACGAATGCGAAGATACTTGGATAAACTACAGGTAATGCTACATCGATTCAAGGAATGGACTCTACAACACGTGCCCCGGGATCAAAATAGTGAAGCCGATGCTCTGGCTAACTTGGGGTCATCGGTTGATGACGATGAATTCAGCTCGGGAACGGTCGTATAACTCATGAAATCGGTAGTGGAAGAAGGCCATACCAAGATAAACTCGACAATTTTAACCTAGGACTGG
Organism: Nicotiana tomentosiformis; assembly: GCF_000390325.3. Classification (NCBI taxonomy): domain Eukaryota; kingdom Viridiplantae; phylum Streptophyta; class Magnoliopsida; order Solanales; family Solanaceae; genus Nicotiana; species Nicotiana tomentosiformis. Next base: position 49,764,414 of record NC_090817.1, read on the forward strand.
AGAAACAAGTATATAGATTACTTGAAGACTGGGAAGCTGCCCTCGGATCCCAAAGAATCGAGAACTCTGCGCACGAAGGCGGCCAGGTTTAGCCTGTCCGAAGATAATACTCTATTCAGAAAAATATTCAATAGCCCACTCGCCATATGCTTGGGGCCGGGAAGACACCGAATATGTTTTGAGGGAAGTTCACGAAGACACCTGCGAAAACCATTCGGGGGCAGAATCGTTAGTTCGTAAGATAATCAGAGCCGACTATTACTGGATCGATATGGAGAAAGATGTGAAGGAGTTATTGCAAAAATGTGACGGATGTCAGAGGCACACACCAATGATCCATCAGCCCGGGGAGTTACTACACTCGGTCCTATCGCCTTGGCCGTTCATAAAGTGGGGAATGGACATCGTCGGTCCCCTACCATGGGCACCCGGTAAGGCTCGATTTTTACTATTTATGATAGACTATTTCTCTAAATGGGTTGAAGCTCAAGCGTTCGAGAAAGTCCGGGAAAAAGAAGTCATAGACTTCATTTAGGACCACATCATATGCCGGTTCGGTATACCCGCCGAGATAGTATGTGATAACGGGAAGCAGTTCATCGGCAGCAAAGTAAGCAAATATTTCGAGGACCATAAGATCAAGAAGATCTTGTCAACACCCTATCACCCTAGTGGGAACGGGCAGGCGGAGTTGAACAAAACAATCCTTCAAAACTTTAAGAAAAGGTTGGCCGATGCCAAAGGAAAATGGAAGGAAATCATGCCCGAAGTCTTGTGGGCATATCACACAACCTCAAAATCCAGTACCGGGGCCACCCCATTTTCGTTGGCCTACGGCGTTGAACCACTAATATCGGTCGAGGTGGGAGAATCGAGCCTCAGATTCTGGTATGCAACCAAAGAATCTAATGGCGAGGCCATGAGCACGAGCCTAGAACTACTGGATGAGAGATGCTAGGCCACTCTAGTCCGGCTAGCTGCCCAAAAACAACGGATAGAAAGATATTACAACCGAAGAACCAACCTCCGACATTTCAACATCGGGGACTTGGTATTAAGAAGAGTAAAGGTTCGTACAAACTTGAAGAGGGAAACGACACACAGCTACCAAACAACTGGAATGCAGCTGATTAGGCCTGAAAGCACGCGTTGCACTCTTTTTGCCTTGTACCGGTTTTGTCCCAAATGGGTTTTTCGGCAAGGTTTATAACGTGGCAACAATAAATCGTGCTAACTTAGAGTCGAAGACCGGTGTTAAATCGGAGTCAATGGTCGCATACAGTATCCGAGTCCACTCGAAGATCGACCTCGAATACTGGGGGCCATCACCCTCAGGTCATGATTTTTAGCAAGGAAGGAAACTCTGTGCTCGAATAGTCTAGGCTCGGTGGTTAGGATTCATTGTAAGTGACAAACGATCAAATGAACTGTGCCCGAGTAGGTTACACCGGCTGCTATACGAGCTTTTATACAATCTTGTACGTTATGCACAGAAATGAAAGAAAGTTTCTACTTTGCTAACAAACATTTTTTGCTTCTTAAAAGTATCGAGCCTAAGGGCTACTTCTACCCGAGAACTTTCGAGCCGAAGGGCCACCCCTATCCAAGCCCAAAGGGCTACCCCCACTTGGGGACTGCCATCCTGGATAAGTTCAGATGGCTCGGGTTTTCAAAACCCGGAGGCACAAAACCTATTAGGCATTGCCCAAACCTAAAAGTCTACGGCCACCCTAAAAACGGTTCAGAGACGTCCGAATCCCGTAATCAAAACATAAGCCCTTCAACAAAATTCCAAACCTGTTCAAATGTTACCCTCAGCAAAATTATAGTCTAAAAATATTTAAACAAGTATCTTAGGGAAAGTTTTTGGTCACTCTAAGCCCCCATAAGTTTCAAGCAAAACTTGCATCGAGGACAAGTCTTGTTCGGACCTCCGAAAAATAACTTATTACTACGTTTTATTCCGTGCTAAGATATTTGAAATCTTTGCAATTGTAAAAAGGATGCTAAAAGTAATAGACTTGAAAATTGCCAAAAGGGAAAAAAAACTTTATATATACATTCTAGCATGTCTTTACAAAGGCTAATAAAAACGGTCTCAACAAAATAAATGTACAAGATGCAAAAACAAAGACAAAAATTCCTACGGCACATACGCCTGATCTTCACCAGAACCCGCCTTGTCACTAGAGCCGTCGGAGCCTTCTTCATCTTCGGGTTCGTCGGAGCCCTCAGAGCCTTCTTCATCCTCGGGTTCACTCAGCTTCTTGGCCTCGACCTCGAGCCTTTTCGCCTCCTTGATCACAACCGACAGCTGGAAGCCTCGGGCATGGATCTCTTCGAGGATCTCCCTCTAAGATAGCCGCCTCACATACTCGGCGGTAGTTTTCAGGCGAGCCTCAACTTCTTTGACATCATCCCTATACAGGGCCACCATCTCTTCAACATTGGCCCTGGTTGCTTCCAACTTGGACCTCGTTATTTTGAGCTCTTTCCCAAGGGCATCCCGTTCAACAATAGTCGAGCCCAATTGAGCTTGAAGGTCCTCATTTTGTCGAGCCCGTACATCGGCCTTATCTGTTGCCACTCGGAGTTGAACTTCTACCGATGCCAGCTGTGTCTGTGCGTCTCCTTCTCCGAAACCAGCCGATCCATTTTGCCCCTCCAAACATTGGCCATGGCTTGGACCTTATTCATTTCAGCTTGGAGTTGGTCGATCCGGTCAATCTTCTACTAAACCTGTGAGGTTTGGTCGTTAGTCGCCATGGCTAAGTCTTCATTGCTAACTTTGAAAACCTTTGCCTTTTCGACCAAGTCGGCATGCTCCTTCTTAGCCGCATCCAGCTCGGCCTGGAGATTCTTAATGACCCTTTCGTGTTGCTAGCTGAGAAGCTTATACATGTCTCTTTTCTCGGCAAGCTCCTTCACCTCAGCCTCGAGCTGGTTAACCTTGGTCCGGTACCGAAGAAAGCTTTCGTGATGGAGTATCGAGGCCTGCGAAAGGGTAAATGAAAGAAGACATGAGAAATATCAAGGACTAAGTCAAAGGTCGAAAGAGCATAATGACACCTTATCCGATTCAGTGCCTACTGCGCCTCATTGAACAGGCACGGTACGTCCACCTTGTTCATTTTTGCCCGGTCTTCTTCGGTCACCAGGCATCGACGGTGGCTCACTACTCCCACGGGAGCAGAAAGAACCTGGGCATCCTCCGGTACAGTGATGATTATCGACCTTTTATGGTCGGGGTCCGCACTTGGGGCGAGAAATTGGTTGACTAACTTTGGGCTCAGGTTTAGCTCTCCGACCTCTGAAGATGAATCCTTTCTCAGCACTTCCAGGTCGCCTAACCCAGAAAAGTCTTCCAAGACAGACGAGTCCATGCCATCAAAAAAGGAACGAAGGGGATCGTCCATGCCATAAGCCCCTTCGTTAGATTTCTCCTTCCTTGCTTGGGCTTCTTCGAGCATAGACTCGGTATAAGAGGGCGTCCCAAAGATCTCAATTGTAATGGGCACTTCCTTCGGTGCACAACTGATATCCTGAGAAGTTTCACACCCCTCAGATGCCTCCTAATCCCCGGGATAGGTGGTCGTTCCATGATTTATGAAGACAGATTCCTCCTACGGCTCGTCCCTAAGCTGAAAGAGGGAGTCGGAGGCAGGCACACGGGAGTTGGAGCCCCTCCTGGGCTTGCGGAGCACCCGCTTCTTCGGTTTCTTTGCCTCGGAGCTCGGGGAGATCGAGGGCTTTCTTTTTCTTTTCTTCTTTCCCTCCGTGGCGGCAACGGAGGGATCAACGTGCGGGGGCACATCTTCGTCCCCTTCCGAAGGCCTAAGTTCGGTGGTCTTAGGCAAACCTACAATGATAAAGAAGAGGGATTAGTGTAATATAAAATGGAGACGTAATATTCGCTATTCGGGAAGAGACCTTACCATGAGAACGGGCTTCCCATCGGCCATTTGAGAGTCCACGCCACGTGTGCTCGAAGTAGGACATCTAAGTGCAGATGCCCTCGATCCATTCCTTTAACCGGGGGACCGTATTCAGAACCCGGGCAACAACTGCACAGCCACAAACATAAATAAGAAGATCGAAATAAAAGAAGAAGAAATTTTGATGAAGGAGTTGTACTTACGAGACGCATTTTATTCCTCAGGGAATGGCATGTATTCAGGGGGGATCAAATCCTTGGTCTTCACTCGGACGAAGCAACCCTACCAGCCACTGTCTCGGTCTTCGTCGATACTGGAGAAGGGGGCCTTGCTGGCTTGGCGTGTAAGCTTGATCAATCTCCCTCGAAACATCCAAGAACTGTATAATCAGAGCAGGTGGTCGACCGTGAACCTACGAGATTTAGTCTTGTTCACGAAGTAACGAAAGAGGGTCACGATCCTCCACAGTGATGGATGGATCTGCCCGAGGTACACTTCATACCTCTTGCTAAATTCTAGGACGATCGGGTCCACCAGGCCCGATGTAAAGGGATAAGTGTAAACACTTAAGTACCCTTTCACACGGGTAGTAACGGTGTCCCCGGGCCCTGGGACTACCACATCTTTGCCTTCCCAACCGCAGTCCTTACGAACTTTGGGAAGAATGTCCTCGGTCACCGAACATATATATCTCGAGACCCTTTCGCCCCAGTCTTGTTTGCGTGAGGGCTTCTCGACCTTGAAGTCGTCAGCAATCGAACAGGAGGCTCGGGGGCTGGTTCGTTAACAACCGCAATAGGAGAAGCCGCTTCGAGGGCCAACACCTCTGGGGCGACCGCTTCATTACCAGCGGCCGGCTGGGAAGATGAAGAGGCAACTTGTTGAGGAATGGTTTTTGATGTTTTTGCCATTGTCATTTGAGAGAGTTTGAAAATTTGATGAATAAACACAAAGCTTTGGAGAAATGGGTTTTTGGATAAAAATCGAGTAAGGAATAAAGATCGGGGACAACAGTTGCGGCCAGTATCGGATTAACCCCGAAGGGAGCATAATTAACGAGAGCGGGTCAAATATTTGTCACTAGATGGCATTTAATGAAGAATATTCCCTAGTATTCAATAGGCAGCCGTTGCAGAGAATTTTGGCATTCATGGTCTGCCGTTACACATTCATCAATGGCCGTTGTATACGGGTAAAACCGAGCCGGTCGCATGACTCGAATTCCCGGTAAGCCGAGCGGAGTGGGAACATTACCGTAACATATCAGAGTCAGAACGAAGAACCCCTCGTATCAGGGATCGGGCAAACACCTGCCCTCGGGGATATTAAGGCCATGTCCTTGAGGTCCGATTTAAGGGTTGAGACTTCGGAGAGCATCACCGAGTAGCTGCACACGACTAACAAAGGGCCGTGATATCCTTACCCAACCGGATATCACGGCACGAATCTCAGCTCGTATTAGTGATCGGCGTAATGAATTTTTTTTTCCTTTTTTGGAATTGTACTTAGGATAAAACTCTCCTACTATATAAAAGGGAAAGATTATTATTCATGGACATATTGTAATACGCATATCAAGGCAATATACTCTTATTTTCTCTGTTATTCAAAGTTCTTACTTGTGTTCATTAGTTATTCATTGTTGTGAGCCCGGAATCGAAGGCAGGCATTACATTAAGCTGTTTCTGAATCCACGATCACTCCCTTTAATTGGTTTGACAATTTATTATATCCTTTATCTGTTTAATCTAACGTTTTTATCATTTGTATTGAATTAATCTGTATATCCTTAAAACCACATATAAATTCAATTGTTATTCATTTTTTAGGGTAAACAACCCCATTTATTGTCATTTAAGAGGGGCTTGATCCTAGGATCTTGTTTCCCAGGTATAGCTATAAATAGTGACTTCAACAACCATTGTAGAGAGATGAAATTTCTGGCAAAACTTATGTTATACTTTATTCTCAAGCTAAATAATACAACTTTACTTTCTGTCTGATATTGCTCTTACTTCTGTACTCGAAAGTATTGCTCCCAGAGCCAGGCCTGCTATTTCCGTTGATTTTAACGCTAAGTCTTATTTTTAATTTTATTTATTTATCATTTTGGATCAAATCAGTTTACTTGTCTATAAACCATGTCACAAATTAAACTGTTACGATTTACGGGTAAACAGTTTGGCGCCCACCGTTGGGCTTAAACAGTTGCGTAATTGAGTTGATCCTTGCATCTATTACTAACTTGTTTGATTCTTTGTTTCATAGAAAAAATTAAAAATGGCAGTTAACGATGTCAACATCACACACAACATTGAGGCGCACGAAAATCTACCTTAACATGAGGATTCAATTAGTGTCACCCGTAACGAGGGAGACGTGGCAACTCCGGTCCATGGAGGACAATATCCCGAGGGGTGAGGTCGATTTCAACGGAGCCGGGGTACCGACAGCGGATCCGGTAATGACAATAGTAATGATCCCCTTAAAACCAAACTTATGAGATTCATGAGGGAGATGAATGAGCGGGTGGATCAGAACGCGAAGGAGTATCACGCTCGAATGGACCAGATTCTAGGCGCACCACCAGTGTTGAAGGGCCCAGATTCGAAGAAGTACACCCAGTTGTCGTTTAAGCCGAGCGCAATACCTAAATTGATTCTGAAATGGTTCAAGATGTCAGACATACCAAAGTCTGATAAGACTTCAAATCCTCAAGAGCACATCACAACTTATATGGCAGTGAAAGGAAATGACTTGGCCCAACATGAGATTGAGTCGGTTCTACTGAAAAAATTCGAAGAAACCCTCACGAAAGGGGCCTTGACATAGTATTCACTCCTACCCGAACACTTAATATATTCCTTTGAAATGCTCGCAGATTCTTTCATTAAGGCCCATGATGGGGCCAGGAAGGTCCAAGCCCGGAAGGCTGACATATTTAGAATTGCGTAAGGATAGTTCAAATTGTTGCGCGAGTTCGTGATCATATTCCAAAAAGAAAGGATGTTGTTACTGGCCATGCTAGATGAATGAGCAGCGAAGGCATTCACTAAGGGTCTAAACCCAAGATTTCCATAACCGCTATGAATCGAAGATAAGGATAAAAGATGATCAGCTTGGGTTCCCGACATCAACCAAGGAGCGGGACCGATACAAGAACCGAGATAAGGTCAAGGATGATTTTGACCCAGACCGGCGATCTTCCAAATGTTGATTTCTACCCTACGAGAGAGTCGAGGGACGCGACACTAAAGGGTTCCTCTCCTTGGATAGGTTCGCTCCCGTAAGGAGAACTGACCGTGGCCGAAATAACAGATCATTGCAAGACAATGAGGTATCGGGGACCCGATATTCCACTTATCCTAGTTTGTTAGATTACAGTTTCAACATTAGCATCATGGAGTTGGTATCGTTGATGAGGAATATCAAAGAGGCACAATTCCCGAGGCCGATCCGATCTGATCCTAACCAAAGGGATCCTAAATTATGGTGCGAGTATCATGGGACTCATGTCCATAAAACTGGGGACTGCCCGCATCTACATGAGGAGGTGGCAACGCTGTTGAAGAACGGCCATCTGAGGGAGTTCTTGAGCAACCGAGCCAAGAATATTTACGGCTGTAGTCGGGACAACGCAGAACCCTCGAAGATAGGGGAAGACCCTCATCGGTTGACTATCAACATGATTTTCGGAGGGAATGAAATCAATGGTGTAACCTTCTCGGCAACCAAGAAGACAAAAGTATCGGTGACCCATAGCAAGAGACTCCGAGAAGTTGTTGAAGACGACATTACCTTCACGGAGGAAGATGCCGACGGACTTCTTCTACCGCATAATGAAGCCCTGGTAATCTCTCTTAATGATCTATATTTCAAGATTAAATGTGTTTTGGTTGACCCAGGAAGCTCAGTCAACATCATTCAATAGAGAGTGCTGGAATAAGCCAAATTAACCAGAAGCATCATTCCGGCAACAAAGCTCCTCGTCGGGTTCAACTTGGCAAGTGTGACAACCCGAGAAGAGATCCTGCTGCCCACGAACACCAAAGGGGTTACAAAGACCACCTTATTTGAAGTAGTGGATGACGACATGGGTTATAACATAATTCTCAGTAGACCATGGTTACATGAAATGAATGCCATACTATCAATATATCAGCAACTGCTGAAATTCCCGACCCAAGAGGGAATCAAGCAAATAAGAGGAGATCAATCGGCAACAAGAGAAATGAACGCAATGTCAATTTCCAGCAGTAAAGGGAAGGAGCCCAACAAATAGCAATTACAGGAACCAACGCCTGCTCAAGAGCTGAGTGAAGATGATAAAGGTAGGGAGTCATCGGAATCCCACCAGGTACCGAGGTACTTTCAGGTACCGAAAGAGACAGATGCGACCAAATCCACGGCAAAAAAACTCGGAAGTGGCTTTGTTTGAGGAATTCTTGGAGAGAAAATTTCACGTAGGAACAGGACTCAATCCCGAACTCAAGTTAGGATTTATTAATTTCCTTAAAGTTAACATTGGTTGTTTTGCATGGTCACACTCGTATATGATAGGTATCCCGCTAGAGGTGGCCATGAATAAGCTAAGCCTAGACCCAAGCATCCCTCCGGTAAGGCAAAAGAAATGCCTGATAGTCGAGGTCAGAAATAGGTTTGTTAAGGAAGAGGTAACTCGACTAATTGACATTGGTTCAATCCGGGAGGTAAAGTATCCCGAGTGGTTAGCTAATGTAGTTGTAGTTTTGAAAAAGATAACAAGTTTCGAATGTGCGTAGATTATAAAGACTTAAATAAGGCGTGCCCTAAAGACTCATTCCCACTGCCAAACATCGATCAGATGATTGATGCAATGGCCGGGCACGAGTTAATGAGTTTCCTCGATGCCTATTCTGGGTATAACCAAATTAAGATGCACCCAGAAGATCATGAAAAAACTTCATTCATAACAAACCTCGATACATATTGTTATAATGTGATGCCCTTCGGTCTTAAAAATGCTGGAGCCACTTATCAGAGGCTCATGAATAAGATGTTCGAGATAAAAATAGGTAAAACAATGGAAGTATACATAGATGACATGTTGGTCAAGTTGTTGAATGCAGGTGATCACTTAAAACACTTCCAGGAAACCTTTGATATCCTAATGAAGCACAACATGAAGCTCAACCTTGAAAACTGCTCGTTCGGGGTTGGTTCCGGTAAGTTCTTAGGTTTCTTGGTTTCACAAAAGGGGATAGAGGTAAATCCCGATAAGATCAAAGACATCGAGGACATACCAGACCAGTTGAGAAGCGTAAAAGAAGTCCAAAGGCTAACCGAAAGATTGGCCACTTTAAGCAGATTCATCTCTCGATCCTCAAAAAAATGTCATCTCTTCTTCTTTCTTTTGAAGAAGAAGAACAATTTGGAATGGAGTCCAGAATGTCAACAAGCCTTAAAAGACCTGAAACGTTATCTGTCAAGCCCCCCGCTACTATCAAAGCTGGGGGGAAGGTGAACAACTGCTAACATACTTAGCCATCTTAGAGGTAGAGGTAAGTGTCGTGCTAGTCCCGGAGGATGAATGCACGCAATTTTTTATCTATTATGGTAGCAAAATTTTGTCAGGAGCGGAGACTCATTACCCGCACCTCGAAAAAACTGGCCCTAGCTCTCGTAGTCGAGGACTCCGATTAAATCGCAAGTTTTGGTTGATTTTGTGGCCGATTTCAATCCCAGACTATTACCCTTGGCTGCTAAAGAAGCGGTGATGGTGTCGGAAATGATATCAGGAGTTTGGACCTTATTCATGGATGGAGCTTCTAATGTGAAAGGGTCCGGGCTCGGGGTGGTCCTAATCATGCCTTCATAGGAAACACTGAGGCACGCCATAAAAACTGTTCCTTTAACTAACAATGAAGCTGAGTATAAGGCATTGATTGCTGGACTCAAACTAGCCCAGGGACTGGGCTCCGAGGTCATAGAGATCAAATGTGATTCACAGCTGGTAGTAAACAAAGTATATGGGATCTTTAACACAAAGGAGGAATGCATACAATAGTACGTGATTAAAGTTCAAACTTTGCTCACACAGTTCAGGGAGTGGTCGATCACCCACATCCCAAGAGAAGAAAATGTAGAAGCAGATGCATTGGCCAATTTAGGGTCATCCACAGAGATGAAAGGATTTGACTCTGGTAATGTCGTTCAACTTATGCATTCAGTGCTGGATTTGGATGACTATTGTTAAGTAAATACAACCAACCTAGTCTGGGACTGTTGGAATGAGTTCATCGATTATCTTCGGCATGGCAAGTTGCTCGAAGACCCGAAGGCGTCCCGGGCACTACGTGTCGTGCCCCTTTTTTCTCGCGAAATCGGGTTTCGACATGTGACAACTCTTTTAAGGAGGTATTAAAAAAGGAGAGTCACCACCTAACAGTTTAAGGTGCGTTAGGGCACTTATTATGCAAATGACTCTGCTTTACTAGTCAACACTACCAAAGATCGGGTAAGGGCTCAGGTTACCTCAAAGAGAAGGTGTTAGGCACTCCTCGAGGTCCACAACTATGGGTCCTAGCCAAAATTAAGATTATGTGGATTACAATTAAGCTAGGTAATCAAATAAACAAAGGGAATTCAGAAGTCAAAGAACTTTATTACAACATGATTAATACAGATCTTAGTGCGAATATAGGAATACAATTATTTAGATCTAATAACAACATATAAAGAAGAAGGGGGTCCTAAGTTTTTTAGCCTAAAGGATCACCACGTGTAACATAAATAATACTTCGCAACTCCCCCAAGACGGGGTGTTACTCATATTATTCAGCGGGCATAGACTATCATCTCCTGCTACCCGATTACTATGTTAAAGTTGTTACCTAAAGCACACTAATTCAATTATAGGTTGTATCTTATGCGTGCACTACCCGTTCCATACCTATGGTCCAGGAGGGCATTGGACCTCTATTTAGGGTGGTTCTAGACCTAAACTTAGGCTGCTCAAAATGATAAAACTAAGCGACACACAAAACACATTGGACTTCAAATATGGCAATAAAGAGGGCTCAAGTTTGCCTCCGCACTTAAGCAGCAAATGCACGCAAACACATATGCCAATTAGGAATCTGCAAAATCCTATAGACATGCTTTCTAGGTGAATCAAAGTATGCAGGTAATTTCAGATGCAGGATATAACTTATAGACAAAATCATGCGGGGTATTATAAGCTAATTATTGAGAGTTTTAAGTTACCAATTCTATATGTGTGATGCCTGGGTGATCTACGCAGTTGGGTATAACAGAATATGCTAGGGAAAAAGTCCCAGAATTATTCATACGACGTACATGAAGAAGTGTTTGAATGGTCTAGCATTAACCAATTATAACGAGCGATTATTTCCTATAGGCAGGATCTCTAATGCATAGTACTTCAGAGCTTGTTTTATTTATACTTAGTCCTATAAACGAGATTTTTAGTGAACAACGTGGTACAATAGCAAATGAAGTGGTCAAAATCCTATAGGCATGATTTCTAATGAATAACTGAAGTGAATTGAAGGAAAATTCATTTGTTCCTATAGGCAGGTTTCTAATACGGTTGAAAGCAGTCATGCAAATTGAAAGAGTGCTCATTTCCTATAGGCATGCTGTCTATAAACATGTAGCAGTAGTGTGTGTGTGTGTGTATGCTTCTCCTAATGTCATGATCTCTACGATGCTCATGTAATTGAACAACACATATAGCAAACACATTATCAAGTCCTATAGGCATGTCATCTACCCACTTTGCACATAGATATTAAATTCTACCCATTCCCTTTTTACTAACACCCCAATTGTTTATACAAAGATTATTACAGGCCCAATAATGAGTAAAAGTAACAGTATTACATAACAATGAACAAGCCCACAATAGGCCCAAATAAAACAAATAATGCCCAACATTGCCTAGGCCTTCAACAGTTCTCACACATCATACCCAGGCCTTCAACAAAGAGCCACACTTTATACATGACTTAGGGATCTACAGAGGGGTCCAGAACTAGTTCGCTTAGCCACAACACCAAGTGTTGCACCATTTAAATCAGCCAATTCAAGTACACAACACATAACATGGGGAAATAGAGTGAATATGAACAGTTTGAGATTGAGGGAGTGACTAAGGACCAAGCCCTAGTGTGTCAGAGTTCACAAGGGTCTCAATTAGACCCCGAGCAGTGCTCACACTAGGGAGGCCAACAATAGAACCTAGGTAGCCTTGGCTTTCAGTCGGCTAAGAATGAGAATTCAGAATAGCATGAGTAGCAAGTAAGGAGAGTGGATAGTTATAGAGGGACAAAAATCAAGTAATACACCAAGTTGAGCATACAGAGCAACCAGTCAAGCAGGCTAGTAGGTTTTGCAGGATTTCACACATAGCAAAGTACTACATAGACAGCCTCATATTGAAAGAATTACGAGAAGAACAAGCTTACAGGCATACATAGGTTATCATGTACAGATGCGTGAAGTTAAACTAGTTGAGACCTAAAGATCCAAATTAAGTTAAGTATACATCCTCGTGCCATGTTAATCAGTATGTAGACATGATGGGGGGCACACATTGTGATGTTTATTGAAAGGTTAGGGTAGCAAATGAGCTAAAGGCATACTGGGAAAACATATTAGCATAGAAGCAATGTCACAGTTGATAGAAAAAATAGAGTATTTATCTTAAAATCAGGATAACAAAGAAACATATTTAGAGCAAACTTCGAAGGAGTATTCCATATAGTTGGGACTAATACACAAAGAGCAGTCAAACAGACACGGGACTTAGCACTAAAGGATTCATTTAAGTGGGGGTGGCTTCCATAGAGTTGGGGTGGTATCCAAAACAAAATATGCAAAAATTTTGTAAAAAACAAAACATGGTCATAGTAGTCAGATTCATATCAAAATGGACTCGCACTGATACTCAAAATTGAGCATATTCAGATGCGGGAGGTACAAAACTCATTCCAGAAAAACAAAGGATCAACATAGAAGTGCAAACCGTAGTGAAGATCACATATTAGCCTAATACAAACTAAGGACAAAGCAGTAAACTATCTCATGCGTTCAACTAACACAGAATGACAAAGAGTATTGAGCATTATCACAGTAGTGCGATATTAGGGACTCACAATTAAATCATGCTTATGTAATTCAAACACATGTAGGTATACAGAAGAAAAGAAAGAAATTTAACATTGTGAGAGTTAAAAGCACTAACCAGTAGCAAAATCAAAAGAGTAATAAAGAGCGTAATAGCAAGAACCCCAGATCTCCGATGCTTCAAAGTTCACAAGAGCCTCGAGAAGGGCTACGAGCAGTGCTTGCACCGGAGGAGGTCGTTTAATGGCCTTGGCTTTCAGCCGGCCCAGAATTCAACAGTTTTACAAAATATTCGAGTGTAACAGAGTGAGTGAGTAAGTGAAAGAGGAGAATAACGAGAATAATAACATTGATTCCGTCTGTCAAAGGGGATTATGGGAGGGGTTTATATAGTAGTAGAAATTGAACAAACAAACAAGGAAATATAATCAATCAGACACAAAATAAGAAAAGAAGAACATGCAGAATCGACTAGAATCAATTTAGGAGAAAATCAGGCAAACCCTAGTTTGACCGGAATCACAGACTGGCCGAAGATCTTGTTAAATCGGGCCCGTGTAATCTTGCCATAGACGTATATGGACAAAAGACCGTCCCAATATTACTGAATAGGTCCAATCACTCTTGATTTGGGAGACTGATACTTGCCAAAATCGGGCAAGTACTAAGTACTACCATGTTTATGCAAGTAACAACGATATAATCCCAAAAAGGTAAGCAAATCAGTGTAAGAATCCATGGATGGATTGGATTAGGAAAAGAACTGGAGGCGGCAACTAGGGTTTGTGAAGAGAGGAGAAGGTACGAGAGGATTTGGGGAAGGCGGACGGGTGAAATAAGGGTTAGGGTTTGGGTGAGGTTAATTTAAAAGGAGAGGATGAATGTGGGTCGTTGATGTTTCAGGATGAATGTGGGTCGTTTGTCTTGAAAGATCAACGACCCGGATTAAAAATTTGAGTTTGGCGGGTCATGGAGACGGGTGCCGAATGGTTCATTTGGTTTGGGGTGGGGCTATTGGGCTATTGGGCTAAGGTACTTGGCCTTTTGGTCCGAAAATCGGCTTAAAAACTTGGGCCAGCTCTTAAGTACACTCAATTTATTAAAAACAATGGCTAGTAAATAAATAAAAAAAATATTTTTTATGCACTAAAATGATTTAAGATAATTATTTAGCATTGTAAAAATATAAAATACTATTTTAACACAAATAATATAAATAAGGAGTCTTTGTATATGGATATAGGCTATTATTGCAAAATTAAATAAATAGCTTTAAAATGTAAACATAATTATATGAAATGAAGTGAAAAAATATTATGAGACATGTATGAGGATGCAAAAATAGTAATTTTGATGATTAAGTCATCAAAAATAATTTAAAAGGATAATTACTGAATTTTATGTAATTTAATGCAAGAAAATTAATTTAAAAGCTCTAAAATTATGGAAAATTATAAAAAGTGCTCGTGTAAATCTTGTAAATGAAATAATAACGCAAAATGATATTCTGAAAGCATATATATATTTTAAAAAATATGAGGGCAAAATTGGGTATCAACACTACGCACCAAAGCGGCTCGCTACAACCTCTTGGCCCCCAAGGTCCGATGTTTGGGAGCCTCGAAAGAGGACTGTGTAATGAGAGAGGTCCATGAAGGAGCTTGTGGGAACCACTATGGCGCAGATTCGTTGCTGCTAAACCTGGTTAGGGCAGGATACTACTAGCCCCGGATGGAACAAGTCGCAAAGGCATTCATTCAGAAATGCGACAAGTGTTAGCGCCATGCACAGTAGGTGCACCAACTAGAAGAATTGTATTCGGTACTATTTCCATGGCCATTCATGAAATAGGGGATGGATATAGTTGGGGCACTGCCACCGGGTCCCCGGAAGGTAAGATTTTTTTAATTTTAACTGATTACTTCACTAAATGGGTTGAAACATGTCCTTACCAAAAGATCGGTGAACGTGAATTGGTCAACTTTCTGCGGGAAAACATAATTTGCCGGTTTAGAATACTGAAGGAGATTGCCTGTGGTAACGGGCCACAGTATATAGGCTCCAAAGTCACAAAGTTTTTTGAAGACCTGGAAATCAAAAGGATTACATCTTCACCATACCATCCGAGCACTAATGGGTAGGCGGAATCGACCAATAAGGTGATCATTCAAAACCTCAGAAAGAGGTTAGAAGCGGCTAAAGGCAAGTGGTCCGAAGAGTTACCGGGCGTGCTATGGGCGTACCGGACAACGACAAAATTAAGCACGGGAGAGAAACCATTCTCTCTCGTATACGGTGCAGAAGCTCTAATCCCGGTGGAAGTAGGATAATCGACCTTACGGTTCTTACGAATGGACGAAGAAGCAAATAATGAGGCATTGCTGGTGATCATGCCCAACTCTAGTCCTATAAAAGGATAAGCGGTCGCTGCAAATATAACTTGGTTTATGAGTCTAGGGTCGAATCCCACAGATAACTAAGGCTTAGCTATGGCTATTTAATATCACTAAGAAAATAAGTTCAAACAATTTTTGAGTGATAAAGATTAAGATTTTTGTTTTAAACAACTTAACTAAAACAAAATACTAAAGTAATATGATCATCAACTAAAGAGAAATATGTGAAATGAAGAGAAAAAAAGCCTAGGATTATGATTTCCTCAATTATCAGGATGAATGCTTAACGTTTTCAATATAATCATGCCGATTCATTCTCCATTGATCACGAGTTCTCCTGTTACCACAATTATCTCTCGATCAAAAGCAGTAATATTCTAGAATTATTCTCTCAAACTATACCTAGCTAACAATTCAAGCGACTCACAAAGATCGTGCCAAAGCTTCGTTATCTCTAATACTACTTTTAAATCCAAGTAATTAATCTCTTAACTTACTCAGAAGTGACATTGTTCAATAACAACCTAATCAAGTATTCTTTTTCAAGCAACACATGATAAATAAGCACAATTAATCAATGACCATTCAATTAACAACAAGCAAAACGTAGTTGAACAAATATATTATAAAAATGACTAATTATAAATAAGCATGGTCAATAATTTACCCAATAATTGATTCCATCAAAACCCTACAAGAAAGGTTTAGCTATTCATACTATTACTCAAAAACACATAAACCATTGTCTGACCAAAATTCATAGAAATAAAGATAGAAAAGTAGAGAAAAACTCTTTGATTCATCTTGTGGAATGGACTTGAGGATCTTTCGGGCTCAACTTTACTTCAACAATGGTGTTCCTTGCCTTCTTAGGCCAAGAATCCGGCTGAAATAAGGGTTAGAAGCTTTTATATCATGTCCCTAAGCCAAATGACTAAGTTGCCCCTCAAGATAAAACGCAGGTAAATTTGCCCTTGTACTATAGCTGTGCTTCACATAGGGTCTAGTTGAGTTTTTCCAGGTTTTCCTATGCTTTTCGAAGTTACTTCACTCCCTGGGTCCGATTTTCCTTTTCTTTAGAAATTGCCTTTTTGCTTCATTATTACTCAAATCACCTCTATTCTTCACTTTTGGCTTCCTATATTACAAGATCCAACAATTAAGCTCAATTGGTCATCATTCAACCTTCAAAACACCTAAAATCACACCAAAGTAGGGGTAAAACATATTCGATTACATGTAAATACCGCATATTATCACCACCCACACTTAGACTCTTGCTCATCCTCAATCAACTTTCAAAATTAAGCACAATGTCAAGAAATACATTTCAACAAAAAAAATACTCAAATATCACACAAATGACAATAGTTTATACCAACACTTAGAACCCAACATATGCACTCTTCATACATTTCCTCAAGTTTTAAACTCATGCCAAGATTATTTAAACTATTCGTGTGACTCTTTCTAACTTCCTCGCCTCAAAACTTGACTCCAATGCATTCCACACTATGGCTCGCTCCTTGTGCCAACTCAAAATTCAAGGTCTATACCAATCCTTTACAATTCATGTGCCCTCACCAACAAACCACAGAGAAAGTAGTCCACACATTCAAATATAAGTTCATGTATAGTCTAAGGGCTCAAATATTGAAAGAATTTGCTCACTCTCACAAAGAAATTCTTATGCCACCCAAGTTCATACCACATGCTTGCTTGTAGTGTAAGACTTGATTAATCTAAGCTTGCAAAGTCTAGGATTCAGTAGGACTTTATAGGTTGTAATGTAGGCTAAAGGACGGGTAGGATATATTTGAGAAAGTAGTGACTGACCCTTCTAAGCACTTTAATACACTACACTTCACTTCTAAGCACCTTCTTTTCATGACCACTTTAATGTCTTGCCATGAAACCATAAACATTTAACCCCTTCTTCATTAAGCACATCAACATATAGATACTCACTAGCCCCGACAAATATATGAGAGGTGTTATTCATTTTTTTTCACTCTCCTTAATTTGGTATTTTCGGCTAGTATTTTTTTTTGTTTATACATAAGTGCACCTTGTCGGTCTTTTTATGGTTCCACTCAAAAGCTAGCCACTCTCTTTCTTTACTCTTCTAGATACTTAAGTGCTTTCTGAGGTAAAGGTTTAAAAAGATTTGATTAAGAACAAAGGGGGTTCGGCTTGTAATGTGGTTGCCAAAGAAAAGGTCTACATGCTCAAAAGGGGTGACTTAGGATAATATTAGCACTGGTAGGAAAATATGCTAAATGGTCAATCAAAGAAAGCCTATATGACTTCCCAAACTTACAAGACTTAATCATTTTGCTTTGACTCACACACTGGGCAAGTTCTAGACTAGCAAGGATGACACGAAGTATACTAAAATCTCACCTCACACAATGCACATGACTCACTTAGGACTGCCCGGACCTAACTCTAGAGTTAAAGCAACTTGCACAGTCATCATAATATTCCAGCACACGGGAATTAATCACAAGAGTCAAAAAATGAGCCTCGGTGTCAAAAGAAAGCCACACATATTTTCAAGGCATGTAATTATAGAGATCATGAAGAAAGTACTTAGTTCAAATACTCCAGACCTAAGCCCCGATATAAAACATGTCAAAATGCATAGATACTCAAGTTCCTCCCATTTCATTATTAGTTCAAAAGAAAGAAAAAAAATTGTATTTTGGACTTTAAACCCTCAAGAAAACTGTCTAGGAAGTCCATCGTCGAGAAAAGTCCAAAACCTTTTGAAAATTCTACCTACAAGAAAACAAATTCCTAACCGATTCAAAGAGTCATTCCTTGGAAAAGAACCGTGGCCATAAGAAAAACCAAGAGGGATTATTTCTACCTATTTTTTTTTTTCTTTGAACACACATAAAATAACACAACTAAAATAGCATAGGAACACCCAAACACTCTCTTCACCCCACACTTAAAATTGTGCATTGTCCTTAATGCACACCCATAAATATAAGAGGGTAAAAGAAACTCCCTGCTAGGCCAAAGGCTGAAGCATTAGCAGTTCATGGGGTACTCAGACTTCTCCCGGACTTGGTTCTTTGTGCGGGCACCCCACACTTAATTCTAACCATCTCACTTGCTTTTGCATTCTTCCAATAGCTTTGCTTCCCATGCTCCTAGAGAAATTAAAAAAACAATACTATAAAATAATACAATAATAAAAATAAAAAATAAAAAATTAAAGAAAGCAGCAAAGCTGGGTTGCCTCTCAACAAGCGCTTGATTTAACATCGCGGCACGACGCGAATCACTTTTTGCCTCCACCTCGGGCTTATGAATTGACCCCCAAGTTTTGCTTCAAGTTTTCTACTATGTTCCAAGGGTGGTGGAATAAATCTAACTGCCCGAAGAAAATAATGTAGTATTCTGCACTTCTTGCCTGACTTTGTGGCAAGAAGAATTCCAGAATGTAGCCACCTTGTTCCTCATTCCTTGACTCCCTAATTGGCTTGGATGACTCTATTTCCATATCATTATCCAAACACAATATGGAAAAATGCTTAGAGTGTGGACCAATGCGCTCAACTACATGAACTTTGGGACTGTCAACATCCTTAATACCAATGACACTAGAGTCAACTAAATATGTATCATCAACGTTCTTGATTGACTCTAGTATCTCTTCTACAACATCGGCATCCTCAAATTCTAGTTTGATAGATTGTTGGTGTTCTACTCTGACCTCCTCCATTAGCACCTCAATTTCTGCATCTAATGCATGCTCTTATTGGCTACTATCCACAATATTATCTTATTGAGCATTAAATGCTTCAACCAATTGACTCACTTGTGCCTCCAGGTTAATAATTGTTGCCTCTTGCCTTTGGATAGTATCCCATTTCCTTTGTATTTGCAGTTATTTCTCATTACTTCGTTCCACGAGGCACTGTAACATATCTTTGATCTCCTTCAGGTCAGCTTCCCCGGGTTCTTTATTCTTGTTAACCTCACAAGAAAAAGTAGAACCATAATAATAAGGGGTTGGGGGAGGATGATAAATACGAGCACAACCATAAAAGTGACTACCTTGACCACCACAAACATCACATACATTCCACACATAAGATTGAGTTGGTGCACATAACTCGCTCTCGGCAATATTTTGACAATTTTGCCACAGGTGGTTTCCTCCACAATAAGAATAAGGAATATCAACAGTAGAATTACCAACATCGAAACTCCCATAATTCCAAGATGCCATGTTTCTCAAATCAACAAGTAAAACTAAAAAAAAACAACTACTAAAAAAACAAACTCTGATACTTTGATCTCACGAGTCATGAGCAGGTTTAATAGATTCTTGCGGATCGGTACGAAGACCTATGTACTTATCTTCGAGAGGCTACCAAACCATTAGGAAACTTCACTTTCTTGTATTCTTGTCCTGCAGATTTGTGTATTCCGGAAACTAAAATTCTATTATTCTATTCTCTCACAGATGGTGAGGACACGTGCGACTGGATCAGGCGGACGACCACCAGTACCACCAGCTAGGGCCGCTAAAGGCCAGGGCCATGGTAGAGGTCGAGGTACAACCCATACTGTAGCTAGAGCAACACCGGTGGAGCCACCAATTGCTCCAGCTCAGGAGCAAGTACTAGATGTGGTCGAGCCGGTGGGACCAGCTTAGGCACCAGTTGTGCCCATTATGATTCTAAGCTTTCAGGAGGCTTTGGCCCAGATATTGACTATATGCACTAGCCTTGTTCAGGTAGTTTCAATTTTGGCCGTACCAACCACTTCTCAGGCCAGGGGAGGTGCTCAGAATCCCGCCACCCGTACTCCAGAGCAGGTAGCTCAAGGACTCCAGACACCGGTGTACTACCAGCCCAACCGATTACAATTGCTCGAGCCCAGGTTGGCCCACCTATGAGTGATGAGGAGCAGAAAAGACTAGAGTGGTTTGGGAGGCTTAATCCTCCAGAGTTCAATGGGGCCGAGTCTGAGGATGCTTAGTAATTATAGACAGGTGCCAGCAGATCCTTCACACGGTGGGTATTTAGTGGGGTTTCATTCACTACTTTTCAGCTAACGGGGGCAGCCTACAGATGGTGGGAGACGTATGAGTTGAGCAGGCCAGCCGGTGCTACACCACTTACGTGGCATGAGTTCTCAGTTCTCTTCTTAGAGAAGTTTTTTCCATAGAATCACAAAGAGGAGCTGCGTAGGCAGTTTGAGCAGCTACACCAGGAGGGTATGTTAGTGACCTAGTACGAGATGAGATTTTTAGAGTTGGCTCATCATGCGGTATGGTTAGTTCCTACTAAGAGTGAGAGGATTAGGAGGTTCTTTGACGGCCTCAACTATGGACTGCGCTTCATCATGACTCGAGAGATTGCGTCAGGTGTGAGGTTTGATGAGGTGGTTGATATTGCTAGATGTCTAGAGCATGTTTGTGGTCAGGAGCATGAGGAGAGGGAGGCCAAGAGGCCTCATGGTTTGGGTGGTTTCAACAGTGCCTCATCAGGAGGACAGTCCTACCACAACAGGGGTCGTCCTTATAGGCCCGCTCATATGGCTCGTCTGGTTCATCGAGGTGCATAAGCTAGCCATGGTTTATCCAGTGCTCGTCCGGGTCAATTATCTTTCAGTTCCCTCTCAGCCCAGAGTTCATCCCATGCTCCATCAGTTCAGGGTTCATCTGTACCAGGTCCTTCTAGTGGTTATTCTGGTTCTCGGGGTCCGATTCAGTCCCCACCGCCATTGACGGATCGAAGTTGCTTCGAGTGTGGAGAATTGGGGCATGTGAGGAGGTATTGTCCTCATATTATGAGAGGTCAAGCTATAACTTCCGCACTAGTTACCTTACCACCCGCTCAACCAGCTCAGGGTGGGACTCAGGCAGTTGGAGGTCACCCTAGAGGGGGAGGCTGATCAGGTGGTGGTCAGGCTCGATGATATGCTTTTCCCTTCAGGCTAGAGGCTGTTGCTTCAGATTTAGTGATCACATGTATTGTTTCGGTGTGCCACATGGATGCTTCCATATTATTTGACCCTGGTTCCACTTATTCGTATGTATCATCATATGTTTCTCGCTATTTGGATATGCCCAGTGTTTTCTTAGTTACACCTCTTCATGTATCTACGTCTGTGGGTAATTCTATTATTGTGGACCGGGTGTAGTGACTATTGGGGCTGTTAGATGTGAGAGTTGATCTCTTACTACTTAGTATGGTTGATTTTGACGTGATTCTAGGAATGGATTGGTTGTCACCATGACATGCTATTCTGGATTTTCACACTAAGACTGTGATGTTGGCGATGCCAGGATTGCCTAGGATTGAGTGGATAGGTTCTTTGGACTATGTTCCCAGTAGAGTGATTTCATATTTGAAGGCCCAACGGATGGTTGGGAAGGTCTGTTTGGCATACTTGGCCTTTGTGAGGGATGTTGGTGCTGATACTTCTACCATTAATTCTATTTTGGTAGTGCGAGACTTTCCAGATGTGTTTCCTGCAGGCCTGTCGTGCATGCCACTAGACAGGGACATTGATTTTTGTATTGACTTGGTGCCGGGCACTCAGTCCATCTCTATTCCTCTGTATCATATGGTACCAGCAAAGTTGAAGGAATTGAAAGAGCAGCTTCAGGAGCTTCTTGATAAGGGGTTCATTAGGCCTAGCGTGTCGCCTTTGGCTGTACCAGTTCTGTTTGTAAAGAAGAAGGATGGTACTATGCAGATTTGTATAGATTATAGGCAGTTGAACAAAGTTACAATTAAGAACAAGTACACACTGCCGTGCATTGATGACATATTTGACCAGCTACAAGGTGCGAGGACGTTCTCTAAGATTAATTTGAGGTCTGGGTATTACCAGTTGAAGATTCGGGATTCTGATATCCTAAAGACGACATTCAGGACCCGCTATGGTCATTATGAGTTCCTTGTGATGTCGTTTGGGCTGACCAATGCCCCAACAACATTTATGCATATGATGAATAGTGCATTCCAGGCATATATTGATTCTTTTGTTATAGTATTCATTGATGATATATTGGTGTACTCACATAGCCAGGAGGAGCATGCGCAATATTTGAGGATTGTACTATAGACGTTGAGGGAGAAGAAACTTTGTGATAAATTCTCCAAGTGTGAGTTTTGGCTCGTTTTTGTGGCGTTCTTAGGGCACTTGGTTTCTAGTGAAGGGATCAAGGTAGATCCGAAGAAGATTGAGGCAGTTCAAAGTTGGCCTAGACCGTCTTCATCTACTGAGATTTGGAATTTTCTTGGCTTGGCCGGATACTATCGCAGTTTCATGGAGGGTTTTTCGTCCATTGCTGCACCTTTGACTAGATTGACCCAGAAGGGTGCCCCATTCAGGTGGTCTGATGAGTGTGAGGAGAGCTTTCAGAAGCTCAAGACTGCCTTGACCACAACTCCAATTCTAGTTTTACCTTTAACATCGGGTTCATATATAGTATATTGTGATGTTTCTCGGATTGGTATTGGGTGTGTCTTGATCCAGGAGGGTAGGGTGATTGCTTATGTTTCACACCTATTGAAGCCCCATGAGAAGAACTACCCCGTTCATGATTTAGAGTTGGCAACCATTTTTCATGCATTGAATATTTGGAGGGATTTTCTCTACGGTGTGTCTTGTGAGGTATTTATAGATCATCGGAGTCTATAACACTTGTTCAAGCAAAAGGATCTAAATTTGAGGCAGCGGAGATAGTTGGAGATGTTAAAAGACTATGATATTACCATTTTGTATCATCCTGGGAAGGCCAATATGGTGGTCGATGCCTTGAGTAGAAAGACGGTGAGTTTGGGTAGCCTTGCATATATTCCTGTTGGTGAAAGAACACTTGCATCAAATGTTCAGGCCTTAGGACAATCAGTTCGTGAGGTTAGATGTTTCGGAGCCTATACGAGTTCTAGCTTGTGTGGTTTCTCGGTCTTCTTTATATGAGCGCATCAGAGACCGTTAGTATGACGACCCCCATTTAGTTGTCCTTAAGGACATGGTACAACATGGTGATGCCGAGGACATTTCTATTGGAGATGATGGGGTGTTACGGATGCAGGGTCAGATTTGTGTGCCCAATATGGATAAGTTACGTGAGTTGAATTTTGAGGAGGCCCATAGTTCATGGTATTCCATTCATCCGGGTACCGCGAAGATGCATCAGGATTTGGGGCAGAACTATTGGTGGAGAATAATGAAGAAAGATATAGTGGAGTATATGGCCCGGTGCTTGAATTGTCAGCAGGTGAAGTACAAGCATCAGAGGTCGGGCGATTTGCTTCAGATACTTGAGATTCCTGAGTGGAAATGGGAGCGTGTTACTATGGACTTTGTTGTTGGGCTCCCTCGGACTTTGAAGAAATTTGTTGCAATATGGGTGATTGTGGACATGCTGACTAAGTCCGCACATTTATTCCGATTGTGACTACCTATTCTTCGGAGTGGTTGGCTGAGATCTATATCCGTATTGTTTGTCTTCACGGTGTGCCAGTATCCATCATTTCTGATCGGGGCACGCAGTTCACATTGCGGTTCTAGAGAGCAGCACAGTAAGAGTTAGGCACGCGGGTTAAGTTGAGTACAACATTCCACCCCCAGACGGACAGACAATCCGAGTGCACCATTCAGATATTGGAGGATATGTTACGCACTTGTGTTATGGATATTCGGGGCTCTTGGGATCAGTTTCTACCACTTGCAGAGTTTCCCTACAACAATAACTACCAATCAAGTATTCAGATAGCTCCTTATGATGCCTTATATGAGAGGCGGTGTCGGTATCTGGTTGGTTGGTTTGAGCCTGGTGAGGCTAGGTTGTTGGGTACTGATTTGGTTTATGATGCCTTGGAAAAGGTCAAGTCGATTCGGGATTGGCTTCGCATGACATAGTCTAGACAGAAGAGCTATGCTGATCGGAAGGTTCGTGATGTTGCCTATATAGTGGGAGAGAAGGTATTACTTAGAGTTTCACCCATGAAGGGTGTTATGAGGTTCGAAAAGAAGGGAAAATTGAGCCCTCGGTACATTGGCCCTTTTGAGGTGCTTGAGAGGATTAGAGAGGTGGTCTGCAAGCTTGAATTTCCACCTAGTTTATCGTGTGTTCACTGAGTGTTTCATGTTTTCATGCTCCGGAAGTACTACGGTGATCCGTCTTGTGTTTTGGACTTCAGGACGGTTCAGTTATATGGAGATTTGACTTATGATGTGGAGCCGGTGGCCATTTTGGATCGTCAGATTCGAAAGTTGAGGTCTAAGAATATAGCTTCAGTGAAAGTCCATTGGAGAGGCCAGCCAGTCGAAGAGGCTACTTGGGAGACCGAGCGGGAGATGCGGAGCAGCTATCCACACCTATTCGAGGACGAACGTTTGTTTAAGAAAGGGAGAATGTAACGATCCGACTTGTCGTAATGAGTATTGTAGCCCCATTACCCCATTTATTACTTATTCTATATTCAATTATGTATATATGACTTGCCGGGGTGGTTGGATTGGTTCTGGGGATGTTTTGGAATGAATTGGGACACTTCGTCCCAAGGTTGGGAGCCTAAGTTGAAAGAGTTGACCGGATGTTTACTTATGTGTAAACGACTCCGAAATTGAGTTTTTATGGTTCCGATAGCTTTGTATGGTGATTTTGGACTTAGGCGTGTGTCCGGATATTAATTTGGAGGTCCGTAGGTCATTTTGGCTTAAATTGGCGAAAGTTGGAAAGTTGAAGGTTTGGAAAGTCGAGAAGTTTGACCAAGAGTTGACTTTGTTGATACCGGGCTCGAATTTTGGTCCCAAAAGTTGGAATAGGTCCGTTGTGTCATTTATACCTTGTGTGCAAAATTTGAGGCCAATCGGAGTTGGTTTGATATGTTTCGATATTGATTGTAGAAGTTGGAAATCTATTAGTTTTAATAGGCTTGAATTGGGGTGTTAATAGATTTGAATTGGGGTGCGATTCATGTTTTTGATATGATTTGAGGCTTCGACTAAGTTCATAACGTGTTTTAGGACTTGTTGGTATGCTTGGTCGAGGTCCCAGGGGCCTCGGGTGTGATTCATACTGAAATCTGATTTAATTGTGGACTTAAGGAACATCTGGTATGCTTCAGTTCTGGTGCATTCCCACCTGCGGTGGGAGTGGCCGCAGATGCAGCACTGTAGGTGTGGCCTTATGAACGCAAATGCAGAAGTGGATGGGGTGCAGTTGGATTGCAGATGCGAGGTTCATCTCCGCAGAAGCGAGGTCGCTTTTGTGATGAAGGGAAGCGCAGGAGGGGGCTGGACCGCAGATGCCGGATTTTCTCTGCAGGCATGCATGCGCTGATGCGGGAGCCTTTACGCAGAAGTGGAGGGGCGAGAATTAAGTGGTTTTCGCAGATGTATATAGTTTACCGTAGATGCGGCCCGCAGAAGCGAATCTCCTAGCCGCAGAAGCGAAAGTGCTGGCAGTGTTTTAAAACTCGAGGGTTTGTGTTCTTCTCTCATTTTGAGAATTTTGGAGTGCGGTCTAGGGAGAGTTTTCAAGAGGTTTTCACGTAGATTGAAAAGGTAAGTGATTTTTGATCACTTTTGTCCATGAATATTGAATTCCCATTGATTATTTCACCTATTTATCATGAATCTAACTTAGAATTTGGGGATTTTTGACCGATGTATTGGAGAGTAAGCTTTGGGGATTTGCGATTCAATTTGTGGTCGGAATTGGATGATTTTGGTATGGCTGGACTCGTTATTGAATGTGTGATCAGATTTTGTGAAGTTTTTCGGGTTCTGAGGCATGGGACCAGGGTTGACTTTTTGAATTTTGTTAAAGAACTTAGCTTTATCGTTTGGGATCGATTCCTATAGCTTGTATTGATTATATTAAGTTGTTTGTGACTAGATTCGAGTCGTTCGGAGGACGATTCGTGAGGCACGTGTTTGTTGGAGTATTGAGTTGAGCACTTTGGAGGTAAGTAACACTTCTAAACTTGGTACTGAGGGTATGAATCCCTGAAATACGTGTTATATGGTTGGTGTTGAGATGACTCATATGCTAAGTGATAGGCGTGTAGGCGTGCACCGTGGTAATTATGATTCGGTTGGTTCTGTGGTACTGTGTAATTATCTAGTCTCGTTTATCCATGTAATTCCTACGTGTTAGAGTAATTGAGCTGTGATTCATATTAGAAATCATGTTTAGGCTGTGTGCTTATTTTGTTGGAACCCACTGAGGTTATTTCTGTTGTTGAGTTATTTGTTTATGCTGCAATTATGTACTCAGTCATGTTTATTTATTTGCATATCATATCTCAATCTCTGTTATCATTACTGTTACATCATGTTGTCATTGTTGGGCTGAGTGGTAGGTGATTTTTGAGCCCGTGAGACTAGAGAGATTGATGCCTCAGTTGGGGCATGAGAGCCGGATTGTAAGTGGTGTTGTGGATCAGGTTACACGCCGCAACAAGCCATATTGGCTTTATATCTTTTATTATTATTATGGATTGGGCTGCACATCGCAGCAGGCCTTATTGGTTTATTTATTATTATGGATCGGGCTGCACGATGCAGCAGACCTTATAGGCTTTATATTAGCGCTTGGGCAGGATCCTCCCCTCTAGAGTCTGACATACTAGCAGTGAGCGCATGCACTGTGATTTATATACACGTGCTTTGGTGAGGGGCATTGATGCTAGGCACCCGTACAGTGCTGAGTGATTTAGTGTGACGAGTTAGAAATGAGATAGGCAGATTGAGTACTCTGAGAGTGTGAGTACTGTCACGCCCCAAACTCGGGGAGCGTGACCGGCGCTCAACCGAGAGAACCCGACCGAGCAAGCCTATTAGATTTTCTTCTACCCAAACTCATCCATGAATAAATAGGAGATGTACTCCATTAATCATTCACTAAAACAATTTTATTAACAACTTCCTTTTCACTCCCATTAGCAGCTTCATTCATAATTTCCAAAACATTACGAGTTTATAGAATTAATAAAAAACATAATTTTCAAGTACCAACATTTCTAGTTCAATTCCCAACATCAACCCTAACCCACAACCTATCTACGGAGCCTCTAAATACAATAGAAGAGTAATATGGAAATGCCAGCAACAAGACCCCGGCTATACCTCAAAACACAATACATGAGAAACAAAAGACACATGACCCCGAAATGAAGTGAGGCTCACCAAATCAGCTGAAAAGAGTGCACTGCTATCACTAATCAATGCGGCTTGCTGTTGAACCCCCTGCATCCAAAAGGGACGTTAGTACTGTCGAATAGCACTAGTATGCATAGCTAAAAGTCCTCTTTCAAAATAGAATGCCTACATAAGAAAAGGCAACACATAGAAACAACAAGTCATAATCAACAATATCCAAATGTTCAGTTAAAACATAATAATTTTCAAAATACGAACTTCATATACAATTTTGGTTGGGAGATCATTAGCACCGATATACCACCGTCTTTATTAGCACATAGTCCGATCACGCCCGATCGGCTAGGCCATCTCCCCACGAACAATGTGGTTTGACATGTGATGCGAAAGAAAGTTGTTACCAAGAGTAGTACTACCATATGCGCAATATGGCGTGTGATCTCCACCCGATCAACTAGGCCGCCTTCCTACATATGTCGTGCGGGTTGACTTTTCAAATCCACAAAGCTTCCAGTTTCATCCCAATTAAGTGGAATAATATCACAATTTCCCAAAGGTTCCAATTTCATCCCAAATAAGGGGAATAATCAGAATCCAACCCTACACCGGCACGTGTAGTTTCAGGTGTGGGCCTTATGACCCACCCTTCCTCGGTTTTGCTAATGATGCTCCCAAAAATGTTTTTGATTTGATTTGCAAACAGAAATATCATAAATACAATTGTACTCACCATCTTTCACATTGTATAAATTCTCAGTAGTATTCCCAGTCATTCACAACGACAATATTTCCTTGTCTCATTAGGCCATTCACAAGATTCTTTATTCCTGGCACGATGGCCGTATTTCATATTCCACACTTTCACCTCTTTCAATTTCAAAGATCATCATCAAGTATCAACATATAGGATATTTCAGAAATCATATACTTCAAATCTATTTGAAATGGAAACTTCAAACACAAATGGTTTCTTTCCAAAGAATGAGGCATACCATCCAACAATAGAAACACACATAAAAATCATAAACAATCAATACACCATTTATTCTTACAATGCTCTTCCCTAGCAATGACAATGTACCAGTTCAACACATAAGTATATAAAACTCGAATCACACTAGATATAATTATAAAGCAAAGCATTAGTTAAAGCAACCACTAATGGGAAAGAATTGAGTACTAAAGCTTTTAGGTAATTCTATCTTCAAAGTCATTTTTAAACAATTGAGTCGAGGCTCTTTTCATATTCTTTATCACATCTTCTCAAATCATTTTCACTACTAGACACAATCATAACTTAAATTCTTGGCACGTTGGCCACACTCTATATCCCCAATTAACTTATTTCACTTCCAACCATCTTTATATATTATCAACAATAAGACATTTTCAAATCAATAATTTAGGTACACATATGAGCAATTAAGAGTCTTAAGAATATTGAGATTTTCTCACACAATTTGGCATACTATATTTCATTGAAACACGACTCAAAGCCATAACTTTTTTAATACGCAACCCATACTTTGAAACTTACGGAAACATTATGGAATTCAATTCCAAGAGAGAAAGTTTAGCCAACATACCTCAATCGAGCTTCCTTAACTCTAGAATGATCCGAATTCTTAGCAATCCCGATCTATTTTGAGACATAACAAAATTGAACCATAAGTAGGAAGATATTCATGGTCTCAGCTCATTTGAGCATTTTATCAGACACTAGGTATGCAAATTTAACCACAAGATTCTTCTACAAGATTTCCTTTACTCCACAACCCAATCCTTACTTATTTCAACTCAACAATCTTCCCACAATTCTTATTGGTACATGCATGTATAAATAATAATCTCATACCCATGAATCATACTCCTAACCAACCATCTTCTACCCAAATTCGAAATTGAAAACTAGGGTATGGAACCTTTTCTCTTAGATGAAGAACTTGTGAGTTTTCCTTGTTAATCTTCCAAGATTTGAGCGAGACTTGATGAATAATTAGCCTACGGTTTCCTCTCTCTCTAAAACACTCTCCCTTCTCTCTAAAACATAAGAATTTTTGCTCAAAAATGACCCTTTGCGTGTATTTAACGAAGTAGGGTCGGGTTGTAAGAACCCAAAAATGGAGCTCCGGAACAGGTTCTGCGGTCGCATATGCGATCGTATAATGGATATGCGGACCGCATATCGGTTGCATAATTACAGACCAAAACGATCAAAAATCTGTCTGTGTATGCGGTCACTATGCGGTCCGCATAACTGTTATGCGATCGCATAATGCACCGCATAACAGTTATGCGATCGCATAGTCGACCGCATAATTGCCCCCAGACTGGCCCTTCTCCTGCTCACTTCTGCAGCCATTATGCGGTCCACAGAGTGGTTCTGCGGTCGCATAATGGACCGCAGAAATGCGTTTTTCCGCCAAATATTTTCCTTTACTTTCCGGTGCATTGTTCAACCCAAAAAAGTCCGAACCGTGGCCCACAAGCTTGCCGCGAAGATTTTATATCATCCTCCAACATGTAATCCTACTCCGGCACCACAAAACCTTGAATTCACTTGCGAAATATATGAGGCTTTACACTGAAATACTTCAAAAATTTTCGGGGTGTTACAAGTACTTGGGATTATCACTGTGATACATTACATTTGACATGCATATTTGACATGTAGGCATAGAGATGCCTCAGGCTAGCTATACTTGGCATATTTTATTAGTGTTGAGCTTAAATTGTTGAACTTGAAAGCATGCCTAAATTTCTGTACTATGTACGAGCTGATTATGGAAGTTTCTCTGAGTTATTACTTTCATTATCTTGTTAAATCTGTGCTATCATTATTTTGATTCAGACTGTATCTTTCTGAGCTCGTCACTGCTTTCAGCCCAAGGTTAGTCCTGTTGCTTATTGAGTACATTAGGTTGGTTGTACTCATACTACACTCTACATTTTGTGTGCAGATCCAGGTACATCTAGACGCGGTTGTTACGTCACGACCTCAGGGATCGTGACCGGCGCTCAACCGAGATACCCCAGTTAAGCAAGCGTACTAGATGCCTTCTACCCAACCTTGCCCATTAACAATATAAGAATCAGTACAAGAGATAGACATGAGAAGAGTCAAGTGTTTCCCATTCTGTTCCCATTATTCAAAAGAGATTCATTTACGACTTCCAAAATATTACAAGTTTATAGATATGATGAAAAACATGTTTTCCACATACCAACACTTCTAGTTCATTACCCAACATCAAACACCACCCACAACCTGTCTACGGAGCCTCTAAGTACAACAGAAGAGTAGTTGGAAGTGCCGGCAACAAGGCCCCGGCTATACCTCAAAACACAAAGTACAATATCAAGTGACATCAGACCCAGAATAGAGTAGGGCTTATCAAAACCTGCTAAATTGGGAGTAACTGCTAACGAGATCCAAAGCTGTCCGTTGTCGAGCCACCTGCATCCATTGAAGATGCTGCGCCCCCGGCAAAAGCGATATTAGTGCATATGGAATAGCACTAGTATGTAAAGCTAATTGTCCTCTTTCAAAATAGAATGCCAAAATAAAAAGGGAGAACCTTGGAAACAACAACAACAACAACAACCAATGATATCCAAATACCAAGTTAAAACATAATAATTTTCAAAATATGATAGTAATATTATTTTTGGTTAGGAGATCCCTTGTAACAACCTCTACACAAAGCGGCCCCGCCACCTCACCCCAATGTGTGCGGGTGGAGGTGTAACCACAATACCATAAACTCTACACAAAGCGGCCCTACCGCCCCACCCCAATGTGTGCGGGTAGAGGTGTATTAACAATCAAATTCCCTACACAAAGCGGCCCTGTCACCTCACCACCAATGTATGTGGGTAGAGGTGTAATCAGAATCATAATCCCTACACAAAGCGGGCCTGCCGCCTCACCCAATGTATGTGGGTGGAGGTGTAATCACAATCACAATCTCTACACAAAGTGGCCCTGCCGCCTCACCCCAATGTATGCGGGTGGAGGTGTATTCTCAATCACAATCTCTACACCAAGCGGCCCTACTGTATCACCCCAATGTATGCGGGTGGAGGTATATTCCGGGGTTAGGTTATGTCAACCTACCCTTCCTCGGTGACTAACGATATTTCCGAAAAAAACATTTTTTTGATTTTCATACAAGAGAAACAGAAATACAATTGCATTTACCTCATAACGTTTCACACCATTTATAGCCTCATTGGTACTTTCAACTACTTACAACATCATTATTTCATTGGCTCTCTTGGCCATACACATGATTCTTCATTCATGGCACAATGACCGCATTTCATAATCCACACTTTAATTTCTTTCCTTTCATGGATCATCATCATAAATATCATCAAATAGAATACTCCGAAAATCACAACTTTAGGTTCATTAGTAATGAAGACTTTAAACACAATGGATTTCTTTTCAAGAAATGGAGTAAAATGATTGGCAATCGAAGCACAAGTTAAAATCATAAACGAGTAACACATCATTTATTCTTGAAATACTTTTTCCCAAAATAGCAATACACAATTTCATCTCATGAATATATAAGAGCTCAAAACACGTTGGGAATACTTACAAAGCATAGCATTAGTTAAAACAACCACATTTGGGCACGACTTGAGTACATAAGCTTTTAGGCAAATCTATTTTTGAAGTCAATTTGGAACAGTTGATTCAAGGCTCATTTCATAATCTTTCACACATCATTTCATTTTATTGGCACTATTGGCCACAAGTATAACTTTCATTCTTGGCACTGAGGCCACACTTTATATCCCCAACTCACTCCTTTCACTTTCAAGCATCTTTATATATTATAAACAACAAAGAATCTCTAATCCCGGCTTTCATTACACACATGAGTAATTAAGAGTCTTAAGCACATCGAGATTTCTTACACAATTTGGCATAATAGCCTTCATTCGAAACACGACTTGAAGTCAAAACATCTTAACACACATCCCATACTTGAACACATTCTCGTATGATATCATAATATGACAAGAGAGTTCGGAACATATTTTGAACATATACCTTTCGACACAAAGCTTATTCAGAATAATCAATTTATAATGAATAACTCGTTGCTTACAAGAATATCATGGTATTCAATTCTAGGAGAGAAGTTTAGCCAACATACCTTTCTTGAGCTTTCCTTACATTACTACAATCTTTCGGAAATCCTAGCAACTTCAATCTATTTAGAAACATAACAAAAGTGAATCATAATTAGGAAGATATTCGTGGGTTCACCTCATTTAAGCATTTCACCAAACACTTGGTGTGCAAATTTGACTACAAGGTTTCTATGGTGGAATACTTTCATCCCACAAAAAATCATTCACCCAATTTAGTTCGACAAGCTCCCTACCACCCTTATAGGTACATTAATGCACAAAGAGTACCTCCCACACCTAAGAATCATACTTCTCATGACCTACTTTTAGTCCAAACCTCGAAATTTAGTGCTAGGGAGTAGAACCTTACCTCTTAGATGAAGATCTTATGATTGGCTTCCTTGATTCTTGAAGATTGGGGCAAGAATGGATGATTAGCATGCTAAGTCTTCTCCTTCTCTCTCTAAAATAGCTCTCTCTTCTCTCTATAAAATCAGATTTTATCTTGTAAAATGACCCCCTAAGGCCTTATATCAAAATAGGGTCGGATAAGAAATTTTCCAAAATTGACCCCCGAAGTCAATTATGTGGTGCAATTATGTGGTAGCAAAGTCGTTTTGTGGGCAGTAGAATTGTTTTGTGGGCAGCAGAATCGATTATATGGGCAACAAAATTTTTCTGCGGCCAACAGAACTGTTTTTCAAAATTTTCCCATCTCTGCTCTACTTTGCGATGCTTATGCGGTCCGCGGAACAATTCTGTGGTCGCGATATTGACCGCATAATCGCCTTCTTCTGCCAAAAATTTCCATCAATACTTCAGTGCATTCTTCAACCCAAAAAATCGGTACTGTGGCTCGTTTTCTACAATCCTCAAACCTATTATCCTACCTCGGCACCACGAAACCTTAAATTTCTTGGCGAACTTTACGGGGCCATACATCGGTGATTGCTAGAGTGGTGATAGTACTGGTTCGGAGACTTTGAGGTAGCTGCTATGACGCCCACAAACCTTTACTCTCCTTCATTTCATTTTATTTCAGTACTGTTCTATTTTTCTCAAATAGTTGTACTAGAGTTTCAGACTATGTTGACACTTAGTAGCTCATGTACTTGGTGACACCAGGATTTTGGGATTGTTGTAGTTGAGTTACAGTTGTTTTATCAGTTGTCCATGAGATTTCCACTGTTGAGCTTATTGAATTTTATTTATAATTCAAATGCATTATTGTTATGTGATTGTCGTCTTGCCTTGTAATGTGTTAGGCGTTATCACGAAAGGTTGGGATTTTGGATTGTGACAGTTAGGCGCCATCATGACCCTACTGCTGGGATTTTGGGTCGTGACAACAAGCCAACATTAGCTACACATTATTCATTTTAACAATTTTTAAAAGCAGTTAAATAAGAAATAAAACTATAGAACTTCAAATAGATGTAATAAATCCCAATAGGTTGTCTAGTCAACTCCCAGAATCTGGTGTCACAAGTACATGAGCTACTAAAAGAAATGCTACAACCAAGGTCTGAAATAAAAATACAACTGTTTGAATGAAATAACAGTGTAGGAAATAATAAGGGGACTTCAGGGACTTGAACGTGCAGCTCTACCTCAAGTATCCGTGAAAAGCTAATCTGAGTGAGCCTCCACTAACCGTTGGTGGTACCAACACCAGAATCTGCAAACAAAGTGTAGACGTGTAGCATGAGTAAAATCGATCCCATGTACTCCGTAAGTGCCGAGCCTAATCTTGATGAAGTAGTGACGAGGTTATAACAAGGCACTCACTATAAACCTATATGAATATAGACGGAATAACGGCAAAATAGAGAAAACAAGTATAACATGAAAACTGAAACAGGAAATACGTAATAGAGGGCCCCAGAATAACATCAAAGCTCAATTTTCTCAATACAACATGGATACAGAACCAACAGTTATGAAAGTGAATATATCTTCTCCGTTGTGGGGTGCAATCCTATTCACAAATATATATAAATATCATGTCTTCTCTGTTGCGGCGGGCAACCCGATCCATAAATATATATATAGATCCATAAATATATATATATATATATATATATATATATATATATATATATATATATATATATATATATATATATACATAAATACTGTTGCGGAGTGAAACCCGATCCCAAATAGTAATACCAATATCTGTTGCGACATGCAACCCAATCTCACACAATAATACCAATATCCGTTACGGCGTGCATGTCATGACCCAAATTCCATCATAGGCCGTGATGGCGCCCAACGCTGCTGTTAATGCAAGCCAACAATTAAATCAACATGCTAATAGATAATCCAAGATGCATCTCAAAATGAATAATGAAATAAATTGCTGAAATCATTCGTTTTCATAGAAAAGTACCGATGTTATTATTTTAAATGTTCGAACGTGGTCAAAATATAAAGTAGTATATCATAAAATAATACAACCAAGAACAAAATCTAAATCCCCAAAATCCGGTGTCATAAGTGCATGAGCATCTACTAGAATATGCAATCTATTACAACAACTGTCTGGAATCGAAAATAGACATAATATAGTAAATGAATAGGACATGGACTCTGTGTGTTGCATATCGTAACATAGAGAGCAACTTACCACAAAGTCTCCTCTGCAATTGCGCCTATGCACCTAGATGACCACCAAATGTACCTGTCTCAGTACCTGCAATTAGTGCAGAAGTGTAGTATGAGTACATAAATCAACGCGTACCCATTAAGTACCTAGTCTAACCTTAAAGAAGTAGTGATGACGGGTCGACATCGACACTTACTAGTAGTCCAATAATCAAGGTATAATAAAAGTAGACATGTATGAAGCATGGAAAGTAAAGACAGTGAACACAGATATAAGTACTGTAACGACCCTGCCGGTCATTTTGAGCATTTGTATTCTGTTCAGCTATTTGCTGTCTTAAGCATCATATGATGTATTATGACTTGTGTGAATCCTTGGTTTTGGTTTTCAATTGATTTGGAGTTTGATTTGGAAGAATGAATTTCATATTTAAAGCTTTAAGTTTGAAGAGTTGACCAAGTTTGAGTTTTTAGTATTTGACCCCAGATCGGAGTTTTGATGGTTTTGTTAGTTCCGGATGGTGATTCTGGACTCAGGCGTATGCCCAAATTTGCATTTGGATATTTCTAGAAGGTTACAATGCTAATTGGCGAAAGTTGGAAATTAGAAGGTTTGGAAAGTTTATAAATTTGACTGAGAGTTGATTTTGACGATATAGGGTTCAGATTGTGGTTCTGGGAATTGGAATAGCTTCGTTATGTCATTTGGGACTTGTGTACAAAATTTGAGCTCATTCCGAGTTAATTTGATATGTTTCGGTACGGGTTTTGGAAGTTGAAAATTCAAGGTTCATTATATTTGATTTGAGATGCGATTCGTCGTTTCGATATTGTTTAGCGTTATTTGATGCCTCGAGTAGGTATGCATTATGTTAGGGTATTTGTTGTTATATTTGAACGGGGTCCCGAGTGGCTCGGGTAAGTTTCTGACGAGGTTAAGTTCATTTTGTCGCATGTTGCATTGCTGAAGGAGTGTTGGTTTTGGTGTTTCCGTATCTGCGAAAGAATGGGCGCGGATGCGAATCTGCAGATTCGTACAATTGGTTGCAAAAGCGGGAAAAGGCTAGGCTGGGGGACCATCGCATATGCGGAGGAAGAAGCGCACCTGTGTGCGTGCAGAAACGAGATGTTTGGTGCATGAGCGGTCTTATGCGCAAATGCATGTTTTGTTGCCGCACCTGCGATTGCGCAGGAGCGGATGGTTTTCCGCAGGTGCGAAGGTCCATTTCTCCAGTTGATTCCGCAAAAGCGAGCTTCACTGTCACGACCCAATATCCCATCCGTTTGGGTATCGTGATGGCACCTAGTCTTAGGGACTAGGTAAGCCTAACATTAATTGAAACAACAACATTATTTAAATAACATCTACCAATTTAAAATAGAATTCTCTTAAAATTTACAATTCCCAAAATCGATAGTACAAGTCATAAGCTCTACAGAGTATTTGCTAGAAAACTTCTAAATACAACTGTCCAGAAATAAGAATAAATAGTGCAAAACGAAAACTTGAAGGTGACTCCGAAGCCTGCGAACGCAGCAGCAAGTTTACCTTGAGTCTCCACAGCAACGACCCGCACAACTACTAAGGAACAAATACCTGAATCTACACAAACATGTGCAGAAGTGTAGAATGAGCACACCACAGTGGTGCCCAGTAAGTATCAAGACTAACCTCGGTAGAGTAGTGACGAGGAATAGTCAAGACACCCACTGGTCTAATAAACTGAATAAGTATAAGTTGATGAACAACAGAAATATGACATGGCTCACAATACAACAATGGCAATAAGAAAGGAAACAACAAGTATCAGCGAATACCATAAAAATGACACAGAAAAGTGAATGGAACACAACCTAAATCCGGAATCACAAATACAGCAGGGACAAGTAATAACTCATCAACTACAACCGCTTTTAAATCAGGTTTTAGTCAACAAACTCCACGAGGTACCGAACCTCGGATAAATTACAACTCACGGGTCTCAATACCTGAACCCTAACACTTGGCATCCTGTGCCCTCATAACACCTCATAACCGCAGTGACGACTCACGTTCCAATAGAGCCATTCTCACATAGAAGGAAAGTAAACAAGGGTGAGCATCTGCTCAACAATATCAAGAACACCTCTTATCCGATAAGAGTGCTTAGCTACGTGTATGCTTGTGCAAGTGTCCTAACATAGTCCATACCATCAAATAAGCATAAGGAAAAAGAACGAACATCGCGTAGAATATTTTCTCACAGCTTTCACAAGATAAAGCTCACACAGGTAAGTGTACCACTACACAATATCAACAACGAGAATGCCCCCAGGCCATCACGAATCATCACAAATCAATCCCTGACACAGCCCACCTTGTCTCGCCACGTGTGCAATAATAAAGTAAGTGCCCGCCTTGTCTCGCCACACGTGCATAACAATGTTCCCACCTTGTCTCGCCACATGCGCAACCCCCCCCCCACATATATATATATATATATATATATATATATATATATATATCCCGCCTTGTCATGCCGCATGTGCAAATATCAATAGTAACAATGGCACGACAGAAACCTCGTGTAACCCCATAACAACAACCGCACGACAGAAACCTCATGCATCACAATAACCACAACCGCAAGACAGAAAACCTCGTGCATCACAATAACAACAACCGCACGGCAAAAACCTCGTGCATCACCACAATAAGTACAACAACAACAATGATAATAATACAAGGATACAACAAATACGTCAACTCAGAAATTCCAGAACTCAAGGAAACGGAGGAACTAATTCACAAGGAGTAGCCACAATAGAGAACGCTAGTCATAATAAGAACAACTCAACAAGAAAGGAAATATCATGTAACAACAGTCCACAATGTACAATTCGACAACGAGGGAGCTAACACAAGATGAATAATTCCAAATAAGAACAAGTCAACTAAAATATATGATATCTAACTTCTTTTAAGGTTGGGCAATTAAGAGAGAGATACAACAACTCCAATTAAGGATAAGCAGTATAAGGATAATCATTTTCCTCAATTAAGGATTAACAATTATAGAAGAGATAATTATAAATATAAGCAGTTAGGGAAAAGACAACACGACAATAGAAGAGTTAACAATTTCAGTTAAGGCACATATGAATCAAATGAACAACAAGAGTGGATCATGAAGTAATAAATTCCAATAAAGCAGGTAGAAGTAAAACTGAAAATTTAGAAATGTAATCATAACGAGAACAACTGCATATTCAGTGAATACAAGGACCTAAGAATCCCTAAAAGGCCAATTTTCCAAAAATAATTCCGTGCACGTACTCGTCACCTCACGTACACGGACTACAATTAGCATATAGAAGACTCAAGTCCTAAGGGGTAGTTCCCCCACACGAAGTTAGGCAAGCTACTTACCTCAAAGAAAACAGACTGAATACTCAAAAATGAACTTCTCGGGTGAAATGACCTCCGGGCGGCTCAAATCTAATCAAAATAACTTCAAAGCACAAATAAAACTCATAAGAGACTATTCCGGATCATAAAGCCTCAATCTTTATCAAAATCTAAAAATCAGTTCAAAAGTCGACCCCTGGGCCCGCACCTCAGAACCCGACAAATTTCACAAAACCCGAACATCCATTCCGATACGAGTTCAACCATACTAAAATTATCAAATTCCGATACCAATTCGTCCCTCAAATCATGAGTTTTCACTTTGAAACTTTTTTTCAAAAACTTCCATTTTCCTCAACTCAAAACACAAATTAAATGATAAAAATAAAGATAAAATCATGGAATAAAATAAATTCTAGGTGAAGAATACTTACCCAATCGATTTGCTTGAAAAACCGACAAGGAATCGCTCAAAACCGAGCTCTACAAGTCAAGATATGATAAAAATGGCCTAACCCTCGATTTGAAGATCTTATATTCTACCCAGGTGTTAGAGCATCGCGAACGCGGAGAAAGGATCGCATTCACGAAGAAGAAAAATGTAGGCTGCCAGGATAACCCTACGCGAACGCGAGCTAAGGGGCACGAACGCGAAGGGTAAGAAACAGAACTTACGCAAACGTGGGAAGAATGACGCGAACACGAAGAAGAAATAGCCAACAACCCCTAGCTCCCAATTTCTACTACGCGAACATGAGGGAACAAATGCGAGCGCGAAGAAGGAGAAAGCAGACTTTCGCGATCGTAGACGTGATCATGCGAACGTGAAGAACAATGAATTCCTCCTCCAAAATTACTCTTCGCGAGCGCGAAGGAAGGGACGCGAACATGATTAAGGAAACCAGATGACAGCAAACAGCAGTTCAAAAATAGAAGGAAATGACTGTAGCCTATCCGAAACACACCCGAGGCCCCCGGGACCCCGTCTAAACATACTAACAAGTTCCATAACCTAACACAGACTCGCTCGAGGTCTCAAATCACATCAAACAACGCCAAAAATACAAATCGCACCATGAATCGAACTTATGAACTTCCAAAACTCGTGCCGAAACCAATCTAACAAACCCGGAATGACGTCAAATTTTGCAGGCAAGTCCCAAATAACATAACGGAGCTATTCCAACTCCCGGAATTGCATTCCGACCCAGATATCAAAAAGTCCACTTTCGGTCAAAATCTCCAAAAATTCGACTTTCGCTATTTCAAGCCTAAATGAGCTACAGACCTCCAAAATACAATCCAGACACTCCCCTAAGTCAAAAATCACCCAATGGAGCTAACAGAACCGATGGAACCGACGAAACTCCATTCCGGAGTCGTCTTCACACAGTTCCGACTACGGTCAAAATCCTAAGACTTAAGCTTCCGTTTTAGGGACCAAATGTCCCAAATTACTCCGAATCATCCGGTAACTGAATCCAACCACACACGCAAGTCAATACACATAATACGAAGCTGCTCAGGTCCTTATACCGCCGAACGGGACTTAAGTTCTCAAAATGACCGACCGGGTCGTTACATCCTTCCCCTCTTAAACAAGCGTTCGTCCTTGAACGTGCCAAGAATCACCTCGAAGTCTTCAAATCACTGAAAGCACATATCCAACATACACCTGCGGGGGACCCACGTTACTTCAATCCACATAAGCCTGAAGACACCATCCCAACTATAATTTATCCTTTCTATCAACACCGATAAACCTTAGAGTCAAAATTCTCACCTCCCATTTAACTTCAAAAGACCCGATTCTAAATCCGTAACCGGTATCAGTCTCAACCAGCTGTAACAACTCATGCCTACACCCACAAGGTGCGACCACACAACATGACACCCTACATATAGGCCCATGATAACATTTCTGATCACAATAGCTGCCCATAATCAAAACAAGCATCGACACTTAGCCTCATATGCGTTAGAACCTTATTTCAAACTTCCACAACACTGATAACGATGCAAGAAACATGAAGACCTCTTAACCATATGCCCGAATCAACCAGTCACAACTGACACCACCGGACACACACCCCGCAAGCTAAAACTCAAGAAGTACATAACAAAAATGACTAAATACGTAAAGAGAAACACATAAGAGAAATATCAAACAAGCCCAACTCTCTAACAGTACCATACTACGAATCAATTTAAATAGGAAAAATCAAAGTATATGAACATATCACAAGAATCTCATCCTGATATAACTTCCACCGCGGCACGCAGCCCTGCTCAAACAAATCAAATCACAGGGAATCGTGAGGGTTTCACCCTCAACTCTGAATCACAAGCCGAATACACATCATACCAATTGAAATATTCCACTAACTCAGTTATGCCAATAAAATCACAACATTTACTGAACTCTCACCCCGGTAGAGTATCAAATCACAAATCGTAACCAATTACTCAGGAATCACATCAAACCTACAATAATGGACAACATGAATTCACTTCTAGTCTCGTAACTTTCAATAATGAATTTAAAACAAAAAAAGACACGGTTATCACTCCTAGAATGTCCCAACAGGGGCAAACACATAAACATGATACTAAGTCAAGAACTCACCCATAGGTGGGACAACAAATAGGGGAACTCGCCCCGATGAGCAGAATCGAATCAAAATACGAATGGTGCCCCTCTGTAACAAATTAAAAGCATACATGTATGACATTATCTGGTGCTATAGCCTCAAGCCTTCTATATGAAACACATCAACCGGCCGGTCCTTCCCCTCTTGGGCGCCCTCTACTCGCTTGAATACTCTGTTGTGACACACCTGTCCGGAGTCTAGGACAATCTCTCACCCTGTGGCTGGTATCTCCACACTCGAAGCAACCTCTCTTCTGACAT
Organism: Nicotiana tomentosiformis; assembly: GCF_000390325.3. Taxonomy (NCBI): domain Eukaryota; kingdom Viridiplantae; phylum Streptophyta; class Magnoliopsida; order Solanales; family Solanaceae; genus Nicotiana; species Nicotiana tomentosiformis. The sequence continues at coordinate 49,806,084 of NC_090817.1, forward strand.
GGCTATGGGAACTATGCGGTACGGGTACTCTAAGACCCATGAGCACCTGAAACACTGTGCGAAGCCTGAAGTGCAAACTGAACTGGCTGACCTACAAAACCTCTACCATGTCGTACCCTGCCTCCAAAATAAGGACCAGTAGATCTCTCCGGTCTACAAGGCCTCCTCGCCTCCATGTCCTCTCTCTCATGACCTCTCCTGTATCCTCTCTCCTGATACCACATGCCCTCTACTCAGCAGGCGATCCCTACTATATGCTAAAACAAAACATTCGACTCTAACTCCCGAGCCATGCTGAACCGAATATCATGCCTGAGCCTCTTAATGCATCTATGGACACGTTCTCTAACTGTAGCGACCATAGCAGGTGCATGTCTTGCCAAATCACTGAATCTAACGACATACTCTGACACTGGAATAGTGCCCTGACGCGACTGCTCAAACTCCACGCACCATGCATCTCGAAGGGACTGAGGTACAAACTCTCTCAGGAACATCTCTTAAAACTGAACCTATGTAAGTGAAGCTGACTCGGCCAGACTACCCAACTCATATGCCTGCCACCACTGATAAGCTGCTCCCTTAAGCTAGAACGTAGTAAAAGCAACCCCACTCGTCTCAACAATACCCATAGTGCGGAGAATGCGATAGCACTCCTCTAGTAAACCCTGTGCACTCTCTGAAGCCAAACCACTGAAAGTAGGAGGGTCATATTTTTTGAACCTTGCAAGTCTAAGCTGCTCTTTCTCAGATGCTGCTGCCCTGACCACGGGCTGAACTGGAACCACAGGCTCTGTTACCATGACACCTGGAACCTGACCAAAATGAACTCGCTGCTCTGGGGTATGAGCGACAGGAGACTGGGTTCCTCCTCCGGTCTGAGAAATAGCTGGTGCAACCGGAATCAACCCTGCCTGAGCCAATGTACAAACATGCTCAGGAACTGTGCTAAGGTCTCCTGAAGTCCAGGGGTAGCAGCAAGTGCCTCCGGTACCTGCCCCCCAACTACTGCTCTGGTAGGTGCCCTAGCTGCGGCACGTGCTCCTCATCGACCTTTGCCTCTGCCCCCGGCGACATCTGCTCCGGGGGTAACGTCATCAGCAATTGCACCTCGTGTCCTCAACATCTGTGAGAGAATGGAATGATAAAAGTTCAAACTTTGAGACCAATGAACTCGCACAATAGGAATGAAGGAAGTGAAATTGTCCTAATAGTTCCGTAGCCTCTCGAAGATAAGTACAGACGTCTCCGTACCGATCCGCAAGACTCTACTAAACTAGGTTATGACTCGTAGCAACTATGAACCTAGAGCTCTGATACCAACTTGTCACGACCCAATTTTCCCTCCGTTTGGGTATCGTGATGTCACTTAGTCTTAGGGACTAGGTAAGCCTAACATTAATTGAAACAACAACATTATTTAAATAACATCTGCCAATTTGAAATAGAATTCTCTTAAAATTTACAATTCCCAAAATCGGTAGTACAAGTCATAAGCTCTACAGAGTGTTTGCTAGAAAACTTCTAAATACAACTATCTAGAAATAAGAATAAACAGTGCAAAATGAAAACTTGAAGGTGACTCCGAAGCCTGCGAACGCAGCAGCAGGTTTACCTTGAGTCTCCACAGCAATGACCCGCACAGCTACTAACGTACAAATACTTGAATCTGCACAAAAATGTGCAGAAGTGTAGAATGAGCACACCACATCGGTGCCCAGTAAGTATCAAGACTACCCTCGGTGGAGTAGTGACGAGGAACAGTCAAGACACCCACTGGTCTAATAAACTGAACAAGTATAAGTATATGAACAACAGAAATATGACATCTACATAAAGACTATGCAATATGGCTCATAATACAGTAATGTCAATAAGAAAGGAAACAACAACTATCAATGGAATACCATAAAAATGACACAGAAAAGTGAATGGAACACAACCTAAATCCGGAATCACAAATACAACAGGGATAAGTAATAACTCAGCAACTACAACCGCTTTTACATCAGGTTTTAGTCAATAAACTCCACGAGGTACCGAACCTCGGACAAATTACAACTCACGGGTCTCAATACCTGAACCCTAACACTTGGCATCCTGTGCCCTCAAAACACCTCATAACCGCACTGACGACTCACGTGCCAATAGAGCCATTCTCACATAGAAGGCAAGTAAACAAGGGTGAGCATCTATGCTCAACAATATCAAGAACACCTCTAATCCGATAAGAGTGCTTAACTACGTGTATGCTTGTGCAAGTATCCTAACATAGTCCATACCATCAAATACCCATAAGGAAAAAGAACGGACAACACGTAGAATATTTTCTCACAGCTTTCACAAGATAAAGCTCATACAGGTAAGTGTACAACTACACAATATCAACAACAATAATGCCCCCAGGCCATCATGAATCATCACAAATCAATCCAGGACACAACCCACCTTATCTCGCCACGTGTGCAATAATAAAGTAAGTGCTCGCCTTGTCTCGCCACACGTGCATAACAATGTTTCCACCTTATCTCGCCACATGCGCAACCCCCCCCCATATATATATATATATATATATCCCGCCTTGTCACGCCGCATGTGCAAATATCAATAGTAACAATGGCACGGCAGAAACCTCGTGCAACCCCATCACAACAACCGCACGACAGAAACCTCGTGCATCACAATAACCACAACCGCACTGCAGAAAACCTCGTGCATCACAATAACAACAACCGCACGGCATAAACCTCGTACATCACCACAATAAGTACAACAACAACAATGACAATAATATAAGGATACGATAAATACGTCAACTCAGAAATTCCAGAACTCAAGGAAACGGAGGAACTAATTCACAAGGAGTAGCCACAATAGAGAGTGCTAGTCATAATTAGAACATCTCAACAAGAAAGGATATATCTTGTAACAATGGTCCACAATGTACAATTCGACAACGAGGGAGCTAACACAAGATGAATATTTCCAATTAAGGACAAGTTAACTAAAATATAGGATATCTAACTTCTTTTAAGGTTGGGCAATTAAGAGAGAGATACAACAACTCCAATTAAGGATAAGCAGTATAAGGATAATCATTTGCCTCAATTAAGGATGAACAATTACAGAAGAGATAATTATAATTTTAGATAAAGATAAGCAGTTAGGGAAAAGACAACACGACAATAGAAGAGTTAACAATTTTAGTTAAGGCACATATGAACCAAATGAACAACAAGATTGGATCATGAAGCAATAAATTCCAATTAAAGTAGGTAGAAGTGAAACTGGAAATTTAGAAACGTAATCATAACGAGAACAACTGCATATTAAGTGAATACAAGGACTTAAGAATCCCTAAAAGGCCAATTTTCCACAAATAAGTCCGGGTACGTATTCGTCACCTCGCGTACACGGACTACAATTAGCATAGAAGACTCAAGTCCTAAGGGGTAGTTCCCCCACACGAAGTTAGGCAAGATACTTATCTCAAAGAAGACAGACCGAATACTCAAAAATGAACTTCTCGGGTGAAATGACCTCCGGGCGGCTTAAATCTAATCAAAATAACTTCAAAGCACAAATAAAACTCATAAGAGACTATTCAATCATAAAGCCTCAATCTTTATCAAAATCTAAAAATCACTCTAAAAGTCGACCCCTGGGCCCGCACCTCAGAACCCGACAAATTTCACAAAAACCGAACACCCATTCCAATACGAGTTTAACCATACTAAAATTATCAAATTTCGATACCAATTCGTCCCTCAAATCATGATTTTTTATTTTGAAAATTTTCTTCAAAAACCTCCATTTTCCTCAACTCAAAACACAAATTAAATGATAAAAATAAAGATAAAATCATGGAATAAAATAAATTCTAGGTGAAGAACACTTACCCAATCAATTTTCTTGAAAAAACCCACAAGGAATCGCTCAAAACCGTGCTCTATAAGTCTAGATATGATAAAAATGGCCTAACCCTCGATTTGAAGATCTTATATTCTGCCCAGGTGTTAAAGCATCGCAAACACGGAGAAAGGATCGCGTTCGCGAAGAAGAAAAATGTAGGCTACCAGGATAACCCTACGCGGACACGAGCTAAGGGGCGCGAACGCGAAGGGTAAGAAATAGAACTTACGCGAACGAGGGAAGAATGACGCGAGCGCGAAGAAGAAATAGCTAACAACCCCCAACTCCCAATTTCTACTAAGCGAACGCGAGGGAACAGATGCGAACGCGAAGAAGGAGAAAGCACACTTTTGCGATCGCAAGCGTGATCTTGCAAATGCGAAAAACAATGAATTTCTCCTCCAAAATTACTCTTCGCGAACGCGATTAAGGAAACCACTTGATAGAAAATATCAGTTCAAAAATAGAAGGAAATGACCCGTAGCCTATCCGAAATACACCCGAGGCCCCGTCTAAACATACTAATAAGGTCTATAACCTAACACGGTCTCACTCAAGGTCTCAAATCACATCAAACAACGCCGAAAATACAAATCGCACCACGAATCAAACTTATGAACTTCCAAAACTTCCAACTTTGAAAACTCGAACCGAAACCAATCTAACCAACCCGGAATGACATCAAATTTGCAGGCAAGTCCCAAATAACATAACAGAGCTGTTCCAACTCTCGGAATCACATGCCGACCCCGATATCAAAAAGTCCACTTCCGGTCAAAATCTCCAAAAATTCGACTTTCTCTATTTCAAGCCTAAATGAGCTACAGACCTCCAAAACACAATCCGGACACGCCCCTAAGTCCAAAATCACCCAATGGAGCTAACAGAACCGACAGAACTCCATTCTGGAGTTGTCTTCATATAGTTCTGATTACGCTCAAAATCTTAAGACTTAAGCTTCCGTTTTAGGGACCAACTATCCTAAATCATTCTGAATCATCCGATAACTGAATCCAATCACGCACGTAAGTCAATACACATAATACGAAGCTTCTCAGGGCCTTATACCGACGAACGGGACTTAAATTCTCAAAACGACCGACCAGGTCATTACATTCACGCCGCAGAAGCGGATCAATTATTCGCAGAAGCGAAAATGGCTGGGCATATTCTAATTTATTCGAGGTTTTGGTTCTTTTTATGATATTTTTAGATTTAGAGCTCGGTCTTGAGCAACTCTGAAGAGAGATTTCACCACACGGAATGGGGTAAGCATTCTTAACTTGGTTGTGATTACATTTAGCGAATCTATCTTCATTTTTTGGTTTTTGGATTATGAATTTTAAAGAGAAATTGGGTTTTTTTTGTCTAAAGTATCATAGAGTGAATATTTGAGTTTTGAACATCGATTCGGAGTCGGATTTGAGTGAAACTAGTAAGGTTAGACTCGTAATTGAATGGGTTGTCGCATTTTGTGAGTTTCGTGGGGTTCTGAGGTACGGGCCCGGGTTTGACCTTTTGGTTGACTTTGGACTTTTGATTAAAGATTCTATCTTTATCGATTGAGTTTTTTTCCTTTGGAATTATTTGATATTCTTGAGTTGGTTTTGGCTAGTTTTGAGTCATTCGGAGGTCGGTACGCATAAGATGGCATTTTAGGAGCATCGTTTGGCTTACTCGGTATTAGATTTGGCTTGTTCGAGGTAAGTAACACTTCTAAAATTGGTGCTGAGGGTATGAACCCCTGAATATACGTGTTATGTGTTTGGTGTTGAGGTGACGCACATGCTAGATGACGGGCGTGTGGGCGTGCACTATGTGAATTGTGACTTGGTTAATTCTGTGGTACTATATAGTTACCTAATCTTGTTTTTATCCATGAAATCTCTATGTATTAGAGTAATTGAGCTGTGATCCATGCTAGAAACTATGTTTAGGATATATGCTTATCCTGGTGGGACCCACTGAGGTAATTTCTGCTGTTAATTTATTTGCTTACATTGCAATTACATACTCAGTCATACTCATTCATTTGTATATCATATCTCAGTTTCTATTGCCATTTATTGATATATCATATCATCATTGATTTTGGGCTGCTTAACATGAGTGTTGTGAGCCCAAAAGGCTGGAGAGATTGATGACTGAGTGCGTCCGAGGGCCTATTTGTGAGTGATATTGATGGGATCGGACTGCACGCCGCAACAGGTATTATTGACTCATGATGGGATTGGGCTACACGCAGCAGCAGGTATTATTGACTCATGATGGATCGGGCTGCACGCCGCAACAGGTATTATTGATTCACGATGGGATCGGGCTGCGCGCCGTAATAAGATTTATTAGTGCTTGGGCTGGATCTGCCCCTCCGGAGTCTGTACTCCCACAGTGAGCGCTTTTGCTATTGATTGATGATGGGATTAGGGTACACGCCGCAGCGAGTACTGTACAGTGTTGAGTGACTGAATGTGTTGAGTGATTGAGCGTGATGAGTGGGATTGTGAGATAATGATATTGAGTACTCTGAGAGTGTGAGTACATGATTTCATCACTGTGATGTATTTCATTGACATGTATACTTGACACAGACATAGAGATGCATTCCCTCATGTTACAGGATTTTGTGACATTTATGACTTCACATGCACATTGGCATGTAGGCGTAGAGACGTACTTCCTCATGCTATCTGATATCTGAAATATCTTATCTGTTGTTGAAAGTTTTTGGGAAAAATCAAAGGTTTCAGACTTACTCATATTTTGGTGATTTTGATGAAGGATTTGGGTTTTACTGTTCTACTTGAAGAGCATGACTATTTTCCGTAACTGTGAACTAACTGAGCATCATATCTTTGAGTTATTTCTTGTAACACTTTTATTATATTGTTATGAGATGTTGTTGTCTATTGGTGTTGGACTCTGACCTTTGTCCCATCTCGTCACTACTTTCAATCTAAGGTTAGGTTTGTTACTTATTGATTACATGGGTCAGTTGTACTCATACTACATTTCTGCACCTTGCGTGCAGATTTTCCATGCTAATGTTGCTGTGTATGGCGGGAGCTTGCATTGAAGATGTAACTGTGTTTCGGTCAAAGCTGTCTCTTATTCTTGGTAGTTTTAGAATTATTAATCTGTTAATGTATATTTCAAACATATGATGTATTTATTTCATTCCAGCTTTGTAAGCTGTAAATCTTAGAAGCTCATGACTTGTATTACCAGTCCTTGGGAGTTCTTTGTATAAAAGCACAGTTGTATTATCATTACTTCTCTTAATGAATCTCATTGAAATTGGTTTATTGTTAATTAGCTTACCTAGCGGGTTGGGGTTAGGTGCCATCACGACTAATTGGATTTTGGGTCGTGATAGGTACGTAAAACGATCCTCCACAGAAGAGTAAATACAAATCCTCAAATATCGAATACTACCCAGATTGGAATATATATATATATATATATATATATATATATATATATATATATATATATATATATATGGTCAATAACCAATAAAATATCACGTCTCAAGTCAGATGGATTCATATATATATTGACTCCTTATCGAATATTACGCATGATTCTGTCAATGCGAATGACCCGATCACATAAGAATGTTTCATAGAACTGCCGAGGCGAACGACTTGATCCCATAAGAGCGTGTTACATAATCCTGCTGAGGCGAACATCCCGATCCCATAAGTGTGTGTTACATAATCTTGCCGAGGCGAATGACTCGATCCCATAAGAGTGGTGGTACAATATCCTGTCGTGGCATACGGCCCGATCCCATAAGAATATATTACATGATATTGCCAAGATGAATGACCCGATCCCATAAGAATACTATTGAGGTTTAGCTCGATCCCATAACTATATGAATCTTTGACGGGTCACTAGCCCCACTTATGAATATATGTGTGAGTTATTAAATTTAAGAAAACTTTTGAAGGAATGCGCACAATGCGGGAGAAATTCGTAGAAGAAAGTATAATTTCCACGACTAATCAAATAGCTCGTCAAGTATCTAAAATAAAAAGTCTGATACTTTACGCAAGTCTCATCTCAAGCTAAATTTAAATTAAGGCATTTAAACTGGCCAAGATAACTAAAGTAATACAGTTAAAACATGGTGTAAGTCTAAGTCTATGCGGACATGATCAAGAATCTAGCATATGCATGGACACTCGTTACCTCATATGTGCGTAGCTCCTATAACACGCAGCACACAACAATTACATCACCTACGGGATAAATTCCCTCTTACAAGGTTAGATAGGAGAGTTACCTCGCTTTGAAATCCGATAACCGGCTCCAATGCCTCTCTAACACCTCAAACTAATGGAAAACGATACGAAGATATTCAAAGAACGTGCAAACCAATCAAAATATACTCAAAGATTTGCAATTTAACAATTAGAAATAAATTCTCAGCTCCGCATGAAAAGTCAACAAAGTCAACCCCGGGCTTGCGCGTCCAGATTCCGAAAATTATCGAAAATAAATATTACCCATAACTTATATAGTCTATGTCCAAAAGATTATCCTATTTCGTCCATGCAATGACCCTCAAATCAAGGATTTACCATTTCTAAACTTTGGTACTCAAAACCCAGTTTCTACAATCCAAACGTAGATAAAAATGATAACCAATGTAAATAATCATAAGAAAACATCAAAATAAAGGTTAGATATTTACCCCCTTGGTGAGACGAGAACAACGCCACGAAAATAATCTCAAACTAAGGGTGGAAACTGGGCCTGCCCGGGACCGCCCCGGGACCGCATGCTAAACGGACTAAACGGGCTGGGACCGTTTGGCCCACAATTGGTGGGCTCGTGCCGGTCTCGTGGGCCAGTTTTATGGGACCGGGACGGTCCCATGGAGGGCCAAACGGGACCAACAATTTTGTTTTTAAAAAAAAGAGCCATTGGCTTTAAACAAATAGCCATTAAACCTCCCCCCCCCAACTAAGTTTTAACCTTAAACTTTTTATTATTATACTTTTTCTCATTTTCTACTATAAATACCTCCTCATTCTTTCATTTTTCTTACAAATTCACTATCAATCTATCAAAATCTCTCGCTAATTTTCTTTAATACTTGCTACAATTGTTTACTTTATCAAAACAAATAGTGAAAAAATTGTGAGTTTTCTATTGTTGCTTACTTTATTTAAAAAAATAGTCAAAAAATATTGAGGTTATTAGAATTTGTGAAAACATTGTGAAGATGGTGAATTGGAGTCTTCAACGATAATCAATTTTCAATAAGTTGTTTATCCATTCGGTAAACTGTTCCAACTCTTAAGTCTTAATATTATAATTTTGTTTGTTTTATTTAGTTGCTATTACTTTATTAATTAAGATGTCTTCCTTAAAAAATATTTTTGGGCACGGCAAAAGTAAGAATAAGGGAAAATCTAAGACTGGCAAAACTAGTGGTACTGCTGTTCTTCCTCCCCCGCCCCCGGCTCCCCGATCCAAACCCTGTAGCCATCCTGCACCTGCTATTCTTGATACTGATAATAGTTTATTACAATTTACCTGCACTAAATTTTGCCATAATATTGCACCCGGTGATTTTTTAGACCATGAATTAATGAATGCTCTCTACACTAATGATTTATAATACTATTAATGAAAAAGGTGATGAGGAAATTGATTTTGATGAAACTCAACCGGACGACGATACACCTACTAATCATGCTCCTGATGTTGACCCAACTAGTGATAACGCTGCTAATCCTAATGATGACCCAACTTATACTCCCGTTACTTGTTACATCCCACATTTTCGTACAATAAAGTTTCGTCGTAAGTTAATCGACACAAGTTCGGGAATGAAATTATTTCATGATTATAAGTGTTATGCTATTTTAAATAAGTGATGAGTAAATTGGTGAAGGTGAGAGGGTAATGAAATTAAAGAAACTAAATTCCGTCGAAGTTTGACATTTTGGGATAAAATATGGCCCGAGCTAAAATACCCGGTATTTATGGACTAGTACCATACAAGGTACCACATGGCCATGATAGTGAGGTGTATAAGGTATGCTAAAAATGAGCAATATTTTAAGTAATTTGAGATAATTTTTGATTATGTGGATAATCGGGTAATTATTAATTTTAGTAGGAGATTAGCAATTAATTAAAATGTTGGTAGCTAATTGGTTGGGAATGGCTAAGAATTAACGTGGCAGCAACCTAATTAACCTAAGTGACTCTTCAAATCATTTGATAATGTGTCATTCTTAAAGGCTTAGTCATTACCTTAGTGGGTCCCACACCCACTAAGGTATAAGACTCCAATTCCTTAAGAGATAGATGAAGATATAGGTAACGGATGGGATTTGGAATTCTCAACAATCTTGATATCTAAAAAAAAAAAGCAATATTTAAGTAAGCCTTGAAATAATTTGCTAGATTTACATGTTTACTGTTATGTTACAAAGGCCTCTTATATATCTCAATTCTCAAGTAGTCACGTACCTGGGTATGAATTATAAGGACGACTAGTGCAAATCTAAGTTGAACAACATAAGCAACGAAAGATCTTCACCAATTCGAAGCAACGTGAGATTTTGCAATATTAAGGGAGTACGGTTTAATCTTTCTCAAGAGAATCGACTAAGGAATGTAAAGGCTAAGATCTTTCTTCATTTTGCATGATCTCGTAATTACACAATATTAAGGGAGTACGGTTTAATCTTTCTCAAATTCATGTCATGGAATTTACGTATATTTTCCTAGTCTTGTAAGTTACAATATTCTCCTTATCGGGACTTCATATTCAATTGAGTATTTCCTTTTTCTAGTCAAGAAAGCAGAAAGTCTATATATACAGTATTATAGTATTTTCATTACCATCAAGCTATAATCGATGGGCAGGCCCCTATTGGGCAACCTCTGATCAGATGGTAAGTTATGTACCGAGCCTACTATGGTCGAGCGCCTATGAGCAAGCCCAGTTGGCCGAGATATATAGCCTAGTATGGCCGAGCGCCTATGAGTGAGCCTACTACGGCAGAGCAGTTATATATATACGAAGTCTTATAAGGCCGGACAACTATTTTACTTACTAAATTGAGAGAGTTGAGTCAGTATCAGCACGTAAGCACATCTTCAGATTATCATTGACTTCCAGTTGCTTTCAGTTATTATATTATCAGTTCAGTTTCAGCTTTCAGTATAGTGCCTTTTATACTCGGTACATTATTTCGTACTGACATCCCTTCTCTGGGGGTGTTGCATTTCATGCGTGCAGGTTCAGACAGACAGACGGGTAGACCTCCTTATTAGGTGTTGCCCAAGTTTAGCTTGATCGGTAAGCTCCATACCCTTCGAAGTTGCTGGGTCTAGAGCTTTACGTCATCTTGGTACGTATATATATATATATATATATATATATATATATATATATATATATATATATATATAATGTTGTGAGTAGGTCGGAGCCTTATTCTGATCACAGTATATCCATCAGTAGAGGCTTGTAGACATATCCTGTCAGTTAATGCAGTATGTTGGGCTTGTAGGCCTTTTATGTATATTTTGTTGGATTGTCAGCTATAGTAGTTATGACGGCCTTGTCGGCCCAGCTTTTTATTGATATTTAGTCAGTATTCGCAATTGGCTTGCAATGTGGCACATGGCCAAAGTATGACATTATATGTTCAGAGTCCCTTAGTCGCAGGTTGGTACACGAGGATAGGTGAGGCACCGAGTGCCGGTCTCGCCCCCAAGTTCGGGGCGTGACAAAAGTGGTATCAGAGTAGTTTTGTCCTTGGGAGTCTACAAGTCGTGTCTAGTGGAGTCTTGTTTATGGGTGTGTCGTGCACCACACTTATAAGCAGGAGGCTACATGGCATTTAAGACTGTCACTCTTTCTTCTTACTCTAGATTGTGTGGTAGAGCTCGTTGTAAGAACTCAATTTCCTAAACTCTATCTTATTCATAATACGACGATACCTACATCCAGAAAGATGGTTGGTAGAGATATAGCTGTGGAAGAGTTGAGTTAGAGAAACTCGAGTTTGCATCATTCCTATGATGGATAAATGTGAGGTCTTCAGCAGAACATGTGTGTACCTTACGTGTAAGCTTCTTGATAAGGAGCCTTAAGGCAAGAATATCTATCCACCTATATGGTGAAAGGCAATGAGAGGTTTAGAAGATAGATACAAGCTTTAACAAGTAAAAGGATCAAGATGAGAAGGGTACGAGGTACCCAGTTAATGAAGATTACCGGTATTTTCAACTTCGGTAGAAACATATAAGCATTGTGACTTACCTTCAACAGTAACGGACGTATGTAGAATTGGCCACACCCATCTCAGTTATACCTTATTGGGGGCTAACATGTGTAGTTTAAGAAAAGGACAGGATATTAGGATCCGACTGGGGTTAGAGTAACCCAAAATGGTAAATGGATTGTTTGTGTTAGTTGGCATTTCTGAAGGATATTATAAAGGTGCTAATAGATCTCCTTATGAGGCACCCAGATGGTTCACTCTAGAATATTACAATTAGATGTGTTATAGAAAGCCTGGAAAGGATAAATATTACCTTAGTGTGGTTCACGTCCCTAGTAGAGCGAGAACGTTAAGCAACCCCAAGAGCCACTGGATGGAGCAAGGGGAGCTAAAAGCAAAAGAATGTCTTGTTCGAGTTTTCAAAATAAAGTGATAGACATAAATATTAGCGGGAAATAAGAAAAGAGTTAATGAAGCATTATGAGTAAGATATGATACATGGATGACAACGGTGGATCAAAAAGATGACAGTATTACAGAGTCTATAGTCAATTGAAGGAAAAGACGAGAGGTGACAGGCCTTGAGATAACAAAAGAGTATAGGCCATAAAGTCATATCCTCATTTCAAGAAATAAGTTCGTAACTCCAACGCGACTACCAGAAGGAAAAGTTAGACTCCGGAATAATAGAAATCAGTATGGGCTGGTGAACATGATAAACAAAACATGAATTAGGGTCTGGGTGATTGGATAATAGTCAGCATCATGCGAATTTCAGATTTCGTTCCGGCGATAATAGACTGGATAACAGAAGAAGATTCATGAGAAATTCAGAGAATGGTCATTCAGGAAGATGCTTCCCTAAAGCAAGCAAGGTGAGTAAAGTTAAGTTTAAGGGACTGTATGTGCCAGTTACACTAAGTGTCACCCTCGCGAGTGAGGAAGTTCGTTATCCTTGGTACTGAAGGATTACCGCGAGGCGAGTAAGGATCATCGATGATGTGAAAAGATGCCAAATATGAGAGGGTAAAACATTTATACGTAGATCATCGTAGCACTAAATCTTAGTGATCCCCTAAAGAGGGGAATATGGTGTGATGTGGCATTAGGTCAGAGTTAAGTAGTTCTAGTAACTAAGGAAATGGTAAAGGAAGAATGTGATAAGAATGAGAAAGGGATAAGATTGCACTTATTCAAGTCCTGCAGATACGCTACGATTCCAGAACATTATGCAAACACGACGTCAAGGAGAGAAGGTAAGGGTTCCTGCCTGAGATGTTATTAATCGATAAGGAGCCAGTGCGGGACATAAGTTAAGATAAAGGAAATGACCCATGAAAGATTACGCAGAATATTGATATGAGAATGAGCCAATGAGTAGTTAGTAGTTGATTCAGGAAGAGCCTAGTTATGGCTAGATAGGAGGATACAGACAAATCAATAGATCATGCAAGATAAACGGAGTGAACCCCAACATGGAGAATTCAGTCTCGCAGATATGACATCGTGACCTTGAGAAATATTCGGATAGGAGTTGGGGTAGTTAAAGATACCGTATGAGTGTTAAGGGAAGATAGTAAAAACTTCAGTTCGGGAGAAACCGTACAAGCATATAAGTATGGAGGTAAGTAACTAGTGAATTTTATATGTGAGTACGAACATCAAAAATTCCGTCGAGTATACGATGTAATAAGCTCGCAGCCTTGCAAGAATCAGAGGGTCCTCCCTAAGTACTACAATGAAAGACTAGCGGAGGAAATAAGGAAAAAGGCTTTAACCAAGCACAGTCACCTAAAGAGGAAATGGTCTTGTAACAACAGTCTCACAACAACATTGTATGCACTCCATCAGCAGGTGGCACCTATCGTGGCTAATGTACGGTAAGAAAAAATAATAAAAAATAATATATATATCAAAATCAAAAGGTGATACTCAAGATCATATGGGTTGTATGGAATTTCAATATGTGTGGGCACTAAAATAAGCTAAGTATGCACGCAACAAGGAGGCAGAACGACCTGGAAAAACATTTGCTTGCATTTAAAAAAAGTTGAGAAGGAATGAAAGGAATTATTTGATCAATGATCCAGAGATAATTACATAATGAATGTACCTAAGATTTCGGAGTATTATCCATGCAACATATATGTTGACAATCATACAGCCGTAGAAGATTCCGGTATAAGTTAAAAGAAAGAATTGAGCTCAGGTCATAGACAAAAGATGGAATTGTTATAAGATTGTATCATGGATATTCCATAGCGTCCATGAAGGGCTAAAGTAATAACTACTGCCATGAGCCATAGATCGTAAGATAGCTTAAGCCTACATAAAGGTTGATCAAAAGGAAGAGGAAACTAAAGAGTTACAACAAAGAAGTAAATCAGGAGTCTGATTATTGGACCTAGAAAATTATAGAAATTGCGCTTGAGAACATGGCAGAATCACTCTTAATATTAGAGGTGCAAGAGAGATAATGCAACAACCATATTCTATAATGGCTCTATAAGGAAGCCAGTTAGAAGAAGTACCAACCTTATAAGAAGTCGATATGAAGCTCTCACCGGATTGTGTATACACCAGAGATGCAAGTATTATATTAGAGCTTTAAGTTGTGAATATGAATTATACCTATGTGGAAAGGAGGTAATGAAAGAGATAGAAGATGTGATGCGAGATTTTAAGGTAAGTAAGGTAAAAGTCAACAACATACGAGATACTCAGATGCAGAAGGTTGGGAATAGTCCATACTTCGGATAGAAGGCTAGAACCGTGGGGATTCAATATCTAGGAATGATAGCGGCATCGTCAGTGGCATATCTTATAGCCTATGGTTTTTAGGTATCGAGAGGTCTAGTTAAGAAAGTAAAAGAAGAGTTAGAGACGATGTGATGTCTCACTTGATGTTCCAGAATAACACAAGGAAATCTATAGTGCAAGGAGGTTGAAGGAAGGCTGCGAGTAGTATAAATTGATATGTATGGGTCGTAAGCTAAAGTATGGTAGAGCAACAAGATTGTAGGAAGACATGAGTAAGGATAAGAAAGGGCAAGTGAGAAGGTGACGAGAATGGATAAGCCCTCGGGATTAAGCCCACGAAAATGAGAGAGCTGATGGGTGCCTGAATAAGCTCAAAGGAGTCTATGACTAGTAGCATTTAGAAGAGATGGAATGCTGCCCTGGTAGTGAAATAAGGGTGTGATTGCGATAGATAAAGGATGACGTTTAGGCATTCAAGTGAGTAATGATTTGAAGAGGATTTCATGGATTGTACGAGATTAAAATACCCACGTAAGTGAATCACATTGGGACGCTATAAAATACGGTCATTGAAGTACAATATCACCCCTAAGTGGATTAGGAAAGTCACTTCAAATGTTCCCCAATGAGACGTGAGCCCTAGCAGTAGTGTTACATAAGAGGCCAAGTTATCGGTATTAAGATGAATCAACAATGGATGGACAAAGGTCACAAAGTATGAGATGAGATTAGGCCGTCATTATTAAGAGGAACAGTAATGAGGGGACATTAAAGGACTTAGCTTATTGCATATATGATAAGCAATGAAAGTAACTTGGAGTTCGGTAGCAGCCCTCAATAATGATAAATCAAAGTAAGAGTTATGATAGTAAAGTCATATGGATGGATAAACGGAACTATGACAGAAGGTAGCAATAGTTACGAGATTAGAAGAATTCCGACTACAAGTCGTGGTGTGAGAAAGAAGCTTAAAGGGGGGGAAGCCCTGACCCTTAAAATTATTCACAGAACAGTTGCTTAGATGGCAAGGAAAGTACTAAAGTATTCAAAGGACATAAGTTATGAAAATGATAAGTATATCAGTCAATATTTGAGGACGAATGTTCCTAAGAGGGGAATGATGTTACATCCCGCATTTTTGTACAATAAAGTTTCGTCGTAAGTTAATCGACGCAAGTTCGGGAATGAAATTATTTCGTGATTATAAGCATTATGCTATTTTAAACAAGTGATGAGTAAATTGGTGAAGGTGAGAGGGTAAGCAAATAGAAGAAAATGAATTTCGTCGAAGTTTGATATTTTGGGATAAAATATGGCCCGAGCTAAAATATCCAGTATTTATGGACTAGTACCATACAAGGTACCACATGGCCATGATAGTGAGGCGTATAAGGTATGCTAAAAATGAGCAATATTTTAAGTAATTTGAGATAATTCTTGATTATGTAGATAATCGGTTAATTATTGATTTTAGTGGGAGATTAGAAATTAATTAAAATGTTGGTAGCTAATTGGTTGGGAATGGCTAAGAATTAACGTGGCAGCAACCTAATTAACCTAAGTGACTCTTCAAATCATTTGATAATGTGTCATTCTTAAAGGCTTAGTCATTACCTTAGTGGGGACCACACACTTAGGTATAAGACTCCAATTCATTAAGAGATGGATGAAGATATAGGTAACGGATGGGATTTGGAATTCTCAACAATCTTGATATCTAAAAAAAAAGCAATATTTAAGTAAGCCTTGAAATGATTTGCTAGATTTCCATGTTTACTGTTACATTACAAAGGCCTCTTATATGTCTCAATTCTCAAGTAGTCACATACCTGGGTATGAATTATAAGGACGACTAGTGCAAATCTAAGTTGATCAACATAAGCAACGAAAGCTCTTCACCAATTCGAAGCAACGTGAGATTTTGCAATATTAAGGGAGTACAGTGTAATCTTTCTCAAGAGAATTGACTCAGGTATGTTAAAGCTAAGCTCTTCCTTCATTTTGCATGATCTCGTAATTACACAGGTTTGATAACGAGGTATAAAGAAAAAGATTCATGTCCCGGAATTTACGTATATTTTCCTAGTCTTGTAAGTTACAATATTCTCCTTATCTGGACTTCATATTCAATTGAGTATTTCCTTTTTCCAGTCAAGAGAGCAGAAAGTCTATATACAATATTACAGTATTTTCATTACCATCAAGCTATAATCAATGGGCAGGCCCCTATTGGCCAACCTCTGATCAGATGGCAAGTTATATACCGAGCCTACTGTGGCCGAGCGCCTATGAGCGAGCCCAGTTGGCCGAGATACAGAGCCTAGTATGGCCGAGCACCTATGAGCGAGCCTACTACGGCAGAGCAGTTATATATATACCGAGCCTTATAAGGCTGGACAACTATTTTACTTACTATATTGAGAAAGTTTAGTCAGTATCAGCAGGTAAGAATATCTTCAGATTATCATTGACTTCCAGTTGCTTTCAGTTATTATATTATCAGTTCAGTTTCAACTTTCAGTATAGTGCCTTACATACTCGATACATTATTTCGTACTAACGTACCTTCTCTGGGGGTGCTGCATTTCATGCGTGCAGGTTTAGACAGACAAACGGGTAGACCTCCTTATTAGGTGTTTCCCAAGTTCAGCTTGATCGGTAAGCTCCATACCCTTTGAAGTTGCCGGGTCTAGAGCTTTACGTACAACTTGGTATATATATATATATATATATATATATATATATATATATATATATATATATATATATATGCTATGAGTAGGTCAGAGCCTTGTTTCGATCACAGTATATCCATCAGTAGAGGCTTGTAGACACATCCTGTCAGTTAATGCAGTATGTTGGCCTTGTAGGCATTTTATGTACATTTTGTTGGATTGTCAGCTGTAGTAGTTATGACGGCCTTGTCGTCCTAGCTTTTTATTGATATTTAGTCAGTATTCATAATTGTTTAGCAATGCGGCCCATGGCGAAAGTATGACAGTATATGTTCAGAGTCCCTTAGTCGCAAGTTGGTACGCGAGGAAAGGTGAGGCACCGAGTGCCGGTCTCGCCCCCAGGTTCGGGGCGTGACATTACTGCCCCTACCTTTTCTAGATAACCTACCAAACGGACGAAAACATCTGCTGTTTGGCAAGTTTTTACTCAACTAGTTGAAAAAAGTAAGGCTAAGTGTAAAACTTGTGGTCTGGAGTTAGCTTTTAAATATGAACCAACGCGGTCGGGGACGGGATCTTTGGCTAGACACATAGCTAAACACCCTAATAATAATGCCAAATATCTTCGTATGAAAGCTCTAGCCGAGGGGAAAAGTGCACCTAGTCCTAATAAGGCTTGTAACGACCCGACCAGTCGTTTTGCTTTTAGAACTCCGTTCCCCCTAAATAAGACTCCCCGTATATGCTTTTACTATTTTATGACTTGAGGGGATGGTTAGTTCGAGATTTGGAAGGGTTCGGGTTGAAATCGGAACACTTGGTTCCTTAAGTTGGCCTTGAAAGTCTAAGTTTGACTTCGGTCAATATTTTGAGTAAACGACCTCGGAATCAAGATTTGACGGTTCCAATAGGTTCATATGGTGATTTCGGACTTGGGAGTATGCTCGGACCTGGTTGTGGATGACTCAGGAGCGTTTCAGCGCCTAATATTGAAAGTTGGTTCCTTGAAGGTTCTTGAAGTTCTTTAAATTTGGTTTAGAGTAGGGTTTGGTGATATCGAGGTCCGAATGGAATTTCAAGACCGGGTTTTAGTTCGGTAATGCTATTTAAGACTTGCATGCAAAATTTGGTGTCAATCCGAGTAGTGTAAGTACGTTTCGCCATTTTGGGAGTAAATTGAAGAACTTAAAGTTCATAGTTTTGATCCAATTGGTTTGGGGTGTGATTATTAGTTTTAATGCCATTTTGGGCATTCTGAGAGTTCGAGAGGGTCCGTTTTATGATTTCAAACTTGTCGGTATGTTCAGGCGGGACCTCGGGGGCCCTAGGTATCGATCGGACGAGGCTCGTACCAAGTTGAAACTTAGGAGCAACAACTGAAGTTCCCAGCTGCTGGTGTAATCGCACCTATGCGAGCTCACATGTGCAAGCCAGGAGCACAGAAGAGAGCAAGCCAAGGCTGCCCAGGATCCGTAGGAGCGAGGAGTTTGGTGCACCTGCGAACGCGCAGGTGCGATGACTATGACCGCAGAAGCGGCTGTGTTCGCCGGCGCGAAAGCGTCGGCCGCAGGAGCGGTTGTGTAGGAGCGGCCCTGGCTTCACAGGTGCGATGTGCGAGTGGCTAGGACAGTTCTGCAGAAGCGGACTTTTGACCACAGAAGCGGAAGTCCCTCCACAGGTGCGAAAACCGCTGAAGGAAGAATCCTTCATTTAATGCGGGACTTAGTCATTTTGGCTCATTTATTTCATTGTTGGGCGATTCTTGGAGCTCTTAGAGAGATGATTTTAATCTAACACCTTGAGGTAAGTAATTCCTACCAAATATGGGTCAAATACATAAATTATGGGTAGAGTATACCATATAAATTAGTGAAAATCATGGGTTAGGAGAAAAACCTAGATTTTTGATAAAAATGAGAATTAACCATGAAATTTATTATGGAATCTAGTAAAAATTATATATTTGAGTTCATGAGGTTATGGGTAACAACTTTCTTCGAATATTTCCAGAATCCGGGCACGTGGGCCCGAGGGAGGGGGGGTGAATTTTAAGAATCTTACATTTAGGGTTGGGTAACCTCTTTAATAGTTGGGATACGAACCTTTGAGCATGTATTGATTAGTTTATATACTATTTGATTAGTTTTGGGTTGATTCAGCACTGAATTGAAGGTGTGAGCACATTCTTGGACCAGGAAGTAGGCCTTGAAACGAGGCACGTCTCTTTTCTAAACTTGTAAGAGGGAATTAACCCCATAGGTGAATTGAATTAAAATGTGCTTCTATTTGTGGGAGCTACGTACGCACGAGGTGACGAGAGTCCGTATGCAGCTACTAATTATGCTATTGTCCGGGTAGTCTAGGGCCCATATCATGTGTACTTACAATGTTTGTACCCTACTTGTTAACTTAATTGCTTAAGTCTTTTGAAACCTCATGAAAAAAATTAAATTTCACTTACTTGAAGTTGTGAATAGAACACTTGACTGTTATTGAGAATTTGTGTTTTCCTTAAAATATTTTCTATTTGTGGAATGGGCCGAATGCCTCGGTAGCAGATAGATGCATATATGGTTCATGCCATTCGACTCTCGGTAGTGCATAATTTAAATATTATGTTGGATCGGTCTGTACGACCTTGGCATAATTTGTGCATGATAAATCCTTGGAACCAATTATAATTGATATTGCTTTTTTGGCTTGAGATATAAATATTTAGATGATGGAAAACTAAATTTGGGACTTAATATTGGTGAAAGGATTATTTACTGTTTCCTGTTATTGGGCTTTCAGTATTCTTCTTGTAATCCATGCTTAATTAAAATTGTGACAAATTATTGTTAGCCCATAGTAAGTGTCAAAGTCGACCCCTTTGTCACTACTTCTTCAAGGTTAGACTGGATACTTACTGGGTACATATTATTTATGTAGTTACGCTACACTTCTGCACTTAAATGTGCAGGATCTGAGGCAGGTGCATCGGGATTTCAGTCCGGCGCGCGGATTACCACTTCGAGGCTTCACAGTGAGCTACTTTCTGAGCCCGTTCTGCAGCAGCCGTAGTCTTTTCTTGATTGCATTTTTTTTCTGTCTATTTCACTTCGGACAGTAGACTAGTATTCTTTTGTATATTCTACTAGATGCTCATACACTTGTGACACCAGGTCTTGGCACACACTAGTAGACTTGCGGTTTGGTTTTATTCTATGATTATGGTTGCACACAGTTGTTTTCGTGTTATTTATTTCAGATTTGTTATTTCTCAAATTCTTTTATATTAAGGAAAGTTTAATTACTTGGAAAAGAAATTGTTAAAAGGAGGAAATCACGTGACTAGTTCACAGTTGGCTTGCCTAGCGGCGACGTTAGGCGCCATCACGACCTAATATGAAATTGGGCCGTGACAACATGGTATCAGAGTACTAGGTTCACGTAGGTCTCACGAGTTATGGGCAAGCCTAATAGAGTCTTGCAGATCGATGCAGAGATGTCCGCATTTATCTTTGAGAGGCTATAGGGTGTTAGGAAACTACTCTTCATTCATCTCCTATCATGCAGTTAATGGTGTTCTAAATTTATTCTCTTATTCTCTCACAGATGGTGAGAAAGTGCACGGCAGACGTTCCAAACCCTGGAGGGGCTGCTCCCCCTATTGCTAGAGGACAAGGCAAAGGTCGGGGGAGGGCACCTGCCCGAGGTAGGGGACGAGGGCATACCAGAGTTGCCCCAGTTTCACCACCAGCAGATCCAGTGAAAGATCCCTTTATTGAGGAGCAGGGCGAGGTGCCCGCAACAGAGCTAGCCCCGGTTGATTTTATGTCAGCACCGGGCTTTTAGGAGGTCATGGGCTATATGCTACAGTTCATAGATTCTATGACCCAGGTTGATTTATTTCCAGCAGACCCAGCCATATCTTAGGCGGGAGGGGGAGCACAAACCCCTACTGCTCAGGCTCCAGGACATGCGGCTACTGTATATCAGACCCCGGGTGCACTACCCGTGGGCGGTGCCCAACCAGTTGTAGCAGTGACACCTAAGCCTAGACCAGTTGCGGCCAGTGAGCTACATAAGCTATTGGATAGATGGACTAGGCTACACCTTCCTGTCTTCAGAGATGAGCGACATGAGGATCCCCAGGACTTCATTGATTGGTACAGGGACAGACTGAACAACTTGAGGATATTATAGTCCCACGGGGTGGATTTCACTACTTTCCAACTGGAGGGCAGGGCCCGTAGGTGGTGGCAATCTTATCTTCTTGGCAGGTCGGCATGTTCTTCTCCCATGACTTTTGACCAGTTTACACGCCTATTCTTGGACAGGTATATTCCACCCTCTCAGAGGGAAGAGTAGCGGTTTCAGTTTGAGCAACTCCAACAAGGTCAAATATCAGTGACCGATTATGAGGCGAGATTCTCTGAGTTATCTCGACATGCACTTATGATACTTTCTACTGAGGCGGAGCGAGTACGGAAATTTGTTGCGGGGTTGCACTCAGGTATTCAAGCTACAATGGCCCGGGAGGTTAAGATGGGGACTTCTTACCAGCTAGTAGTGGAGATAGCTCGGAGGATTGAGGGTTACCGTCATAGAGGTAGAGATCAGATGCAGAGGGACAAGAGGATCCGTTATTCTGGGGAGTTTAGTGGTGCCCCGGTAGGGGGCCAACGCCAGTTTGGGAGGGGTCAGCCCAGCATGCCTATATATCCAGCACCATCACCTCCTCGGGGTGCTCAGGCGAGACCCTATTTCAGTGCCATGCCGGAGAGTTCATACCACCCACCGACTATTCAGGGTCCTTCCAGTGGGTACTTAGGCCACCAGGGTTCTTCCAATGCCTACTTTAGCGCCATGCCGGAGAGTTCATACCACCCACCAGCCATTCAGGGTATTCAGGCCATCAAGGCCAGACTTCAGGTAGCAGATCACCATACCGGGAGGTTGCTTCGAGTGCGGGGATTTTATTCATGTGTGGAGATTTTGCCCCAAGCTTCAGGGCAAGGCAGTGCAGTAGGGCCAGCGGTCGATGATAATAGCACTAGCTTTCTGGCCGCCCAGAGGCAGAGGACAAGTGGGTAGGGGCCATCTTAGAGGTGGAGGCCAGGCAGGTAGAGGACAGCCAACTGCAGCCCAGATATGTGGGGGCCAGCCAGTCAGCGCCCCAACGAGGTTCTATGCTTTTCTAACCAGACCAGATGCAGTGGCCTCAAATGCAGCCATCACAAGTATTATTTCTATCTGCGGTAGGGATGCTTCTGTATTATTTGATCCAGGGTCTACCTATTCATATGTTTCATCTCTGTTTGCTCATTTCCTGGATATTCCTCGTGAGTCCTTAGGCACTCTTGTTTATGTGTCCACTCCTGTGGGTGATTCTGTTATTGTGGATCGGATCTATCAGTCCTGTGTGGTCACATTCTGTGGATATGATATTGGAGCGAATCTTCTGTTTCTTGATATGACCGACTTTGAGGTCATCCTGGGCATGGACTGGCTATCCCCATATCATGCCATCCTTGATTGCCATGCCAAGACTGTTACCTTAGCGATGCCAGAGTTTCCTAGATTGGAGTCGAAGGGTTCGTCTGTCAGTACATCTAGTCAGGTTATCTCTTTTATGAAGGCTCGACACATGGTCGAGAAGGGTTGTTTGGCTTATCTACCCTATGTCTGGGATACTACTGCAGAGTCTCCGGCGATTGATTCTTTACCAATATTCGGGGAGTTCTCCAATGTGTATCCTTATGATATTCCAGGCATGCCACCAGATCGTGATATCGACTTCTGTATTGACTTGGCTCCAGGTACCCAGACTATATCTATCCCACCGTACCGTATGGATCCGAAAGAGTTGAAGGAGTTCAAGGAGCAGCTCGAGGAGTTTCTAGCAAGGGGGTTCATCAGGCCAAGTGTATCACCTTGGGGTGCCCAAGTGCTATTGGTGAAGAAGAAAGATGGGACTATGCGAATATTCATTGATTACCGCTAGTTGAAAAGGTTACCATCAAGAACAAGTACCCGCTGCCACGTATTGATGATTTGTTTGACCAGTTGCAGGGTGCTAGGGTGTTCTCTAAGATCGACTTGAGGTCGGGGTACCATCAGTTGAAGATTCGGGACTCAGATATTCTGAAGACTGCTTTACGTACTAGATATGACCATTATGAGTTTCTGGTGATGTCCTTCGGCTTGACTAACGCCCCAACGACATTTATGGACTTGATGAATAGGGTGTTCAGGCCTTGTATTGATTCGTTTGTCATTGTCTTCATTGATGACATTTTGATTTACTCACGTAGCATGGATGAGTGCGAACAACACTTGAGAGTGGTGCTTCAGACCTTGCGGGAACAGAAGCTATATGCTAAGTTCTCCAAGTGTGAGTTTTTGCTAGATTCTATAGCATTCTTGGGGCATGTTGTATCATGCGAGGGTATTAAGGTGGATCCTAGGAATATTGAAGCAGTTCAGAGTTGGCCTCGTCCTACTTCGGCAACTGAGATAAGGAGCTTCTTGGGGTTAGCAGGTTATTATCGCCGGTTCGTGGAGGGCTTCTCATCTATTACAACACATTTGACTAGATTGACCCAGAAGGTGCTTAGTTTCATTGGTCTGATGATTGTGAGACGAGCTTCCAGAAGCTCAAGACAACTTTGACTACAGCACTAGTCCTAGTGTTTCCTTCCAGTTCGGGAATGTATACTGTGTATTGCAATGCTTCACGTGTTGGCTTAGGTTGTGTATTGATGCAGGAGAGATGAGTTATTGTATATGTTTCACATCATCTGAAGCCCCACGAGAAGAATTATCATGTGCACGATTTGGAGTTGGCCGCGATTGTTCATGCTCTTAAGATCTGGAGGCATTATCTTTATGGGGTGTCCTGTGAAGTTTACCCTAATCATCACAGCTTGCAGCATTTGTTCAAGCAAAGGGATCTCAATTTGAGAAAGCGTAGATGGCTTTTGTTACTGAAGGATTATGAAATCACCATTCTTTATCATCCGGACAAGGCGAATGTAGTCGCGGATGCCTTGAGCAGGAAGGCAAAGAGTATGGGTAGCTTGGCATTCAGTTCAGCTGAGCAGAGGCCACTAGCCTTGGATATTCAGTCCTTGGCTAACAGACTTGTGAGGTTGGATATTTCAGAGCCCAGTCGAGTTCTTGCTTGCGTTGTTGCCCAGTCCTCACTATTGAAGCAGATTAAAGCTTGACAGTTTGATGATCCAAACTTGATGGTTCTTAGGGAGATGGTACTACAGGGTAGTGCCAAGGAGATTTCTATTGGCGAGGATGGTGTTCTGCGACTCCAGGGTCATCTATGTTTTCTTAATATCGATGGCCTAAGGGAGAGGATCATAGAGGAGGTGCACATTTCTCAATATTCTATTCACCCAGGTGCTACGAAGATGTACCGCGACCTGAAGCAGCATTATTGGTGGCAGCGGATGAAGAAGGACATAGTTAAGTATGTGGCTAGATGCCTAAATTGCCAGCAGGTTAAGTATGAGCACCAGAGGCCAGGAGGCCTACTCTAGCACATGACCATACTTGAGTGGAAGTGGGAGCACATCACTATGGACTTTGTAGTTGGGTTGCCGCGGACTTTGTGAAAGTTTGATGCAGTTTGGGTCATTGTAGACCGATTGACCAAGTCGGCACATTTCATTCCTGTGATGACTACGTATACTTCAGAGAGATTGGCCAAGATTTATAACCAGGAGATAGTTCGGCTGCATGGTGTGCCTATTTCCATCATATCATACATAGGTCCTCAGTTTACTTCGCATTTCTGGAGAGCAGTATAGAGTGAGTTGGGGACCTGTGTAGAGCTCAGCACGACATTTCATCCACAGACCGATGGTGAGTCGGAGTGGACAGTTCATATATTAGAGGACATGCTCAGAGCATGTGTGATATTGACTTTGGAGGGCAATGAGATCGATTCTTGCCGTTGGTCGAGTTTACTTACAACAACAGTTACCAGTCCAGCATCGAGATGGCTCCGTTCGAGGCTTTATATTGTCGGCGATGTCATTCTCCCATTGGATGGTTTGAGCCCAGCAAGGCTAGGTTGTATGATATTGATTTGGTTAAGGATGGCTTGGAAAAGGTAAAGTTGATTCAGGAGTGACTTCGTACAACACAGTCCCGATAGAAGATTTACGCGGATCGGGAGGCTTGTGACTTATCATTTATGGTGGGCGAGAAGGTTCCCTTGAAAGTCTAGACGATGAAGGGTATCATGAGGTTTGGGTAGAAGGGCAAGTTTAGCCCAAGGTTTATAAGCCCATTAGAGGTGTTGAGGCGAGTTGGGGAGGTTGCTTTTGAGTTTGCCTTTCCTCCCAGCCTATCGGGAGTTCATCCAGTTTTCCACGTGTCTATGCTCCGGAGATATCATCCCTACCTGTCACATGTGTTAGACTTCAACACGATTCTGTTAGATGAGAGTCTGGGTTATGAAGAGGAGCCAGTTGCCATTGTTGATAGGCAGGATCGCCAGTTGAGATCCAAGAGAATTTCCGTAGTGAAGGTCTAGTGGAGGGGCCAACCAGTCGAGGAGGCGACTTGGGAGTCCGAGAAGGACATGCGGAGCAGATATCCTCGTATGATTCTAGACTCGTTCGAGGATGAACGTTTGTTTAAGAGGTAGAAAATGTAATAACACGACCGGTCGTTTTGGTTTTTAGAACCTGTTCCCCTAAACAAGACTCCCCGTATATGCTTTTACTGTTTTATGACTTGCGGGGATGGTTAGTTCGAGATTTGGAAGGGTTCGGGTTGAAATCGAAACACTTGGTTCCTTAAGTTGTCCTTGAAAAGCTAAATTTGACTTTGGTCAACATTTTGAGTAAACGACCTCGGAATCGGGATTTGACGGTTCCAATAGGTTCGTATGGTAATTTCAAACTTGGGAGTATGCTCGGACTAGATTGTGGATGACCCAGGAGCGTTTCGGCGCCTAATATTGAAAGTTGGCTCGTTGAAGGTTCTTGAAGTTCTTTAAATTTGGTTTAGAGTAGATTTTGGTTATATCGAGGTTCGAATGGAATTTCGAGCCCTGGGTTAGTTCCTTAATGCCATTTAAGACTTGCACGCAAAATTTTGTGTCAATCCGAGTAGTGAAAGTACGTTTCGGCGCTTTGGGAGTAAATTGAAGAACTTAAAGTTCATAATTTTGATCCAATTGGTTTGGGGTGTGATTATTAGTTTAAATGTCGTTTTGGGCATTCCAAGAGTTCGAGCGGGTCCGTTTTATGATTTCAAACTTGTCGGTATGTTCGGGCGGGGCCTCGGGGCCCCCAGGTATCGATCAAACAAGGCTTGGACCAAGTTGAAACTTGGGAGCAACATATGAAGTTCCCAACTGCTGGTGTAATTGCACCTGCGCTTGTCCAGCCATAGGTGCTAGCCAGGAGCTACAAAAGCGAGCAAGCCATTGATGCCCAGGATCCACAGGAGTGAGGAGTTTGGTGCACCTGCGAACGTACATGTGCGATGACTGTGACCGTAGAAGCAGCTGTGTTTGCAGGCACGAAAGAGTCGGCCGGAGGAGCGGTTGCGCAGGAGCGGCCTTGGCTTCGCAGGTGCGATGGACGAGTGGCCAGGCCGGTTCCGCAGAAGTGGAATTTTGACCGCATAAGCAGTCCCGCAGAAGAAGAAGTCCCTCCACAGGTGCGGAAACCGCTGAAGGCAGAATCGTTCATTTAATGCGGGACTTATTCAATTTGGCTCATTTATTCCATTGTTAGGCGATTCTTGGAGCTCTTAGAGAGGGGATTTCCATCTAACACCTTGAGGTAAGTAATTCCTACCAAATATGGGTCAAATACATAACTTATGGGTAGATTATAATATGTAAATTAGTGGAAATCATCGGTTAGGAGAAAAACCTAGGTTTTTGATAAAAATGAGAATTAATCATGAAATTCGTTATGGAATCTAGTAAAAATCATATATTTGAGTTCATGAGGTTATGGGTAACAACTTTCTTGAAACATTTCTGGAATTCGGGTACGTGGGCCCGGGGGGTGAATTTTAAGAATCTTACATTTAGGGTTGGGTAACCTCTACGAACTTTTGAGCATGTATTGATTAGTTTATATACTATTTGATTAGTTTTGGGTTGAATCGGCACCGAATTGAGGGTGTGAGCACATTCTTGTACCGGGAAGTAGGCCTTGAAACGAGGTAAGTCTCTTTTCTAACCTTGTAAGAGGGAATTAACCCCATAGGTGAATTGAATTAAAATGTGCTTCTATTGTGGGGGCTACGTACGCACGAGGTGGCGAGAGTCCGTACGTAGCTACTAATTATGCTATTGTCCGGGTAGTCTAGGACCCATATCATGCCACACTTACAATGTTTGTACCCTACTTGTTAACTTAATTGTTTACATTTTTTGAAACCTGATAAAAGAATTAAATTTCACTTACTTGAAGTTGTGAATGGAACACTTGACTGTTATTGAGAATTTGTGTTTTCCTTAAAATATTTTTTATTTGTGGAGCAGGCCGAACGCCTCGGTAGCAGATAGATGCATCTATGGTTCGTGTCGTTCGACCCTCGGCAGTGCACAATTTAAATATTATGTTGGATCGGGCCGTACGACCTCAGCATAATTTGCGCATGATAAATCTTTGGAACCAATTATAATTGATATTGCTTATTTGGCTTGAGATATAAATTGTTAGATGATGGAAAACTAAATTTGGGACTTAATATTGGTGAAAGGATTATTTATTGTTTCCTGTTATTGGGCTTTCAGTATTCTTCTTGTAATCCATGCTTAATTAAAATTGTGACATATTATTGTTAGCCCATATTAGGTGTCAAATTCGACCCCTTGTCACTAGTTCTTAGAGGTTGGACTTGATCTTAATAAGTACATGTTATTTATGTACTCATGCTACACTTCTGCACTTAAATGTGTAGGCGGCACGCACACTTGATTACCACTTCGAGGTTTCACGGTGAGCTTCCTTCTGAGCCCGTTCTGTAGCAGGCGGAGTCTTTTCTTGATTGTATTTTATTTTTCTGTCTATTTCACTTCGGACAGTAGACTAGTATTCTTTTGTATATTCTACTAGATGCTCATACACTTGTGACACCAGGTCTTGGCACACACTAGTAGACTTGCGGTTTGGTTTTATTCTATGATTATGGTTGCACACAATTGTTTTCGTGTTATTTATTTTAGATTTGTTATTTCTCAAATTCTTTTATATTAAGGAAAGTTTAATTACTTGGAAAAGAATTTGTTAAAAAGAGGAAATTACGTGAATACTTCATAGTTGGGTTGCCTAGCGTAAGGCGTCATCATGGCCTAGTATGAAATTGGGTCGTGACAAGGCTGACCCTAGTGGTACTTGTTCAAATTAATTTCAATAGGGAATTAACACTGTTTCTGGTGGTATTTTATATTATGATCCAAGAAAAGATTGGGAAAAATTGACAAAATTGGTAATTGTTATGTGCTTACCCTATAGTTTTCCCGCTGACCCTGAGTTTGTGCATTACATTAGAAAAAATTATAATCCTACTTATAAAGGTTTTCCTCACACAACCGAAAAGAGCGATATTTATAAATATAAGCATGAATATGAACAATATTTGCACTACTTAGTTACTCATATTAATTATCGTGTTGCTATTACAACTGATATTGGTAGAAGTAACAACGACTGTGATTACCTTTTGATTACATGTCATTGGATTGATGAGGAGTGGATAATGCAAAAGCGCATAATTACTTATATAATAACTTCACGACACACAAGGTAGTTTATTCCTAGCACAGTTATGGATATTTGCATTAGTGATAAAATAATGTCGGTTTCAATGGATAATTCTACTAATAACACAAATGCTATAGACTTGCTTACCAATAAGCTAAATCCTGCATTTAGTAACATTTTTCATGTTAGATGTATTTGTTATATTTACCATTTAATTGTGGGTGATTGTATGAGAATTTTAAATATTCATATTGAAAAAGTTAAAATAACTCTTAACTGGCTTTTTCATTCTAAAAGTAGAAGTAGACCTAGAGAATATTTTAGAAGAAATGATGATTGTGGCCTAAGAGAAAGTTCAAGGTTCCTAAACCTTGTTCAACTAGATGGAATTACATGTATGAAAGTTTTCTTGTTGCATATGACTATAGAAACCCCATAGGAATGAGGATTGGGCTAATGTTAAAATGCTTGTTGTTGTTTTAGAAAAATATCATATTGTTACAAAAGAATTTTTGGGGCAATATTATCCTACTATTTCTAACTGTTTGGTTTATATTGCAGAACTTGCAAATTTATTTGCTCATTTTTCACAAGGTGGAAAAATTTATTAACTTGCTATTGATTCTATAAGAAGAAAGTTTTAAAAATATTTTTTCCCTATTCCCGCTATTTATGGTGTTGCTAATTTGTTAAATCCTTGTATGAAATTATGAGGTCCTCAATTTTGGTATGAAACTGTTTATAAGGGTTTATCCCTTGAACATGATGAGGAGCCTAAACTTTCGGAAGCAATAACCTCAATTAGAACAAACGCTTAAACTATTTATAATGCTTATCAAGTTACATTAAATCAGGCAAGACCAAATATTTCAACTCCTTCTTCTTCTTCTGATTCTCAATCTTCTAAAAGAACTGTGGGAGTAAGAGGACTTAGTGTTTGGGCGGGCTTTAAGGGTTCTTTTAGTTCTAGTAGTAATGATTTTTCACAACTAAATGAGCTTGAAGTTTATTTGTCGCAGAGGCTCGAGGAAGTGAATCTCGACGACACCTTTGATATTTTGTAATGGTGGAAGGACAAAGAAAAACACTTTTCGCTTCTTTCAAGGATGTCCAGAGACATTCTAACTATTCAAGCTTCAACAGTGGCATCAGAGAGCGCTTTCAGTCAAGTAAGACTTCAAATCGGTGATCATAGACAGTCTATGAGGGATAGACTTGAATAAGCAGTACTTTTCAGAGATTGAATCCGTTCAGAAAGAAGAAATTTTGGACTTGCTGAATGACAACCAGAGATAGACAAAGCTTTTGAAGAAATTCTAGCTGAACTTGCTGAGGATGCTGCTTCGTCCGACAATGAAAGCGGCGATGAACAAGCTTCTTTTCCGCCACCACCAACGGAACTTCCTCCGAACCTTGAAGGATTTATGGAGTTTGTAAGAGATAGCCATGGAAATTAATTGCAAGTTTTAAAAATATATTAAATATTATATTTGCAAGTTTGTTTTCCATCACAATAACTTGCAAATTAGGAGTTTAAATTTGAATTCAAAAATTAGTAAGTAACTTGTATTTTTGGCACTTCTTGATTAGTTTCTTTTTCTTCTCAATGATGGTATTAGCACCTTGTTGTGCTCATTGCACAGGGGGAGGAAGACTAAGAAAGATATTGCCATATTTTTTATTGCTATAATAAAATTACAAGGTATTGCTTTGAATGTTTTTTACAATATATTTGTCTCTAAATTTAAATTCAAAAATTAGTATGTAACTTGTATGTAATTTTCAAGTCAAACGGTCCCAATGACTATTTTTGAAATTTAGCTGTTGGACCAACGACCATAAACTGAAACCTTGCAAATAAGGAGTTTAAATTTGAATTCAAAAATTAGGTTACAATTCTACAATAAAATTACAAGGCATTGCCTTAGATATTTTTTAACATCTTTTTGTCTCTAAATTGTATTTAATTAAAGAATAACCAAATATTTTTATAGCCGTTGGGCCCATTTAGCCCGTGTGGACTGTGGGCCCGACCCGTTTATCCCGGGACCATGATCTAGTGGGCCTGGTCCCGGGCTGGTTCCTACAAAAAACACGTTTAGCCCTGGACCATTTGAATCGTTTATTTAGGGACCAAACCGAGACCGGGATTGTGGCCCGTTTGCGGCCCGACCCAACCCACTTGCCAGCCTTACCTCAAACAGAGCTCTAGAACTCAAGATATGCTGAAAACACTAAAATCCTCGGTTTGCTTATTTAAAACACTACCCAGGTAATTGGGGTTGGGGGCGGGTCGGGAGGTAAGGGAGGTAAAGGGAACAAGGGTGTCCACTGGTTGAGAATTGGGTCATGGAATATAGGTACATTGATGGGTAAGTCTATAGAGTTGGCAAAGATCCTCCAGAAGAGGAGGGTCAATATAGCGTGCGTCCAAGAGACAAGGTGGGTAGGGTCGAGGGCGAGGGATGCGGACAAGTATAAACTTTGATACTCAAGAGTCCAGAAGGGTAAGAATGGAGTGGGTATCTTGGTGGATAGGGAACTTAGAGAGTCTATGGTTGAGGTTAGATGAGTGAATGATAGATTGATAATTATTAAGTTGGTGGTTGGAGAGTGCACCCTAAACATCGTTAGCGCCTATATGCCACATGCGGGCCTAGATGAGGAGGTTAAACGGCGTTTCTGGGAGGGGTTGGATGAGATTGTGTACCAGGTTCCACCTGCTGAGAAGCTATTCATAGGAAGGGATTTCAATGGTCATATTGGGTCGACCGCAGGTGGTTATGGTGAGGTGCATGGAGGCTTCAGTTTTGGGGAGAGGAACGGAGGAGGTACCTCGTTGTTGGACTTCGCTAAGGCTTTTGGGTTGGTGATTGCGAACTCTACCTTTCCGAAGAGGGAGGAGCATTTGGTTACTTTTCAAAATGCGGTGGCGAAGACTCAGATTGACTATCTCCTCCTCAAGAGGTGTGACATAGGGTTGTGCAAGGATTGCAAGGTGATTCTAGGTGAGATACTTGCGACGCAACATGTGCTCTTGGTGATGGACGTTGGTATTATGTTGAAGAGGAGGAAAAAGTCTGCTCGAGGAAGACCGAGAATCAGGTGGGGAGCCTTAACTAAGGATAAAGCACAAGAGTTGGAGGGCCGGTTGTCTGCTATGGGAGCTTGGAGGAGCATTGGTGATGCGAGCACTATCTGGTCAACGACAGCAGACTGTATAAGGGAGGTTGCGAGAGAGGTGTTAGGGATCTCGACGGGCGTCACTGGCGGGCACAAAGGAGATTGGTGGTGGAATGAAGTGGTCCAGGGTAAAGTGGAAGCAAAGAAAGCAGCGTACCTGAAGTTAGTAGGGAGCATAGGTGAGGAGGAGAGGCGTGCGTGCATGAAGAGGTATAAGGTAGTTAGGAAGGAAGCTAAGTTGGCGGTCACGGAGGCTAAGACTGTAGCTTATGGTCATATGTATGAGGAACTGGGGGAAAATGGCGGGTAGAAGAAGCTATTCCGGCTGGACAACTTGAGAGAGAGCAAGGTTCGGGATTTGGACCAAGTGAGATGCATCAAGGATGACGATGGTAGAGTATTAATAGAAGATTCCCAGATTAAGAAGAGATGTTAGACATACTTTCATAAACTTCTGAATGAAGAAGGGGATCGGGATATCGTGCTAGGTGAATTGGAGCATTTCGAGAGTCACCGTGACTTTGGGTACTGCAGGCGCATCAAGGTGGAGGAGGTCGTGGGAGCTATGAGTAAGATGAGTAGGGGCAGAGCGATAGGGACTGACGAGATTTTAGCGAAATTTTGGAAGTGTGTGGGGAGAGCAGGTTTGGAGTGGTTGACTGGGTTGTTCAAGGTTATATTTAAGGCGAAGAGGATGCCGGATGAGTGGAGGTGGAGTACGGTGGTTCCATTGTATAAGAACAAAGTGATATCCAGAGTTGTAACAATTATAGGGGTATCAAATTAATGAGTCATACCATGAAAGTGTGGGAGAGGGTGGTTGAAGCGAGGGTGAGGATGTCGGTGTCTGTTTACGACAACCAGTTTAGGTTCATGCTGGGTCGTTCTACTACAGAAGCTATACACCTTGTTAGGCGGTTGATGGAACAGTACAGAGATAGGAAGAAGGACCCGCACATGGTTTTTATTGACCTAGAGAAAACATATGACAAGGTTCCTAGGGAAGTTCTCTGGAGATGCTTGGAGGTGAAAGGTGTGTCGGTTCCTTACATTATGACGATTAAGGACATGTATTATGGGGATAAGACATGGGTAAGGAAAGTAGGATGTGACTCTGAGCATTTTCTGGTTGTTATGGGGCTACATCAAGGCTCTGCGCTCAGTCCGTTCTTATTTGCCCTTGTGTTGGACGCGTTAACACACCATATTCAAGGGGAGGTGCCATGGTGCATGCTATTCGCCGATGACATAGTTTTGATTGATGAAACGCGAGCTGGTGTTAATGAGAGGCTGGAGGTTTGGAGACATGCTCTTGAGTCTAAGGGTTTCAAGTTGAGCAGCACGAAGACGGAATACCTGGATTGTAAGTTCAGCGCTGAGCCGGGGGAAGTGGACATGGATGTGAGGCTTGACTCACAGGTCATCCCAAGTAGAGGCATCTTCAAGTACCTTGGGTCGGTGATCTAGGGGGAGGGGAGATCGATGAGGATGTCACACACCGTATCGGGGTAGGATGGATCAAGTGGAGGTTAGCATCTGGAGTCTTGTGTAATAAGAAAGTGCCACCGATACTCAAAGGTAAGTTCTATAAAGCGGTGGTTAGACCGGCCATGATGTACGAGGCTGGGTGTTGGGCTGTTAAGAACTCACATATCTAGAAGATGAGAGTAGCAGAAATGAGGAGGTTGAGGTGGATGTGAGGGCACACTAGGATGGATAAGATCAGGAATGTTGATATTCGGGAGAAGGTGTGCGTGGCTCCCATTGATGACAAGATGCGGGAAGCGAGGCTCAGATGGTTCGACATGTATAGAGGAGGACCCAGATGCCCCGGTAAGGAGGTGTGAGCGGCTGGTTGTGGAGGGAACGAGAAGAGGTAGAGGGCGGCCGAAGAAGTATTGGGGAGAGGTGATTAGGTAGGACATGGCGAGGCTTCAGATTTCCGAGGACATAACACTTGATAGGAAGATGTGGAGGTCGAGTATTAGGGTTATAGGTTAGAAGGTAGTTGAGTCTTGCCTTATTTCGCACCTTTGTGAGACTAGTCTGGTAGGGGTTTTGTCTAAGCTAGCTAGTGGCAATGTTGTGTCTTACTATTTTGCGTTTCAGTGTCGGACCTATTTACTAGCTATGGTTTTTGTTTTTGCTTTTTTTCGTTTTTGCTTTGCATCTTTCTTCTGGATTTCATGTTGTTCCTATTTTTCCTATGATTTCTGTGGTGATACTGATATTGTCTTATTTTGTATTTTAGTCCTCTTGAGCCGATGGTCTTTCGGAAACATCCTCTCTACCTCTTCGGGGTAGGAGTAAGGTCTGCGTACACACTACCCTCCCCAGACCCCACTAGTGGGATTTCACTAGGTTGTTGTTGTTGTTGTTGTTGATTTCGTAGGACACCTTTGCATTCGGGAATAGCAATTTTTTGCTTTGACCATTCAACCAAAATTCCTCCTTCACATTCGCGGGACCTTCCTCGCATTCGCGAAGAACAAAAGTTCGCACAAAAAGCAAGCAATCTTTCCTGACGCGAAAATGGGCATAACTCTCTTATACGACCTCGGAATTCGATGATTCTTGTTGCTATGGTTCTGTAATTACGATAGAGATCTAATGGTTCAATAAAATCACAAATAAAAGGTCTTTTCTCATTGTGGTACCCTTTATGCCAAAATAGACAACACCGAAACATCAAATAAGAGCACGATACAATCCAAACTCATCTGAAACTACCCCTTAACACACCCGAGGTCTCCGGGACCCCGTCCAAACATACCAACTAGTACCCATGCCTTAACCAAACTTATACAAAGGATCGAAATACCACAAATAATATCAAAACCATGAATCGACAATCAAAATCCTTCTTTTAACTTTCAAACCTTCAAACTTCGTCGAACACATCTAAATCACACATAGACATTCCCGATCATGACCAAACTTCACACACAAGTTTCAATCAATAAAGTGATCCTATCCAAGGTCCCAAAACACCATCCATAATCCTATAACACTAAAGTCTACTCTAAGTCAATCAAAGCTAATTCAAAACCTTCCAAAATGTAAACTTTCAATAATAAGCGCCGAATCACTCCCGGACCATCTGATACTCAACCTGGACATACGCCCAAGTCCGAAATTACCTTACAAAAATATAAAAACCTTCAAAACCCGATTCCGAGTTCATTTAGTCAAAAGTCAAACCTTGGTCAACTCTTCCAACTTAAAACTTCCCAATTGAGAATTATTCTTCCAAATCAACTACGAACTTCTCATAAATAAAAAGAAACAACACGTACAAGTCATAATAGATATAATGAATCTACTGTTGCGGTCAAATGCACACGTAAGTATACGCTGTCGTCAAGTAATAAAGTGACTAGAAGTCGGATGTCGAACCCACGGGGACTTGTGATTAACTATTAACTAAATTAGACTATCCTAATTATCTAAACAAGAAGTAAACCTAGAAGTATTTGATATTAAACTAATTAAAATAAAAAAAAAAACAAATAAACAACTCTGAATAAAGGAAGAATAGATTTTTATGTATCAATGTAATGAAAAGAATCTAGGGTTATGGGCTATCTAACATTCCTATTGTATTCTTCAATTGAATTGACTAACTGATTCATCTAGCTCATTGGTTAACAGGGTTAATATTGCTCATAAGAATCTGTCGAGTTCTTACTCCTATTCAAACTAACCTAACGCCTATATGTCTATGGAGTTAGAACTAGCAAAAATGCATTTATAATTCCTATACATCAACCAAGCAAGGCAATTAGGTATATGTCTATCCTAACCACGAATCTGTTCCCCGATGCCCAGGTTCAAGAACTTGCTCTACTCAATCCTATGTGCAATCTAGAATTCTCACTTTCGAGTTTAATTTTAGATTCACAGATAGTATTCAATTGGCGATCAAGCAATAAAATAATTAAGTGCAGGATTGAATAAATAAACTAATACGACAAATCAAGAAATCAAAATCAATATTCATGAAAGAACCACAATCCTAGAACGTGAAGTTTAGCTCCACATAGACATGGTAGCCAAAAAATAAATCATACAAAGAAACATAAAAATTACTAAGTTTGGTAGAAGAAAGATGAAACCCGGCCTCCACGGCGGCTCTGCGCTCTCCCCTTGTCAAAAGTTGCTCTAAAAAATATCCTCTCCTCCAAAATAGGTTTAGGACTCCTTTTATTTGGGTTGAGGGCGTGTAGGGCCGAAATAACCTTGTCCCGAGAGAACTAGGAAAAGTCCAGCACATAGGGTCCAGGCCAGCGCGAGGCGGTGGCCCTGACGCTAAAACTAGTATGTTATTTCATCTTCAATTCCAATTGCTTTCTTTGATTGTAATTCCCTTTTTTTTGTCTTGCACTTGGGGGACAAACACCAAAGGGTGTCCCCCCTTTGTCTCATCCCTTTTTATTATTTTATTTTCCTTTCTCTTTCTTCTGCATATTATTCAATTTTTGCTCCAAATCTTTTCATCTTCACACCGCTTTATTCCTACACAATTAAAATATAATATTAGGCATAAAGTAATAGAATTAACACTCAAAAGACTATTAAAAGTACTAAAAAGTGAGTCAATAATAGTTAAATATATGTATTTTTTAGCCGAACATCACCACCCCGCACTTAAGCGTTGCTCGTCCTCGAGTCAACCAATAATTCACACTATTCTTGAGCACTTTACATTTACACATTTGAAGCACACTAAACCAATGACCGTGGTTGATAGCAACAATTAAACTGAAGTATATGCAATTACTTACACTTCCCTTTACATATGTCATTCTTAAAAAATATACACAACAAAGTCAACACGCTTATAACAATTCTATCCTTAAAAATCGACTCAATGTTACAATGCATTCATGGCTTGAACACTCAACATCGTCGAGAAGCCTGATAACGTTACCTATCCCTCGTGAAACCATGTGCCCACACAACAAAATCAAACAGAGTAAAAAGAATCCACACATACGAATCTCATGCTCAAATATATTTTAAAGACTCATATATATCAAAGAAAGTTGCTCACTCTCACAAAGAAGTCACATGCAAACAAAAGGTACCTTATGCTTGCCCTTAATGTAAATCTCTACTAATGTAGGATCGCTCGATCTAAAATCAAGTAGGACTTTTCATGGTTGTAATGTGGGCTAATGGATAGGTAGGATATATTTTAGGAATAGTGACTCACCCTCCTAAGCACTTTAACACATCACAAAATTACTTTAAGCATATTTTCTTCAACACCACTTCAATTTCACAAACAATATCACCCCCAAAAATGTTCCCTTCTTCTTTAAGCACTACTTTAATTCACACCACTAACAAGAATAAGAAAACAATTTATTCATCTATATTTTTCCTTCTTTTTTTCCAAATTTTTCTCCTTTTTTTTTCTAACTATTCTTTTTTTTCTTTCTATTTTCAATTTTCACTAGTGGTGTATTATTTTACAAAATAAATGCACCTTTCTTCCTTTAATTGGTTCCACTCAAATGTCACCCCACACTTAGTCCCTTATTACTTTTTTTAGCTCTCATTTCACAATTAAAGTGCTTTAAGAGGTAAAAGGATCAAAACAATGTCAATTAAGAACAAAAGGGGTACAAGCTTGTAATGTGGGTGCCAAACAAAAGTCTATAGGCTCAAAAGGGTTAACTAGGGATAAATTTTATTTGTGATAAGCATTTGAGCTCAAAAAAATCAAAGAAAGCCTAAAATTAGTTTTCAAACCGAGCATTACCAAAAATTTCGGTTCAACTCACATGCAGGACAAGTTCTAGACACAAGTACAATATATAGACTACATAAAAACCTCACCACACATGGCACATGACTCACTAAGGACGGTCTCATTCCGACTCTCAGCTAATGCAAGTATCCACTGAGCCACAAGATATTAAACATTAAACATAAAGTAAACATAAGTCAAGAAAACGAGACGTAGGCGTCACAAGACATGCTATCTAATCAAACGAGGCATCATGATAATTTTAACACATAGGGAAGACACCAGACATGCCAAAGCCTGAATATGCTACTATCAAACAAGTCAAGAGCACTTAGGTATCTCATCTTTCTTTCATTTATTCCCTAAAGTCTAATCTACTCTAAAAATTTAAAAAATTACTACCCGGTTCAAGCTACATCCCATGAAAAAGAACCGAGGCACAAAAAAAAACCACGGAGGATTATTACTACCAAAAGAAAAATAAAATACATATTCTTGTATTTTTTCTTTTTTTTTTGCTAGAATTTAATCCCTCAAGAAAAGAGTCTAGGAGATCCATCGTCGGGAAAAGTCCAATGTTTTAATTTTTTTTTGTATTATTTTAATTTTAACATTAAGCACCTAAAATACTTATACTACTATAAAAACAAAAATATGAAACTAAAATCAAAAATAAGAAATTAACATACTAATATAATACTACTAATTATCCAAAGGAATTCTCTCACACCACACTTAAAAGAGTGTAGTGTTCCCAATGTATAAATAAAGCAAAAAATAATGAGAGTGGACAAGAAACTCCCTGAAAGGCCAAAGGCCGAAGCACAAGCAGCTCACGGGGTACTCAGACTCCTCCCAAGGATGGTCTTTTGTGCGGGCACCTCACACTTAGTTCCAACCATCTGGCTTACTTTTGCACACTTTCTATGGCTTTGCTTCCTATGCTCCAAATCCTACAAATAAAATAACACTACAAAGATAATAGAAAAAAAAATGAAAAAAAAATGAACAAAAATAAAGAAAGCAATAAAGCTGGGTTGCCTCCCAACAAGGACCTAATTTAATGTCGCGACACGACGCGAACTACTTTTTCCTCCACCTTGAACTTATGAATTGTATCCCTAACATGGCATCCAGTCTGTGGCTATGCTCTAGTGGTGGGGCTACAAAGATAACCGGGCCAAGTAATAAATTTTTCACTCTGCACTTCTTGGCCTTTAGATGAGGAATGTAATTTTTGCTTTTTGACACAAAATATTCAAGAATATAGGCACTCTCATCCTCACCCTTTGATTCCCTCATAGGCTCGGATGGCTCGATTACTATCTTACTATCTAAACATAATGTGGAAAAATCATTGGAATGAGGTCTAATGCACCCTAACTCATGAATTATACTACTATTTACATCCCCATATTTACTATACTAGAGTCTGCAAAAGTTATGTTATCTACTCTCTCACATGACTCTAGAGCACCCTTCTCAACATTGGTACTATCAAGGGAAATATAGTCTAATGATTGGTATTCTCGTTTTAGCTCCTCAATTTGGTCTAGAAGATTCTTTTCAGTTTCGCACAACTCATCATTAAATTATTGGGCGTAGCACACATCAACCTTTGAACTCAAATCTGCATGCAAGTTATGCACAACCAAGCCAAAATTATCAATTTTATGTGCAAGCTCATCTCTCTCCTTAGACCATTCATTCACAAACGTTGTTAGAAGACAATGTCGTTCCGCACATTCGCCTAATCGAGAATATCCATCCCAATACCAACCCTTACTCTCATATTCAAATTCAGATCTCTAAGAGGTGAGGCCATGACAAGCCCAAAAATACGGGTCATAAAAGTCTTCCGTCAACCAAGCATATTCATTAATAACCTTACCTTCATATATTTCATCCCCAGATGTCATGCTAAGAGAACAAGAAACACACTAAGAGAAAAATTAAATAGTTATAAAAATAAAATATTTTCAAAAAGAGAAAAAAAATAATACTTATAAAGATAAAAGTAAAAGTCTAATCTAGAAAAATAGTTAATTTCTAAGTCCCCGGCAACGGCGCCAAAAACTTGTTGCGGCCAAACGCACAAACAAGTATACGAGGTCGTCAAGTAATAAAGTGACTAGAAGTTGAATGTCAAACCCATGAGGACTTGTGATTAACTATTAACTAAATTAGACTATCCTAATTATCTAAACAAGAATTAAACCAAGAAGTATTTGATTCTAAACTAATTAAAATAAAAAGAAAACAAATAATGAACTCCGAACAAAGGAAGAATAGATTTTTATATATCAATGTAATGAAAACGATCTAGGGTTATGGGCTATCTAACATTCCTATTGTAATCTTCAATTGAATTGACTAACTAATTCATCTAGCTTATTGGTTGACAGGGTTAATATTGCTCATAAGAATCTGTCAAGTTATTACTCGCCTATTCAAGCTAACCTAACGCCTATATGTCTATGGAGTTAGAACTAGCAAGAACACATTTATAATTGATGTACATCAATCAAGCAAGGCCATTAGGTATATGTCTATCCTAACCGCGAATACGTTCCTCGATGCCCAGGTTTAAGAAATTGCTCTACTCAATCGTATGTGCAATCTAGAATTCTCACTTTCAAGTTCAATTCTAGATTCGTAGATTGTATTAAATTGGTGATCAAGCAATCAAATAATTAAGTGCAGGATTGAATAAATAAGCTAATATAACAAATCAAGAAATCAAAATCAATATTCGAATAACAATATTCATGAAAGAACCACAATCCTAAAACGTGAAGTTTAGCTCCACATAGACATGGTAGCCAAAAAACAAATCATACAAAGAAACATAAAAATTACTAAGTGTTTGGTAGAAGAAAGATGAAACCTGGCCTCCACGACGGCTCTCTGCTCTCCCCTTATCAAAAGTTGCTCTAAAAAATGTGCTCTCCTCCAAAGTAGGGTTAGGATCCGTTTTATATGAGTTGAGGGAGTGTAGGGCCGAAATAACCTTGTTCCGAGCATACTAGGAAAAGTCCCGCATGCAGGGTCTAGGCCAGCGCGAGGCGCTGGCCCTGACGCTAAAACCAATACGTTATTTCATCTTCAATTCCAATTGCTTTCTTTGATTGTAATTCCCTTTTCTTTTGTCTTGCACTTGGGGGGACAAACACCAAAGGATGTCCCCCCTTGTCTCATCCCTTTTTATTATTTTATTTTCCTTTCTTTTTCTTTCGCATTTTACTCAATATTTACTCCAAATCATTTCATCTTAACACCGTTTTATTCCTACACAGTTAAAATATAATATTAGGCATAAAGTAATATAATTAACACGCAAAAGACTATTAAAAGTACTAGAATGTGAGACAACAATAGTTAAATTTATGCATTTTTTAGCCGAACATCACCTATTCAAGGTCTCAAATTGCCGAATGACATGCTAGAGCTTGAAACAGCCGGTCGGGTTGTTACAGTGCAACCCGATCCCAAACAATATAAATTAAATGTATAAACTATCAACCAACTACGGCGTATCTCAAAA
Source organism: Nicotiana tomentosiformis (assembly GCF_000390325.3). NCBI lineage: Eukaryota > Viridiplantae > Streptophyta > Magnoliopsida > Solanales > Solanaceae > Nicotiana > Nicotiana tomentosiformis. The sequence continues at coordinate 49,847,909 of NC_090817.1, forward strand.
TAAAATACAATAAGAGAATTACATAATTAAAGACATAAGGCGGATAAAAGTAGCTATCTAACAACACACAAAGTAATAAAGCATGTAAGACATTCAATAAATAAAAGCACGAATACATGGAAAACAAAGAGCAAGTTGAGGCGTGTAACGAATAAAGGCATGCATATAACAAGAAAGGAACAATTAACAATTAAAGCATTTAACAAATAATAACATGGATTAAATAAAGGCTTAAAATAATTGAAGACAACAAATAAATATCCCAACCTGAATTCTTAACCCATAACTACACATATACACTCGTTACCTTGCATATAAATCATCCCCACATATAAATCGTGTAGCAAATAAACCAATCAAGTACTAATTCCCTTAAGTCAAGGTTAACATGACACATACCTCTTTCCGTAACCAAATCAATAATCAACCACGGCTTTTCATTTAGAATTAGCCTCCAAACCAATCAAATCTAGCCAAATATAGTTCAAACAATTCAAAATAAGCTTTAGAAATCACCCACAAGGGAAAAAGATTCAATCTTTGATGAAATTGGAAAAAGTCAACAAATGTCAATCCCGTGCCCGCTTGGTCAAAACCCGAAATTCGGACCAAAACCTGATTACCCATTTAACCCCTAGCCCGGTTATGTGAGTTGTTTCGAAATCCAACCTCAATTTGAGGTCTAAATCTCAATTTTATAAAATCCCTAAATTCAACCCAAAACCCCTAATTTCTACCATAAAATTCATAGATTTAAGGTTAAAAATCAATGGGTGCTTATGAGAATACATTAAAACTAGTTAAAAATCATTAACCAATGAAGCTGGGATGAAAATCTCTTAAAAGTTCTCTCTAGTCCGAGCTCTAGTTTTCAAAAATGGCGAAGAATGATCTATTCCCGACTTTCAGCTTTCATTTATCGGGGCGTCAGGTTTTCTTCGCATTCGCGAAGCACACAGGCCATATGACCTTCGCATTCGTGAAGCCTTCATCGCGTTCGTGAAGGCTTTTCCCCAGCCCAGCTTTCGCGTTCGCGACCTAGGGATCGTTATCACGACCCAAAATCCCTCCTTAGGAGTCGTGATGGCACCTAGTCTCCAAACTAGGTAAGCCGGTATCTCAACATTGTTTAAAATAATTAAGGCACGAAATAACGAAAATGGAGTTTAACATAAAAGTGGAAACAAGAGTAATACAGGACGAAGTCGCAAACACTCAACATAATATCCCAGAACTAGGCGGTAAAGAGTTACAAGCTCTAACTGAATACACGAGATCAATCTCAACAACAAATACCGCCTGAAATACATAAAAATAGAAATAAAACAAGAGGGTGACTATGAGGCTTGCGAACACCATGAAAGGTATATCTTTAAGTCTCCGCCGCAAATCCCAAGCGGCTACCTAACGCCTGTTACGCTCCGAAGTACCTAGATCTGCACAAAAATGTACAGAAGTGTAGCATGAGTATACCACAATCGGTACCCAATAAATATTAAGACTAACCTCGGTGGAGTGATGACGAGGTATGAGTCAAGACACCTACTACACATAATAACCTGTGCAAAGTATTAATATAAAGCTAATAGAGGAACAATATCAATATAAAGCTAAACATGGAAAGAACAACAATATAACGCTAGCAAGGGAGAGTAGAAGCAACGAATAGCAACAAGGAGTAAACATGTGATAACGCAGCAAAGTAACTAGAACATAGTTAAAGTACCAGTGAAACCAATTAAGGAAAACAAATGACAACCAAATAATCAAACCATTCTCTTACAAGGTTTACAATGAGATTCACCCCGAGGTACCACACCTCATACTCACAAATCACGAGTCCTAATTCAATAAATCATACACACATGGCACCTCGTGCCCACATTATCAATCATAACTGCACGGACAACTCACGTGCCAATATGAAGTCGCCCGGCGTGGTCACATGCTCAATATCACAAACCACCCAGCGTGGTCACATGCTCAAAATCACAATCTGCCCGGCATGGTCAGAGGCTCAATATCACAAACTGCCTGACATGGTCACAGGCTATCAATCCGGCTATATCGCAAAGAAAGAAAATATATAAGAATGCATGTACATGGCCAATGATCATCAAATATCATACTCCTAGACTGGTATAAATGGCATGTTACGGTATATGCGTACTATCATAGCTCAAGTCAACAAGTAAATAATAGTGACACTGAGTAGCACAATGGAAGCAACATAACAAATAACGTAATATGTATGACACACACAAGGAAGTCATACCACCAAATGGATATCGTCAATAATACGCCCCCAGGTCATCACATATCATCCCTGATATAGTTCCCCTTGTCTCACCGCGTGCACAACAATATAGTAAATGCCCGCATTGTCCAACCACACATGCATTAACAATTATCCCATCTTGTCTTGTCACATGCACAAACCCAACATATGTAAATAGCACACCTTGTCTCGCCGTATGTGAAATATCAATAATAACAATAGCACAGAAAAAACCTCATGCAAACACCCCGATAATCTGCTCAATAGGTCCACATGTGCCAAAACACAACAACACAAAATAACAACTCGCACCACACGTGCCCATATACCACAACATTGCCGAAACCACAATATCAATACCACAACCACGTATTGCCCACGGCTCAACAACAACGAATTCCAATAATGGCAACAATAACATAAGAGTTCAAAAAATAAATCAACAAGAATTGCAACAACACATTGAAACAGACAAATAACCTCAACAAATGAAAGATATAACCTATAATAACAACTTCAATCAATGCATATAAGAATAAACTCAATAATAAAAGATATAACATTAAACAACAACTTCAATTAATTGTATATGAGTGACCTACAAGCCTAAACCAGTAAATTTCCACATATAAGCTAATGTACACAATCGTCACCTCATGTACACGCCTTTCACATAATTCAAATAGTGCAATTAACCCAAATCCTACGGGATAGTTCTCCCACACAAAGTTAGGCAAGATACTCACCTCAAAAAAGCTAAATCAATAGTCTAAGAAGCCCTTCCTGCGTGAAAAAACCTCCGGACGGCTCAAAACTCTCCAAAATAACTTAATATCATAACTAAAATCTATAGAAAACAATTCCGGATAATAAAGTTTCGAGCTTTAATGAAAACCAAAAAGTCAACCCAAAAAGTCAACCTCATGTCCGCACCTCGGAATCCAACAAAACTCATAAAATTCAAACACCCATTCCGATACGAGTCCAACCATACCAAAATCATCCAATTCCGACCTCAAATCTGCCTTCAATTTTAGAAAGGTTTTTACAAACATCCCTAATTTTTCCAATTCAAACCACTAATTAAATGATAAAAGCAAAGATGGAATCGTGAATAAAGGACAAATCCAAGTAAAAAACACTTACCCCGATCTAAACCATGGAAATCCCCTCCAAAATCGTCCAAAATCGAGCTCTCTAACTCAATAAGTGATAAAATAACAAAAGCCCTCGAAATAGAGTACTATATAGTCTGCCCAAGGGTTCCTCTTCGCGATCGCGAAGCACAAATCATAAGCTGCAAAAATTGCCTCTACGCGAATGCGGTCTGAAGCCCGCGTACGCGACCCCTCAGGTCAACTGGCCTACGTGAATGCGACCCCACTCATGTGAACGCGAAGGCCAATCCACTAGAGCCCCTCCAGCACTACTTCTATGCTATCGTGACACAAGGCACGCGAACACGATGACCATCTTCCCCAGAATCTGCGAACGTGACATCCAACTCACGAATGCGATGAGTAAATCCTCAGCTACCCAAAATACACTTCACGATCGCAAACATCCTTCCGCGAACGCGATGAACTGCAGACATCAGAAAAACCAACATCTCAAAAACATGAAGAAATGGCCCGTATCCCATTCGAAATACACCCGAGGCCCTTGGGATCCCGTCTAGACACATCAACCAATCTCAAAACATAATGGGGACCTACTCAAGACCTCAAATCACCCCAAACAGCATCAAAACTACGAATCACACCTCAATTCAAGTCTAATGAACTTTCCAATTTCAAAACTAACAACGAACAAGCCTAAACACCTCGGAATGGCCTCAAATTTTGCACACAGGTCATAGATGACACAACAGACCTACTCCAACTCCCGAAACCAAAATCCGATCGGTCAAACTTCTCAACATTCCAAACCTTCAACTTCCCAACTTTCGCCAAAAAACACCAAACCAACCTACGGACCTCCCAATCCTAATATAGACATATGCCTAAGTCGAAAAATACCATACGAAGCTATTGGAACCATAAAAACTCCATTCCAGAGTCGTCCTCATAAAAGTCAAAGTCTGGTCAACTCTTACAATTTAAGCTTCTAAAATAAAAACCACTCTCCCAAATCTATCCCAAACCACTCAAAAATCAAAGCCAACCACACACACAAGTCACAATACCTCATATGAAGCTACTCAAGATCTTAAACCACCGGACGAAATGCTAAAGCTAAAAGCGTCTGGTCGGGTCGTTACATTCTCCCCCTCTTAAACAAACGTTCGCCCTGGAACGTGCCAAGAACCATTCTGCAATCATCAAATCACTAAATAAACTCACCATACACATACTCACAGGTGATCCCACATCACCCCAATCCACATAAGCCCGACAATACCATCTCCATCGAAGATTATCACTTCAACCTTAACCAATAAGCCTCAAGCCAAATTTCAACATCCAAGCATCCCCCAAAGTCCCGATTTCCACACGTACACCCTGTATCAACCTCAACCGGCTGCAACAAATCTACGTATGCTTACACGGTATGACCAGACGATGCAACACATCACCCATATGCCCATAACAACAACTCTGACCACAATAGCTGCCCATAATCAACCCAACACCGGTAAATAACCTCATAACGACTAGAACCTTGTTTCGGACCTTCACAACACTATTAATGATATAAGAAACATGCGAAACTCATAACTACTCACCCAACCAACAAGCCACACCAAATGCCACCTGGGCACATACATCGCAACCTAAACCCAACAAGCACAACTCAAATATGACTGAATATGGAAAGAGAAATACATAAGAGAACTATCAAACAAGCCCGATATGTACAACTCCCATTGGTACCATACTACGAATCAATTTCACCCGGGGGAAACAATGCATACGAACTAATCACAAAAATCTCATCCTAATATAATTCCACCACGACACGTAGCCCGATTCAAACATACATATTCACAAAGAACACAAGGTTCCCATCTTCAACAAGGAATCATAAGTAAGATAAACATCTTGATAACTAAAAACCTTCTACTAACTCAATCCCGTAGAACAAAATCACAACACATACCAACTTTCCATACCTGTAAACACCTAAATCACAAGTCAATCACATCAAAACCTACTGTATTAAGCAACAAAAAGGCCCAACCTAGTCTCATAACCTTCCATGGTAACCAAACAAGAATGATAGACATGGACTATCACAATAGGATGCCCCAATGGGTGCAGACCATCAAACAGAGTATAAGGACCACGAAATATAATAATATGGAGCAAGGTAGGATGACTCATGCCAATAAATAAGACTAGATCAAAATAAGACCGATGCATCTCTATGACAAACTGAAACCATACCTACAATTACATCATGTGGTAAAGCGGCCTACAACCTTCTAGAGAAAGCATAACAACGGGGCGGGCCTCCTCCTCTAGGACGTCCTCTACCCGACTGTCCCCCATCTCTTGCTAGCTGCATAGTCGTAACAGCAACTAGAGCGAAACCCATAGCTTGAGCGCTCTGCTGTGGCACCCTCATCCGGAGTCTAGGACAATCTCTTATTATAAGCCTGGTATCCCCACACTCAAAGCAACCTCTTTGCTAACACGGCTGTGGAAGCTGTCCAAAATGGGTACTTTGGGACCCATGGATATCTGAAGAACCACGTGAAACCTGAAGTCTAGACTAAAATTAATTACCAACAAAACCTCTACCATGCCTCGCCCTACCTCCAAAATAGGGATCAATAGATCCTACCGGTCTACGAGGCCTCTTAGCCTTCCTGTCCTTCCTCTCCTGGCCCCACATACCATTCATCCTCCGAGCGATCTCTACAACCTTCTGAAATGGAGTATCTGTCTCCATCTCTCAAGCCATACTGAGTGTAAGACCATAACTGAGCCCCTCGATAAATATGCAGACTCTCTCTCTGACTGTAGAAACCAAGGTAGGTGCATGTCGGGACAACTCATTGAATCTGATGGCATACTTCGACATTGTCATAGTGCCCTGACACATCTACTTGAATTTTGTGCGCCACGCATCCCGGAGGGTCTGGGGAATAAACTCTCTCAAAAACATCTTTAAAAATAGAGTCTAAGTAAGTGGTGCTGCATCCACCGGCCTACCCTCCTCATAAGCCTGCCACAACCTATATGCCACCCCTGACAACTAAAATATGATAAAGGCTACTTCGCTCACCTCCACAATGCCCATGGTGCGGAGAATATGGTGGCATTTATCCAGAAAACCCCACACATCCTCAGTAACTGCGCCACTGAAAGTAGGAGGATCATACTTCTTGAACCTCTCAAGCCTCTTCTGCTCCTCTACTGATGCCTCTGGCCTGACCTCAAACTGAACCGGGATAACAGGATGTACTGGCATAAGACCTGGAACCTGACCATCATGAGCCCGCTGCTCCGGACTACGAGTGGTGGGGGTCTGAGCTCCTCCGCATGTATGTGAAGTAGCTGGTGCAAATAGGATCAATCTCGCATGAGCCAATGTACAAAATATGCTCAGGAATTGTGCTAAAGTCTCCTAAAGTCTGGGGGTAACAATAGGCGCCTCCAATGCCTGTCCCCCAACCGGAGCTACTGGTGGCTCTTAAGATGCTGTTTTGGCAGGTGCTCTAGCTACGACACGTGCTTCTCCTCTGCCTTTGCCCTGACCCCTAGAAACACCGGCTTTGGGGATAGCATCCTCAGTAACTGCAACTCGTGTCCTCACCATCTGTAAGAGAATAGAAGAACAAAGGTCTCCGAAATCAATTGTAAGGCCCCATAAAAGAAATTCACCTAAAATCCGATGTTTTGTGCTAAGGTATGGACTTTTTGGGTTGAGAAGAGCGTTGGGGAGTTGAAGAAAATATTTTGCAGAACATGGCGCTTTTGCGGTCCATTATGCGACCACAGAACTAATCTGTGGACCGCAGATCCATCGTAGAGTAAAGTAGAGAAATGGGCCAATTTTTGAGGTTGTTTTGCGGTGAAGTATGCGACCGTGTAATCATTTTGGGGGCCGCACATCCATTACAGAACCAACATGAATATTTCCGGAGGTAGATTCTGCGGTCCATTCTGAGCCGCACAATTGATATGCGGGCCGTAGACCTGGATGCAGACTGGACCAGACCAGCCCAGTTTTTGGGACCATTTCTACAGTCCAGTTTGTGGGCCGCAGACCTGATCTGCGGTCCACTCTACGACCACAGAGCTGTATTCGGAGAGTCCATTCTCTGGTTTTTATAACCCGACCCTATTTCGATATATAGACGTTAAGGATCATTTGTAAGGTAAAAATTTGATATTTTAGAGTGATGAAATGCTCTAGAGTGAGAGGGTAGTTCCTAAGCTAATTGCTCATCAATCCTTGCTCAAATGTTGTAGAATCCACAAGGAAAACTCACAAGTTCTTCATCCAAGAGGTAAGGCTCCATATCGTAGTTTTAATTTTGAATATGGGGTAGAAGATGGTTAATGGGGAGTGTGATTCTTGGGTGTGAGAGTGTTATTTATACATGCATGTACTATCAAGGTTTATTGGAAGGTTGTTGAGATCAAATGGTAGACTTTGGGTTATAGGATGAAGGAATCCACCATAGTAAGGCCTTGAAATCATAATGCCCACTTACTGTTTGATAAAATGCTCAAAATAGCTGAAACCACGAATACCCTCCTAATTTGTGTTCCATTTTATTATGTTTCTAAATAGATCGAAGTTGCTAAGATTTCTAGAACATTGTAGTAATTTAAGGAAGCTCAAAGCGAAGTATGTTGGCTAAACTCCTCTTGTAGAATCGACTTCCATGATGTCCTAGTAAGTTGTGATCATGATTGGCTCAATTTCTTATGTCTCATGTTCCGATCCCTTCCTAATAGATTTGATTATTTTAAAATGAGTGTTGTGTTGAAAGATGTATGTACCCAAAATGTGCTCCAAATGTTCCTATCATATCATGATTCCCTCCGAGAATGTAATCTAGTAGGATCAATGTATCAAAGGTATTGTGATTTAAATACCATGTTTCAATTGCAAGCTAGCATACCTAATCGTGATAGATAAACTCAAGGTGCTTAAGACTCTTGTTTGCCCATATGTGTACTTAAAGTCTTTATTTAAAAATTCTCTTATTGATGATAATCCATGGTAACGCTTGAAAGTTATAGGGGTGAGTATGAAATATGAAATACGGCCGACGTGCCAAGAATGATATTAAAATTATGGCAACTAGTGCCAATGAAATGGAAAGATGTGTGAAAGATTATGAAATGAGTTGTAAATCCTTTAAATAATAAATGCTTTGGGAGTTTCATTTAGTCACAGAGGAAGGGTAGGTCGAAATAACCTAACCCCAAAAATACACGTGCCAGAGTAGGAGTGATTGACGGGTAAATCCCTGTGTTGATGTGATGAGATTGTTTCCCCTTATATGGGATGAGATTGATGTGTTGATATATTTCCCCTTAAATGGGATGAGATTACTGCTAGCAAGATGTGATGTGATGTTGACCCACACGGCATTGTGGTGAGACGGCTTAGCCGATCGGGCCAAGATCGAACGCCATGCCGCGTACATGATGGTGTTGTGAGTGGATGTCTCGGGGTGAGATGGCTTAGTAGATTGGGTTGAGATCGAACTCCGTGCTAAAAGCACGGTGGTATATCAGTACTAAAGATCTCCCAACTTAAAAATATTGAAATTTACTTTTCTCCTAACTTGACCCCTTGATACTATTTTAGGCTCTTGTTGATTTCATGTTTCCTTCTCCTTTTACTTTTACTCATTCTATTGAGGGGGTGTTTAGTCTTACATACTAGTACTATTCCATATGTACTACCGTCCCCTTTGCTGGGGACGCTGCATCTTTAATGGATACAGGTGGTTCCATAGAAGGTGGTATTGATCAGCGATAGCAGCACACCCTCTCCTCAGCTGACTTGGTGATCCCCATTTTATTTTGGGGTCTTGTATCTCTTGTCCTTTGTGTATATTGTTTTGAGGTATAGCCGGAGCCTTGTTGCTGGCGCCTTCATGCTACTCTTTTGTATCTATTAGAGGCTCCTTAGACATAGCATGGGTGGTACCTTTGTTTTGGGAAGTCAAATTAGAAATGTTGTATTTGTATCATATGTTTCCACTTCTAAACTATGAGCGTGTAATGTAATATTTTGGGGAAATCTTGAATGAAGTTCTAACAGTAATGAAATTTGGATTGATCATGTAACCTTCTCATTATCTAATTAATGAAATATACCTTCTCTTTATTCATGGGTGAGTCTGGGTAGAAGGCATTGTACATGCTTGCTTGGTCGGGTAATCTTGGTTGAGTGCCGGTTGCGCTCCCCGAGGTCGGGGCATGACATTAATAAACCCGCACAATAGGAATGAAAGAAGCAAAGTTTCCTAATTGTTTCATAGCCTCTCGAAGATAAGTACATACATCTCCGTACCGATCCGCGAGTCTCTACTAAACCTGTTTGTGACTCGTAAAACCTATGAACCTAGAGCTCTAATACCAACTTGTCACGACCCAAAATCCCTCCTTAGGAGTCGTGATGGCACCTAGTCTCCAAACTAGGTAAGTCGGTCTCTCAACATTATTTAAAATAATTAAAGCAAGAAATAACGAAAATGAAGTTTAACATAAAAGCGGAAACAAGAGTAATACAGGATGAAGCCGCAAATACTCAACATAATATCCCAGAACTAGGTGGTAAAGAGTCACAATCTCTAACTGAATACACGAGATCAACCTCAACTACAAATATTGTTTGAAATACATAACGATAGAAATAAAACAAGAGGGTGACTCCGAGACCTGCGAACGCCGTGGTAGGTATACCTTGAAGTCTTCGCAGCAAATCCCAAGTGGATAGCTAACCTCTATTATGCTCTGAAGTACCTAGATCTGCACAAATATGTGCAGAAGTGTAGCATGAGTACACCACAATTGGTACCCAATAAGTATCAAGACTAACCTTGGTGGAGTAGTGACAAGGTACAAGTGAAGACACCTACTAGACATAATAATCAATGCAAAGTATTAATATAAAGCTAATAGAGGAACGATATCAATATAAAGATAAACATGGAAAGAACAACAATATAACGCTAGCAAGGGAGAGTAGAAGAAAGGAGTAAACAGGTGATAATGCAACAAAGTAACCAGAACACAATTAAAGTATCAGTGAAACCAATTAAGGAAAACAAATGACAATCAAATAATCAAACCATTATATTACAAGGTTTACAATGAGATTCACCCTAAGGTACCACATCTCATACTCACAAATCACGAGTCCCAATTCAATAAATCATAAACACATGGAACCTCGTGCCCATATTATCAATCATAACTGCATGAACAACTCACGTGCCAATATCAAGTCGCCCGGTGTGGTCACAAGCTCAATATCACAAACCGTTCGGCGTGGTCACATGCTCAATATCGCAATCGCCCGACATGGTCACATGCTAAATATCACAAACCGCCCAGCGTGGTCACATGTTACTAGTCCGGCTATATAGCAGAGAAAGCAAATATACAAGAATGCATGTATATGGCCAATGATCATCAAGTATCATACTCCTGGAGTGGTATAAATGGCATGTTATGGTGTATGCATGTGCAAGTGTACTATCACAGCTCAAGACAACAAGTAAATAACAGTGACACCGAGTAGCACATTGGAAACAACATAACAAATCACTTAATATGCATGAAACACACATGGAAGTCACACCACCAAACGGATATCGTCAACAATATGCCCCCAAGCCATCACATATCATCCATAAAATTAGCTCCCTTGTCTTGCCGCGTGCGCAACAATATAGTAAATGCCCGCCTTGTCTCGCCACACGCGCATTAAAAATTATCCCACCTTATATCTCCACATGCGCAAACCTGTAAATAGCCCGTCTTGTCTCGCCACATGTGCAATATTAATAATAACAATAGCACGACAGAAATCTAGTGCAAACACCTTAATAATCCACTCAACAGGCCCACATGTGCCAGAACACAACAACACAACATAACAACTCGCACCACACGTGCCCATATACCACAAAATTGCCAAAACCACAATACCAATACCACAACCATATGTAGCCCACAGCTCAAAATACGTATACCAATAACGACAACAATAACACAAGAGTACGGATAATAAACCAACAAGAATTGCAACAACACATTGAAACAGACAAATAACCTCAACAATGAAAGATATAACATGTAATAACAACTTCAATCAATGAATAAGATAATAAACTCAATAATAAAAGATATAACATGAAACAACTTCAATTAATTGTATATGAGTGAACTACAAGCCTAAACCGGTAAAGTTTCACATCTAAGCTCGTGTACATACATGTCACCTCATGTGCATGCCTTCCACATAACTCAGATAGTGAAATTAACCTAAATCCTATGGGGTAGTTCCCCCCCACAAATTTAGGCAAGATACTTACCTCAAAGAAGCTAAATCAATATTCTAAGAAGCCCTTCCTGTGTTAAACAAGATCCGGACGACTCATTACAAGCAAAAATAACTTAATATCATAAATAAAAGCCATAGGAAACAATTCCGGTTAATAAATCTTTGATCTTTAATGAAAACCAAAAATTCAACCCCTAGCCCGCACCTCAAAACATGACAAAACTCACAAAATCCGAGCATCTATTCAGATACGAGTCCAACCATACCAAAATCATCCAATTCTGACCTCAAATTGACATTCAAATTTAGAAATTATTTTACAAAAATCTCAAATTTCTCCAATTCAAATCACTAATTAAACGATAAAAACAAAGTGGAATCATGAATAATGGACAAATTTGAGTCAAAAATACTTACTATGATCCAAATTGTGAAAGTCCCCTCAAAAATGCCCAAAATCGAGCTCTCTAACTCAAAAAGTGATAAAATAACAAAAGTCCTAGAAATAGAGTACTATATAGGCTGTTCAAGGGTTCGTCTTCGTGATCGTGGGACCTTCTTCGCGATCACGAAACACAAACCATAATCTGCCAAAATTACCTCTATGCGAACGCGGTTTGAAGCCCGTGAACATGACCACTCAGCTCAACTGGCCTACGCGAACGTGACCCCACTCACGTGAAAGTGAAGGCCAATCCACTGTCGCCCCTCCAACTCTACTTCTATGCGACCGCGACATAAGGAACACGAACACGATGACCATCTTCCCCAGGCTCCCCGAACACGATGAGTAAATCCTCAGCCACCCAAAATACACTTCGCGATCGCGAACATCTTTCCGCGAACGTGATGAACTGCACACATTAGAAAAACCAGCAACTCAAACAACATGAAGAAATGGCCCATAGCCCAGCTGAAACACGCCCATGCCCCCGGGAACCCTTCCAAATGCACCAACCAATCCCAAAATATAACGTGGACCTACTCGAGGTTTCAAATTACACCAAACAACATCAAAACTACGAATCACACCTCAATTCAAGCCTAATAAACTAATGAACTTTCCAACTTCAAAACTAAAAACGAACAAGCTTAAACACCTCGAAATGACCTCAAAGTTTGCACACATGTCATAGATGACACAACGGACCTACTCCAACTCCCGGAACCCAAATCCGAAATCGATATCAACAAAGTCAACTCTTGGTCAAATTTCTCAACCTCCCAAACCTTCAACTTCCAAACTTTTGCTAAAAAACACCAAACCAACCTATGAACCTCCAAATCCTAATCTTGACATACACCTTAGTCCAAAATCACCATACGAAGTTACCGAAATAATCAAAACTCCATTCTGGATTTGTCTAACCAAAAGTCAAACTTCGGTTAACTCTTACAACTTAAGCTTCTAAAATGAAAATCACTCTCCCAAATCCACCCCGGATCACTCGAAAATGAAAACCAACCACACAGACAAATCACAATACCTCATACGAAGCTACTCAAGATCTCAAATAACTGAACGGAAAACTAAATCCTAAAATAATCGATCAGGTCATTACAATCGCATTCATGATGAAGACTCCCTTGCCTTCCCCACCCACTCCCTAAGCCTACATGTTCGTGAAGGGTCTGACACGTTCGCTAATGGTAGTCCCCCCTAGGCTTCGCGTTTGCGTCCTACCCTTCGCGTTCGTGAAGACTAACCAGCCCGCAACCCAAAATGGTCAAAATCAATTCGAAACACACCCGAGCCCCTCGGGCTCCATAACTGAACATGAATACAAGTGTAATAACATAATATAAACTTGCTCGCTACCTCAAATCATCAGAATAACATAAAATAACAAGAATCAATCATCAAAATCCAAGATTTCAATTTGAAAACTCATTTTTCACAATCTTTCACATAATGCGCTGAAACGCGCACAGATCACTCTAGACCCCAACCAAACATGAGTATAAGTCCAAAAACATTGACCGTGGTAAACTCTAGTTGTTTTTAAAACCAAAAATTATATTTTCTTTAAAATTTCATGTAAAATTATTCCAAAAACAACATGGACCATGCACGCAAGTTATATAACATATAATGAAGCTTTGAGAGGTCTCGAAACACAAATATAAGGGCTAGTATTCAAAAGTAATTTGAAGAGGCTTAATAAAGGAGTACACAAATTCAAATGGCGAGGGTGTTCGCTGGTAGCTAATATTCGTTGATGAAGAGGTAACATTAATTTAATCTTGTATTATATTCATTGGTTGACACATTAACTCCATTGGTGACACTATTGCTTGTCTGTCTTGACAAAAGGAAAAGAAATACAAGCTACTCTCTTCAACAAATATGTTGAGACGTGGAATGAATTTTTCGATCAAAATGAAAGCTATTACATTATAAATAGAATGACAAGCGGCACAAAACCTAACTTCTTATCTATGCACAAGGACCTTGTAACGAACCGACCAGTCGTTTTGAGAGTACTAGCCCCTATCCTCTATTTATTTCTCCCTCTATTTTATTTTGTGGTTATGTGACTTGCCGGGGCACTTGGTGTCGGGTTCGGGAGACTTTCAGAGTGGAATGGGACACATAGTCCATAAATTAGAAGTTTAAGTTATAGGAGTTGATCGTAGTTTGACTTGTCTGAAGACGACTCCGAAATAGAGTTTTGGTAGTTCCAATAGCTCTGTATGGTGATTTGAGTCTTAGGAGCGTGTCCGTATATTGATTTTGAGGTCCGTAGGTCATTTCGGCGTTAATTGGCGAAAGTTGGAAAGATTTTGGAAAGTTCGACCGGGAGTGAAATTTTTTATATCGGGATCGGACTTTGATTCTAGAAGTTGGAATAGGTCTGTAATGTCATTTAGGACTTGTGTAAAAAATTTGAGGTCAATCGGACGTGATCTGATAGGTTTCGGCATCAGATATGGAAGTTAGAAGTTCTAAAGTTCATTACGCTTGAAACGATGCGCAATTCCTGATTTTAGCATTGTTTGATGTGATTTGAAGGCTTGACTAAGTTCGTATGATATTCGACGCATTTAGGAACTTGAAGGCTGTTGGGTTTTGCTGGTGCTGGTTTTCTTATATGCGATTGCGAGAGGGGGATTGTGATCGCGATCGCGAAGGGTTGTCGTGGAAGCTGGGGAAATGTTCTTCGCATTTGCGTTTGTGTGTTCGCATTTGCGTAGCTTCGTAAGGTGCAGGTCATCGTGAACGCGGTGTGCTCAACGCGATCGCGTAGTGGAGTGGTTAGTTGGGTGTCATGCTTTAAGCTTACGCGATCGCAGGGTTTGGAGTGCGTTCGTGTAGGTTCAGGTATGGTGACCATCGCGTTCGTGGCTTGGTATTCACGTTCTCCTAGGCCATTTTGTTAGGGCAGCTTATTTTGTTCTACACGATCCCATGGGAATTTCCGCGATCGCATAGTGTAAACATTTGGGCAGCAGAACCTAAATTTCAAAATCGAGGGTTTATGTTATTTTTCACAATTTGGACTTGAGAGCTCGGATTAAGGCGATGTTTTGAGAGATTTTTCAGAGGTATTATTGGGGTGAGAGTTCCTAGCTCGATATCGAATGGGATTGTTTGGGTTGAAAAATTGGGGAAAAGGTGTAAAAGTTCTTAGAACGAATTCTTGAGTTTTGAAAGGCGAAATGGGTTCGGATTTGAATAATTCTTGTATGGTTGGACTCGATATCGAATGGGTGTTCGTATTTTATAATTTTGGTCGGGTTCCGAGACCCGAGCCCAGAGTGACTTTTTGGGACGATTTTCCAATTTTTTGGTAAAATCATAATTTCATTATTTAGATTAGTTTCCTATAGTTATATTTATAGTATGTAATTGTTTTTGGCTAGATTTGAGCCAATCAGAGTCGGAAAATCGAGGGAAAGGCCTTCTGATTCATTGATTGAGCATGGTTTGAGGTAAGTGACTTGCCTATTCTTGTGTGGGGGAAATTCTCCTTAGGATTTGGTACTATGGTGATAATTTGTGAAGGCCGTGTACGCAAGGTGACGAGTGCATACACGGGCTAAATGTTGAAATTGTGGTTTTGCAACGTGGTTTCCCTTTCATGCCTTAATTGAGTTACTTTAGCTCGTTATAGTCATCATATTTAGCCTAATTTCACATGTCTACTTGTCTTATCTCGTAGTTGCAACTTGTATCACATGTTTAGCTGAATTACTTACTTTTTTTGATTTCCGTATTCATTACTTAACTATGAAAATTCTTTACTTGAAATTTCCATCCTTGGAATATCATTTATTCAGTTGTTGCGTTTTGGCTTACGTGTTATTGTTGAGGTGATTGTTTGGTTTTTTGCACGAGGTTTATGTCGTGCGATTGTTATTTTTTTGCACGAGGTTTCTGCCATGTGGTTGTTATTATTTGCACGTTTCTATCATGTGGTTGTTATTGTTGCAAGAGGTTTCTGCAGTGTCGTTGTGATTATTGATACGCATGCGATGGTATAAGGTCTGGGTGTTGAAACGCATGCG
Organism: Nicotiana tomentosiformis; assembly: GCF_000390325.3. Taxonomy (NCBI): domain Eukaryota; kingdom Viridiplantae; phylum Streptophyta; class Magnoliopsida; order Solanales; family Solanaceae; genus Nicotiana; species Nicotiana tomentosiformis. Next base: position 49,864,179 of record NC_090817.1, read on the forward strand.
ATGAGATAAGGTAAGCTTGATACGCGTGGCTAGTAGGGGAGCTATTAGAAGCCATGCGGTGTGATCAGGTAGGCTAAAACGCAGGATGCTATTTCGGAAAAATGATTTACAAAAACCAAATATAAAGGCTCCCGCGGTGATATAAGGAAAGACTGTGAGATATTTTACTTTTGGGACTACGAGGCAGTACCTCAGGAGTGCCCCTGTTGATTTTTTCTGTATTGTTTGTTGTTGTTTTCCTTAACTTATAAGATTCTTGCTTACTTTCGTGTTGTATTTGTCTTTTTTCTTGATTTCGTGTTGTTACCTTCTGTAAATTCTTATTGTTTCACTTTTCTGTCATTTTATTATATCATTATATCTTCTGCCTTATTTCTTATTATCTCCAGTAGGGCGCTGACCTGACCTCGTCACTACTCTATCGAGGTTAGGCTTTGCACTTATTGAGTACCGTTGTGGTGTACTCATACTACGCTTCTGCACATATTTTGTGCAGATTCAGGTACATCTTATCAGCCTCGGTGTTAGTGTGTGGAGTGGCTTGCTTATCGGAGACTTCAAGGTACACCTGTCCGCGTCCGCAGGCCTCAGAGTCCCCTTCTATCCCGTTCGTTTTCTTATTTCTTTATATTTGATAGACAGTGATGTATAGGATTGTTCGGTACTGTATCTAGAGCTTGTGACTTATGTCTCACCAGGTTTTGACATTGTACGTATTGAGTTTTGGTAGATTCTATTTATGAAAATGTTGGGATGTTCAAGTTTTAATCTCTTATTTAATATTTTCGCATATTGTTAGGCTTACCTAGTCTTAGAGACTAGGTACCATTACGATATCTTATGGAGGGAATTTGGGGTCGTGACAGACCTCAAAGTAGCCTTTAATAAAAACATAAAGGCCCTAAAATGCAATACTGAATTTATGTCTCAACAGTTCTCGAATGATTTTATTTCTTTAGAAGAGGCAGAAAAGTTCTCGGATGGGACTTTCTTTGGTAAATATGTAGATATATTTATTCACTATTTGGCACCTATAATTATTCATTATCTTATATTTCATATTTCTTTAGATGTGATTTGCATCTTAATAAAAGTTAGAGCACTAACTGGAAAAGGGCGAATCATATGACGAGAAGTAATCGTTACAAACGAAAGGTAAGTTAAATGTAACTTTGGAGTTGTGCATTTAATTTTACTACCTTTAGTATAAAGAGAATCTAACTTCTATGATATATAGATATGATCGAAAAACCTTTATTTTGTGGGGAGACTTAGCTGAAATTGATGGGGAAATATTAGAAATCCTTGAAAGGATCAAATCAGGGATAGTGTCACGACCCAAAATCTCACCCGTCGTGATGACGCTTATCTCAATACTAGGCAAGCCAAAAATCTCAATAAATCACAATTTCTCTCAAGTTTGAAAATAAAATAATTAAATTCAACAGAAGAAATCTCAAAATTTCAAATATATCACTCCCAAAACACGGTGTCACTGAGTATACGAGCATCTAATGTGAATACAATATTTGACTGATAAAAATCACTGTCTGAAAGTATAGAACAATACAATAACTGAAGGAAAGAGAGACAAGGTCAGCGGACGCCAAGAAGCTACCTTGATAGTCTCCAACTGACAGTACTCTAAAATCTAATAATCTCCGTGTCCGAAAGCACCTGGATCTGCACACGAGGTGCAGAGTGTAGTATGAGTACAACTAACTCAATAAGTAACAAGACTAACCTCTGGGTTGAAAGAAATGATGAGCTCCGCAGGTACAGTACAGTAAAAATAATGGTACAGAAATGTAGGCATGCTTTCAAGTTCAACAGATAAACTCAGTACAAGTGAGATAGATCAATACTGAATGATATAAGGAATATGACATCTCAGTAGCAAGACCTCCTGTAGATACTGGTCACCAATTATTCGGTCACTCGGTACCGTTTATGGCCAGTCCAGCCCTGGGGCGTTTCAACCCGTATATATATACACATCGACTGACAGTCAGTCATTTAGTACCGTATAAGGTCAATCCAGCCCTGGGATAATTTATCCCCAAATGTAAATGATACGGACAAGATCCATATCCAGGTAAATTCATTACAATATACAATATAAATAAGTAAGGCAAGTCCATGCCTTGAGAAAATCCATCCCAAACATATATATAAGCAGTAAGTAAGGCAAGTCCATGCCCTGAAAAATCCATCCCGAATATATATAATTATCTACGCTCACTGGGGGTGTACACACTCCGGAGGGGCTCGTTCAGCCCAAGCGCTATAAGTCGACCGCGCTCACTGGGGGTGTGTGCAGACTTTCGGAGGGGCTCCTTCAGCCCAAAAGCCAATAAAGCCTACTGCAGGCGGGCAGTCCCGATCCATTTAATAATTAAGCCAATGAGGCCTGCTACAGGCGGACAGCCCCGATCCATAAAATAGTAAAGCCTATAAGGCCTGCTGCAGGCGGGCAGCCCCGATCCATAAAATAGTAAAGCCAATAAGGCCTGCTGCAGGCGGGCAGCCCCGATCCATAAAATAGTAACATATATAAAGCCAAATGACCTGCTGCGTTGCGCAGCTCAATCCTATAAATATCCTTACACATGACAATTATTACTGAGTGTGAAATATATATTTTAGAATAATTAATTCAACAGCATCACGACCCCATGGGTCCTAAAATATCGACACATAGCCTAAACATGATCTTTATTACTAGCCTCAGTTTTATTCCTCTAACGTGCCACATGTTCAGATAATAACATGATTCTTTAATTTTTCTTCTTCACAAGATTTATTCAAGACACACTTTCTGTGGTGCACATCTACATGTTCGTCACCTATCGTGTCTGTCACCTCCAAACAATTCATATCATACTAAATTCGGGGATTCATACTCTGAGAACCAAGTTTAGAAGTGTTACTTACCTCAGAGCGTGAAATTCTTTACTCTGCTATGCCTTTGCCTCGTAAATCGATCTTCGAATGCCTCGAATCTAGTCACAAATAATTCGTTTCAGTCAAAATAATTTATTGGAATTAACTTCATAAGAAAATACTAATTTTCCATAAAAATCCGAATTTTAGCTCAAAAATCATTTGTGGGGCCCACATCTCGGAACTCGACAAAAGTTATAAAATCCGAAAGCCCATTCAACCACGAGTCTAACCATACCAATTTTATCAAAATCCGACCCCAACTCGACCCTCAAATCTTCAATTTAAACTAAGAGGGTTTTCAAACTTTTCCAACTTAATTCGCCAATTAAATGATAAAAACAACCATGGATTCGGGTAATTTAACCAATTTTGAGTTAAGAACACTTACCCTGTTGTTTTCTCTGAAAATCACCCAAAACTTGCCTCAATCCGAGCTCCAGATCGTCAAAAACTAAAAATGGGACGAAATCCATTTTCAGAACTTAAACTCACTGCCCAGGCTTTTCTTTTTCGCGAACGCGGTCAGTGCCTCGCGTTCGCGAAGCACGAAATAGTTCCCGTCCAAATTCCTCCTTCGCGAACGCGACATCACCCTCGCGTTTGTGAAGCACAAAATGCCTCTGCCTCAATGCCTTCTACGCGAACGCGTTCAACCCATCGCGAACGCGATGCTTCATTCCCCCTCACTATGCGAACGCGACACCCCCTACGCGAACGCGTAGACCAATTGCCTGGGGTCCTCAGCTACTTCCTCTCTTCTTCGCGAACGCGTAACACCTCTCGTGTTCGCGATGCACACCCAGTCCACCCTTCGCGAACACGTTCTTCTCTTCGCGAACGCGAAGAGCAAATATTGCCAGCCTCTCAGTTCCTCTTCACGGATGCGAGGCTCCACTCGCGAACGCGATGAAGGAAACCAGATGGTGCATCGAAAAAATTCCAGCAGAGTTCCAAGTCCAAAATCCAACCCGTTAACCATTCAAAATTCACCTGAGCCCCTCGGGACCTCAACCAAATATACCAACAAGTCCTAAAACATTATACGAACTTAGTCGAGCCCTCAAATCACCTAAAACAACGCTAAAACCATGAATTACACCCCAATTCAAGCCTACTGAACTTTGAAAATTTTTATTTCTACAAACGACTCCGGAACCTATCAAATCACGTCCGATTGACCTCAAATTTTGCATACAAGTCATAAATGAAATAACAGAGGTATTCAAATTTTCAGAATCAGATTCCGACCTCGATATCAAAAAGTCAACCCCCGGTCAAACTTCCCAAAATTCAAATTTCGGCATTTCAAGCCAAATTCCACTACGTACCTCCAAATAATTTTTCGGACACGCTTCTAAGTTCAAAATCACCATACGGAGCTATTGAAATTATCAAAACTCCATTCCGAGGTCGTTTACACATAAGTCGACATCCGGTCACTATTTTAATTTAAGCTTTAAACCTTGGAAGTAAGTGTTCCAATTCATTCCAAAACCTCACTGGACCCGAAAAATTACCCCGGTAATTCACACAACAACTGTATAGTACAATTTGATCAGTAAATGGAGAGACGAGGTTGTAATACTCAAAACGACCGGCCGGATCGTTACAAATAGCTTTTTGTGATGTTAAAGGGTCTATTTACCAAGGTATAACACTACACACCTTATCTCTTTGCATAATTATTTTGACTGTGTTAATTTATCACTAAATTTGTTGTTCCTTCCAAATAGGGGATTTTGACCTCTCAACAACTCCTGTAAGTAGCATCCTAATCAATCCTAAATTTTAAAAGGCCCAAGATCTCCACCAACGGTAAACATATTATTCATTCTGTACTTAGGGATATGCTTCCTGTATTTAAGTATATATGTTAAAAAGTATTTAAATAATATTACTATGCAGGCATGACAAAATGAAGGAAAATAAAATAGACATAACTTTAATACCAAGTAGACTAATGCAAAAAGCCAAAAAGTCAAAAGAAGTGATATTATGGATGGATCACTAGCGAATGAGAAGGTACATTATCCTCCAAACAATTAGCATAATGTATATTATTTTAAATGTTCACAACCTAACAAATTTTGCACATGTTAATTTACCTATAGGATGTTTACTGTAAGTTCAATGCCAAAATTGATGACGTCAAAATTAAAGCTGGCCCATGGTATCCTGCTTGCAAAAAATGCTCTAGATGAGTGATTGTTATAAAGAGTGCTGCAAGTTGTGACTACTGTATGAGACATGATATTGATTATGAGGAGAGGTAAGATACATGAAAAAGTCTGAACGATATATTTTCCAGAATAAGGAGATGAAGATTTGATGATTTAATTCCTAATTTGTGCTTTAGATATAGATTAAAGTTTGATGTTTCTGCCAAGCAACACTATATCAGTATTACACTGTTTGATGCTACACGAAACTTCTTTGGTGTCGATGTCAAGGTGTATATTCAGTCTGCATATGAAAAGGTTACACTCTTATTATTTAAGCCAAAATATACAAGTCAAACAAATTTATGGCGTATTTAATCAATTTTCTAACTATTTTATCTGATTTTCACAACTACAGAAAGAGAAATTTAAGTACTACCGCAAGTTGGTATTGAGTGAGGGTAAAAAGTTTAGTTTTCTTGTGAAGATTCATCAGAAATGAATTTGGTAGCTGCGGAGATTCATGAAGTTAGAAAAGATGCTGCAACTGGTGAAATAGAAGATGAAGATACATCAATAAAGCTAAAGAGCAAGAAGACCAAGAAAGATGAAGATGACAATGAAGAACAACATCCAGTTATTAATAAAAAGATCCAAGTGAAAAAGATTTAGTTTGTTAATTTCAAAGAATGATATTAGCTATGATCTTTGTTAGATGTTTTTGTAACGACCTAACCAGTCGTTTTAAGCATTTGCATTCTGTTCAGCTCTTTGAAATTTTGATTAGCTTCACATTATGTATTATGAACTGTGTGAATCTTTAGTTTTCAGGTGTTTCGGGATTGATTTGGAAGAATGATTCTCAAATAGGAACCTTTAAGTTGGAAGAGTTCACAAAGTTTGACTTTTTTTGTATTTGATCTTGGATCGAAGTTTTGATGATTCTGTTAGGCCTGGGTGGTGATTTTGTACTTGGGAGTATGTCCGGATTGGCATTTGGATGTTTCTTGAAGGTTTTGGCGTAAATTGGCGAAAGTTGGCAATTTGAAGGTTTGGATATTCATAAGTTTGACCGAGAGTTGACTTTGATGATATCAGATTCGGATTGTGATTTCGGGAATTGGAATAGCTCTATTATGTCATTTCGGACTTATGTGCAAAATTTGAGATCATTCTGAGGTGATTTGATATGGTTCGACACGAGTTTTGGAAGTTGAAACTTCATAAGTTCATTAAGTTCAATTTGAAGTGCGATTCGTGGTTTTGATGTTGTTATGCGTGATTTGAGGCTTCGAGTAAGTCCATGCTATGTTATGAAATTTGTTGGTATGTTCGGACGGGGTCTCGAGGGACTCGGGTGAGGGTCAGATCATTTCGGATGGTTGTTGTATTGCTTATGTGTCTGCAGAGCATCGCGATCGCGGAGTTAGGCTCGTGATCGCATAGAGGGATTCTGGAGCTGAATAATTTTCTTCTTCACGTTCGCGTCTTCAGGAACGCGTTCGCATATGTTTGTGTTGGTTACTGTTCGCGTTCGCATATGGGGCATTGCGTTGGCATTGCGTAAGCGATGTCGAGATCGTGTAGTGTAGATGTATGTGGTCATCGCGTTCACGTGGAAATTATCGCAAATGTGTAGAGCATTTTTGCAGGCAGTTGCATTTGTTCTTCGCGATCGCGAAGGATATCCCGCGATCGTCATGGGTATGATTGTTCAGTGAATTATAAATACTCTATTTCGAAGGTTTCAGATATTTTATCATATTCTGAGCTATGGAGATCGGGTTGGGCAATTTTGGAGGCAATGTTTACTACATGGATTGGGGGTAAGTGTTTTCTACTCGGTATTGATTTTATTCTGTGATTCCATATTCTATTTTGGTAATTAATTGGTGATTTTGAAAGAGAAATTGGGGGTTTTGTCTAAACTTTTGTAAAGTGAATTCTTGAATTTTGAACATCGATTTGGAGTCGGATTTGAGTAAAATTAGTATGATTGAACTTGTAATTGAATGGGCTATCAAATATTATGAGTTTTGCCGTGTTCCGAGGTGTGGGCTCGGGTTTGAACTTTTTGGTTGACTTTGGATTTTTGATTAAATATTCAACCTTTATCGATTGGGTTTGTTTTCTTCGACATTATTTGATATTTTTGAGTTGATTTTGGCTAATTTCGAGTCGTTCAGAGGTCGATGCGCGCGGCATGGCATTTCTAGAGTATTGTTTGGCTTGCTCAACATTGAGGTGACGCACATGCTAAGTGACGGGCGTGTGGGAGTGCACCATAGTGATTATGACTCAATTGATTCTATTATTATGGGATCGGGTTGCACATCGCAATATGTCATATTGGCTTTATATTAGCGCTTGGGCAGGATCCGCCCCTCCGGAGTCTGACATACCATCAGTGACCACATGTACCTATAAATGCTGAGTGATTATGTGTGATGAGTGGAAGTTTATACAGACATATTGAGTACTTTGAGAGTGTGAGTACCTTGGATTATCACTGTGATGCATTATATTTGACATGCATATTTGAGATGTAGTCATAGAGATGTAACATGTTAGTTGTACTTTGCTTATTTTATCAGTGTTGAGATTAAATTGTTGAACATGAAAGAATGCCTAAATTTCTGTACTGTGTACGAGCTGAATATGGAAGTTCTCTGAATTAGTACTGTCATGATCTTGTTATATCTGTGTTGTCATTATTTTGATTCGGAATGTATCTTTCTAAGCTCGTCACTTCTTTCAGTGCAAGGTTAGTCCTGTTATTTATTGAGTACATGGGGTTGGTTGTACTCATACTATACTTCTGCACCTTGCGTGCAAAGTTTGGAGTTGACGTTGTTGTGTATGGTAGGAGATGGCATTGAAGATGTACCTACGTTCTGGTTGCACCTGCCTCTTGTTCTCTGTAGCTTTAGATTTATAAATTTGTTTATGTATATCTCGAACAGATGATGTATTTATTCCATACCATCTTTGTAAACTCTAAGTCTTAGAAGAATTTGATTTGTACTATCAGTCCTTGGGTTTTTGTGTAAAAGTTCAGCCATTTAATAATTTTTTTCTTCTTAATAAATCTCATTTGAATTGGATTGTTGTTAATTGGCTTACCTAGCGGTTTGGGTTAGGTGTCATCACGCCTAGTAGATTTTGGGTTGTGACAAGTTGGTATCAGAGCTCTAGATTAATAGGTTCTAAGAGTCATGAGCAAATACCTAGTAGAGTCTTGCAGATCGGTATGATGATTTCCACACCTATCTTCTAGAGGGTACAAGGCATCTAGGATAAACTTCCCATCTTTCTTTCCTCATCATGCTTCATTGATTCAGTTTGAAGTTTACCTCTTTGAATTTCTTCCACTCACTCGGATGCGTATGTGAGCGCTCGGTGTCAGCTGTTCATCGACGGCTTGTGATTCCATGGATGGGGTGTGAGATATATTTTTAATATTTTGGTGATGGGCCAGTTTGGAGGACTTGGGTCCGGGTTTTGACCGCAGCTTGGGCTCGGTGGTTTAGGTTGTGTGAGTATGTGCTTTTGGACCTATACATCTGGTAGTGTCCCTAGATGTAGGATTTATGGCTCAGTGAGTGGTTGGATAGCTATATGATGAATATGAGGTGATTGCGGGATGTGTTCGTATGGCTTTGATGTGACGAGAAGGGTTGCTTGGGATGTGAAACGGACCGATGATGCTTGATTTCTATTTTGTCGTGTTGTACAGTCTCGAGTTTATGATCGTGTTGAGGGATCTTTCATGTTTTCCATTTATGGGATGACGTAGATTCTTATATCTTGTTGACTAGTTAGACTCGGGAAGATTAAGTGATTGAATGTTGGTTGTGGCCATGGTAGTGCATAGTGAAATGTCAATTTGAGGCTAAGCAGGTGGGTTATCTCCTACGGGGCGGTCTACGGATGTGTGATCCTTATGATGTTGTGTGGAAAGTTTCTTTCTACCAGTGGATTATATGTGTTGTGATTTGACAGTGGATCGATTGAGAAAGTTGACTTGACTGTAACGAGAATGAGTGCGAGCCTAGCAGATGATTTGAGGTATTTTATAGTTTGTGTTGCATGAGCTTATGAAGGATTTAGTTGAATTTCAGTGTGGGATTATGGTAGTAATAGAGTATGGGTATTGTGAGTTATCAAATGTTTTATTCTATGGCTTTGAGCCGAGTAGGGGAGTCTGCTATTGACAATTTGATTGTACGCTTATGTGTTGTACTGATTTCAATTTGAGGCATAGTAGTGAATCTGTTATGACTCGCAGAGGTTGAGATCGAGGATGACTCGAGTATGGAAATTCTTGGATACGAATTATATTATACTTTATGGGTATATGGAATTCATGGTATAATTTGAGTTGTTATTCATGACAGATGTAGTGGGCATGGAGCAGGAAGTTACTCGGTTGTGTTAAGGCGGGCTTACTTCTTTGGATGTTTTGTGTGCTAATGAAGCACAAGTCGTTTGACCCGTTTGGGCGATGCAATCGAGATTAGAGTATAGTGGATTCAAGATTTATATGTGGCGATTGAGAATTTTTCGGATTTGTATATGGCTAGAATCTGAGATTTGCATTGGATGGTGTCGAGACTTGTGGTACTGCTATATCATTACGGATTCTACATTTCAGTATCAGATAGGTAAAATGAACAACTTTAGATTCACAGAAGGTCTTTTCAGAGTGGATGTCTCGGTTGTGGTACTTTTGGGTTGCTTAAGGGGGAATACAACAACTTATGGTCCTTAGGGTGGTGTGGTTTTATGTTAGGATCTCTTGTAGTGAGCTTTGGGTAAGGATCGTGGTGTTCTGGCAATGAGAAGTGTCAGCTTGAGGGTAATTCAGAAGGAACTCGGAGAAATAGGACAACTTGATAGTAGGTTGGGTCAGCACGGTAATGGATATGATTAGTTCTTTGGGTACTTATGATGTGGTGAGTCTCTATAGGTATTTTGTGGCAATACTATTGGGTTTGGCGACCTGCGTGACTTGGTTGAGTTAGAGGGATTCAGTTCTAATGATTTGGTTATGTGCAAATGGGTTTCGAAGTGTTCTCGATGATTTCTGCCACAACTTGAGATGGATATTATCTACAGGTATGAGGGGTATGTGTCGTGTTATGATTTTATCCTGGATGGGATAAAGTGGAAGGTTTCTAACTGATTAGGTATGTATTCTGCTTGTGACTTAGAGTTGATAATGAGATTCTCGTGCTTTTCACATGATGGCGTGAGAGATGCGATGTGTCCTGTGGGATTGAGATTTGCATGTACAAGGTGGTAGTTCGGATTTGGAGACTGGGAGTTCTCATAGGCAATTTGCTCCTTGGTTGCGGACTGTGAAGGTATGACCAAAGTTATACAGCTAATAGTATGTGTTATGGTTAGGTCACTGTAGACTTTTGGAGGGTTATTTATCTATATGTGGGTGACTGGAGTTGATTTAGGGGTCCATTGGTAGGCCCAACGAGGATGTGTATTCTACACCGGGTCGCATTTGTTTACTCAACACTGCTGTTGTTGAAGGATGCATCATTCGGTTGGATTTCAGCTTGTTCGTATTCCGATATGTACTATCTGTTACTCTTCTATGCCATAATGGGTTGTGATCTATTGGTTATTTGCACACTAGATGCGTTTCTGTTTGGGACTTCTGGCGAAATTCGAGCGAGATGGTTATTGGGGTGTTGAATAGTTGATTTCACCTTGGTTATGGTCATGCACTGCGTGTACTTGCTATTGAACTGCGTGTGGTTGTTAATTTTGAACATTGTGGCATGTGGACCGGTGTTTGGATGGGTCACGTATTGCAGTGGGTTTAAATTTGGGTTATGATCCTTGTGATAGATTCGTGTGTCTTGGTCCTACTAAGTGTGATGGGTTCATAGCATTGCGTTTGTAGTGGTACTTATTGAGCTTGCGGGACGGTTCTCTCGTTTGAGTCATTTTTCATGTTTGAGTACATTTAAATTATTGCTTATTGGTGCACGAATTGCACAGTTTGTGGCTTTAGGTTGTATTGGCGTGGCATGTTAATAGAATAGTTGTGTTTGATGAGATGGGGTCATTGGACCTAGAATGAGTACGATCGAATTTGATTATGGTATGTTTGGAAGAATAATATTAGAAGTCGGCTTAGAATTTGGCTCTAGTTATTGTCGGACGAGAGAGAGAGCTCCATGACTTGTTGATTTGATGAGTGGTTATGAGTTTCTGCGTGTTTCTTTCATTGTTGGCCGTATACGAAGGTTTAGAACAAGGTTTTATTTGATATGAGGTTGTTACCGATACCAGATTTGTTATTGAGCAACTATTGTTGCCGGAAGTTATTGCTATGAGTATCTGAGTTATGTGGTATATCATGTGATTACATCTTGGGTTATAGTTATGGCTTGATACAACTTGTTCAAACTTATACAGTGTGTAGATGTGAGATTCGGGTCTTGTAAGGAATTTCGAATGTTGGAAATTGGGTTCCAAGTTTTATGGGCTAAGGTTGAAGGAAGAGTCTTCGGTTATGCTGAATTGACGGACTTATATGGATTGGGGTGATGTGGGATCACCCACGAGTATGTGCATGGTAAGGTTATACAGTGAATTGATGGCTTTGGAACGACTCTTGGCACGTTCGAGGACGAACGTATGTTTAAGTTAGGGAGAATGTAATGACCCAACCAGTTGTTTTGAGCATTTGCATTCCGTTCAGCTATTTGAAGTCTTGAGTAGCTTCATATTATGTATTATGACTTGTGTGAATAGTTGGTTTTGGTTTTCAGGTGTTTCGGGATTGATTTGGAAGAATGATTTTCAACTAGGAAGCTTTATGTTGGAAGAGTTGACCAAATTTGACTTTTGTGTATTTGATCCCGGACCGGAGTTTTGATGATTCCATTAGGTCCGGATGGTGATTTTGAACTTGGGAGTATGCCCGGATTGGCATTTGGATGTTTTTTTGAAGGTTTTAGCGTTAATTGGCGAAAGTTGGCATTTTGAAGGCTTGAAATGTTCATAAGTTTGACCGAGAGTTGACTTTGATGATATCGGGTTCGGATTGTGGTTCCGGGAATTGGAATAGCTCTGTTATGTCATTTGGGACTTATGTGCAAAATTTGAGGTCATTCCAAGTTGATTTGATATGGTTCGGCACGAGTTGTGAAAGTTGAAAGTTCATTGAGTTCGATTTGAGGTGCGATTTGTTATTTTGATGTTGTTATGCGTGATTTGAGGCTTAGAGTAAGTCCGTGTTATGTTATGGGACTTGTTGGTATGTTCGGACGGGGTCTCGAGGGACTCGGGTGAGGTTCGGATATGGTTCAGATTATTTTAGATGGTTGTTGTATTGCTGATTTGCTGGTGTGTCTACAGAGCATCGCGATCGCAGAGCCAAGCTCGCGATCGCTGAGAGGGATTCGGGAGCTGAGTAATTTTCTTCTTTGCCTTCGCGTCTTTAGGAACATGTTTGCGTAAGTTTTTGTTGGTTACTGTTCGCATTCGCATATTGGTCATCTCGTTCGCATTGAGCTGAGCTGAGAGCTAGGAGCTGGGGACTTCTTCATCGCGTTTGCGTAAACTGTGTCGCGATCACGTAGTGTAGATGTATGTGGTCATCACGTTCGCGTGGGTGTTATCGCGAACGCGTAGAGCATTTTTAGAGGCTGTTGCATTTGTTCTTCGCGATCGCGAAGGATATCCCGCGATCGCGATGGGTATGACTGTACAGTGAATTACAAGTACTTTATTTCGAAGGTTTTAGATATTTTATCATATTTTGAGCTATAGAGCTCGGATTTTGGGCGATTTTGGAGACGATTTTCACCACATGGATTGGGTTAAATCTTTTCTTCTCGGTATTGATTTTATTCCATGATTCCATCTTCGTTTTTGGTAATTAATTGGTGATTTTGAAAGAGAAATTGGTGATTTTTGTCTAAACTTTCCTAAAGTGAATTTTTGAGTTTTGAACATCGATTTGGAGTCGGATTTGAGTTAAATTGAATGGGTTGTCAGATTTTGTGAGTTTTGGCGGGTTTTGAGGTGTGGGCCCGGGTTTGACTTTTTGGTTGACTTTGGTCTTTTGATTAAAGATTCAACCTTTATCGATTGAGTTTGTTTTCTTTGACATTATTTGATGTTTTTGAGTTGAGTTTTTGCTAGTTTTGAGCCGTTCAAAGGTCGATAAGCACGGGATGGCATTTCTAGAGTATTATTTGGCTTGCTCGGCATTGGATTTGGCTTGTTCGTGGTAAGCAAACGTTCTAAACTTGGTACTGAGGGTATGAATCCCTGGAATACGTGTTATATGGTTGGTGTTGGAGTGACGCACATGCTAGGTGACGGGCGTGTGGGCGTGCCCCATGGTAATTATGACTCGGTTGATTCAATAGTACTGTGTAGTTATCTAGTCTTATTTCTCTCTGTGTAATTCCTACATGTTGGAGTAGTTGAGCTATGATCCATAATAGAAATCATGTTTAGGCTATGTGCTTATTCTGTTGAGACCCACTGAGATCATTTCTTCTGTTGTGTTATTTTCTTAAGTTACAATTATGTACTCAGTCATATTCATTCATTTGCATATCATATCTCAGTTTCTGTTACCATTTACTGTTACATCATGTTATCATTGCTTGGGCTGAGTGGCATGAGATTTGTGAGCCCATGAGACTAGAGAGATTGATGAATGAGTTGGGACCTGAGAGCCGGATTGTGAGTGATATTGCGGATCAGGCTGCACGCCGCAGCAGGCCTTATTGGCTTATTTAATATTATAGGATCGAGATGCACGCCGCAGCAGGCCTTATCGACTTATCTATTATTATGGGATCAGGTTGCACGCCGCAGTAGGCTATATTGGCTTTATATTAGTGCTTGGGCAAGATTCGCCCTTTCGGTCTGACATACCAGTAGTGAGCTCAGGTACCCGTAAAGCCAATATGGCAGGTACCCGTATAGTGCTGAGTGATTATATGTGATGAGTGGGAGTTTGAGACAGACATATTATGTACAATGAGAGTGTGAGTATCTGGGATTATTACTATGATGCATTACATTTGACATGTATATTTGACATTTAGTGATTGAGATGTAACATTCCTCATGCTAGTTGTACATGGCATATTTTATTAGTATTGAGCTTAAATTGTTGAACGTAAAAGCATGCCTAAATTTATGTACTTTGTACGAGCAGAATATGGAAGTTCTTTGAGTTATTATTTTCATTGTCTTGTTATATTTGTGTTGTCATTATTTTGATTTGGATGGTATCTTCTCGAGCTCGTCACTGCTTTCAGCCCAGTGTTAGTCCTGTTACTTATTGAGTACATGGGATTGGTTGTACTCATACTACACTTCTGCACCTTGTGTGCAGATTTTGGAGCTGACGTTACTGTGTATGGCGGGAGCTAGCATTGAAGATGTACCTGCATTCCGGTTATAGCTGCCTTTTGTTTTTGGTAGCTTTAGATTTATAAATTTATTTATGTATATCTCGAATAGATGATGTATTTATTTCATACCAGCTTTGTAAACTCCAAGTCTTAGAAGTTTGTGATTTGTACTATCAGTCCTTGTGTTGTTGTGTAAAAGTCAGCTATTTCATCATTTATTTTTTTTAGTAAATCTCATTTGAATTGGATTATTGTTAATCGGCTTACATAGCGGGTTGGGTAGGTGTCATCACGACTAGTGGATTTTGGGTCGTGACAGTTTTACTCTTCTATTAGGTGAGACTTCAGTTGGCATGGCTTTAAAAGTGTTGTTTACTTTCTCATAAGTTATAAATTTGCTCATTTTCTATGCATTTGATGTGTTCACTTTAGTTCTACCTTACAGATCAACTATATTCTTTTGTGGAGAATCAAAACTACATTCAATCAACAAAGGCATCAGTGCGTTCTACGCTATACGTACATTAACTTTATGTGAAAATAATATCCACCTTAAAATATAAACAAAAATAATCTTTTAACTTTCCAATGCCACTAATAGCAGATACCTAGCTAGCTGTAACAGTTGCCTCCCATAGTTTTTACTAGTTAGCCTTCATGTCATCAAACACTATTTGAGATTTTAGAAGATGGAAATGAATTAAAAGCCACAGTGAACTGCAATAAGCGCAAATGGCAGTCCAACTAGTAATCAAAGGGGAACAATTGTAATAGGTGGAGAGCCTCTCAAATTCAAGGTAAAGTGTGTAATTGTTTATACTATTCCTCTCTATTTTGTAGAAGTTATTTTTGATACGATAGTGCATGTATTGTTAAAAAAACTGGTACTAATTTATTTTATTATATTTGGTTCTTTACATTTATTAATATTGCCAAAACAATTACAACAACAAAAACATATCTAGTATTATACCACACCGTAGGGTCTGGGGAGGGTAGTGTGCACACAGACTTTATCCCTACTTTGTGAGGATAGAGAGGCTATTTCCAATAGACCCCCGGCTCAGGAAAGCATAAGCACCACATTAATGAACATATAGACAAGAAGGGACATCACCAAAAAGCCATATAAAAGCAGAATAAAAATAACAAGATAGTAAGGTGATCAACAATGAAAGAAAACAACGGTTAGTCATAAAAATCTACTACCAATAGAAAGCGAGACTGCGTGCCAATACTACTATTATGAATACTTTAAACTACCTACTCTACTACTCTAATCCCTGACCACCATACCTTCCTATCAAGGGTCATCTCCTCAGTCAGTTGAAGCTGCACCATGTCTTGCCTAATCACCTCTCCCTACCTCTTCTTTAGCCTACCTCTACCTCTCTGTAGGCCCTCCAATGTCAACCTCTCACACCTCCTCACTGGGGTGTCTGTGCTCCCCCTCCTCACATGACCAAACCAACTAAGACGCGCTTTCCGCATCTTGTCCTAAATAGGGGCCACACCCACCTTGTCGTGAATAACCACATTTCTAATCCTATATAACCTGGTGTGCCCGCACATCCAACTCAACATCCTCATCTCTGCTACATTCATCTTCTGGACATGAGCGATCTTGACTGGCCAACACTCTGCCCCATACAACATCGTCGGTCTGATCACCACTCTATAGAACTTATCTTTAAGTTTCAGTGGCATCTTCTCGTGACACAAAACACTGGAAGAGAGTCTCAATTTCATCCATCCCGCCCCAATACGATGTGTGACATCTTCATCAATCTTCCCATCCCCCTCACTAATAGACCCAAGGTACTTTAAACTCCCTCTCATAGGGATGACATGCGAGTCCAGCCTCACCTCCCCTTCCCCCCTTGAGTTCACCACTGAACTTACACTCCAAGTATTCTGTCTTGGTCCTGCTCAACTTGAAACTTTTAGACTCCAGGGTCTGCCTCCATACCTCTAACTGCGCATCCACACCACCTTGCATCTCGTCAATCAATACAATATCATCTGCAAATAACATATACCATGGCACCTCCCTTTGGATGTGGAGCGTCAGTACGTTCATCGCCAGGGCAAACAAAAAGGGCTGAGTGCCGACCCTTGATGCAACCCCATCATAACCGAAAAATGGTCTGAGTCCCCACCCACCATCCTCACTCGGGTTTTGCTCCATCATACATGTCCTTAATCACCCTAATGTAGGCAACATGTACACCTCTAGCCTCCAAACATCTCCACAAAACCAGCCTCAAAACTTTTTCGTACGCCTTTTCTAAGTCGATGAACACCATATGCAAGTCCTTCTTCCTCTCCCTATACTGCTCCATCAATCTCCTTACAAGGTGGATGGCTTCTATAGTCAAACGCCCTGGCATGAACCTGAACTGGTTCTCAGAAATAGACACACTCCTCCTCTCCCTTAGCTCTACCACTCTCTCCCAGACTTTCATAGTATGTCTAAGCAGCTTGATACCCTGGTAGTTATTGCAATTTTGGATATCACCCTTGTTCTTGTATATAGGAACCATCATGCTCCACCTCCACTCTTCGTGCATCTTCTTCATTCTAAAAATGACATTAAATAACCTAGTGAGCCACTCCAAGCCTGGCTTGCCCGCACTCTTCCAAAACTCCACCAGGATTTCATCCGGCTCAGTCGCTTTGCCCCTGATCATCTTACGCATAGCCCCCTCCACTTCATCAACTCTAATCCGCCTACAATACCCAAAGTCACAATGACTCCCAGAGAGTTCCAAATCACCCAGTACAATGCTCCTATCCCCCTCCTCATTCAAGAGACTATGGAAGTAGGTCTGCCATTTTTGATGGATAAGCCCCTCATCCAACAAAACTCTACCTTCCTCGTCCTTTATGCACTTCAATTTGTCCAAGTCACGAGCCTTCCTTTCTCGCGCCTTGGCTAACCTGAACAACCTCTTATCTCCACCTTGGCCCTTGAGTTCCTCATACAAACGAATAAAAGTTGCAGTCTTGGCCGCCGTAACTGCTAGCTTTGCCTCTTTCTTGGCCAACTTATATTGCTCCCTAGTCGCCCTCTTCTCCTCCCCATATACACTTTCCACTAGGTTCAGATACGCTGCTTTCTTGGTTTTTATTTTTCCTTGCACCTCTCCATTCTACCACCAGTCTCCTTTGTGACCACCGAAGTAACCCTTTAAAACCCCTAATACCTCTCTTGCGGCTTCTCTAATGCACTGTGCAGTCATGGTCCACATAACGGTTGCATCCCCATTACTCCTCCAAGCCCCCACAGTCAGCAACTTAACCCCCAACTCCTGTGCTTTAGCTTCTGTCAAGGCTCCCCACTTGATCCTATGTCGGCTATACATTGCCCTCTTCTGAAGGGAAAAAAATAAGATTACGTATAATAGGAGCATCCAGGTATAATAAGATAACATTGTCTATCTCGTCCCTTTTTTGAGAATATCATCGTAGGTGTATATATATATATATATGTCACGACCCAAAATCCCAAGTGCCATGATGGGCCTATCATGATACTAGGCAAGCCGATAACTCACACATACCAACATCTTGAAATTTAAAATATACAGAAATAAGCTTAAGTAAGTAAAAGTCTCATAAAAATGAATGAAAACGTCACAGCTCAATACAGAATTTCCCAAAACCCAAGTGTCACTGAGTACATGAGCCTCTATATAATAACATAGTCTGATACACTTTCTAAGAAAGTAGAATATAATAAGTAAAACTGAGAGATATGGGAGGAAAGACAAGGTCTGCGAACGCCAAGGCAGCTACCTCGATAATCTCCGAATGGATGAAACTCCGAGATTAACAACCACCGTGTCCGGAAACACCTCGATCTGCACATGAAGTGCAAGGTGTAGTGTGAGTACAACCAACTTAATAAGTAACAATAATATCTTAGAGAAACTAATAATCTCTAGGTACCAGTACAGGAATGTAGACATGCTTCCGGGTTTAACAATTAAACTCGAGCAGATAAAATATGTCAAGTCTGAATGATATGAGGAATATGACATCTCTATATCTACATGCCAATATGCGTATCGTATGTGATGCAACATAATAAAAGCCTCGCGTACTCACACTCTCAGAGTACTCAACCTGGCTGCCTCAATTCTCACTCATCACACTCAATCACTCAGCATTGTACAGGGCAGATCCAGCCCAGGGCAGATATAGCCCAGGGCAGATATAGCCCAGGGCAGATATAGCCCAAACACTAATATATCCTGCTGCGGCGCACAACCCGATCCTATCGTGAATCAATAGCAACTGCGCTCACTGTGGGTGTGCAGACTACGAAGGGGCAGATCCAGCCCAAGTGCTATAATAAGCCAATCATGGCATAAATTGATAAAGCCTGCTGCGGCGTGCAGCCTGATCCCATAAATATCACTCACAAACAGGCCCTCGGACTCACTCAGTCATCAATCTCTCTAGTCTCTCAAGCTCACAACACTGATGCTAAGAAGCCCAAATCAATGATACATGATGTGACAATGTATGATAACAGAGACTGAGATATGATACGCAATGATAAAAGTGACTGATTACATAACTGTAATTAAGCAAATAACTCAATAGCAAAGAATGACCATTGTGGGTCCCAATAGCACCAACACATAGCCTAAACATGATTTCTAATATAATTCTCAGCTCAAGTGCTCTAACACAGAGGGTACATTAATAATATTCAGATAAGATAGCTACACAGTTCCACGGAGTTGACTGAATCACAATTACTATGGCGCATGCCCACACACCCGTCACCTAGCATGCGCGTCACCTCTACCCCAATCACATAGCACGTAATTTATAAGATTCATACCCTGAGAACCAAGTTTAGAAGTGTTACTTACCTCAAACCGCGCAAATCTCTACTTCAACAAGCCCTTCCCTCGGGAATCGGTCTCCAAATACCTCGAATCTAGCCACAAACATGTCGATACAATCAACTCAAGCTATAAGAATCAATTCCATATGAAAATGCTAAGTTCTAAATTACAAGTCAAAAAGTCAACTCAAAAGTCAACCCCCGGTCCCACGTCTCGGAATCCAATAAAAGTTAGAAAATCCGAAAGCCCATTCATCCATGAGTCCAATCATGCCAAATTTACCAAATTCCGACATCAAATCGTCACTCAAATCCACAAATTTAACTCTCAAATCCTTAGCCCAAAACTCCCAAATTTCCAGCTACAAAACACACAAAGTAGGTGGAAAATTCAATGGGTAAACAATATTATTGCATAGAAACGATCAAGATTGACTTACCTCAAGAAACCACTCGAAATCCCTCTCAAAAATTACCTTAATTAGAGTTTGCAAAGTCCAAAATGATAAAAATCATGAAACCCTCAAATTTTAAACACTGCCCAGGCATTTCCGCACCTGCGGAGCCTGGGCTGGCACCTGCGCTCCCGCTTTTGCGGAGAAAACTTCGCATCTGCGAAACCCACTTATCAGCCGACCATGCACACCTGCGGTCCCAGTTGCGCACCTACGGGACCACATTTGCGAACCAATCCTCGCTTTTGTGACTCGCATGTTGCCTGCCCAAATCCGCTTCTGCGATGGACCTTGCGCAGATGCGCATCCACATATGCGGAAACTTTTCCGTGCCTGCGAAGCCTAGTGACCTTCCTCCTTTCTGCAGCTACACAAGATTAGCCGCTTATGCGGCCAATCCCACCGCAGGTGCGATGACACCAGATTTGTAGCACCTCAGCATAACACTTAAGCCAAATTCAATCCGTTAACCATCCGAAACCAATCCGAGGCCCCCGGGACCTCAACCAAATATACCAACAAGTCCTAAAACATGATACGAACTTAGTCGAGGCCTCAAAGCAGATAAAAACACAAATCGCACCCCAATTGATGACTAAATACTAAGAAATTCCAACTTCTACAATCGATGCCGAAACCTATCAAATCAAATCCGATTGACCTCAAATTTTGCACACAAGTCATAAATGAAACAAATGACCTATTCCAACTTCCGAAACAAAAATATGAGCCCGATAACCCTAATGTCAACTCTCGGTCAAACTTCACAATTTCCAAAACTTCTAATTTTACAACTTTCGCCATTTCAATCCAAAATAAACTATGGACCTCCAAATCACTATCCGGACATACTCTTAAGTCCAATATCACCTAAAGGAGCTATCGGAACAATCAAAACTCCATTCTAGAGCTATTTACAAAAAAGTCAACATCCAGCCAACCTTTTAAACTTAACCTTCCAACCTTGAGACTAAGTGTCTCAACTCATTTCGAAATATCTCCGAAACCAAACCAACTACCCCAGCAAGTCACCTAGCCATAATTGAGCATACAATAAGCAGTAAATGGGGGAACGGGACTACAACACTCAAAACTACTGGACGGGTCATTACATCCTTCCTCACTTAAACAAACGTTGGTCCTCGAACGAGTCTGGAAACATACCTGGAGTCTCAAATAGGTGTCGATATCTGCTCCGCATATCCCGCTCGGCCTCCCAAGTAGCCTCCTCGACTAGCTGACCACTCCACTACACCTTCATTTAAGCTATGTTCTTTGACCTTAACTTTCGAACTTGCCGATCCAAAACTTCCACCGGCTCCACATCATAAGTTAAATCACCATCCAACTAAACCGTGCTGAAATCCAAAACATGAGATGGATCACTAACATACTTCCAGAGCATAGAAACATGAAACACTGGATGAACACTCGACAGACTAGGCGGAAAGGCAAGCTTGTAAGCCACCTCTCCAATCGTCTGAAGCACCTCAAATGGACCAATGTACTGAGGGCTCAACTTTCCCTTCTTCCCGAACCTCATAAAACCCTTCATGGGTGAAACTCTTAGTAGTACCTTCTCCTCAACCTTGTAAGAAACATTACGAACCTTCCGATCGGCGAAGCTTTTCTGTCTATACTGCACCGTACGAAGCCAATCCTGAACTAGCTTAACCTTATCCAAAGCATCCTGAACCAAGTCAGTACCCAACAGCCTAGCCTTACCCAGATCAAACCATCCCACTGGAGACCGACACTATCTCCCATACAAAGCCTCATACGGAGCCATCTGAATGCTTGATGGGTAGCTGATGTTGTAGGCAAACTCTACGAGCGGCAGAAACGGATCCCAAAAACTCCTGAAATCTATGACAAAAGCGCGTAGCATATCCTCTAATACCTGAATAGTGTGCTCGGACTGTCCGTCCGTCTGAGGGTGGAATGATGTACTCAACTTAACTTGGGTGCCTAACTCTCACTACACTGCTCTCCAAAAATGCGTGCCCTGATCTAAAATGATGGACACTGGCACACCGTGAAGGCAAACAATATCGCGGATGTAGATCTCAGCCAACCGCTCCGAAGAATAAGTAGTACCAACTGGAATGAAATACGTGAAATTGGTCAACCGATCCACAATCACCCAAATAGCATCAAACTTCCTCGAAGTTCGTGGGAGCCCAACGACAAAATTCATGGTGGCTCCCATTTCCACTCCGGAATCTCAAGCCTCTGAAGTAATCTGCCAGGTCTTTGATGCTTGTACTTCACCTACTGACAGGTTAGGCACCAAGCTACAAACCCCACTATATCCTTCTTCATCCTCATCCACCAATAGTGTTGCTTCAAGTCCTGGTACATCTTCGCAACACCCCGATGAATGGAATACCACAAACTGTGGGCCTCCTCAAGAATCAACTCACGCAACCCATCTACCTTGGGTACAAAGATCCGACCCTGCATCCTCAATACCCCATCACCCCTAATAGTAACCTCCTTAGCATTATCGTGTTGAATTATGTCCTTAAGGACAAGCAAATGGGGATCATCATATTGGCGCTCTCTGATGCGGTCATATAAGGAAGACCAAGAAGCCACACAAGCTAGAACCCGACTGGGCTCCGAAACATCTAATCTCACAAACTGGTTGGCCAAGGCCTGAACATCAGCTGCAAGCGGTCTCTCACCAACAGGAAGAAATACAAGGGTACCCATACTCACCGCCTTTCTACTCAAGGCATCAACCACCACATTGGCCTTCCCGGGATGATACATAATAGTGATATCATAGTCCTTTAGCAGATCCAACCATTTTCGCTGCCTCAAATTTAAATCCTTCTATTTGAACAAGTGCTGGAGACTTCGATGATCCGTAAATACCTTACATGACACACCGTAGAGATAATTCCTCCAAATCTTCAACGCATAAATGATGGCTGCCAACTCCAAATCATGAACATGGTAGTTCTTCTCATGGGGCTTCAACTAGCGTGAAGCATAAGCAATCGCTCTACCCTCCTGCATCAAGACACACTCAATACCAATCCGAGAAGCAACTCAATACACTGTGAAAGAGCGAGAAGCTGAAGGCAAAACTAGAACTAGACTTGTGGTCAAGGATAATCTTGAGCTTTTGAAAGCTCTCCTCATACTCATCCAACCACCTGAATGGAGCACCCTTCTGGGTCAATCTGCTCAAAGGCGCTACAATAGACGAGAAACCTTTAATGAAGCAATGATAATAACTGGCCAAGCCGAGAAAACTCCGAATCTTAGTAGCTGAAGACAGTCTGGGCCAATTGTGAACCACCTCTATCTTCTTTGGATCCACCTTAATCCCCTCACTGGACACCACGTTCCCCAAGATCGCCATCGAACTAAGACAAAACTCACACTTGGAGAACTTAACATAAAACTTCTCCTCCCTCAGCCGCTGTACTATAATCCTCAAATGCTGGGCATGCTCCTCTTGACTACGTGAGTACACCAGGATATCATTAATGAATACTATCACAAACGAGTCAAGATATGGCCGAAATACACTATTCATCAGATACATGAATGTAGCTGGGGTGTTGGTCAGCCCAAAAGACATCACAAGGAACTCATAGTGATCATAGCGGGTCCTGAATGCCGTCTTCAGAATATCCGAGTAACGAATCTTCAACTGCTAATAGCCAGACCTCAAATCAATCTTAGAGAACACCCTCTCTCCCTGAAGCTGGTCAAATAGATCATCAATATGCGGCAAAGGATACTTGTTCTTGATTATAACTTTATTCAACTGCCTATAGTCGATGCACATCCACATAGTACCATCCTTCTTCTTCACAAACAGAATCGGTGCACCCTAAGGCGACACACTAGGCCTAATAAATCCATTATCAAGAAGCTCTTTAAGATGCTCTTTCAATTCCTTCAACTCAGCTGGTGCTATACGATACAGAGGAATAGAAATGGGCTGAGTGACCGGCACCAAGTCAATACAAAAATCAATGTCCTTGTCCGGTGGCATGCCCGACAGGTCTATAGGAAACATATCCGGAATGTCTCGCACCACCAGAATAGAAACAATAGTAGGAGTATCTGCACCAACATCTCTCACAAAGGCCAAGTATGACAAACACCCCTTCTCAACCATCTGTTGTGCCTTTAGATAAGAAATCACCCTGCTGGGAACATAATATAGAGAACCTCTCCAATCGATCCTTGGCAACCCTGGCATCGCCAACGTCACGGTCTTAGCGTGACAATCCAGAATAACATGACATAGAGACAACTAATCCATACCCAAGATCACGTCGAAATCAACCATACTAAGCAATAAGAGATCAACTCTAGTATTCAATTCCCCAATAGTCACTACACACGACCGATACACACGGTCCATAACAATAGTATCGCCCACTAGCGTAGTTACATGAATAGATGAAACTAAGGACTCACGGGGCATATCCAGATAATGAGCAAAATATGATGATACATACGAATAAATGGAACCAGGGTCAAATAATATAGAAGCATCCCTGGGACATACTGAGATAATACCTGTGATCATTGTGTCTGAAGCAACAGCCTCTGGCCTAGCAGGAATAGCATAGAATCAAGCATGACCACTACCTGATCAACCTCCTTCTCTAGGGTGACCTCTGGCTGCCTGAGCCCCACCCCGAGCTGGCTGAGTGGGTGGTGAAGTGACTAGTGTGGAAGTCGCATCCTGACTCCTCTATTGAACTGGACCTCCCAAAAGGCGAGGACAATGCTTCTTCACATAACTCAACTCTCCACACTCAAAACAACCCCTCTCGGAAAATGGTGGGAAATAATGAAGCGGACCCCGAGAACTAGAATAACTACCAGAGGAACCTGTTGCAGATAAACCCTGAACTGAAGGTGCATGAGATAAACACTGAGTTGGGAGTGAACTGAGAGATGACTGACCCGGTCGAGCACTTTATGAACCATGGCTAGCTGATGTGCCATGATGAATTGGACGAGCCATCTGAGCGGACCAATAAGGACGACCCCTACTATGGTGGAACTGACCCCAGAAGGAACACCGCTGAAACTATCTGAACCACAAGGCCTTTTGGCCTCCCTTTCCTCATGCTCCTGACTATGGACCAACTCTAGCCACCGAGCAATATCAACCTCCTCGTCGAACCTAGCACCTCATACACTCTCCCGAGTCATAACAAAATGCAACTGATAGTTGGGACCATCAATGAACCTCATAATACTCTCCCTCTTAGTGGGAACCAACCAAAATGTGTGATGATCCAGCTACCTCATCTCATACTGGGTCACAGACATGTCCTCCTAGCGTAGATGCTCGAATTGCCTACACAACTCCTCCCTGTGGATCTGTGGCACAAACTTCTCCAAGAAGAGGACAGAGAACTCATGCCATGAAAGTGGTGCAACACCGACGAGCCTGCTCCTCTCATAGGCCTCCCACCATCTGAAGGCAGCCCCTGATAGTTGAAAAGTAGTAAAGGAGCCTCCACTAGACTCCACAATACCCGTCGTGCGAAGAATCCGCTGGTACCTATCCAAGAAGTCATGAGCATCCTCTAACTCAGCCCCATTAAATGATGGAGGCTGGAGCCTTCCAAATCTCTCTAGTCTCTTCTTCTCCTCATCACTCAAAACAAGACCAACCTGGGCCTGAGCAACTACAACCGGCTGGGCTGGTAGTATCCCCGGTGTCTGAAGTCCCGGCAGTACCTGCTCTAGAGTATGAGTGGCAGGAGTCTGAGTACCTCCCCCGACCTAAGAAGTTGGTAGCGCGGCCTGAACAAAAATCGCCTTAGCACGGCTAATGCAAATAGTCAATATCTGGACCAAAGCCTCCTGAAGGCCTAGAATCGCAATAGGCACAGCTAGTGCCTGACCTGGACCCACTGGCTCAACCATATCTGGAACCTACTCCTGAGCTGGAGCAACTGGTGGATCTAGAGGTGCTGCTCTAGCTACTGAACTAGCTGCACCTCGGCCTCGACCATGGCCTCAACCTATCCTGGCCCTAGTTGGTAGTACTGGTGGTCGTCCGTCTAATCCGGTAGTACGTGTCCTCACCATCTGTGAGAGAATAGAATAATAGAAGTTTAGTTCCTGGAATCAATAAATTTGCACGACAAAAATACAAGAATGTGAAGTTTTCCTAAGGGTTCGGCAGCCTCTCGAAGATAAGTACAGACATCTATGTACCGGTCCGCAAGACTCTATTAAACTTGCTCATGACTCGTGAGACCTATGTAACCTAGGCTCTGATACCAACTTGTCACGACCCAAAATCTCAAGTGTCGTGAGGGCGTCTATCATGACACTGGGCAAGCCGTCAACTCACACATACCAACATCTTGAAAATTAAAACATATGAAAATAAGATTAAGTATGTAAAAGTCTCATAAAACTGAATGAAAATGTCACAGCTCAATACAGAATTTCACAAAACCCCGGTGTCACTGAGTACATGAGCATCTATACAATAACATAGTCTGATACACTATTTAATAAAGTAGAACAGAATAAGTAAAACCGAGAGGTAGGGGAGGAGAGTCAAGGTCTGCGGACGCCAAGGAAGCTACCTTGATAATCTCCGAATGGCTGAAATTCTGAGATCAACAACCACTATGCCCGGAAACACCTGGATCTGCACACGAAGTACAGGGTGTAGCGTGAGTACAACTAACTCAATAAGTAACAAGTCTAACCTTTGTACTGAAAGCAGTGAGAAGCCGAACAACATGGTCTAAGTGCAAAATTAAATAGTACGGAAATTTACAGAACATATGACAATAATATCTCAGAGAAACTCATAATCAGCAGATACCGGTACAGGAATGTAGACATGCTTCCAGGCTTAACAGTTAAACTCAAGCAAGTAAAATATGTAAAGTCTGAATGATATGAGGAATATGACATCTCTATATCTAAATGCTAATATGTATATCGTATGTGATGCAACATAATGAAAGCCTCGTGCACTCACAGTCTCAGAGTACTCAACCTGACTGCCTCAATTCTCACTCATCACACTCAATCACTTAGCACTGTACAAGGCAGATCCAACCCAGGGCAGATCCAGCCGAGATGCTAATAAATCATGATGCGACGCGCAGCCTAATCCCATCATGAATCAATAGCAACTACGCTCACTGTGAGTGTGCGGACTCTGGAGGGTCAGATCCAGCCTAAGCGTTATAATAAGCCAATCATGGCATGAACCAATAAAGCTTGTTTTGCGTGCAGCTCGATTCCATAAATATTACTCACAAACAGGCCCTCGGCCTCACTCAGTCATCAATCTCTCCAGTATCATGGGCTCACAACACTCATGCTAAGAGTGTATGAAACAGAGACTGAGATATGATACGCAATGATAAAAGCGACTGAGTACATAACTACAAATAAGCAAATAATAGTAAAGAACGAGCACTATGGGTCCAAATAGAACCAGCACATAGCCTAAACATTATTTCTAACATAAATCACCGCTCAAGTACTCTAACACATAGGGTACAATAATAATATTCAGATAAGATAGCTATACAGTTCCACAAAATTGACTAAATAACAATTACTACGGTACAAATCTCTATTCCAACAAGCCATTGCCTCGCAAATCGGCCTCCAAATGCCTCGACACTATCCACAAACAATTCACTACAATCAACTCAAGCTATAGGAATCAACTCCAAATGAAAATGCTAAATCACAACTCAAGAAGTCAACTCAAAAGTTAAACCCTAGGCCCACGTATCGGAATCCAATAAAAGTTACAAAATCTGAAAGCCCGTTCAACCACGAGTCCAACCCTACCAAATTTACCAAATTCTGACACCAAATCCTCACTCAAATCCCCAAATTTAACTCTCAAATTCCTAGCCCAAAACTCCTAAAATTTTCCTAAAAACACACAAACTAGGTGGCAAATTCAATAGGTAGCATAAATTTAATGTGTGAACAATATCAAGAGTGACTTACCTCAAGAAACCCCTCGAAATCCCTCTCAAAAATTGCCTTAGTCCGAGTTTGCAAAGTTGAAAATGATAAAAATCATGAAACCCTCGAATTCTAAACACTGCCTAGGCATTTTCGCACCTACGGAGCCTGGGTTCGCAATTGCGCTCCCGCTTTTGCGGAGAAAACTTCGCATCTGCGAAACCCACTTAACAGCTAACCATTCGCACCTGCGGTCCCATCTTCACACCTGCGGGACCGCATCTGCAAACCAATCCTCGCTTAGTATATCATAATATCGTATCCACAAGGATTAGATTTAAACAATATTCTTATAGTTTCTATCTTTATTACTATCCAAGATGATAAACAGTTGAGATTTCTATGATTTATAACTACAATTAACTAAGAATCTAAACCTATTGACTAATGACAATCGCAACAAAGGTAAGCAAGAAAGTTATCAATGGGAGAAAATAGGGGTTGATAGGATAGGTGCAAGATAATTGTTTGGGATCTAACTCTAGGTAATTCACTTCTAATGTTTAAGTGAGTCTCTCGAATTCACTCAATTATTAGTTTAAACATTCAGCAAAAATGCATCTCTCGATTAAGTCTTAACCTCACAAGATGAACCAATTTAAGCACGTGAAGATATGCAAGAATGCATAGTGGATTGGTCTTTAGGAGAACCTCTCTCGATTATCCTCCTAACTAAGTTTAATCAATGATTCAACTAGCCTCTTTCGATCTAAGAAGAATTAATGAACTCAACCAACAATATCATGCAAAGATATCACAAGTTATGCCTCTCTCGATTAC
This sequence comes from Nicotiana tomentosiformis, assembly GCF_000390325.3. NCBI lineage: Eukaryota > Viridiplantae > Streptophyta > Magnoliopsida > Solanales > Solanaceae > Nicotiana > Nicotiana tomentosiformis. Next base: position 49,892,794 of record NC_090817.1, read on the forward strand.
ATGAATAAGTGAATATAGATGCTACAATTAAATCATCCAAAAATACTTCAATACATAAAACTAGAGTTATAATCCACAAACAATTATCAAAACACCAAATCCATCAAACCCTTAAGAGAACTACTCCATAGACATGGAGCAATTCATCACAAATAAAGTTAAAGTAGAGGAACATATAAATTCGATCCAAACTCGGGTCTTGAGTGAGGAAGGAATGATGAAATCCTTGTGCTTGTGTTCTTCCAACTCCTCCTAGCCGACATTGGATGTTCACTCTATAAAAATTGCACAGGCGCGCCACATGGGGTGACGCGCCATGCGGGGCATTAGTGCGGAAATCCAGAGAGCTAATTTTGACAGGCAGAAGCGACTTGTACAGCTGCGACGCCCCACGCGCCGCGGCAGTGAGGATTTCTCAGAGTACAAATTTTTCTTACGTTTTGACTTCCAGACTTGGTCCTCGACCCCCGAACACGATCCCGGCTAAATCCCTTGGGCTTTTAGTCAGACTTCAAAGCTCCAAATAGCTCGAATTCATTCCATAATATCTACATCAATCGGAATCACTCCTATAAGGCATAAAACACACAATAAATGTAAAACACTATCAATTAAAGCTCAAACATGAATAAAGTGCAGTAAATTAGAGTGCAATAAGCAACTAAAACACGAGATTATAGCCCACCATCAATACACCAGTTTTCAAAACTTTTCTTCTATGAACGTATTTATCATAGAGGATCAACTATGTATTAGCCCCTTAAATTAAGTTTGTGCTTAAGTTCACCAATACTAATTTCTATGTTTATTTTAATAAATTATGGAGGATTTTTAAAATTTAAAGTAGGCATTTTTTTGTAAAAATTATTTGGCGTTTATAATTGTGGCTATATTTTCTTCTCTTTTGTTCGTAGTGTTTCAACGATATGAGTATCCAGAATATTTAAGAAGTGAAATGACACACAAAGATGTTGTCACGAACTCTGATATTACAACAATTAAGCTAATTTAATAATGATATATTAAATCAGAGATTTATATAAATACCGAAATCAATATGAAATAAGCCTACGCGGCAATAATCACTACAACCTCCCAAGACTAGGTAATATAGAGTCACGAACTCTAGCTGAATACATAGAAATATCTCAAGAATTGAAATACAATACTGTTCTGATATCAAGTTGACAATACAATAAAAGGTAAGGACTCCAAGGGACTGCGACGACCAAGCAGTTCTACCTTGAATTTTCTCGATCGATAAGCTAACTCTGCCTGAGTCCGATATATCTAATACCTCGATCTGCACAAAAGATATGCAGAAGTGTAGTATGAGTACACCACGGTAGGTACCCAGTAAGTATCAAGACTAATCTCGGTGGAGTAGTGACGAGGTACAAGTCAAGACACCTACTAGTCAAAATAACTTACGTAGTATGAAAGTATAAAGTAACCATCGAACATTCTTTATCATGATTCGACCCATACCTCAGACCCAAGATCGAGCACTAGAGCTGCTCATAAATAATAATGAAAGCAGGAATCAGTAAATAGCAAAAAGAATCAACATATGATATAAACAGTAAAGTAATAAGAACACCGTTAAAGTACACGTGAAATCATATAAGGGAAACAAATGACAACCAACTAATCAAGTCGTTCTAACACAAGTCTCACAACGAATTAGTTCGAGATACCTCATCTCATAATCACAAGTCACGAGTCTCAACCACAAATCAGATGCTCACGGCACCTTGTGCCCATATTTCTAATCACAACCGCACGGACAACTCACGTGCCAATATCTAAATCTGCTTGGCATGATCACAGGCTCACAATCACAATCCGCCCGACGTGGCCACATGCCCACAATCACAATAACCCCGTGGTCACAGACCAAATATTATAATAAAAGCAGATATACAAGAATACATGGGCATGATCGGTAAATGTGAAGTTTCATACTCCTGAACTAGTATAAGTGGCATGTTACGGTGTATGCTTGTGTGAGGGTATGATTACAGCCCAAGTCAACAAGTAATATCAAAGACATTTAGTAGCTTATTGAAACAGCACAACACGTCATGTAAAGTGTATGACATTCACAAGGGAAAATCACATCATCACACGAATATCATCAACATAATGCCCTCAGTCCATCACACATCATCCCTGACATTGCTACCCTTATCTCTCGGATAGCCACCCGTATCACTCCGCCCTGACAATATTATTAGTCACCCGTATCACTCCGCATAATAGCCACCCTTATCGCTCTACCCGGACAATAACACAATAGCCACTCGTATTACTCTGCACAATCAACAACAGTGAGATGCCACCATTATGCTCCGCATAACAATAACGGTGAGATGCCACCCTTATGCCCCGCATAACAACAACCAATCCACACAACAATTCACATGTGCTAACATCACAGCAACACAACATATCAACTCGTACCATAAGTGCCCATAGGTCACAACCTTTCCATAAGAATCAACAATATCAATATTTCCACAACAAATAGGCCACGACTCAAACACAAGGTGTATAGAATCTCAATAACAACAAAATGAACGGAAAGTAACTCAACAATGAACAACACCCCCCTTTAAACACAACTTCAATTAAAATAGATTGATGACTTTCAATAACTTCAACTTCAATTAATTGCTCAAGGATAAACTCAATAATGAAGGTATTGCCATGTAATGGCAAATTTCGAATTCTAGTGTATGAAATAAGCTAACAATGAAAGAGATGACTTGAACTAGAAACTACGTCTAAATGCATGAGAATAACCCGGCAACAAAAGGATATCATGTAACAATAATTTCAATTAAGAATAACTCAACAATAAAGGAAGTCACATAATGATAAAAGAGGTAACAACTTCAAATAAAGCATATAAGAGTAAACTTGACAAGGAAAGGATATGACATGTGCTAACAATTTCAACCAAATATATGAAAGAAGCCTAAGAATCTAAACCGGTCAATTTCTACATATAAGTCCGAGTACGCATCCGTCACCTCGCGTAGACGGCTTTCACATATCACAAATAGAACAAACAATTCAAATCCTAAGGGGTAGTTCCCCCACACAAAGTTAGGCAGGATACTTACCTCAAAGAAGCTAAATCAATACTCTAAAATGACCTTCTCGCGTGAAACGACCTCCGGACGGCTCGAAACTAGCCCAAATAACTTAATATCATAAATAAAAGCCATCGAAAATAATTCTGGATAATAAAGCTTCGATATTTAATAAAAACTAAAAAGTCAACCCCAGACTCGCACCTCAGAACCCGAATTAATTCACAAATTCTAAGCACTCATTTTGATACGAGTCCAACCATACCAAAATTATCCAATTCCGACATCAAATCGGCCTTCAAATCCTCATTTTACATTTTAGAAATTATTTATAAAAATCCCTAATTTCTCCGATTCAAATCACTAATTTAATGGTACATATTTAGATAGAATCATGAAATATAATCAAATCCGAGTAAAGAACACTTACCCCAATCCAACACGTGAAAATCCCCTCCAAAATCGCCCAACTCGGAGCTCCTTAACTCAAAAAGTGATAAAAATATCATAACCCTCGAAATAGAGTACATATAACTCTGCCCAGGTATTCCTCTTACGCGATCGCGGGAATTACATCGCGATCGCAAAGCACAAAATACAAGCTGCCTCAACATTCTATACGATCGCATAAACACAATAATGAATGCAACTCACAATTTCCAGCAACTACGCGAACGTTGTTTCATCCACGCGATCGCGAATAACAAGACCTAATGCCACCTTCAAGCTTTCCTTATACGTGATCACGTAACCAAAGCCGCGAACTCAAAAGGCAACAGTTAAAACTGTCGTGAACGCGTACCCTATGTTGCTTCCGCGATGACTAAAATACTCAGCTCCCATAAATGCTAGGCGATCGCGGCCCAGTCTTCACGATCGCGAAGAACACTGAAACACTAGAAAAACCAGCAACTCCAAAACATGAAGAAATACCCCGTAGCCCATCTGAAACACACCTGAGGCCCCCGGGACCTTGTCCAAACATACCAACAAGTTACATAACTTAATGCGGACTTGCTCGAGGCCTCAAATTACATCAAACAACTTCAAAACTACCAATCACACCTCAATTCAAGCCTAATGAACTAATAAACTTTCAACTACTACAACTAGCGCCGAATCATATCAAATCAACCCAGAATGAACTCAAATTTTGCATGCAAGTCCCAAATGACAAAATGAAGCTATATTAACTCCTAAAATCACAATTCGTGCCCGATATCAATAAAGTCAACTCCTGCTCAAACCTCTCAACCTTCTAAACCTTCGATTTTCCAACTTTTGTCAAAATGCATCAAATCAACCTACGGAGCTCCAAATCCAAATCCGGACATACGCCTAAGTATAAAATCACCATAAGAAGCTATTGGAATCATCAAAACACTATCCCAGAGTCATCTACACAAAAGTCAAACTCCGGTCAAATCTTACCGTTGAAGCTTCAAAAAAAAGAATCATTCTTCCAAATCAATCCCGAATCATCCGAAAACCAAACCCGGTCACATAGGCAGGTCATATTATACAATACGAAGCTACTCGAGACAATAAGCCACATAACGGTATGCTAATTCTCAAAACGACTGGTCAGATTATAACATTCTCCCCCTCTTAAACAAACGTTCGTCTCAAACGTTCCAAGAACCGGTCTGAAGCCACGAAATCACTGGATGAGCTCACCATACATATACTCGCAGGTGATACCATGTTACCCCAATCCACATAAGCACGAAAACACCATCTCAACTGAAGATATTCCTTCCACCCACACTAATAAGCCTTAGAACCAAATTCTTCACCATTCGATCATTTCCCAAAGACCCGATTCCCACATAAACACATTGTATCAACCTCAACTAGCTGCCACAACTCATGCATACACCCACAAGTTATGACCACCTGATGTAATACATTGCCCATATGCCCATAACAACATCACTGACCACAATAGCGACCCATAATCAAATCCAGTTGCGGCAAATAACCTCATATCTGCTAAAACCTTGCCCTAAACCTTCATAACACTGACAATGATGCAAGAAAGATGAAGATCTCATAACCACTCACCCTAATCATCAAGGCATGCCCAACTCCACGTGGTCATATACCTTGCCAAGCTAAACTTAATAAGTACAACGTGAATATGATTGAATATAGAAAGAGAAACACATAAGAAAACTATCAAACAAGTCCGACAAGCACAACTCCCTATCAGTACCATACTACAAATCCATTACATAAGGAAGAATCAAAACATATGAACTAATCACAAGGATCTCATCCCAACATAACTCCACCGCGGTACGTAGCCCGGTTCAAACATATCAAACCATACGAAAACGCGAGGATCCCATCCTCAGCTCTGAATCACACGTGGAATACACATCCCACCAACCAAAACCTTCCACAAACTCAATTCCACAAAACCAAATCACAACAGGTAACAGACTTCCCATATCGGTAAAGCACCTAAATAAAATATCATAAACAAACCATCCATATATCACATCAAAATCTATCGTAATGAGTAATGGAAAGTTCATTCTAGTCTTATAGCTCTCAATAGTTAACAAACCAAGATGATAGACACGGGCTACCACAATAGAATCTCTCAACAGAGGTAAACACATAAGGATAGCACAATAATCACAAAACTCATCCATATATGAGGCATATAGGAGGACTCACACTAATAAATAGGATCGGATCAAAATAAGAATGTTGCTCCTCTATGACAAATCGAAACCATACCTGTAATGACACCATCTGGTACAGCAGCCTCAACCCTACCAAGTGAAGCATATCAACGGGTTGGGCCTCCCCCTCTAGGGTGCCCTCTACCCCTATCCTCCACCCCTAGCTAGCTATGCAGGTGGAGTAGCAAATGGAATGGATCCCATAGCCTAAGTGCTCTGATGAAATCCACCTCTCCCGATTTTGGCACAATCTCTCATGATGTGCCTAGTATCGCCACACTCATAACAATCCCTCTAGGGGCGTGGCTGCTGGTACTGAGTCTGTGTCGGAAAACTGGAATAACCGCTGTAGGAACCTCGTGCAGGTGGTGCACTAAAAGATGACTGCCCCATATGAGTACCCTGAGGTCCCTGACTAACTAGAGCACCACGAGTAGTCTAAAGTGTGGGCTGGACCGGCTGACTGCCCGACCCTCCACCGTGATGGGTCATAGCTGAAGAGTAGAATCCTCTGAATCCTCCAGAACCTATAGACCTCTTGGTATCCTGATCCTCCATCTCCTCACCCCGAATATGCTCTAACCTCCTGGCAATCTCCACAACCTGCTGAAAATGGAGTATCGGTCTCCAACTTCCGAGCCATGCTGAATCTAAGAGCATAACAGATCCCCTCGATAATTCTGCAGACTCGTTCTCTAACTATAAGAACCAAAGTAGGTGCATGATGGGATAACTCACTAAACCTGATGGTATACTCCGACACCATCATGGTGCCCTGACGCAGTTGTTCGAACTCTGTGTGCCACGCATCCCGGAGAGTGGAAAACAAACTCCCTCAAGAACATCTCTTAAAACTGAGTCCAAGTGAGTGATGTTGCATCGGCTAGCCTACCCTCCTCATAAACCTACCACCACTAATACGCTGCCCCTAACAGCTGAAATGTAGTAAAAGCAACTCCGCTCACCTACACAGTACCCATAGTGCGGAGATCACAGTGACACTTCTCTAGAAAACCATAGGCATCCTCGATAATTTTTCCACTGAAAGTAGGTGGACCATACTTCTTGAACCTCTCAAGCCTCTTTTGCTCCTCCTTTGATGCCCCTTGCCTGACCTCAGGCTGAACCTGAATAACAGGTTGTACCAGCATCACACCCCGAACCTGACCAATTTGAGCCCGCTGCTCTGGAGTACGGGCGGTGAAATTTTGAGATCCTCCCCCAATCTGTGAAGTAGCTGGTGCAACAGAGATCAATCCCTCCTGAGCCAATGTACCAAACATGCTCAGGAACTTCACTAGTCTCCTAAAGTCCAGGGGTAACAACAAGCGCCTCTGGTGCCTGTCCCCCAATCGGAGCTACTGGCGGTAGCTTAATTGTTTCTCTAGCAGGTGATCTAACTACTAAACGTTCCCCTCCTTGTCCTCCACCTCGGCCCTGATCTCTCATGGCTCTTGCAGGGACGCGGGTGTCTACTCAGCTGATCTGGTAGCGCGTGTCCTCACTATCTATGAGAAAATAGAGATACAAAGGCTCAAACTTCAAAATCAACAAATCCGCACAACAGGAATGAAAGAAGTAGAATTTTCTTAATAGTTCCGTAGACTCTCAAAGATAAGTACAAAAGTCTCCGTATCGATCCACACGACTCTACTAAACTTGCTCGAGACTAGTAGAACCTATGAACCTAGAGCTCTGATATCAACTTGTCACGACCCAAAATCCCACCTTAGGCGTCATGATGGCCCCTATTCTCTATGAATAGGTAAGTCGATTACTTAAAACAATTAAGCCAATTTAACAATGATATTTTAAATTAGAGATTTATATAAATACCGAAATAAATGTGAAATAGGCCGACGCGACAATAATCACTACAACCTCCCAAGACTAGGTAATACAGAGTCATGAAATGAATACATAGAAAGATCTCAAGAATCGAAATACAGTATTGTTTGGATATCAAGCTGACAGTACAATAAAAGGAAAGGTCTCCAAGGGACTGCGAAGACCAAGCAGATCTACCTTGAATCCTCGCGATCGATAAGATAATTTTGCATGAGTCTGATATCTCCAATACCTAGATTTGCACAAAAAATATGTAGAAGTGTAGTATGAGTACACCACGATTGGTACCCAGTAAGTATCAAGACTAACCTCGGTGGAGTAGTGACGAGGTACAAATCAAGACACCTACAAGTCAGAATAACAAGTGCAGTATAAAGGTATAAGGCTAATAATGAAAACAGGAAGTAGAAAATAGCAACTAGAATCAACATATGATATAAACAGTAAAGTAATAAGAACACCTTTAAAGTTCAAGTGAAATCATATAAGGGAAACAAATGACAACCAACTTATCAAGCCGTTGTTACACAAGCCTCACAACGAATTACTCCGAGATACCTCATCTCATAATTACAAGTGACAAGTCTCAACCATAAATCATATGCTCACGACACCTTGTGCCCACATTTCTAATCACAACCGTATGGACAACTCACGTATCACTATCTCAATTCGCCCGACGTGATCATAGGCTCACAATCACAATCCGCCTGGCGTGGTCACGGGCCCAATATCACAATGAAAGCAGATACTACAAGAATACATGGGCATGAGCAGTAAATGTCAAGTTTCATACTTCTGAAGTAGTATAAATGGCATGCTACGGTCTATGCTTATGTGAGTATACTATTACAGCCCAAGTCAACAAGTAATATCAAAGACATCGAGTAGCTCATTGAAGCAATACAACAAGTCGCGTAAGGTGTATGACATACACAAGGGAAAATCCTACTATCACACGAATATCATCAACATAATGCCCCTGGACATCACACATCATTCCTGACATTGCCACTCTTATCTCTCTGATAGCCACCCGTATCACTCCGCATAATATCCACCCTTATCGCTCCGTCCGAACAACGACACAATAGCCACCCGTATCACTCCGCACAATCAATAACAGTGAGATGCCACCCTTATTCTCGGCATAACAACAACAATGAGATGCCACCCTTATGATCTGCATAACAACAACCAATCCTCATAAAATCGGCCTTCAAATCCTCATTTTATATTTTAGAAAGCTTTTATAAAAATTCTCAATTTCTCCAATTCAAATAACTAATTTAATAATAAAAACAAAGATGGAATCATGAAATATAATCAAATCCAGGTAAAGAACACTTACCCCAATCCAACACGTGGAAATGTCCTCCAAAATCTCCTAATTCCGAGCTCTCTCACTCAAAAAGTGACAAAAATATCATAACCCTCGAAATAGAGTACTTATAATTCTGCCCAGGTATTCCTCTTACGCGATAGCTGGAATTACTTTGCGATCGCGAACCACATAATACAAGCTGCCCAAACACTCTACGTGATCGCGTAAACATAGTCGTGTGCGCGACTCACAATTTCCAGCAACTACGTGAACGCGGTTTCATCCACGCGATCGCGGATAACAAGACCTGATGCCCCCTTCCAGCAAAGGCACAAACGCGAAGGGCAACGGTTCAAACCATCGCGAATGCGTACCGTCTGTTGCGTCTGCAATGACCAAAATACTCAACTCCCATAAATGCTACGCGATCGTGGCTCAGTCTTCACGATCGCGAAGAACACCGAAACACTAGAAAAAGTAGCAACTCTAAAACATGAAGTAATGGTCTGTAGCTCATCCGAAACACACACGAGGCCCTCGGGACCCCATCCGAACATACCAACAAGTTCCGTACCTTAACGCGGACCTGCTCGAGGCATCAAATCATATCAAACAATATCAAAAATATGAATCGCACCTCAATTCAAGCCTAATGAACTAATGAATTTTCAACTTCTACAACTCGCGCCGAATCATATCAATCAATCCGGAATGACCTCAATTTTTTCATGCAAGTCCCAAATGATACAACAGAGCTATACCAACTACCGGAATCATAATCTGAATCCCATATCAACAAAGTCAACTCCTGGTCAAATCTCTCAACCTTTCAAACCTTTCACTTTCCAACTTTCGCCAAAATATATCAGATCAATCTACGGACCTCCAAATCCAAATTCGGACATACGCCTAAGTCCAAAATCACCATATGAAGCTATTAAAATCATCAAAATGACATCCCGGAGTCATCTATACAAAAGTCAAACTCTGGTCAACTCTTACCGCTTAAGCTTATAAAATAAGAATCATTCTTCCAAATCAATCATGATTCGTCCGAAAATTGAACCCGGCCACACACGCAAGTCATTCTACACAATAAAAAGGTACTCGAGACCTTAAGGTACCGAACGGGATGCTAATTCTCAAAATAACCGGCCGGGTCATTACAAATGTCATGTGCTTGGACAGGTTCTCAGAAAGAATCAAATCTCATTTGCTTGTGTGCAAGAGTCTAATACATAAGAAAAAATATGAAATACATCTATTTTAAATTAATTGTGAGTTACACGCGCAACACGCGTACCCAGAATATAAAAGATACTCTATTCAATCACTTGAAATATTATCAAGTTTTATTAATGGTTCCATTTTATGTGAAACAGGATACTATTACATAAGCTACAAAAATGGCAGAAGTAGGTATATACAAAATAATTAATAGTGTTTGTTACATTAAATATTGCTAGTTTTGTAAGTGTTTACCCGAAAATCGGATAACGTTAGATTTGTGTATGGTTCTAAGGATATGCGATACAATTTGATATAAATCGTGTAGAGAAATAGGAATATGTGTATTCTTGACTATGAGAATGAAAATAGTGAGCAAAAAGAATGAGTAAAACAAGCACAAGGGGATATCTTTTAATGTCCCCTGTGATCTTTTGCTGCAGTCTCTCTTATAGTAGATGGATCCTACTTTATATACAATGAAAAATACGTAGTGGAGAGCCCATGATGTATTGTCTTTTCCTTGATTTTTTCCAAGATTTTCTCCCATAGTACAGTTGCAACGGCCCTAATCTGCGAGCTTAATACTGGCTCGAGCTCTGTGTTAGATCGAGCCCTCGACCTTAGTCCGAGCTCGATTCTGACTTGGGATCTCGGTATTCGGGGTGAATGTTGGTTGGTCCATGCATCTTCGATAATCTCCGCTTTGCCTCGTAGTTTGATTTGGATATGGGCTCCATAATGATATTGACCTTGCCATTGATCGGTCTTAGAGCTCGAAGTTTGACGCCCTTACTTCGGACCTTGACCGAGCTTGTCATGCAGATATCCTTTGATCGAAACATTATCGTCTCGATCAGTCAATACGACTGACTCGAATCGGTTTTCACCATATATAGATAGTCCCCTCGTTTCTCGAAAAAGGATATGGCGAGAAACGATATGATTTCCCAACAGCTCGCTCAGATATATACTGACGTTTTCATCGATCCCGACCATGACGTATGTGATAGCTGTCCCATCGGTTCAGTTTTACCGAGGCATTTAATGTGTCAGACGGTGGTCGGCCACCTCTGATATTGAACCGTTATTGCTTCAATTAATAAATAGCCTTTCCTTCCACCATTCATCATTTTTATGTCTTCAGTCTTCCAAATTTTGCAAGTTCCTTTTCTGAGTTTTCTGCTTGTAAACCTGTGAGTTATACTGCAAATTCTTCCTTAGAATACCAAATACTTCCGTCCTTTGTTTACGAAATTTAAAATGGAAAAAACGTCTAAAACTGTTCCGCAAAAAGAGACCGCTTCTTCATCTCGACCTGCTGGTGACGAGGATGTGGAAGAGCCCCGCCCTGAGGAATTCATTCCGATTAGGTGTTCGACCGTAGGCAATTTTAAAATTGAAAAGCCTTCTCCGAGACCGGGTCGATGTGAGCCGATGTCGAGGTATCAATGTTCAATCACCGAAAGATTTCTCGATAAAGTCATACAAGAATGCAACTTGGATAATAAATTCGTAGTAATCCCATCGCCCGATGAATCAATTACTACCTACGTCGAAGGGTTCTTAAGTATTTATACTTATCCTTTCACGTTAGGACCCTTAAACCCTGTCATCGTTTCCTTTTGTAAGAGGTACGATGTGACCCTCGACCAAATCCACCCTTTCTTTTGGAGGATAGTGATTCTTCTTCGATTTTTCTCGAGCAAGGTCGAGGGGCGTATCTTCACCCTCGATCCTCTTATGCGTCTTTATAGTCCTCGACTTTATCGAGAAGATCTGATCAAGCTTGCTCGCCGAGAAACCAAAGCGCCATTCTCGAGCATAGACGAGACTCGGGATCGGGGTTGGATGGGCCGTTTTGTTCGAATCAGAACCTCGGATTTGATCCCTGCCGATGACTTTCCATTTCCCGAGAAATGGAATATGAGCCGTGAGTAAACGTTTCTCTTTGCCCGTTTTGATTTTGTGATTGCTTTCTATTTTGTTGATCCATTTTTCCTTATCACAGCTGTAGCTCGAATGCCGGAACAGATCCCAGATCTTAGACAATGTGTCAAAAGCCTGGTGTTGTAGAGATCGTACTCCGAGCATGCTTGGGTCGAATTATCAAAGGGCCAATGGGAGGCCAGCAGTCATGGTAAATATTTTTGTCGATTCGTCTCTTCATCGATTTGTATGGTAAATCTCCCTCTTCGCTTTTGTAGGACTTGGGAAAGATGTAGTCATGAGGCTGCCGTCTGGTGACGAAGAAGTTTCTGTCCTGAAGCAGGTGAAAGAAAGGAAGAGAAAAGACGTATCGGGCTCCCCAAGCTCGGAAAAATAGAAACCGGCTAAGAGATATCGAAAACCGAAGGGGGGACCTGGTGTTATGTCTTCGGAAGCGGTCCGCCATTCAAGGGACGAGCCCGAAGAAGGAGAGGAGAATTTAGCCTGCGTACGGGCTAATGTTGTGATTCAACAGTCTTCCCATTTGGTGGAAGCAGATCGGGGAACCTTGGCCATAATCCCAGAACAAGAAGAAGCCGAGATTATCCCTTCTCGAGCTAAGATGATTGGAAGGGATACCGAGGGTGGATCTTCTCAAGCAGTAGAAGATATTTCAAGGGATGGGTTCAGGATAATTGACATTGGCGGATCCCCTCAAATTTCGGATGCCATGATTCGAGAGGCCGTCATGTTGGAGGATCGGTCCTATGAGGGTATTCAGGAGTCGACCGATATCCACGATTTTCTTGAGGGGCTCGAGTTAGGTGCCTCGGAGGAGGTTACCGGTTTTGGTGGAATACCGGTACCCAAAAAAGCGTCGTGGTTGGGTTCCACCGAGCTTACATCGATTCGTAAACTGGTGGACCGATTTCCGGCCCCGAGTATCGATCCCGACCGAAGGCGGAAGATAGTGCTCTCTGTACCTGCGGATACCCGAATTGTTTCTTCCCCTGTGGGGATTACCAGTTACCTTCGGTCCTTGGTTACCGAAGAAGATCAACTAGTGATGAATGCGGTGGGGCCCGCCTGTCTCTTTAATGAGGCCCAACATGCTTTGAATCGGGTAACTCTGATGGTGTTTTCGCCGCTTCTTTTACATAAAGTTGCAGGTAATTCTAATGTTTCTCCTTTTGTTTGCAGGCTTCGGTGTTGCATCACGAGGCCTTTCTTCGAATCATGGAGGAGCATGATGCCGAGGTTCGGAGCCTCACTGAGAAGAGTGACTCATACAAGCTTCTTAGTGAAAAACTTCGAGCAGATTTGACAGCGGCTCGGGAAGAGCATGAGGAGATGGCTGAGCAGGTATTCTGAATGTTCCATGATAGTGAAGATGAAAAAGAGATAACCACTAACGATCAGATTTTACAGGTTCGGCAGAGGATCGAGCAAATTGGACGGCTTAACTCACAGGTAGATGCGCTACTGGCCGAGGCAGAAGAATTTAAAAAGTATATGGATAACCTTGCCTAAAAAAAGGAAGCCGTCGAAGCTCAGTTGGAGCTGTCAGACGCCCAACTTCGATCTGCGAAAGAAAATGCTTTGGGGCTGATCGAAAAGATGAAAGAGCTTCAGCATCAGTTGGATTTGGCCAGTTTAGATAAAGCAGATTTGGCCAAAGAACTCGAAGTGGCCAGGTCTGAAGTGGTCGAGGCTAACAAAAGAGCCGATGCCAAAGTGGCTAGGTTCAGGATCGATGTTGAGGTTAATCAAGCCAAAGCCGCGAGCATGGTCGAACATGCAATGTGGCAGGCTCGTAGAGAGGCTCTCGAGGAGGTCAGAGCTCAGGGCTTCGATGCTGGGGCCGAGATTGAAGTCGCCAGGGCGGAGGAGAACAAAGCTCGAAGGTTGGCCTTTCCTGAGGAGGACTCCGATGACTCGGGGGAGTCTGAAGATGAGGACGATGCCGAGAATATGGCCTCCGATGAATATTGAGTCATTTAGGGCCTTAGGTCGATCGCTGCGTTCTTTTGATATCGCTTTCGGCTTTTGTATAAAGAACTTCCCTTTGGAAGAGTAGCCGCCTCTGTACAAAAAAATTGTAAATATAAATCTTTCTTCTTTTTGAAGAAAAATAGCCTTTCAAACTGAATAGATAGTTTGAATTTAAATCTCTGTTGCCTTCGAGCCTTGTGGGCAGTCCCCTTCGCTTTATTGAGCTCGAACATCCTTCAGCTTAAATAGTCAAGTGTTCGTTTTAATTCGAAGAAATGAGTAGTTTTGCTCGAAATCGAAATAAAAGTAGCCCGCAGGCTTAGTAATAGAGTAAATGATTCGAATTCGATGCAATGCAGCCCGTAGGCGTAATGGTCGAAGTAGCCCGTAGGCTTAGTGGTCGAGTGAGTGCTTGCTCGAATTCGAAATAAAAGTAGCTCGTAGGCTTAGTAGTCGAGTGAATGATTCAAACTCGAAATAAAGTAGCCCATAGGCGTAATGGTCGAGTGAGTGCTTGCTCGAACTCGAAATAAAAGTAGCCCGTAGGCTTCGTAGTCGAGTGAATGATTCGAACTCGAAATGAAGTAGCCCGTAGGCGTAATAGTCAAAGTAGCCCGTAGGCTTAGTAGTCGAGTGAATGATTCGAACTTGAAATAAAGTAGCCCGTAGGCGTAATAGTCGAGTGAGTGCCTGCTCGAACTCGAAATAAAAGTAGCCCGTAGGCTTTGTAGCCGAGTGAATAATTCGAACTCGAAATAATGTAGCCCGTAGGCGTAATGGTCGAGTGAGTGCTTCCTCGAACTCGAAATAAAAGTAGCCCGTAGGATTTAGTAGTCGAGTGAATGATTCAAACTCGAAATGAAGTAGCCCGTAGGCGTAATAGTCAAAGTAGCCCATAGGCTTAGTAGTCGAGTGAATGATTCGAACTCAAAATAAAGTAGCCTGTAGGCATAATGGTCGAGTGAGTGCTTGCTCGAACTCAAAATAAAAGTAGCCCGTAGGCTTTGTAGTCGAGTGAATGATTCAAACTCGAAAGAATGTAGCCCGTAGGCGTAATGGTCGAGTGAGTGCTTCCTCTAACTCGAAATAAAAGTAGCCCGTAGGCTTTAGTGGTCGAGTGAATGATTCAAACGAAAAATGAAGTAGCCCGTAGGCGTAATAGTCAAAGTAGCCCGTAGGCTTAGTAGTCGAGTGAATGATTCGAACTCGAAATAAAGTAGCCCGTAGGCGTAATGGTCGAGTGAGTACTTGCTCGAACTCAAAATAAAAGAAGCCCGTAGGCTTTGTAGTCGAGTGAATGATTCGAACTCGAAATAATGTAGCCCGTAGGCGTAATGGTCGAGTGAGTGCTTGCTCGAACTCGAAATAAAAATAGCCCGTAGGCTTTAGTAGTCGAGTGAATGATTTGAACTCGAAATAAAGTAGCCCATAGGCGTAATAGGCAAAGTAGCTCATAGGCTTAGTAGTCGAGTGAATGATTTGAACTCGAAATGAAGTAGCCTGTAGGCATAATGGTCGAGTGAGTGCTTGCTCGAACTCAAAATAAAAGTAGCCCGTAGGCTTTGTAGTCGAGTGAATGATTCGAACTCGAAATAATGTAGTCCGTAGGCATAATGGTCGAATGAGCGCTTGCTCAAACTCGATCCTGTTTGCATAATAAATCTTGAACATAGAATATTGGTAAAGAAGAGGGCTTTCTTTGCAAGTCATTATACATGGGTTCATGTTTTGTGTCAGGGCTCGGGCCAACTACCCAAGCATAGTTCGTTTGACCATTTGGCTCTTACAACGTTTCCTGTTGAGACACTGTTTGTCATGAAATAACGAAATAACTTCCTTTGCACCGAACTTGATAATCGTCACAAATGCGTTCAATGATAAAGCCCCCTAGTATAGGAGGTTGATTTTAAAGAGGCCTCGGATACTCAGTAGTAGTATCGTTTCCGCTATATGGCTGGTATCGATCTCTGGTCGACTTTTGTTTTTTCGTAACGGACCTAGAAATCAACTGGTCATCTTCGACTCTTATTTTGGATTGATATCGATTGTGCACATCGGTCCAAGTAATAGCTGGGTACTCGATCAGATTTTGCTTCAGCCACCGTGAAGCCATCGAGCTCCACTCATTTAGAACTTGAGTGAAAGCTTGAACAGCCCAATCGTCTGTGACTGGTGGCAGATCCATTCGTTCCATTTGAAAACGAGCTACGAACTCCCTTAGCATCTCGTTATCCTTTTGTATTACCTTGAATATGTCCGACTTTCTGGTTTTGACCTTTATGGCTCCGGCATGTGCTTTTACGAAGCAATCTGCAAGCATAGCAAAAGAATCAATAGAGTTAGATGGTAAATTATGATACCATACCATTGCCCCCTTTGACAAGGTTTCACCGAATATTTTCAATAATACAGATTCGATCTCATCATCTTCCAAATCATTTCCCTTGATGGCACACGTTTAAGAAGTAACATGCTCGTTGGTGTCGGTCGTTTCGTTATATTTGGGTATTTCGGGCATACAAATTTTTTTGGGGATTGGTTTTGGGGCTGCACTCGAGGGAAAAGGCTTTTGAATGAATTTCTTCGAATCTAGCCCTTTTATCATTGGTGGAGCTCCCGGGATCTGATCGACCCTGAAATTATATGTTTCTACTTTTTTATCGTTGGCTTTGACTCGATTTGTGAGTTCCTCAAGCAATTTAGTAATTTCAGGAGTAGTCCCCGATTCTGGCTCATTTGACTTTACTATGGCTGGTTCCGTTCTGTGGGTGATTTCTCGAATCGGATTGGGCTCCGACCTGCTTTGTTCCTGAGTTTGGCTCTGCAACTGAGCTATCGCTATTTGCTGGGCTTGCAACATCTTGAAGATCATCCGTAAGCTGACTCTGATCTCTTCCACATTATGGGTGTCTCGAGCTACGGATCGAGTACCGCCCTGAATACTTTTTTCCGGTTCGGAACGTTGGTTCGCCTCAAGAGGCACTTGTGAATTAACATCTAGCGGTACTTCCACTCGAGCTTCGGTGACATCGTTAATTCGCCTTCCGTCCCTGGGTGTCAAGACGTTGATTTCATCTTGAAGGTCGGCTTCGTGGTCGATAGGCAAATCCATCAATCGAGGGTTTGCCATTGTTGATCTGAAGTTGTAAACTGGTGTGTATTGCAGATTTGTATCAAACAACGACTGTTACCCTTAGCCCCACAGTGGGCGCCAAACTGTTTACCCGAAAAACCGGATAACGTTAGATTTGTGTATGGTTCTAAGGATATACAATACAATTTGATATAAATCGTGTAGAGAAATAGAAATATGTGTATTCTTGACTATGAGAATGAAAATAGTGAGCAAAAAGAATGAGTAAAACAAGCACAAGGGGATATCTTTTAATGTCTCCTGTGATCTTTTGTTGCAGTCCCTCTTATAGTAGAGGGATCCTACTTTATATACAATAAAAAATACGTAGTGGAGATCCCATGATGTATTGTCTTTTCCTCGATTTTCGCCAAGATTCTCTCCCATAGTGCGGTTGCAACGGCCCTAATCTGCGAGCTCGATACTGGCTCAAGCTCGGTATTAGATCGAGCCCTCGGCCTTTGTCCGAGCTCGATTCTGACTTGGGGTCTCGGTATTCGAGGTGAATATTGGTCGGTCCATGCATCTTCGATAATCTCCACTTTGCCTCATAGTTCGATTTGGATATGGGCTCGATGATGATATCGAGCTTGTCATTATCGGTCTTAGAGCTCGAAGTTCGCCACCCTTACTTCGGACCTTGACTGAGCTTGTCATGCAGATATCCTTTGATCGAAATATTATCGTCTCGATCAGTCCGTACGACTGACTCGAATCGGTTTTGACCGTATACAGTAAGATTAATTGATTGACATCCTCTTCAGAGATCAAATAAAAATTGCATACGTTCTCCGAAAGATGAGTAAATATGTCGCATCAAGTACCTTCAAATTGGCCGAGGGAAACCAAGATAAACAAGAAGATCAATTTCGCGGTACATCTAATACGGCAAATAGTATCACTAGTGTAACCTTATTTGTGTATAACTAATACGACAGGCGTTAAAGACAAATCCATTGCTTCTGCCGGTAAAGATGGTCAACATGTCAACCATCCAACAAATGTTATAAGCTCTACAAGAACGATTCTGCATGGCGCTTTTTGAATTATTGTTGGTTAAACTTGTATAAGTAATTCTTTACAAACGCCGTTAAACATAAAAATGCATGGTAAATATAATACTGACATTATGCTAAACTAATCAATAATGCAATTTTATAATTTTGTAACTAATATGACAGGTGATAAAGGAAAATCCATTACTTGTGCCAGTAAAGTGGATGAACATGTCAACCCGAAAAACGAAATAAGCTATACGAGTAAGATCTCGTATATTAAAATAAAAGTTAAAGGCTTTTATATACATGGTTGAAAGTGGGTGTCCATGATTGTTCACTTGTTTCTATACATACATCTGTTCATGTATGTTATAATATTTGCTCTTATCATTTAGATTGTTATTTTTATTATAAAAAGAACACAATTACGTAGCGTATTGCGGAGGGTGGAAACATATGTAGAATCCAACCAACCAATAATAGATCTACAGATTGAACAAACACGTGCAAAGGCACGTATACTAAATTGGATATTTAGAGTTTTATCCGAATAGTATGAAGTTGGAGGTATATAGAATCTAAATTATTAAAGCATAACTTTTACAACAATTTTCTCTCTAAAAATATACTATTTAAGTCATTTAAAGTATATCCCTATATATATTTAGGTCATACTGCTTACAACTTATCATTATCACAACTTCATAAGTTGAAATGAGTTTCTGAATGCATATGCTGTAATGCTAAAAGGTTTCAATATAAACCTCCGACATTTTGTTGTGATAATGGATATATCAAATTGGCAAGCATAGAAGCTCCACCGGAACTCTATGAATTGTTCGTGGCTGATGCAGAAGAAGCTAGAGAGTTCCTAAACAATATCCGTGAATATAATAGTATATTTCTTTTTACATCCTTCAGTGCTAAGATTGACAAGGAACTAGCATCATCAAGGAAAGGAGTGAACACGTTTAAGGCGCATGGTCAAATATATCACAGCATACGGGTGAAATCGAGCTCATGATACATTCTACCCTCCGAAAAAATAAGCCAGATTATTGACATAGCAACAAGGGACCGAAATCGAGCTAAAGTCCCATCGGGCCAGAACCCGGGAGCATGACGCCTGCCTTTGAGAATATCGAGGCCATGGTCCCGGAATCGGTCCTAGCCTCGAACGACTTCGAAGAACATTGTCAGACATTCCAGCATAGCCAACAGAAGGCAGAAATATCCGTGACTGGCCGAATATTACGGCAGGAATCTCGGCACGTATCAATAAGGAACCGACAATCAATTAATCAGAAGATTTTTTTACCTTTTATAGAGTTGTACCTAAAACAGGACTCCCCTACTATACAAAGGAGGTATGATAATTCATGAAACACATTGTAACACGCACTCAATAGCAATACATTATTATTTTTCTCCGTCTTTAAACTCTTGTTCTTTTTCATCCATACCGGTCTTGGTAAGCTCGGTTCGAGAGCGGCTATTTCACTAAGGCTGAAACTTTCCAACTCACATGGTTTGAATTTATTTCGTCTTTGTTTATTCAATAGCAACTTAATTTATTGCTTTGTTGAAGTTAATCCGCGTATCCTTAAAATCACTTACAAATTTAATTGTTATCCAATATTTAGGGTAAACAATCTTCCATTATTGCTTCCCCGTGATAATAACCCCTGTTACTTTCAGTTGTACCTTTTTTATACAGAAACTCAGTTAGGCAATAGGATATCAAAGCTCCAACATGCTAATCTGTCTGACAGCATCGTAATAAAAATGAAGAAGATAATGGATGGAAACCCAGATGCACAATTTTTTCGCCAGCTAAAAGACCATTCCACATTTCAAAATTTGCAGCTTTGACTTGCTGCAAGTGACACTCTAGAACAACGAGTTTACAATACAACCTCTGTAGATCAAGTTGCAACAATTTAGATAGATGGAAACAATCCAAATGTACCATTCAAGCGAGAAATAGTTGTGTTCATGAGCATTCAGGGAATAGACATCGGGTCAAACACTACTATGGCTATTATGACCCGCTGCAATATCCTATGCTTTCCCCAAGAGGCGAATGAGGCTGCATCAAGGAATAATTAGCAATGAAAATGACATTACAACATTCATATCAGCAGATGCAATATTTGCCAACAAGGAGGAAAGTAATATTTTAATATTATTGTAGCATTATAATTGCATTTACATAAACCAAATGTGATAAAATAAAACTAAGTATGAAATTCTACTATTTTGTTCAGCTGCGGATGTCGAAAATACGACCTGGGGGTCGCAAATGTGACATGGGTTTCGCAAATGCGAAAATGGCATCGCAAATGACATCTCAGGGAATGTCGCAAAAGCGACACAATCTTCACAAATGCGAATACAATTCACCTTCGCAAAAGCGACCAAACGATCGCAATTGCAGTCACACTACCCAATAGCCCCATCACAACATCCAGACCTAACGGAACGATCAAAACTTCGATCCGGGGTCAAATACATAAAAGTCAAACTTGATCAACTCTTCCAACTTAAAGCTTCTAAAATGAGAATCATCCTTCCAAATCAATCCCGAGTCACCTGAAAACCAAAACCGACGATTCACACAAGTCATAATACATCTTATGAAGTTACTCAAGACTTCAAACAGCTGAACAAAATATAAATTCTCAAAACGACCGATCGGGTCGTTATGTTCTTCCCCACTTAAATATATGTTCGTCCTTGCCAAGAATCGTTCCAAAGCCATCAAATCACTGTGTAAACTCACCATGCACATAACCGGGTGTGATCCCACATCACCCTGACCCATATAAGTCTGTCAATACACTATAACTGAAAATACTTCCTTCAACCTTAGCCCATAAACCTTGGAACCCAATTTTCAATATCCGGAATCCATTACAAGTCCTGATTCGCACATCCATACATTGTATAAGCCTGAATAAGTTGAATCAAGCCATGACCATAACTCAAAACATAGTTACATAGTATACATCATAATCAATATACCCATAGCAATAACCTCTTATTACAATAGTTTTCCATTAGCAAACCCAATACCAGTAACAAATCTCATATCAAATAAAACCTTGTTCTAAAGGAGGACGAATAAAAGAAGGGTATCTACGAACATGCCAAACTTTGTCACTTCTAGAATTTGCAGGTGGTTTTTGTTCTTGAAGATCAGATGTCATGCTAAGGTGAAGTGGTATGATGGTGTTTACGGTTGGATGTTTAGACTCGACGTCAACCTCTTTGGTTCTGTTCTTATTTGGACCTCCACCGAAGAAAAGACCAAAATTCCCAAAGGCAGCAGTGCTACTGTCACGACCCCAAATTCCCTCCGTAAGATGTCGTGATGGCACCTAGTCTCTAAGACTAGGTAAGCCTATCAATGCGGAATAATAATAAATATCTGAAATAAATAAACTACAATTCAAACAATTTTAACTCCCAAAACCCGGTAGAAATAAGTTACAAGCTTCTAAGAATTTATTCTTAATGTCTTTATATGTCAAGGTCTAGATAAAATATAAGGAAGTAACATAAAATGATAGAAGGGGACTCCGAAGTCTGCGGACGCTGGCAGATATACCTCGAAGTCTCCGTGCGTAAGTAACTCACTGACGTCTAGGCTGGTAAAATGTACCTGGATCTGCACAAAAAGATGTGCAGAAGCATAGTATGAGTACACTACAGCGGTACCCAATAAGTGCCAAGCCTAACCTCGGTAGAGTAGTGACGAGGTCAGGTCAGGCCTTGCTGGAAAATAAATAATGGCATGGTAAAATGTTTAAACCATATTATAAGATAAAATGACAATAAAAATGAATCAAGTAGTATGTCATATTTAATTACATCAAATAATGGCAAATAAATACCTCGTTGAAACAAAACAGAATTCTTTTCAACTTTAAGAAAATCACAACAATAATCAAAGGCAACTACGGCCATAAATCAATATCAACAAGGGCACTCCCGAGGTACCGCCTCGTAGTCCCAAATCATAAATAAATTCACAATATCTCATTTCCTTATATCACCGCGGGAGCCTTCACAATTTATTTAAAGAAAATATTTTTTTTCGAAATAGCATCCCGCGTTTTAGCCACCCTTATGACACCGCATGACTTCTAGTAGTCACCCCTACTAGCCACGCGTATCAAGCCACCCTTATCTCACCGCATGCGTTTCAACACCCAGACTTTATACCACCACATGCATATCAATATCACAATATATCACAATTTGCACCTCAAGTGCTCAAATGATTTAACTTGCCAAAATAATTCAACAACAATATTTTTCCACAATAAAGAGCTCAGGACTCATGCCAAAATAAATTATCAATAATAGTTTTCCACAATAAAGAGCTCACGGCTCATGTCAAAATAATTCATCAATAATATTTTTCCACAATAAAGAGCTCACGGCTCATGTCAAAATAATTTAACAATAATATTCTTCCACAATAAAGAGCTCACGGCTCCCTCACAATGAGTATAAAAAAATTCAGGAGTAAATAATTTAGGAAAATAATATTTCAAAATCTTTACTACGTTGCTTCAATATCAAGTTTAAAAATGTCAAATACTTCATATTAATAATATTTAATTTAAAGAAAATCAACCTTGAAATAATGCACAGAATAAAAGAAATCAAGTTTCAACTAAACAGGTAAAACAATTAGTAAGAAAAGATCAAACAAATTTGAAGTATATATCTCAGATCAATGATGAAGAATATAACAAGATAAAATAATTTAATAAATGCGCAACAGTGATCTACACAATTTTAAAATATAATCTTTCGCAATTTAGCCCGTGTACACACTCGTCACCTCGTGCACATGACTTTCAACACATTTCAATAATCACGTCAATATCAATCCTAGGGGAAATTTCCCCCACACAAGGTTAGACAAGTCACTTATCTCGACTTGCTCCAATTTAACCAAGTATTATGCTATTTCCTCAATTTTCCGACTCCGATCGACTCATATCTAGTCATAATTAATTCAATACAGTCAACAAAAATTATAGTAATCAATTTCATAAGAAAATATTACATTTCCATTAAAATCCGAAATTAGCTTAAAATTTGCCCGTGGGTCCCACATCTCGGAATCCGATGAAACTTATAAAATCCGACAAACCATTCAATTACGAGTCCACCCTTACCAATTTTACCAAAATCCGATAACAACTCGACCTCCAAATCTTAAATTTTTATTTTTGGAAGATTTTGCAAAAATCTTGATTTTTCTTCTATAAATTCACGGATTCATGATGTAAATGAGTATGGAATCATGAAATATAATCAATATAGGATAAGGAACACTTACCCCAATGTTTTCCGGTGAAAATCGCCCAAAAATCGCCCAAGAATCGTGCTCCAAAAATCCAAAACGAAATGAATAAAATGACCATTTTTGGTCCTTAAGTTTCTGCCAATCCGTCACTAAAAGTCCATTTTTCGTCACTAAAAGTCCACCAGAAACTGCTCTACCAGCCTTCCTTCCATCCGTCATAACTTTATGTACGGATGTCCAAATGATGAATGGTTTAACTTTCTGGAAACTAGAATCCAACGACTACAATTTTCATGTTTTGCAACTTTGCTGATTCCTTATGAATTGCATGATATAAGCTCCCAAAATCGGCTTCATGCATCAGAATTTCTAGCGAAATTTCTGGCAAAACTGCGCTACCGGACTTTATTCAATCTGTCATAACTTTCTGTACAAATATCCAAATAATGAATGGTTTAACTTTCTGGAAACTGTAATCAAACGGCTACAACTTTCATGTTTTGCAAATATTCTGATTCCTTATGAATTGCGAGATATAAGCTTCCAAAGTTGGCTCCACGCACAGAATTTCTGCAACAGAAATTTCTGCAACAGAAATTTCCAGCACTCTTTGTCCGAAATCCATTCCGTTTACCTTCCGAAATCCACCCGAGACCCTCGGGACCTTAACCAATTATTCCAATATGTCCCAAAATACCATAGGAACTTAGTCGAACCTTCAAACTATATCAAACAACATCAAAACGACGAATCACACCTCAAATCAAAATCAATAAACTTTGAACTTTCAAATTCTATATCTTGTGTCGAAACACATCAAAGCAATTCGGAATGACTTTAAATTTTGCACACAAGTTATAAATGATATAACTGAGCTATGAAAATTTTCAGAATCGGATTTTGACCCCGATATCAAAAAGTAAACCACTCGGTCAAACTTCCCAAAAATTCAACTTTCGGCATTTCAAACCTAATTCCACTACGGACTTCCAAATAAAATTCCGATCATGCTCCTAAGTCCAAAATCATCATACAGAGCTGTTGGAATCATCAAAATTCTATTCCGGGGTCGTTTGCACATAATTTGACATCCGGTCACTATTTGAACTTAAACTTTTAATTTTTCATCAAAATTTCATATCTCGGGCTAGGGACCTCAGAATTTGATTCCGGGCATACGCCTAAATCCCAAATCACGATACGGACCTACCAAAACTATCAAAATACTGATCTCAGTCCGTTTACTCAAAATGTTGACCAAAGTCAACTCAGATGAGTTTTAAAGCTCGAATCCACATTTTAATTCATTTTTCACCTGAAAACTTTCCAAAATTTTTTTACGGACTGCACACTCAAGTCGAGTAATGGTAAATAGTGCTTAGATCACATAATTAATCATTAAATTTAAAGATGATATTTTGGGTCATCACAGCTACTAAGAGTGCTTCCAATGGCATTTTTTCCTAGGTTTGATGCGACACATCCAACCTCTTTACATATATATGGAGCATCTTTTCTTCATATTTGCACTCCAAATGTCTAAATCATCACACACAACTTAATTAGTCGAAAAACCAATAATTAACATATGTTAGAATTTTTAAACACCAAATAGGACCAAAAAACGGTTAAAACATGGATAAAATGACATTAAAACATATAGAAATATGCCCAACATCACCACCCCGCACTTAAACCTTTGTTCATCCTCGAGCAAAGTAAAATTAACCTATAATAGACCAAACAAAATTAAGCTCAAGCATACCCATGACTTTGGTTGATACCAACAATTAACCCTTTGCATATGCATTCTTTAACTTATCTCTCTATATTCAAAACTTACTAAGCACATAATTGAACAATTCAAAATAATCAAATAGAAAATTTGGAACATCTCAACCTCAGAAACTGACTCCCTAACATAACTACAGCCCAACTTACTTAATCTGACTGAAAAGCCTAATAAAGTCACATATCCATCATGAAACATGTTCCCTCACCACAAATCAAAGAGAGATGGTCCACACACATAAATAAAAATCGAAGGGAATTTAAGGACTTCAAACAATGGAAGAAATCACTCACACTCTCAAAGAAGTTCACATGTGCACAAAAGCTACCATAGGCTTTCCCGTTATGTAAATCTCTATTAAGGTAGGCCTACTCAGTCTTAAATGAATTAGGACTTTTTAATGGTTGTAATATAGGCTAAGGAACGGGTAGGATAAATATGGATAATAGTGACTAAGTTTAACGACCCAGCCGGTCGTTTTGAGCATTTGCATTCCGTTAAGCTATTTGAAGTCTTGAGCAGTACCGTATGATATATTATGACTTGTGCAAATCATCGGTTTTGGTTTTCAGGTTATTTGGAATTGATTTGGAAGAATGATTCTCAACTAAGAAGCTTTAAGTTGGAAGAGTTGACCAAGTTTGACTTTTTAGTACTTGACCTCGGATCGGAATACTGATGGTTCCGTTAGGTCCAGAAGATGATTTTGGACTTGAGCATATGCCCAGATTTGCATTTGGATATTTCTAGAAGGTTTTGGCACTATTTGATGAAAGTTGGAAATTTGAAGGTTTGGAATGTTCATAAGTTTGACCGGGAGTTGACTTTGATAATATCGGGTTCGGATTGTAGTTTCGGGAATTAGAATAGCTTATTTATTTCATTTGGGACTTGTGTGCAAAATTTGAGTTCATTCCGAGTTGATTTGATAAGGTTCGACAAGAGTTTTGGAAGTTGAAACATTCAAAGTTCATTAAGTTCGATTTGAGGTGCGATTCGTGATTTTGATGTTGTTATGCATGATTTGAGGCCTCGAGTAAGTTTGTGTTATGTTATGGGACTTGTTGATATGTTCGGACGGGGTCCCAAGGGGCTCGGGTGAGTTTCAGATAGTTTTAGGTTGTGTTGTGCTTATGGGTGTCAAGGGGCCGGCAAAATTCAACTATTCGTGATGGCACCTAACCCCAGCCCGCTAGGTAAGTCAATTAATAATAAACCAATTCCAATGAGATTCATTAAGAGAAGTAATGATAATACAACTGTGCTTTTATACAATGAATTTCCAAGGACTGGTAGTACAAATCATGAGCTTCTAAGATTTAGAGTTTACAAAGCTGGTATGAAATAAATACATCATCTGTTTGAAATATACATGAACAGATTAAAAATTTCTATAGCTACCAAGAATAAAAGACAGCAATGTCCGGAACGCAGGTACGTCTTCATTGCCATCTCCCGCTATACACAGCAACATCAGCATAAAAAATCTGCATGCAAGGTGCAGAAGTGTAGTATGAGTACAATCAACCCCATGTACTCAATTAGTAACAAACCTAACCTAAGGTTAAAAGTAGTGACGAGCGGGGACAAAGGTTAGAGTCCAACACCAATAGCCAACAATAGTTCATAACAATATAATAAAAATGGTAAAAGAAACAACTTAGAGATGTGATGCTCAGCTCGTTAACAGTTACGAAAAAATAGTCATGCTTTTCAGGTATGACAGTAAAACCTAAGTCCATCATCGAAATCACCAAAATATGAGTGAGTCAAAAAAATTATGATTTTTCCCAAAACCTTTCAACAATAAATAAGATGTTTCATTATCAGATAGCATGAGGAAAGTTCTTATCTATGCCTATATATCAATGTGCACATAAAATCATGAATGTCACCAAAACCGTGTAGCATGAGGAAATGCATCTCTATGCCTGTATGTCAAGTATGCATGTCAAATACAATGCATCACAGTGATGAACTCATGTACTCACACTCTCAGAGTACTCAATCTCACTGTCTCACATTTTCCACTCATCACGCTCAATGACTCGACACACTCAGTCACTCAGGGTAGATCCAGCCCTCAAACACTCTCAGTCACTCAGCACTATACAGGGCAAATCCATCCCAAATGAATCAATAGCAAATGCGCTCACTGTGGGTGTGCGGACTCCGGAGGGGCAGATCCATCCCAAGCGATATAACAAGCCACTCATGGCATGAATCAATAATACATGCTGCGGTGTGCAACTCGACCCCATCATGAATCAAAAATACATGTTGTGACATGCAACCCGATCCTATCATGAGTCAACCCAAAATCCATTAATGGTCATGATGTCGTCTAACACCAATGCCAGGAAAGCCAACACTAGTTGATTAACTCGATTATTCATTTTAGTATTTTGAAATCAAAATTTTCCTTCAATAAAATAATCAGAAATAAAATTTACAGAGTAAATGATAATATTTTTCAATTACAATACTGAACAACTCATAAGTACCCCATAAAACTCGGTGTCACAAGTGCATGAGCATCATCTAGGAAGTAAAATAAAATACAACATCTGTCCGGAATACAAATTAGACAGGAAAAATACAAATAACCCTAGAGGAGACTCTGCTGGCTGTGGATCGTAACCTGAAATGCAGCTCGCGACAAGTCCCTGCATCATCCGTGCCTCCGTGCCCAAAGGACCGCCTGAAATAAAAGTACCTGCACAAAAATATGCAGCAAGTGTAGTATGAGTACGTAAATCCACATGTACCCAGTAAGTATCCAGCCTAACCCCGGAGGATTAGTGACGAGGGGGCGACATCAACACTCACTAGTGGTCCAATAATATCAGGTACAGTAAGGAGGTAAAAAAAATATGAGGCAAAGTAAATAAATGAAATAAACAACTGCAAATTTGTGGTACAATTATCCTCCTTACAATAAACTCAAGCTCTTAATTAGCAGTTCCTCCTCAACCGGAGCACACACACATACATACACACACACACACACACACATATATATATATATATATATATATATATATATATATATATATATATATATATAGTTCCTCCTCAGCGCGCGCGCGCGCACACACACACACACACACACACACACACACACACATATATATATATATATATATATATATATATATATATATATATATATATATATTTATTTATGTATAATGGACCTGACCAAATAGGTTGTTATAATTCGAATTAGGGAAAGACTCACGAATACTCTAGCTTCCTGCCAAATATTACGCACGATTCCATAAGGATATTTTTATAGAAATGCCGAGGCGTACGACCCGATCCAATATAAATAATTAACTGTGCAATGCCGAGGGTCGAACGACACGAACCATAGATGCATCTATTAAACAGCCGAGGCGAACGACCTGCTCCCATGAGAGTGTGGTACATAAATCCTGCAGAGGCGAATCACCCGATCCCATTAGAATAAGAAGTACATAGTCCTACCAATACGATCGGCCCGATCCCATTAGAATAAGGAGCTTTGACGGGTCCTTGATCCCACTCACTAATAAAAGTGTGAGTTGTAATTTCTATAACAAAAACCTTTCAATGAAACATATATATCACAGAAACATATCGTAAGAGGAGTAAAATTATTCGGTGACTAATCATGAACTCATGAAGTCTCTACAATAGCAAGCCTAGTCTCAAGTAGTAATGTAAAACAGAGGAATTTAATAGGCGAGAGACTGCTCAAATAGTACAGCTATAGTATGATGTGAACCTAAGCCTACCCGGACAATAACATGAATGTAGCTACGTGCGGTCTCTCGTCACCTCGAGCGTATGTAGCCCCCACAACAAGTAGCACACATCAATATACAACACCTAGGGGTAATTTCCCCCTCACAGAGTTAGACAGGAGACTTACCTCGCTTCGAAGTTCCGTAACCGGCTCCAACGTCGCTCTAACACCTCAAACCGGTGCCCGTCGCTCAAAAACTAGTCAAATAATGTGCAAACCGATAAGAATATACTTTAATACTCATAACAAATCAATTTAGACAAATTACCAACTCCGCTCGAAAAGTCGATAAAGCAACCATCGGGCCCACATTCCTGGATTTCGAAAATATTTGAATATGAACTTTATCCATAACACCACAAACTCAAATATATAATTTATTCCCAATTCCATGTCCAATTTCGTGGTCAAAATATAAAAATACCAATTTCTAGGTTTTTTAAAAAAATTCCAAATTTTTACTAAATTTCCATGCTTAAATCCGTATAAAAATCGTGTATTTAACTTACAATAGGTGGGAATAACTTACCTTGACATAGATGATGAAAACCCCCCACTTGAAGCTCTCCAAAAATCACCAAACCAAGAGAGAATGGAAGAAAATGGGCCAAAACCCCGTTTTAAAGAAACCTAACTGCCCAACACGAATTCCTCTTCTGTGGCTCCAAGCCAAGGTCGATGGCCGCTTCTGCGGCCCTCATGCGCATCTGCACCCACGCTTCTGCGGCTATTCATGCGCAGGTGCAGTCCCGCTTCTGCGGAACTTGACCGCATCTGCGGTCCCAGTCTTCCCCAGCCAATTCCGCTTCTGCGCCCCCCCTTGGTCGCTTCTGCGGCTCCGCACCTGCGGCCAAAACCTCGCAGGTGCGGTTACACCAGATACCAACTGCCTCATCATTACTTTAGTCCAAAAGTTGATCCGTTAACTATCCGGAATCCACCCGAGGCCTTCGAGACCTCAACCAAATACACCAACATGTTCCAAAATATGAAACGAACTTGCTCGAGGCCTCAAATCACATCAAACAATGCCAAAACCATAAATCACATCCCAATTGAAGCTTAATGAACTTTAGAACTTCAAACTTCTACATTTGATGCCGAAACCTATCAAATCACGGCCGATTGACCTCAAATTTTGC
Source organism: Nicotiana tomentosiformis (assembly GCF_000390325.3). Classification (NCBI taxonomy): domain Eukaryota; kingdom Viridiplantae; phylum Streptophyta; class Magnoliopsida; order Solanales; family Solanaceae; genus Nicotiana; species Nicotiana tomentosiformis. Next base: position 49,923,086 of record NC_090817.1, read on the forward strand.
ATACAAGTCACATTCGACACTACAGACCTACTCCAACTTCCGGAATCAGAATTCAACCCTGATATCAAAAAGTCCACTCCCGGTCAAATTTCTCAAAAACCTTCAAATTTTTAACTTTCGCCAAATGACCCCGAAATGACCTACGGACCTCCAAATCCACATCCGGACGCGCTCCCAATACCAGAATCACCATACGGAGCTATTCACAGAATTGGAATCCCAAACGAACATCAATAGCATTGAAATGCACTTTAACCCAAATTTTATGAAATTCTTCCAAAACGCCAACCTTCCACAATAGCCGTTGAAATGCTCCCGGGTCATCCGAAACCCGATCCGGACCTACGCCCAAGTCCAAAAGCATCATATGAACCTATTGGAACCTTCCAATCCCGATTCCGAGGTAGGTTACTCAAAAATCAAACCTTAGTCAATTCTTCCAACTTAAAGCTTCCGAAATTAGAATTTTCTTCCCAAACTAACTCCGAACTTCCCAAAATTCAATTCCGACCATACATGCAAGTCATAATACCTGAAGTGAGACTACTCAAAGCCTCAAATCGCCGAACTATGCGTTAGAGCTTAAAATGACCAGTCGGGTCATTACACAACCGCTCCGAAAAATAGGTAGTACCAACTGGAATGAAGTGCGCGAATTTGATCAGCCGATCCACAATCACCCAAATAGCATCGAACTTCCTCGAAATCCATGGGAGTCCAACTGCAAAATCCATGGTGATCCGCTTCTACTTCCACTCTGGAATCTCTAACCTCTAAGCAATCCACCCTGTCTTTGATGCTCATACTTCACCTACTGACAGTTAAGGCACCGAGCTACAAACCCCACTACATACTTCTTCATTCTCCTCCACCATTAGTGCTGCCTCAAGTCCTGATACATCTTTGTGGCACCCGGATGAATGGAATACCACGAACTGTGGGCCTCGTCAAGAATCAACTCATGTAACCCATCCACATTGGGCACACAAATTCGACCCAGCATCCCCAATACCCCATCATCCCCAATAGTCACATCTCTGGCATCACCGTGTTGAACCATGTCCTTAAGGACAAAAAAATAAGGATCATCATATTGGTGTTCTCTGATGCGATCATATAAGGAAGACCAAGAAACCACACAAGCTAGAACCCGACTAGGCTCCGAAATATCCAATCTCACGAACTGGTTGGCCAAGGCATGAACATCAACTGCAAGAGGTCTCTCCCTACGGGAATAAATGCAAGACTACTCATACTCACCGCCTTTCTACTCAAGGCATCGGCCACACCATTGGCCTTACCGGGATGATACAAAATGGTGATATCGTAGTATTTTAGCAGCTCCAACCATCTCTGCTGCCTCAAATTTAGATCCTTTTGTTTGAACAAGTGATGGAGACTCTAATGATCCGTAAACACCTCACAAGACAAACCGTAGAGATAATGCCTCCAAATCTTCAATGCATGAACGATGGCAGCTAACTCCAAATCATGAACAAGATAGTTCTTCTCATGAGGCTTGAACTGGCGCGAAGCATAGGCAATCACTCTACCCTACTGCATCAACACACACCCAATGCCGATCCGAGAAGCATCACAATACACTGTATGAGAACCTGAAGTTGACGACAAAACTAGAACTGGAGTTGTGGTCAAGGCAGTCTTGAGCTTCTGAAAACACTCCTCATACTCATCCGACCACCTGAAAGGAGCACCCTTTTGGGTCAGTTTGGTCAAGGGCGATGCAATAGATGAGAAACCCTCCATAAAGTGACGATAATAACCGGCCAAGCCGAGAAAGCTCCGAATCTCCGTAGTTAAGGACGGTTTGGGACAACTCTGAACCGCCTCTATCTTCTTCGGATCCACCTGAATACCCTCACTGGATACCACGGGCCCCAAGAATGCCACTGAACTGAGCTAAAACTCACACTTGGAGAACTTGGCATAAAGCTTCTCCTCTCTCAATTGTTGCAAAACAATCCTCAAATGTTGGGCATGCTCCTCCTAGCTACGAGAGTACACCAGGATGTCATCAATGAACACTATGACAAATGAGTCAAGATAATGCTGATTCACAATGTTCATCATATGCATGAACGCTACTGGGGCGTTGGTCAGCCCAAAAACATCACAAAGAACTCATAATGACCATAACGGGTCCTGGAGGCTATCTTAGAATATTCGAGTCCCAAATCTTCAACTAGTGATACCAAACCTCAAATCAATCTTGGAGAAAGCCCTCGCTCCCTGAAGCTATTCAAACAGATCATCAATAAGCGGCAAAGGATACTTGTTCTTGATTGTAACTTTGTTCAACTGCCTATAATCAATGCACATTCTCATAGTACCATCCTTCTTCTTCACAAACAACACCGGTGCACCCCAAGGTGACACACTAGGCCTAATAAACCCCTTATCAAGGAGTTCCTGAAGCTGCTCCTTCAATTCTTTCAACTCAGCTGGTGCCATGCGATATGGTGGAATAGAAATGGGCTGAGTGCCCGACAGCAAGTCAATACCGAAGTCAACATCCCTATCGGGCGGCATACCCAGCAAGTCTGCAGGAAACACATCCGAAAATTCCCACACCACCGGAACAGAATCAATAGTAAGAGCATCAACACTAACATCCCTCACAAAGGCAAAATAAGATAAACAAACCTTCCCAACCATCTGCTTGGCCTTTAAATACGAAATCACCCTACTGGGAACATAGTCTAGAGAACCTCTCCACTCAATCCTCGGCAATCCTAGCATCGCCAACGTCACAGTCTTAGCGTGACAATTTTGAACAGCATGACATGGAGACAACTAATCCATACCCAAGATCACATCAAAATAGACCATACTAAGCAATAAGCGATCAGCTCTAGCATCCAGACTCACAATGGTCACTACACATGACCGATATACACGGTCCACAATGATAATATCACCCAATGACGTAGAGGCATGAACATATAAAACTAAGGACTCATGGGGAATATCCAAATGATGAGCGAAATACGATGATACATATGAATACGTGGAACCAGGGTCAAACAGTACAGAGGCCTCCTTGTGGGAAACTGAGACAATACCTGTGATCACTGCGTATGAAGCAATAACATCTGGTCTGCCAGGAATAGCATAGCATCGGGCCTGACCACCACCTGATCGGCCTCCCCTTCTAGGGCGACCCTAAACTGACTAAGCTCCACCCCGAGCTGGCTGAGCGGGTGGTGAAGTAACTGGAGCTGAAGTCGTAGGCTGACTCCACTGCTGAGCTGGACCTCCTGTAAGGTGGGGATAATACCTCTTGATGTGACCTATATCTCCACACTCGAAACAACCCTTCCCTGCAAATGGCGGTGGGGACTGAAGGGAGCCCCGAGTAGTAGAATACCCGCTAGAAGCACCTGGTGCCGATGAGCCCTGAACTGAAGGTGCATGGGATGAAATATGAGATGGTAGGGCACTGAGAGATGACTAGCCCTGATGATAACTATATGAACCATAGCTGGATGATGCACCACAGTGAACTGGACGACCCGTCTAAGCGTGCCCGTAAGGACGACCCTTGCCGCGGTAAAACTGACCCCCTGAAGTAACACCGCTTAAATCACCTGGTCCACGAGGCCTCTTGGCCTCCCTCTCTCCATGCTCCTGGCTACAGACCATCTCTATCTGTCGAGAAATGTCAACAACATCATTAAAAGAAGCACCAGTTACCCTCTCCCTAGTCATAAGCAACTATAACTGATATGTGAGGCCATCGATGAACCTCTGAATCCTCTCCCTATCAGTGGGAAATAGCCAAACTACTTGATGAGCCAACTTAGAAAAACTCATCTCGTACTGTGTCATAGACATGCCATCCTGACGAAGCTACTCAAACTATCTACGTAGCTCCTCTCTACGAGACTGCGGCACAAACTTCTCCAAGAAGAGAACGGAGAACTCTGGCCATGTAAGTGGTGCTGCACCGACCGGCATGCGCCTCTCATAAGCCTCCCACCACCTGAAGGCAGCCCCAAAAAACTGAAAAGTAGTGAACGAGACTCCACTGGTCTCCAGAATACCCTCTATCCAAAGAATTCGCTCGCACCTATCTAGAAAGCCCTGAGCATCATCTGACTCAGCACCACTAAATGATGGAGGTCGAAGCCTCCCAAACCTCTCAAGCCTCCTATGCTCATCATGTGCCATAACGTGGACTACCGGGGCCTGAGCAGCTACAGCCGATTGGGTTGGTAATGCCCCTAGTATCTGAAGTCCCTGCACTACCTGATTTCGAGTATGAGCAACAGGGGTATGAGTACCTCCCCTGGTCTGAGATGTGGCAGGTGCGACCTGAGCTGAAACCACCTGAGCAAGGCCAATGCAAACTGTCAATATCTAGGTCAAAGCCTCCTGAAGGCCTGGAATCACAATGGGCATAGCTGGTGCCTGAGCTGGCCCCACTGGCTCAACTGTATCAGGTACCTGCTCTTGATCTGGAGCGACTGGTGGGTCTGCAGGTGCTGCCCTAGCTGTTGTACGAGCTGTACCTCTGCCCCTATCGCGGCCTCTACCACGACCTCGGCCTCAGGTGGTGGTAGTGGTGGTTGTCCATTATGCCAGTAGTACGTGTCCTCAGTATCTATGAGAGAATAGAATAACAAAAATTTAGTAACCAAAACAAACCATTCGCACGACAAGAATACAAGAATGTGAAATTTCCTAAGGTTCGATAGCCTCTTAAAGATAAGTACAGACGTCTCCGTACTGATCCGTAAGACTCTACTAAACCTACTCATGACTCGTGAGACCTATGTAACCTAGGCTCTAATACCAACATGTCACGAACCCAAAACCAGCTGTCGTGATGGCGCCTATCGTGGAACTAGGCAAGCCAACTACTCAACCAGATCACCAAGTAGAAACTTTGAAAATAAAACGGAAGCAGTTAATATTTGATAAAACTTTTAAAAACAAAAATAAAACCACAACGCAATATAAATCTCTCCCAAAAATTAGGGTGTCACCGAGTACATGAGCATATATACAAGGATACAGTCTACTACAATGTCTGAGGAAATAAGAACTGAAATATAGATATAGAAAATAAAGGAGAGTCAAGGCCTGCGAACGCCATGACGCTACCTCAATAGTCTCCGAGATCTCGACTCCTCACTCAGTAGCCGCCGTAACCAGAAGTACCTGGATCTGCACACGAGGTGCACGGTGTAGCGTGAGTACAACCAACTCAGTAAGTAACAATCCCAAATTGCGGACTGAAAGTAGTGACAAACTCAACCGGCATAGTTCAATACAGAAAATAACAGTGCAGAAATATAGACATGCTTTCAAGTTCGGTAGATATCTAAAAACAGTAAAATGGATCAAATCTGAATGATATGAACAATATAACTCCCATACTTCTACCATGCCAATGCATATGCTCTATGTGATGCACCATGCTGACTGCCTCATGTGCTCACACTCTCAAATTCTCAATCATTCGGTACTGTATATGGCCCAAACGACCCAGGGAAGATCCATCCCGGAATATATACATCACTGACCATCAGTCACCCAGTACCGAGTAGTGAAAATTCAGCCCATGGAGAAGATCCATCTCCAGGTATAAAATGCTTCGGACAAGATCCATGTCTAGGGAACATCCATCCCTCAATAATATCAACCGCGCTCACTAGGGGTGTGTGCAGACTCCGGAGGGGATCCTTCAGCCTAAGCGCTATCATAAATCAGTATAACTATCGTGGTGTGCAGCACGATCCCATAAATATCACTCATAATCAGGCCCTCGGCCTCACTCAGTCATCAATCTCTCCAGTCTCTCTCTCAAGGGATCACAATGTCATGATACTAGCCCGAAAATAATAATATGATGTATCAATAATTAAAAACAGAGACTGAGATATGATATAAAATAAATGAATATGACTGAGTATGAAATTAGCAAGACAACAGCGAGAAACGACCACTATGGGTCCAAACAGTATCGGCATAAAACCTAAACATGATATCTAGCATGAGTGACAGCTCAATTACTTTATCACATGATGAAAACATAGATATCAACAAGATAGAACCACTAGACAGTGCTGTGGAATCGACCAGGTCACAATTCTCACGGTGCACGCCTGCACGCCCGTCACTTGGCATGTTGCGTCACCTCAATACCAATCACATAATACATAATTCAGGGTTTCAAACCCTCAGAACCAAGTTTGAAAGTGTTACTTACCTCAATCCAGGCTAAACTCTACTCCAAAATGCCCTTGCCCCTCAAACCGGTCTCCAAACATCCCGAATCTAGCCACAAGCAGTATAATACAATCAATATAGGATAAAGGAATCAATTCCACAAGAAAAATACGAAATTATAGCCAGAATCTGAAATCGGTCCAAACCCGCCCACCAGGCCCACGTCTCGAAATCTGACAAAAGTCACAAAATCCGAACGCCCATTAACTTACGAGTCTAACTATACCAAATTTACCAAAATCCGACACCAAATGGTCATCCAAATCCCTAAAGTTCACCTTCTAAATCCCTAGCCTCAAACCCCCAAATTACACCTCAACAACATACCATCTAGGTGCAAATATCTGTGGGGAAACACAATTATTGAAGAAAAATGGACACAAGGATCTTACCTCAAGAATTCCACTTGAAAAGCCCTCTCAAAATCTCCAAAATCCGAGCTCAAAATGATGAAATGAAGCCAAAATTGCGAAGTCTCGCATTTATAGACTCTGCCACGGCCTTCCGTACCTACGGCAACTTGGCCGTTTCTGCGGTCTCGCAGGCGCACCCCCATAGCCTGATTATGTGCCAAACTCCGCACCTGTGCCCCATTTTTCCGCACCAGCGCACTCACTTCTGCGAGACAAACCTCCGCTTCTGCGGAGTCAAGCTTCAAGGCCAAATCCGCTTCTGGGGCCCTTCTGCCGCATCTGCGGTCGCAAAGATGCGGGAACACCATCGCACCTACGACCTTCTCCTGCTTCACTCCCTTGGCTGCTTTTGCGGCTTACCTCCTACTTCTGCGGACACGTACCTGCGATGAGACTTCCGCAGGTGTGATTACACCAGCTGAGTCCAAACTTCAGCAGCCTTACAACTTCAAATCTTGACACGTTAATCACCTGAAATTGACTCGAGGGCCCCGAGATCTCAACCAAACATACCAACAAGTCTTATATCCCAATACGAACTTAGTCGAATATTCATACCACCTCAAACAACATCAAAAACACGAATTACACATGGATTCAAGCCTAATGAACTTCAAAATTTCCAAATTATACAAACGACACCGAAACCTACCAAATCACGTCCGATTGGCCTCAAATTTTTTACACAAGTCAAAAATGACCCCACAAACCTACTGCAATTTTCGGAATCGGAATCCGATCCCAATATCAAAAAGTCCACTACCAGTCAAACTTTTCAAAATTCCAACTTTCGCCATTTCAAGCCTAATTTTACTCCCGACCTCCAAATCACAATCCGGACACGCTCCTAACTCCAGAATAACCCAACAGAGCTAACAGAACTATCAAAATTCAAATCCAAGGTCGTTTACATATTAGTCGACATCCGATCGACTTTTCCAACTTATACTTTCAATTAATAGACTACGGGTCTCAATTCACCCTGAATTCTCTCCGGACCCGAACCAACTAACCTGATAAGTCATATAACAGCTATAAAGCACGAATGGCTCAGTAAATGGGAGAACAAGGTTTCAACTCTTGAACAACCGCCCGGGTCATTATAGACGCACATGCTAGGTGACGGGCTTGTGGGCGTGCACCGTGTGAATTATGACTCAATTATTTCTGTGGTACTGTGTAGTGACTTAATCTTGTTTCTATCAATGAAATTTTTACGTGCTAGAGTAATTGAGTTGTGATCCATGTTAGAAATCATATTTAGGCTATATACTTATCATGTTGGGATCCACTGAGGTCATTTCTGCTATTGAGTTATTTGCTTAAATTGAAATTACATACTCAGTCCTACCCACTCATTGCATATCATATCTTAGTCTCTGTTATCATTTGTCCCACATCATATTATCATTATTTGGGCTGATTGGCATGAGATTTGTAAGGCCGAGAGACTGGAGAAGATGATGACTGAGTGAGGCCGAGGGTCTAATTGTGAGTGATATTTACGGGATCGGGCTGCACACCGCAACATGCTTTATTGATTCATGCCATGATTGACTTATATTAGTGCTTGGGCAGGATCCGTCCCTTCGGAGTCTGACATAACAGCAGTGAGCGTAGGTACCTATTGAATGCGAGTGCCGAGTGTTTGGGAGGACTGAGTGACTGAGCATGCTAAGTTTGGTTGACTGCTTCAAGAGCATGAGCGCATGAGTTTATCACTATGGTGATTGCACTTGACATGTATACTTGGCACGTAGGCATAGAGATGCATTTTCTCATGCTGTACGGTATTGTGACATTCATGACTTCACATGTATATTGACATGTAGGCATAGAGATGTACTTTCCTCATGCCATCTGATAATGAAACATCCTATCTGTTGTTGAAAGTTCTTGAAAAAATTACAATTTTTTGATAAACTCACATTTTGGTGATTTCGGTAAAAGATTTGGGTTTTTACTGTTATACCTAAAAAGCATGCTTATTTTTCGTACCTATGAGCGAGCTGAGTTACACAGAGCATTTATGTGTATTATTAGATACTGTATACACACAAACAGGACAGGAGATAGCTACCATACCGGAGTTACACAGAGCATTTATGCAATACAGAAGAATAACTAAAGGAACGTTATTCTATATACGATTTTATTCAGCTACAGCAGAGATATTATATGAAGAAATAAAGCCTATCATACAAGTTATCAAGATCGGACTTACAAGAGAAATGCTCATACCAGAAAGAATAGAAGAACAAGAAGAGATAGAAAAAATAAATATTCCAGACTTTTATGCAAATAAAAGGATTATTGGAATATCCACTATACTAAATGAACTGGCAAACAACTACCTAAACCAGAATGCGATTTGGAGTTATTATTCAAGAGAACAAACAATGATATATTCAAATTGCAGAGAAATACGAGAAGCAGATATGGAAGAATTAAGACAATGGGATATTTTTTTATATCTTCTGCCTAAAACTACAAGAGCTATAAGGACGAATTTCATTTCTCCAGAACTATTAACAAGATACTGCAAGTTAATCAGTCACAAATATCCAGACCACATATGCTCAAAATGCAAAGGAGAAGATAACATTGTTCCAGACGTACAACTGGAATAATCGAGAAGAAGATTACTGAAGAAGAAGACGACAAAAGACGACAAAAGCTATGGCAGACAAGATAAAGTAAAAGAATTATTAGATTCTTTTCTTTTCTTTTCTTTAATGTTATTTTGTTTTTTGTAAAAGAGTCGTAAAGTAAATAGTTCTTTACTTTACAATAGTAAGAGTCAGTCTCATGAACAGTAAAGGTCGTTCATGAATAGTAAGAGTCAGTCTCATGAACAGTAAAGGTCATTCATGAACAGTAAGAGTCACTTTTGTAAACTTTAAATAAGCCTTTCAATTATCAATAAGAAAAACAGGCTGCAACTTAGCATCCAAATCTCTCTCTTCTCTCCTCTCTTCTCTCTAATATATTCAAAGATAAAATACAGGAAAGCTATGGATAAACAAGAAGATATGAAAGCTATGGATCAACAAGAAGATATCAAGAACTTACAAAAACAGGTATGTCACACTATAATCATGAGTAGCTAAATTGATATATTCCTGATAATCTCTTATATGTAAATTATAATTATCCATCATATAATAGTACTGTTATAGAAATCACCTTGAGTAAGTTTGCCATGAAAATATGCTAAGAGTAGGTAAGCCCAGACTATGCATCCTAAGGTTGAAACCGGTAGGCAGAGAGGCCATTTAGGGGAGTAAACAAAAGTTGAAGCGATGTTAGGGTAACTGATTGAAGCAGAAAATCATGGTAGTGATCCTTATTCATCATATTAAAATAACTTATTATAATATGATGAATAAGGATAATAGACATAGAGATTAAAAGGAATATGTTTAGCAAATCATATGATAAAATGAACACTTATTTAATAGATGATGATCTTAATTATAAAATACTTATACTGTATATACTAAGAAATATCAATAATGATGTAAGAAGAATAATCTATGAGAAATTACTTAAAGCTGAAATAACAGAACTAATGAATCAAAATTGGACAGAATTAATTATACCAGAAACAGACTTATATGAATTAGATCTATATTTTGATAACACATAATGAATCATACATATCTACAATATTGGCAACAAACTACCGATAATATAAATTTACTGACAAATCTAGTAAAAACTAATATAGAAGAATATCAAAGAACCCAAGATATAGAATATATAGAATATACATTAGAATGTATATCAGAAATAATTAGACTAATCCCACTACAAAGAGAATTTTATGAAAAAGCCTTTACATTTGACTAAATAAAAAATGAAATCAAATAGAAATAGAAGGGACCGTAAAAATGGTATCAGAGCTATAGATTAAAAATAAGCCAGTCTCATGGCAAAACTATATCTTGTTACTTTTGCACTATAGGAAATCTCATATAGTTTTACAACTCTAGCACCCTGAAGTTGGTCAAATAAGCCATCAATGTGCGGTAGTGGGTACTTGTTCTTAATTATTACTTTGTTCAATTGCCTGTAATCAATGAACATCCGCATAGTACCACTTATCAAGTAGGTTCTGAGTTGTTTCTTCCATTCTTTCAACTCTGTTGGTGCCATACAATACAGAGAAATAGATATAGGGTGAGTTCCCGGTACCAAATCAATACCAAAATCAATGTTTCTATAGGGTGGCATGCCCGACAGGTCTGCAAGAAACACATCTGGAAAGTCTCTCACTACTGGAACTGACTCAACAGTAGGCATATCGGTATTAACATCCCTCACAAAGGCCAAATATACCAGACATCCCTTCTCAACCATCCGTTGAGCCTTCAAAAATGAAATCACTCTACTAGGCATATAGTCCAAGGAACCTATCCGCTCAACCCTAGGCCACTCCAGCATCGCCAACGCCACGGTCTTAGCATGACAATCCAGAATAGCGTGACATGGTGACAACCAATCCATGCTTAAAATCACGTCAAAATCAACCATGTTGAGTAGTAAAAGATCAACTATTGTCTCTAATCTCCTAATAGTCACTACACACGACAGGTACACATGGTCCACAAGAATAGAATCACCCATCAGTGTAGATACATGAACATGCATAACTAAAGAATCACGGGGAATATCGAAATAACGAGCAAAGTATGATGACATATATGAATAAGTGAAACCAAGATCAAATAATACTGAATCATCCCTGTGGCACACTGAAACTCTACCTATGATCCGGCATCAGAGGATCCTGCCTATGGCCTGGCTAGAAATGTGTAGCAACTAGCCTGACCACCACCAGATCGACCTCCCCTTCTAGGGCGGCCTCGAGCAGACTAAGCCCCACCAGAGCTGGTTGTGCGGGTAATGTAGCTGCTGGTGCTGAAATCATAGGCTGAGAACTTTGCTGTGAAACCCTACTCAATAGTCTGGGGCAATCACTCTTGAGATGACTCAAGTCTTCGCACTCATAGCAACCCCTCATGATAGGCTGCTGACCTTGATAGCCCGAAGAATTGCCTTTGGAAATCTGGGCAAAAGAAGCATGGTAAGAAATCTATGTCGACAACGCATTGAATGATGACTGAGCTGGGTGTGCACTGTGGGAACTGTGTCTAATAGAAGAACCATGAGGAACATGGCGAGTTGCCTGAACGAGTCTATAAGAGCGACCCCTGCTATAATGGGACTGGCCTCTAGATGAGGCACTACTTAAACCACCTAAACTACTTGGCCTCTTGGCCTCCTGCTCCTCACGCTCCTGCCTGCGAACCAGCTCTAAGCGTCTAGATATATTGACCACCTCGTCAGACCTCGCACCCGTCATAACATCCTGAGTCATAAAGAAGCGTAATCCATAGTTGATCCATCGATGAACCTCCTAATCATTTCCCTCTCAGTAGGAACCAACCATACCGCGTGGCAAGCCAACTCTGAAAACATCATCTCATATTGACTAACGGTCATACCCTCCTAGCGTAGCTGCTCAAACTGCCTACGCAACTACTCTCTGCGAGTCTGTGGGACAAACTTCTCTAAGAAGAGAACTGAGAACTCATGCCATATAAGTGGCACTGCATCGACTGGCGTGCTCAACTCATAAGCCTGCCACCATCGTTAGGCTGCCCCAGTCAGCTGACAAGTAGTGAATGAAACCCCACTGGCATCCAAAATATAGGCAGTGCGAAGTATTCGCTGACACCGATCTTTAAAATCCCGAGCATCCTCTTACTCTGCTCCACTGAACGTTGGAGGCTTAAGCCTCCCAAACCGCTCCAATCTATTATCCTCCTCATCAGTCATATGGGGACCAGCCTCGACCGAGCGGCAACAGCCGACTGAACCGGCACTACAATCGGTGTCTGGTGACCCTGAGCTAGATGCTCTAGGCTACAGGCGGTATGCGTCTGGGCACCTCCTCTAGCATGTGAAGTGGCTGGAGCAGCTGTAACTGAATCTTCCTGAGCCACGCTCGTGTACAAAGTCAAAATCTTAGCTAAGGCCTTCTTAAGGCCAAGAATCACAATGGGCACTACTAGTGCTTGAGGTGGTCCACCGGCTCAACCATATCAGGTACCTCCTTTTGAGCTGGAGCAACTGGTGGCTCCACAGGTGCTACTCTGGCTGTAGTACGAGCCACACCTCGGCCTCTACAGTGGCCCCGGCCTCTCGCGGCCCTAACTGGTGATATTGGTGGCCGTCTGCATGATCCTATCGCATGTGTCCTCACCATCTATGAGAGAATAGAAGAGTCAAGTTCAAATTCCGAAAATAACAAATCTGCACTACAAGAATACAAGGAAGTGAACTTTCCTAACAGTTCGGTAGCCCCTCGAAGATAAGTACAGATGTCTCTGTACCGATCCGCAAGACTTTACTAAACTTGCTCATGACTCGTAATACCTATGAACCTAGGGCACTGATACCAACATGTCACGACCCAAAATCCCAACCCGTTGTGATAGCGCCGAACACACCGACTAGGCAAGCCGAAACATAGCAATAAAGAACCTGAACAACATAAATTATAGAATAGCATAAGTCTGAAACCTCAATGTAATTAAATACTGCCAATACAAGGTAAATTCCTTAGAAACTGGTAAATACAGAGTCATGAGCCTACAACAGAATACAAGTTTGAATACTAAATAATAATACTGTTTGAACTGTAGCAACAGTACAAAAGAAAGGAAAAATCAAAACTGTGACCAAGGATGCAACTCTACCTCACATATCAAAGCTCAGCTCAACAAGCGAATCTACTGCTGATAACTAGTCCCCACACCTGGATCTACACAATTAAGTGGAGAGTATAGCATGAGTACAACTGACCCAATGTACTCAATAAGTATCGTAACTAACCTCGGCGAGGTAAAAGAAGCGAGAACTATAAATGATACTTACTATAACCTGTACAGTTTCATCTTTTTAACATGTACTGAACAATAATATAATCAAGTCATAAAGCACAGAAAGAAACATTTATGTGTGTGTGTGTGCAGTCACTTACGTACTCTGTTCAGTCAGTGTTCAACATATACAGTTAATATGCTATTAAATCAAGTAATTAACCATGGAAATTGCAAGTAAAGATGAAATGAAAAATACAAACAAGACACTGGCTAGATTTTCTCAACCTTTCCATATTTGTACCAAATCACTGATCGGTTTTCCTCAATATCCACGTGTACACCATCAATAGAGAAACATGAAAGGGTGACCCAAGGGGGATGGATCAATATCCACACGCAAGCATGATAATTCAACATGCTACCAGCCCAGCGTGATCACAGGCTCACCAAAAACGTCCGCCTTGCGTGGTCATAAGCGTAACAACACATATCGCCCAACGTGGTCACAGGCATAACAACACAATCCGCTCGGCATAGTTACAAGCAAAACAACACAATCCGCCTGGCGTGGTCACAGGCATCAAGTCCAATCATATCACACAGGAGCAAATAAATAAGAATATAGGTATGTGATGAATGAATAATAGATCTCATACTCCTTGACTGGTAGAAATGACATGCTAAAGTGTAGGCATGTGAAAAGTGTGTTATCACAGCTCAAATCGGCAATTTCATCACAAAAATAGCATTCATCAAGTCCATTCAGGAATTAAACCCCTATGTATCCTAACATATGGCTCAAAAAGTTTACAACAAGGTTACAATGATGAGAAAACATTATAGTTCGAAGTTTAACAGTCAACTCTTGGCATATCATAGCCTAAGCACTACCCCGAGTATGGATAATTATCACGCCCCATGCTCGGGGAGCGCGACCGGCGCTCAACCGAGTGAACCCGGTCGAGCAAGTCTGTTAGACACTTTCTACCCAACTCACCCATGATCAAGAGAAGGCATGATTTCATTAATTAGAAAGTAGGAAGATCATATACATATAATACCAAAACCTTTCTATTAGTTTCTTCATCTTTAATATCTCAAAATACACACCTTTTTATAGTAATCTGTTTGACTATTCTAGCACCCATGTACAACCCACATAGTGTCTAGGGAGCCTCTAAGAGATACAAAAGAGAGTTATGATAGTGCCAGTAACAAGGCCCCGGCTATACCTCAAAACGTGGTAACAAAAATCTACAAAAGATATATGACCCCGGAATGAGGTGGGGCTCACCAAGTCTGCTAGGAGGAAAGTGTACTGCTATCGCTGATCAACAATGCCTGCTATGGAACCACATGCATCCATTTAAAGATGCAACGCCCCCGGCAAAAGGGACGTTAGTACTGTCGAATAGTACTAGTATGTAAAGCTAAACACCATCTCAATAGAATGAATAATAATACAAGGGGAAAACAGTCATGAGTTCAATAAGGGCTTCAAACAATACAAAAACATCAAATAAGGATCACATAAGTTTTCAAGTCAATTTCCATGTTATTAGGTTGGGTGATCTTTAGTGCCGATATTCCACAATTCATAATACCACCGTATTCTTACACGGAGTCCCATCACGACCCGATCGGCTAGGTTGTCTCACTTGAGACATCAACTATAACCACAATTTCAATTATCATTTTTCAGCACAGTCACCACCATGTGTGCAGTATGGCGTCCGATCACGGCCCGATCGGCTAGGCCGTCTCACCCAAGACATTACCTTTTTCAATCAATCAATTCACGTCATACTTCTTTCATATCTTTTCAATTCATCGGCACTAGTGATCACGATTACAAAGTCATTCTTGGCACTTGGTCGTATTTCATAGATCCAGTTCCCTTTTCCATATTCAAATATCATTATCATTGTCAACAACAATAAGGCTTCCCATTCAAAGCATTAAATTCACATATGAGCAATTTGGGAAATCTTAGCCACATAGAGGCTTTTCATACAATTTGGCATACCAATCTTATTTCGATCTTGACATAAAGTCTTAACATTTCTAACACATATTCCACATTTTGAACAAATCCTCAAATGACAAGATGACATGATGAAGCGTTTAGAATAAGTATTGAACATATATCCTTCAACACAACCACGGAATAGCCAATTCAATAATAATCAAGGGCTTACTCCAATTACATGAACACCCGTGGGATTCGATTCTAAGAAGAAGGGGGTTTAGCCAACATACCTCAATTGAGCTTCCCTAAACTTTATAACTTTCTGGAATTCTTAGCAACTTCGATCTATTTTAGAAATATAACAAGTTGGACTAAAATAAGGAAGATTATCATGATTCTAGCTCATTTGAGCACATTATCAAACACTAGGTGTGCATTAATGTTTTAAGGCCCTTTTTGTGGATGATTCCACCATTCCCCAACCCATTCTCTACCATTTTTAGCTCAAAACCTTCCCACATACTTCAAGGATACATGCATGCAAGACAACAACCCCCACACCCAAGAATTATCTTTCTAATTATCCCCATTTTTAGAAGATTTTCGAAATTAAGAGCTAGGGCATAGATTCTTACCTTTAGGATGAAGAGCTAGGGTGCTTCTCTTGATAATCTTCAAAGGTTTATGCAGGAATTGAAGAGTAACTTGATGAAGATTACTTTCTCCCTCTAGGACTCTCTCTCTCACTCTAAAGTATCAGGTTTTGCTAAAAAATGGCCCCTTACATCTATTTAACGAAGTAGGGTCGGGTTTTAAAAACCCAAAATGAAGCTCTGGAACAGGTTCTGCGGTCGCATATGCGACTGCATAATGGTTATGCGGTCCGCGAAATGATCTCAAAATTGGGGTGCCAAAACTGGAAAGGAACTTACCAGGTCTGCAGTCACTATGCAGCCAGCAGACCTGTTCTGCGGTCGCATAATGTACCGCAGAACGGTTCTGCGGTCGCACAGTTCACTGCAGAACCTCCCTTCGAAAAACCTCAAAGCGGGATATGCGACAAGAGTATGGCCCGCGAAATGGTTATGCGGTCGCATAATGGGCCGCAAAAATGACATTTAAAATGGCCCAAAAAATTGCTCCACTCTACGGCGATTCTGCGGTCCGCAGAGTGCTTCTGCGGTCGCAGAACGGACCGCAGAAATGCCTACTTCTGCCCTACATTTTCCTTCAACTCCCCAGCGCACTGTTCAATCCAAGAAGTCCGAACCCCGGTTTTTAGGAAACACTTTTTACGGGGCCTTACATAAATAACCCGGTGTTCGCACATGTGTTCAAACCCCACATATATGCGCACCCATAGCATGTAGATATCACAAATAACTGAGGCAACTAGTGCCTCAACCAAGTTTAGATAATATTCTTACCTCAATCAAACCAAATTACTCCGCTAACAAGCCGTCCCACACGTATCAACTTCCGAACGATCCGAATATAACCAAACCAACTTAATATAATCAATAAAAGCTATATTAATTGATTCCAAATGATAAAACTAAGACCTTTAACCAAAATCAAAAGGTCAACCCAAAAAGTCAACGATGTGCTCGCACCTCGGAACCCGATAAATTTCACAAACACTGAACACCCATTCTATTACGATTCCAATCATACCAAAATCATCCAATTTCGTCCTCAAATCGACCTTCAAAGTCTCATTTGTTTTATGAAAAGTTTCTACAAAAGCCCCAATTTCGGTACTTCAAATTACCAAATAAATGACAAAAACAAGGATGGAATCATGGTTAATGAACAAATCCGAGAGAAAAAACTTACCCCGATCGAAGACGTAAAAATCCCCTCCAAATTCTCCCAAACCTGAGCTCTACATCTCAAAATTGATATAATAACTCTAACCCTCGATTTGGGTTTTTAATAATCTGCCCAGTTACTGTGAATCGCGATCGCGAAGATCAAAATAATCACAGCCCTCAAATAGCCAATTCGAACGAGAAAACCCAGTCGTGAACTTGATGCTTGCCTGCCCTGCCACTACGCGAACGCGGGCTCCTCTACGCCATTGCGTACGCCTAACACCTGACACCCCAGTTGATCTCTCCTCTACGTGAACGCGTGAACCTTCTTGCATCTGTGATGACGTGAGACTCTCAAAGCTTCGCGAACATGGGCCTAGTACCGCGAAGGCAAAGAATAAAATACCACCTGCCAGCAACACCTCTTCGCGATCGCGTCCCTTCCTTTACGATCGCGAAAAGAGTAAAACAGATACACAAATATCAACAGTCCAACAAAGTCCAAAATAAAGCCGATCTTGATCTGAATCACACCTGATGCCCCAGAGGCCCCATCCAAACATACCAACAGGTCCTAAAGCACAATATGAACTTAGTCGAATCTCTAAATAAAATCAAACAATATTGAAATCATGAATCACACCCCAATTCAAGCCTAATGAAACTAATGAACTCCCAACATCAAAAACCAATTTCGAATCATATCAAATCAACTCCGAATGACCACAAATTTTGAACACTAGTCCCAAATGACACAACGGACCTATTCCAACTCCTAGAACCAAAATTCGATCTTGATATCAATAAAGTGAACTATTGGTCAAACTCTTAACCTTCCAACCCTTCAACATTCTAACTTTCGTCAATTCAAGCCAAAACAACCTATGGATCCCCAAATCAATATCCATACATGTGCTTAATAGAAAATCACCATATAAAGCTACTGGAACCATCAAAAAACCATTTTGGAGTCGTCTACATAATATTCAAACTCCGGTCAGCTCTTTCAAGTTAAGCCTTCAACCTTGGGACTAAGTGTCCCAATTTATGCCGAAGCATCCCCGAAACTATACCAACCATCACAGCAAGTTACATAACAACAAACGAGCATAGAAGAAGCAATAAATAGGGGAATGAGGCTATAATACACAAAACGATCGGTCAGGTCGTTCCATTCTCCCCCTCTTAAACAAACATTCATTCTCGAACAGGTCTAGAATCATACTTGGAGACTCAAATAGGTGTGGATAATTGCTGTGCATCTCCCGCTCGTCCTCCCAAGTAGCCTCTTCAGCCGTCTGACCTCTCCAGCAAACTTTCACTAATGCAATATTCTTTGATCTCAACATTAAAACATGCCGATCCAAAATGGCCATCGGCTCCACATCATGAGTTAAATACTCGTCTAGCTGAACCGTGCTGAAGTCCAAAACATAAGATGGATCACCATGATACTTTCAGAGCATAGAAACGTAAAACACTGGGTTAACACCCGATAGACTAGGTGGCAACGCAAGCTTGTAAGCCACATTTACAATCCTCGCAAGTACCTCAAAAGGGACGATATACAGTGGGCTCAACTTTCCCTTCTTCCCGAACCTCATCACACCCTTCATGGGCGAAACTCTAAGTAAAACCTTCTCACCCATCATATATGTAATTGCTCTGCATCTCCCGCTCATCCTCCAAAGTAGCCTCCTTAGTCGGCTGACCTCTCCAGCAAACTCTCACTGATATAATATTCTTTTACCTTATCTTTCGAACCTGCTGGTCCAAAATAGGCATCAGCTCCACATCATAAGTCAAATCCTCATCTAGCTGAACCGTGCTGAAGTCCAAAACATGGGATGGACTACCATGATACTTCCGGAGCATAGAAACATGAAACACTGGGTGAACACCTGATAGATTAGGTGGCAATCCAAGCTTGTAGGCCACCTCTCCAATCCTTTCAAGTACCTTAAAAGGGCCAATATACTGTGGGCTCAACTTTCCCTTCTTCCCGAACCTCATCACACCCTTCATGGGCGAAACTCTAAGTAAAACCTTCTCACCCATCATATATGTAACATCATGAATCTTCCTATCAGCATAACTCTTCTGTATGGACTATGCTACATGAAGCCAATCTTGAATCAACTCGAAGCCGAACTAAATCAGTACCCAACAACCTAGCCTCTCCCAGCTCAAACCAACCAACTAGAGAACGACACTACCTCTCACGTAACCCATCTAACTTGGGCATACAAATCCGACCCTACATCCTCAACACCCCATTATCTCCAATAGAAACCTCTTTGGCATTGCCATGCACCACTATGTCCTTAAGGACAAGCAAATGGGGGTCGTCATACTAATGCGCTCTGATGCGCTCATACAAAGAAGACCAAGAAACCACGCAAGCTAGAACCCGACTAGGCTCCCGAACATCCAATCTTAAAAACCGATTGGCCAATGCCTGAACATCCAATGCTAGAGGTCTCTCACCAACAAGAATATATGCAAGGCTGCCCATACTCTCCGCTTTCCTACTCAAGGCATCGGCCGCCACATTGGGCTTCCAGGGATGATACAGAATAGTGATATCAAAGTCTTTCAACAGCTACAACCACCTCTGCCACCTCAAGTTTAGATCCTTTTGCTTAAACAAGTGTTGTAGACTCTGATGATCTATGAATACCTTGCAAGACACGCCATAAAGATAGTGCCTCCAAATATTCATTACGTGAACAATAGATCCTAACTCTAGATCATAAACGGGGTAGTTCTTCTCATGGGGCTTCAACTGGCGTGAAGCATAAGCAATCACCCTATCCTCCTACATCAAGAAACACCCAATACCAATTTGCAAAGAATCATAATAAATCGTATATGAACCTGATGATAAAGGCAAAATAAGCACTGGAGTTGTGGTCAAAGCGGCCTTGAGCTTCTGAAACCTTTCGTCACACTCATCCGACCACCTGAATGTGGCACCCTTCTGGTCAATCTGGTCAAAGGTGCAGCAATAGATGAGAAACCCTCCACAAAACATCGATAATATCCGGCCAAACCAAGAAAACTATGAATCTCAGTAGTGGAGACGGTCTGGACCAACTCTAAATTGCCTCATTCTTCTTCAGATCTACTTTGATCCATTCACTAAACATTACATGCCCCAAGAACGCCACAGAATTAAGCCAAAATTCACACTTGGAGAATTTAGCACATAGCTTCTTCTCCCTCAATGTATGGAGTACAATCCTCACATTCTACTCATTATCCACCTGGATGCGTGAGTACACCAGTATATCATTAATGAATACTATGACAATGAATCAAGATACGGCTGGAATATATTGTTCATCAGATGCATTAAGGTTGTTCAGGTGTTGGTCAGCCCAAAAGACATCACAAGAAAATCGTAGTGACAATAGCAGGTCCTAAATGTCTCCTTCAGAATATCCGATTCTCGAATCTTCAATTGGTGATACCCAAACCTCAAATCAATCTTTGAGAACACTCTAGCACTCTAAAGGTGGTCAAATAAGTCATCAATGCGCGGTAGTGGGTACTTTTTCTTAGTTGTAACTTTGTTCAACTGCCTGTAATCAATGCACAACCACATAGTACCATCATTTTTCTTCACAAATAGAACTGGTGCACCCCAAGGTGACACACTAAGCCCGATGAATCCCTTATCAAGTAGCCCCTAAAGTTGTTCATTCCATTCTTTCAACTCTGTTGGTGCCATACGATATGGAGGAATAGATATAGGCTGGGTGCCCCGCACCAGATCAATACAAAAATCAATGTCAGTTTCGGGTGGCATGCCCGACAGATTTGCAGAAAACATATCTAGAAAGTCTCTCATTATAGGAACTGACTCAATGGTAGGTGTATCAGTGCTAAAATACCTCACAAAGGCCAAATATGCAAGACATCCCTTCTCAACCATCTATTAAGCCTTCAAATATGAAATTACTCTACTAGGCACGTAGTCAAAGGAACCTCTCCACACAACCCTAGGAAACTCCGACATCTCCAACGTCACGGTATTAGTGTGACAATCCAGAATAGCGTGACATGGTGACAACTAATCCATGCCTAAAATCACGTAAAAATCAACCATGCTAATCTGTAAAAGATCAACTCTCGTATCTAATCCCCCAATAGTCACTACCACACGATTGGTACACATGGTCCACAACAATAAAATCACACACCGGTGTAGATCGAGGAACAAGCATAACTAAAGAATCACGGAGCATATCCAAATAACAAGTGAAGTATGATGACACATATGAACAAGTGGAACCAAAATCAAATAATACCGAAGCATCTGTGTGGCATACTGAAACAATACCTGTGATCACGGCATCGAAGGCAATTGCCTCTGGTCTGACTGGAAATGCGTAGCAACGGGCCTGACCACCATGTGATCGACCTCCCCCTCTACGGTGGCCTCGAGCTGACTGAGCCCCACCCCGAGCTGGCTGTGCGGGTGGTGTACCTACTAGTGCTAAAATCATAGGCTGAGAACTCTGATATAGAACCCTACTCAATAGTCTGGGGCAATGTCTCTTGAGATGACTCAAGTCTCTACACTCTTAGCAACCCCTCCTAACAGGCTGCTGACCCTGTTAGCCCGAAAAACAACATGTGAAAAATTGGGCAGATGAAGCATGGTAAGAACTCTGCATCGACAACGGACTGAATGATGACTGTGTGAACTATGGCTAACTGAAGAACCATGAGGAACATGGCTAGTTGCCTGAACGAGTCTATAAAGGCGACCCCTGCTGTAATGGGACTGGCCTCCAAATGAGGCACTACTGAAACCACCTGAATGATGAGGCCTCTTGGCCTCCCGCTCATTATTCTCCTTCCTGCAAACCAGCTCTAAGCATCTAGCAATATCGACCACCTCGTCAAAGCCCACCCCCGTCGCAACCTCCCAAGCCATAATGAAGCGTAATCCATAGTTGAGGCCATCGATGAACCTCTTAATCTTCTCCCTCTCAGTGGGAACCAACCATACCACATAACGAGCCAACTCAGAAAACCTCATCTCATAGTGAGTAATAGTCATACCCTCTTGGCGTAGCTGCTCAAACTGCCTACGCAACTCATCTCTACCAATCTGTGGGATAAACTTCTCTAAGAAGAGAACTCATTCCATGTAAGTGGCGCTGCATCGACTGGCCTGCTCAACGCATAAGCCTGCCATCATCGATAGGCTACCCTTGTCAGCTAAAAAGTAGTGAATGAAACCCTAGTGGTGTCAAAAATACCCGTAGTGCCAAGAATCTGCTAACACCGATCTATAAAATCCTAAGCATCCTCTGAGTCTGCTCCACTGAAATTTGGAGGCTTAAGCCTCCCAAGCTGCTCCAATCTCTTCTAATCCTCATCACTCATATGGGGACCAACCTCGGCTTGAGTGGAAGCAACCGACTGAACAGGCAATACACCCGGTGTCTGGTGACCCTAAGCTAGCTGCTCGAGGGTACGGGCGGTAGGAGTATGGGAACCTCCTCCGTCCAGTGAAGTGGCTGGTGCAGCTGGGACTCAGACTGCCTGAGCCTAGGGGTGGGCGTTCAGACAGTTCTAATTGGATATGAAAAATTTGGTTTGGATTATCGATTTTCGGACTAAGGTAATGACAATCCAAATCCACTCCAAATAAATTCGGTTGGATCAGATTTATAAGTTCAGATTTGGATTAATCGGTTTGGATATTTTGGATATTTTGGATTTTCGGTTTTTGAGTAATAAGTTGAGATGTTTCTTCTTCTTACGATAATGAACATCCAAATTAAGTATTCATATTAAATTACCTAAAAAGATCCTCATTCTCACCGTAATCATCCAAATCGAGAGTATTCTAATGGTAATTTAGTAATTACTATTGCATATATGAGATTAGGTCTAATGAGTAGGGTATTAGACTTGTTACTGTTGGCATATGAATAATGGACTAAATATAAATTATAAAAATTTTGGATTTACGAATATCCAAAAATATGAAGCACCAAATTCAATATCCAATTCGTAAACCAAAAAATTTAAAAATTAAATCCAAAATCCAATCTGTAATCCGAAAATCCAAACCAAAAATCCATAAAATTTGAATTTCAGTTTGGATTTTGGGTTTTCCCAACCTATGTCCACCCCTACCTGAGCCAGACTCTAGCACATAGTCAAAATCTAAGCTAAAGACTCCTGAAAGCCAGGAATCACAATGGGCACTGTCGGTGCCTGAGCTGGTCCCACCGGCTCAACCACATCTCGTACCTGCTTCTGAGCTAGAGCAACTGGTGGCTCCATAGTTGTTGCCCTAACTGGTGGTATTGATGGCCGTCTGCATGATCCGGTCGCACGTGTCCTCACCATCTGTGAGATAACAGAAGAGTCAAGTTAAAATTCCGAAAATAACAAATTTGCACTACAAGAATACAAGAAAGTGAAATTTCCTAATAGTTTGGTAGCCTCTCGAAGATAAGAACAGACGCCTATGTACCAATACGCAAGACTCTACTAAACTTGCTCACGACTCGTAATACCTATGAACCTAGGGCACTGATACCAACTTGTCACGACCCAAATTCCCAACCCGTCATGATAGCGTCGAGCACACCGACTAGGCAAGCCGAAACATAGCAATAAAGAACCAGAATAACATAAATTATAGAATAGCATAAGTCTGAAACCTCAATGTAACAAAATACTACCAATACAAGGTAAATCCCCGAGAAACTAGTAAATACAGAGTCACGAGCTCTACAACTGAATACAAGTCTGAAAACTAAAATATAATACTGTTTGAACTGAAGCAACAATACAAAAGAAAGGACAAAACAAAACTGTGGCCATGGATGCAGCTCTACCTCGCCTCTCGAAGCTCAGCTCAACAAGCGAATCTACTGCTGATTAATTGTCCCCACACCTGGATCTGCACAATTAAGTTCAGAGTGTAGTTTAAGTACAACCAACCTAATGTACTCAATAAGAATCGTAACTAACAAATACAGAACAATAATATTTACTATAAATGATATTTACTATTACTTGTACAGTTTCATCCTTTTAAAAAGTACAGAACAATAATAAAATTAAGCCATAAAGCACAGAAAGAAACATATGTGTGTGTGTGCAATTACTCAGGTACTCTGTTCAGTCAATGTTTAGCATATAAAGATGATATGCAATTAAATTAAGTAATTAACCATGGAAATTGCAATTAAAGATGAAATGCAAAATCCAAACAAGACACTAGCCAGATTCCTCAACCTTTCCATATCCATTCCAAATCACTGATAAGTTTTCCTCAATATTCACTTGTACACCATCGAGAGAGAAACATTAAAGGGTGACCCTGGGGGGATGAATCCATATCCACACGCAAGCACGACCAATTCAACGTGCTACAAGCCTAGCGTGGTCACAGGTTCAACAACATAATCTGCCCGGCGTGGTCACATGCATAATAACACAATCCCCCAGCGTGGTCACAGGCATAATAACACAATCCGTCCAGCATGGTCATAGGCATAACAACACAATCCGCCCAGCGTGGTCACATGCATAATATCACAATTCGCCTGGCGTGGTCACAAGCATAACAACACAATCCTTCCGGTGTGGTCACAAGTATCTAGTCCAATCATTTCACACAGGAGCAAATAAACAAGAATATATGTATTTGATGAATGAATAATATATCTCATGTTCCTGGACTAGTATAAATGACATGCCAAAGCATAGGCATGTGCAAAGTGTGCTATCATTTTTCAAATCGGCAATTTCATCAAAGAAATAGCATTTATCAAGTCCATTCAGGTATTAAACCTCCATATATCCTCAAACATATCTCAAATAGTTTACAACAAGGTTACAAATATGAGAAAACATTATAGCTCGAAGCTTAACAGTCAACTCTTGGCATATCATAATCTAAGCACTACCTCGAGTATGGACAAATAACACGGTGTTCGCACATGTGTTCAAACCCCACACATATGTGCACCCATAGCACGTTGCTATCACAAATGATTCAGGCAACTAGTGCCTCAATGACGAGCTCATAACACATACCTAAATTATGCTCGCTAGTCAAATATAGTATAGTATAATATCGTATCCACAGGGATTGGATTTAAACAGTATTCTTATAGTTTCTAGCTTGATTGTTATCCAAGATGATCAACAATTGATATTTCTATGATTTCTAACTAGAATTAACTAAGAATCTAATGCTATTGACAAATGACAATCGCAACAAAGGTAAGCAAGGAAGTTATCAATGGGAGAAAATAGGGGTTGATAGGATAGGTGCAAGATAATTATTTGGGATCTAACTCTAGGAAATTCACTTCTAATGTTTAAGGGAGTCTCTTAAATTCACTAATTTTTAGTTCAAACGTTCAACAAAAACTCCTCTCTCGATTAAGTCTTAACCTCACAAGATGAATCAATTTAATCACGGGAAGATATGCAAGAATGCGTAGTGGATTGGTCTTTAGGAGAACCTCTTTCGATTATCCTTCTAACTAGGTTTAATCAATAATTCAACTAGCCTGTTTCAATTATTAAGAAGAATTAATGTACTCAACCAACAATATCATGCAAATATATCACAAGTCATGCCTCTCTCGATTACATGAACAAGTGAATATAGATGAAATAATTAAATCATCCAAAAATGCTCAAATACATAAAACTATAGTTTTAATACACAAACAATCATCAAAACACCAAATCCATCTAACCCTAAAGAGAACTACTCCATAGACATGGAGTAATTCATCACAAATAAAGTTAAAGAAGAGGAAAACATAAATTTGATTCAAACTCGGGTCTTGAGTGAGGAAGGAATGATGAAATCCCTGTGCTTGTGTTGTTCCAACTCCTCTTTAGCCTCCTTAGGTTGAATGTGTGTCAAGAGTCAAGAAAATGACATTTTTTCATGTATTTATACCAAGTAGGGTCGGGCCCAGACGAAACCACCTTCTCCTAACCGAAATAGGAAAATTACTCTGTAAAAAATACACAGGCACGCCGCATGGGGCGACGCGCCATGAGGGGCGTTAGTGGGGAAATCAAGAGAGCTAATTCTGACAAGCAGCAGAGATTTGTACAGTCGCGGCGCCCCACGCGTCGGGACAGTGAGGATTTCTTAGAGTACGGATTTTTCTTGTGTTTTGATGTCCAGACTTTGTCCTCGACCCCCGAACACGATGCCGGCTTAATTCCTTGGGATTTTACTCAGACTTCAAAGCTTCAAATAGCTCGAATTCATTCTATAACATCTACATCACTCAGAATCACTCCTACAAGGCATAAAACACACAATAAGTGCAAACCACTATCAATTAAGGCTCAAACATGAATAAAGTACAGTGAACTAGAGTGCAATAAGCGAGTAAAACGCGTAATTATAGTCTACCATAAACACTCCACATTTAAACCATTGCTCATCCTCGAGAAATCAAACTAGATTTCATATAGACACGACCTCATTTTTTTCCAACAACTTTAATAACTCATCACACCAAGATTATTTAAAATAGATTAACCACAATACTGTAACATCCTAGCCTCAAAATTTGACTCAAAAGCACCACGCATTATTTATAACCCGCTCACTTACTCTGACACAGAGGTCAAGCATTACCTTTCCTTCATGAATCAAGTGCCCTCACACAATAATAGAGAATAGTTTCACACACAATAAAATTTAAGAACAATTTGGAACTCAAGATAGAAAGAATTCACTCACTCTTAGAAACAACATCCATATGCCACAAAAGACGTACCATAGGCTTGCCTATAGTGTACTACTCTACTAATTGAGCTCATTCAGTCAAGGGTCAAATAGGACTTTAATTGGTTGTAATGTAGGGTGTGGAATGGGTAGGATACATTTAGATATAAGAGTGACTACACCTCCCTAAGAACTTTAATACATACATTTCATTGTTCAAAACCCCACACTTATGTCAAATCATAACTCCACTTTCATATCAATATACATTAACTCCCTACTTCTTTAAGCACAATTACATCAAGTTACCTCTATCAAAGAATATTTTACACAACAATACAATATTTTTTTTCTTTTCTCTTTCAATTGAAGTGGCTCTTTCTTTTTCAATACAGTGCACCTTTCTCCTTATTTCATTAGTTCCACTTAAAAGCTAAACCAACCACCCCACATTTTAACTTCTACAAAGTTCATAACAAATTCAAGTGCTTACGAAAGCTAAAATGTTCAAATAAATGGACAATTCAAACAAATGGGTAAGTATTGTAATGTGGTTTCCAAATAAATAGGATTACAGGCTCAAGGGTGTTAACTACGATACATAACAAATAGGTGGGTAAAGGCATATAACTGGCTCAATAAAAAAATGTCTATATCACTTCCAAGACTGAATAAAACTACTATTTCACTTTTTAAACACACAGGGCAAGTTCTAGACATCAAATGCAATGCACAGAACACACAAAACCTCACATCCACATAGCACATAACTCACTCAGGATTGGACTATCACGACACTCTAGTCAAAGCAGTTAAGCAAAGTTAAGATCATACAATTTAAGGTGCTTATGCAAGAGTCAAAAACTGAGCCTAAGCATCACTAGTAAAGCACTTACTATTCTCAAGGTATAATAAATTCAATAGACATTGCCTTCAATTCAAAACATAGCACAAGATTTCCTACTACTCTACAAAGCAAAAACTAAATACACCCGGTTCAAACAAAACCCTTGTTAAAGAACTGCGACACTAAGAAAAACCAAAAGGGACTTAATACACTACCTAACAAAAAAAATTATTTTGTCTTTTTCTTTCGACTTTAATCCCTCAAGAAACTTGTCAATGATATCCATCGTCGGAAAAAATCGACAATTTTTCAATTTTTATGGATTTTTCAAAAACAAAAAATTCTATCTCTAAGTAGTAAAACTAACAAAACAAAAAACCTAAAAAAATATACATACAAACATACAACATATCCCCCACCCCACACTTTAAGTTGTGGCATGTCCCCATGATACACAATAAAAAAGCATAAGGTAAAGGAAAATTCCCTGAACATGTAGTTGGGGTCTGAGTCGAAGTTGGGTTTCCATTCCTCGCGCCCGAACTAATGCACACATCCATGTATACATCTTCTTCTTAGCCTTTTTGGGGTACACCCCACACTTATCTTTCTCACTCACTGCAGCCTTTTCTTTCAAGCCCTTCACTTTTCACTCAACACTTGTAGCTGGTTTTTCTTTTTGTGCCCCCTTTGCTACATTTATCTCAAAAGTCACAGTCTCCTCACCCACTCTAAGCATGAGTTTTCTCTCGTGTATATCAAATATTTCTCTACCCGTCGCTAAGAATGGTCTTCCTAGGATGAGAGGGTACTCAATGTTTTCTTCAATATTCACCACTATAAAATCCATAGAAAATACGAACTTATCCACCCGAACTAACACAACTTCCACTATCCCCTCGGGTATTAAAGTCGTTTGGTCTGCCAGCTGCAAAGATATTGGCACTAACCTTATCTCTCCAATCTCCTTCTCTAGTTTCCTACAAAAACAATAGAGGCAATAAATTAATTGAGGCACCAGAATCACATAAAGACTTATCAAAATTAATAGTTCATAATGAGCAAGGTATAGTAAAACTCCCTGGATCTCCACTCTTTTGTGGGAGTTTATTTTGCAATATCGCACTACAATGCTCCGTGAGTTTAACCACTGAGGTCTCCTCGATTTTCCTCTTCTTTGTCAGGATTTTTTCAAGCATTTGGCATAAGCAGGCATTTGTGAGAGCACTTCTGTGAATGGTAAGTTTACATGAACATGTTTCAGCACATCCAGAAATCTCCCAAACTGCTTGTCCAGCTTTTCTCTATATTTCTTTTGAGGGAAAGGTAAAGCAGGCATATGCTCGCTCTCATCATGTTCCTCCCTTCTTGATTTTTCTTCCTTCTTCTCCTTCTCAGTTTTTATCTGGCCTTTCTTCTTCTTATCAAGATCACCTTTAATATTCTCCCCACTTTCTTTTTCAAGTGTTGCATCAATTTGGATCAGGGTGGGATCTTTCAACACTTGTCCACTTCTCAGAGTTACACCATTCACTGTTTCTTTAGGATTTCTTTCAGTATCAGTGGGGAGAGTTCCTGGGGCCCTCTCAGATAATATTGTTGCAATCTATCCAACCTGTCTCTCCAGATTTTGAAAACCAGTGCCCAGTTCTTTGATAGCTTCTTGGGCGTCCCGCCTCTCATTTGTCTTGATAATAAAGGCCTTCATTAGATCCTCTAGACCAGGTTGAATGGGCTGTTGAGGCTGAAATTGTTGCCTCTGCTGATTTTGGAATGCTGGAGCTCCTTGTCCTTGGGGCTTAGAGTTATTTTGTTTCCAAGCATTCGCAGTACCTCCAGGTGAACTCTATGAAACATTGAGGTATCTCTGACCCATTACATTATAATTGTTGTTTCGCACAGCATTCACTTCCCCAATTAAGGCTTGACACTCATGAGTATTGTGTCCTCTTCCACATATATCACAAGCTGCGTGAGGCTCATTTTGTATCAATGCTAAGGTCAGCTTCCATATTTCCTTAGCCATAGCATCAAGTTGTACCTGCACAGATGTATTAGTATCAACTTGGTGAACACCAGTTGATATTCTTCTTTCATCACTCTTAGAAGGACACTGATTTGCATCTTCAGATAACTCATCAAGATTTGTAACTATCTCCTCTAGAGTCTTCTTCATCAAAGGGCCTCAAATTGCATTGCTCAATGTTCTATGCGAGGCCGGTGTCAATCCTTCCCAAAAATCCTGGAGTTGCACCCATAGTTCAATTTCGCTTTGTTGACACTTTCTAACAATCTCCTTAAACCTCTCCCATGCTTCAAAATCAGTTTCAGTCTCTTTCTGGCAGAAGTTATGGATTTATCTTCTAATCTTACCCGTCTTAGCCGAGGAGAAACATTTATCAAGGAATTTTCTGGTCATCTCCTCCCAAGTTCTGATCGATCCACTGGGAAAACTCTGAATCCACTCCTTAGCGTCATCTTTAAGTGAAAAGGGGAATTCCCTTATGTAAACTGCATCTTGTGACACACCATTGTATTGAAAGATATTCATAATCTCTTCGAAGTCCATTAGATGAGTATTTGGATTTTCATTTGGCTTCCCTCTGAACACACAGCAATTATGAAGGGTATGAAGGAACCCTTGCTTCAACTCGAAATTGTTTGCCGCAATTGGAGGTTCTCTAACACTAGATAATCCTTGATTGTAGACCGGTCTAGCATAATCACCAAGTGGTCTCCCAGTCAAGAGATGATGTTGATTAAGTCTGTGACCCCTCTCTTCTTCATAGATGTTCTATGCATCTCTGATAGCTACTTCCTCAGCATCCCGTGCAGCTTTTTCTCGTTGTTGGTCTATCTCTCTTGCAGCCAAATCTACATTATCATCATTATTTCCAGCCATAAGTTCTTTGGTTCAGGATTGCCCAACCTCTTTTGATGTCTCGGTGAGATTTCTTTCCTTCCTCGGCTATTGCGGTTATTTTTCTATCTCTGGTTCGTATGGTAGCACTTCCTTTGCAGAAGTTCTAGTCATGAACCACTCTAAACCTGGCACCTGCGCATATTCAAAGAACACCAAATGTAAAAACAGAAAAATAAAATAAATAAAAGGAAAAATTCCTGAATTAGCACTACAAACTATTTCAAAAACAATTGATTTTCAATCCCCGGCAACGGCGCCAAAATTTGACGAGCTCAGAACACACACCTAAATTATGCTCGCTAGTCAAATATAGTATAATATAATATTGTATCCATAGGGATTGGATTTAAACAGTATTCTTATAGTTTCTAGCTTTATTGCTATCCAAGATGATCAACAATTGAGATTTCTATTATTTCTAACTAGAATTAACTAAGAATCTAATGCTATTGACAAATGACAATCGCAACAAAGGTAATCAAGGAAGTTATCAATGGGAGAAAATAGGGGTTGATAGGATAGGTGCAAGATAATTGTTTGGGATCTAACTCTAGGCAATTCACTTCTAATGTTTAAGTGAGTCTCTCGAATTCACTAATTTTTAGTTCAAACGTTCAGCAAAAACTCCTCTCTCGATTAAGTCTTAACCTCACAAGATGAACAAATTTAATCATGTGAAGATATGCAAGAATGTGTAGAGGATTGGTCTTTAGGAGAACCTCTTTTGATTATCCTCCTAACTAGGTTTAGTCAATAATTCAACTAGCCTTTTTCGATTACTAAGAAGAAATAATGAACTCAACCAACAATATCATGCAAAGATATAAAAAGTTGTGCCTCTCTCGATTACACGAATAAGTGAATATAGATGCAATAATTAAATCATCCAAAAATGCTTCAATACATAAAACTAGAGTTATAATCCACAAACAATCATCAAAACATTTATAATCCACAAACAATCATCAAATCACCAAATCCATCAAACCCTAAAGAGAACTACTCCATTGACATGGAGCAATTCATCACAAATAAAGTTAAAGTAGAGGAAAGCATAAATTCGATCCAAACTCGGATCTTGAGTGAGGAACGAATGATAAAAATCCTTGTGCTCGTATTTTTCCAACTCCTCCTTAGCCTCCTTAGGTCTAATATGTGTCAAAAGTCCATAAAATAACATTTTTTTCATGTATTTATACCAACTAGGGTCGGGCCCAGACGAAACCACTTTATCCTAGCCGAAATAGGAAAATTACTCTCTAAATAATACACAGGTGCGCCGCATGGGGCGATGCACCATGCGGGGAATTAGTGGGGAAATTCATAAAGCTAATTCTTAGCCGCAGCGCCTCACGCTCTGCGACAGTGGAGATTTTGACGTCCAGTCTTGGTCCTCGACCCCCGAACACGATCCCGGCTTGTCCTTTGGCCTTTTACTCAGACTTCAAATCTCCAAATAGCTCAAATTCATTCCATAACATCTACATCACTCAGAATCACTCCTACAAGGCATAAAACACACAATGAGTGCAAAACACTATCAATTAAAGCTCAAACATGAATAAAGTGCAGTGAACTAGAGTGCAATAAGCGACTAAAACATGTAATTATAGCCTACCATCACTCAACCAAGTTTAGATAAGATACTTACCTATATCAAACCAAATCACTCTGCTAACAAGCCCTTCCCGCACGTATCAACCTTCGTACGATCCGAATCTAACTAAACCAACTTAATATAATAATTAAAAGCTATAGGAATTGATTCCAAATGATAAAGCTAAGATCTTTAACCAAAATAAAAAAGTCAACCCAGGGCTTGTACCTTGGAACCTGACAAAATTTACAAATTCCGAATACACATTCGATTACGAGTCCAACCATACCAAAATCATCCAATTCCGACCTTAAATCGACCTTCAGACTCCTATTTTTCATTTTTGAAATGTTTCTATAAAATCCCCAATTTCTCTACTTGAAGTCACCAAATAAAAGACAAAAAAAATGATGGATTCGTGGATACCACTAGGTCCTAAAACACAATACAAACTTAGTCAAATCCTCAAATCACATCAAACAACATTGAAATCATGAATCGCATCCCAATTCAAGCCTAATGAAACTAATGAACTTCGAACTTTCAA
This sequence comes from Nicotiana tomentosiformis, assembly GCF_000390325.3. Lineage (NCBI taxonomy): Eukaryota > Viridiplantae > Streptophyta > Magnoliopsida > Solanales > Solanaceae > Nicotiana > Nicotiana tomentosiformis. The sequence continues at coordinate 49,956,089 of NC_090817.1, forward strand.
AACCAATGTCGAACCATATCAAATCAACTTCGAATGATATCTAATTTTGCACACTAGTCCAATGAAACAATGGACCTATTCCAACTCCCGAAACCAAAATTCGATCTCGATATCAATAAAGTCAACTCTCGATCAAACCTCCCAACCTTCAACTTTCTAACTTTCGCCAATTCAAGCCAAAACAACCTACGGACGTCCAAATCAATATCCAGACATACGCCTAAATCCAAAATTACCATATGAAGCTATTGGAACCATCAAAATACCATTTCGGATTTGTCTACACAAAAGTCAAACTCCGGCCAACTCTTTCAACTTAAACCTTCAACCTTGGGACTAAGCATCCCAATTCACTCCGAAACATCTCCGAAACCAAACCAACCACTCCAACAATTAACATAAACACAAAAGAGCATAGAAGAAGTAATAAATAGGGCAACGAGGCTACAATATACAAAATGACCTGTTGAGTCGTTACATCAAGCGAGATGGCTCTTAGGGTGTTGAATGGTTGATTGCGCCTTGGTTATGGTCTTGATATTTGTGGTATATTGTGCTATCTATTCTCCATAGTTATGATCATGCACTTTACATAGTTTTTCTTGTTATGCATATGGTTGTCGGTTGTGAGCGTCATGGCTCGAGCTATTCCATGCGGGCCAGCTTTTGGAGTGGTTCATGCATTGCGGCGGAGTTATGTTGGGATATGATCCTTTGAGCTTATTTTTTTTGTTTGTTTCTCCGTTGTGTGATGGTTTCACAACATTACGCTTCATGGTGGTATCTTTTGGGCTTGCGGATTCTCTTATTTGATTGTCTTTTCATCATTGGGTACATTTGAGTTGTTGCATGTTGGTGCACAGATTGCTCGGTACGTGGCTCAAGGTGGTACTGGTGTGGCGTATCTGACGAGCAGCTTGTACTGGATGAGATGAGGTTATTGGACCTGGAATGAGTGCTATCAGATTTGATTAAGGTATGTTTGGAAGAATGACGTCTCTAGTCAGCTTAGAATTTCGCTATGGTTCTTATCGGGCTTGAGAGCTCCACGACTTGTTGATTTGATGAGGGGTTATGAGTATCTACGTGTTTCTTTCATCATTGGCAGTGTACGAAGATTTCAGAACAAGGTTATAGTTGAGATGATGTTTGTTACCGGTGTCGGGTTTGTTATTGGGAAGCTATTATGGTCGACACTTATTTCTATGAGTATCTCAGTTATGTGGTATATCATGGGATTATATATTGGAATATGGTTATGGCTTGATACATCTTGTTTATACTTATAGAGTGTATACATACGAGACTCATGTTTTATAATGAATTCTGGAAGTTGGGATTGGGTTCTATGGTTTATGGACTAAGGTTGAAGTAAGGAGCTTTAGTTAGTTTGCATTTGGATATTTCTTGAAAGTTTTGGCTCTAATTGGCAAAAGTTGGCAATTTGACGGTTTGGAAAGTTCATAAGTTTGACCGGAAGTTGACTTTGTTATTATCGGGTTTGGATTGTTATTATGGGAGGTGGAATAAGTTTGATATGTCATTTGGAACTTGTACGCAAAATTTGGGCTCATTCCGGGTTGGTTAGACTTGAATCAGACGCTTGGTTCGAAGTTTGAAGTTTTTGAATTTAAGAGATTGATCTTGAATGATGATTCGTGGTTTTGATAAAATTACATGTGGTTGGAGGCCTCGAGTAGGCTCTTGTAGTGTTTTCGGACTTGTTGGTATGTTCGGACGGGGTCCCGAGGGGCCCGGGTGTGTTTAAGATTTATTTCGGACCGGCTGTGGCGAGTACTCGCAGATGCGAGATTTGTACCGCATAAGTAGTTGTCGAAGATGTGACTAAGTGACCTCAAAAGCGGATTCACTGGCAGATTATATTTAGTCTAAGGGTTTGTTCATTTTATCACATTTGGATATTTGGATCTCGGATTTGGGCGGTTTTGGAGAGGATTTCCACCTCATGGATTGGGGTAAGTATTTTTACTCGGTTATAATTATATTACATGATTCTCTCTTCGATTTTGACATTTGATTGATGATTCTAAAAGAGAAATTGGGGGGGGGGGATTATTAGAATTTGAACATCGATTTGGAGTCGAACTTGAGTGAAATTACTATGGTTGGACTTGTATTCGAATGGGTTACAGGCATTTGTGAGTTTTGTCGGGTTCTGGGGTGCAGGCCTGTAATGACCCGGGCGGTCATTTTGAGAGTTATAGCCCTGATCCCTTATTTACTGCTTTTCCCATATCTTTTTCTGCTTATGTGACTTGCCGGGAGGTTGTTGTTGTGGTTTCGGAGTGAATTGGGACACTTAGTCCCTAAACAGAAGCTTAAGTCTTAGGATTTTGACCGTAGTTGGAATTGTGTGAAGACGACTCCAGAATGGAGTTTCGTTGATTCTGTTAGCTCCGTCAGGTGATTTTTGACTTAGGAGCATGTTCGGATTGTGTTTTGGAGGTCTGTAGCTAAAATAGACTTGGAATGGCGAAGGCTGAATTTTTGGAAAATTTGACCAGAAGTGGACTTTTTGATATTGGAGTCGGATTTCGATTTCGGAAATTGGAGTAGGTGCGTAATATCAATTATGACTTGTGTGCAAAATTTGAGGTCAATTGGACGTAATTTGATATGTTTCGGCATCGGTTGTCGAAATTTAAAGTTTCAAGTTCATTAAGTTTGAATCAGAGTGCAATTCGTGTTTTTAGCGTTGTTTGATGTGATTTGAGGGTTCGGCTAAGTCCGCTTGGTGTTTTAGGACTTGTTGGTATGTTTGGTTGAGGTCCCGGGAGCCTCGGGTGTATTTCGGATTCTTAACGAATCGAAAATTGGAATTGTGTATTTGCTGAAGTTTCTGGTTTCTGTGTTTTCGCACCTACGGTGGGGAGACCGCAGGTGCGGACTTGAACGTGCGGAAGATGGAGCGCAGAAGCAGACGGGGCCTGGAGTGTGATGTTTCGCAGAAGCGGAAGATATCTGCAGGAGCAGGCGTGTAGGTGCGGCCCCTTGCTCGCAGATACGGACCCAGCCCCTTAAGTCATTTCCGCACCTGCGAGGGATCTTTCGTAGGTGCGGCGTCACAGGTGCGACTGGTGGTCCGCAGATACGGAATCGCTGGGCAGAAAAGATCAATTTCGAGTGTTTGATCTCATTTTTATTTTGGGTCTTTGAGAGCTCAGATTGAGGTGATAATTTGAGAGATTTTCAGAGGAAGCTTTTGGGTAACGATTCTTAACCGATTTATGGTTATATTCCACTAATCTATCACTAATTTCATCTTTTAATTTCGGATTTGGGTGGAAAATTTGGGGGAAATGGGAAGAAGTTCTTCAACTAAGGTTTTGGGTTTTGATTGGGATTTTGATATCGGATTTGGATAATTTTGGTACGAGTGAACTCGTGAGTGAATGAGTATTCATATTTTGTGACTTTTACCCGATTCCGAGACATGGGCCCGGGGAGGCTTTTTGGGGCAATTTTCTAATTTATTGCTTTAGCTTTGATTTCATTAATTAGATTAATTTCTTATAGTAGTATTTATGATATGTAATTGATTTTGGCTAGATTTGGGCCATTCGGAGTGTGATATTCATGGAAAAAGCATTCTTACTTATTGATTGAGCTTGGTTCGAGGTAAGTGGCTTGCCTAACCTTATGTGGGAGAAATCCCCTTAGGATTTGGTACTGTTGTGATATGTGAGCGCCGTGTACGTGAGGTGACGAGTACGTACACGGGTTATTTGTTGAATAACTCGATTTATTTTTACTGAGTAGCAACCTGTTTTTCCTTTAATTTGAGTTATACCGTTTAAATGAGTATTAGTCTGTTTTCATTCTTATATCGCATGTCTACGTGATTTAACTGCTTATTTGAACTCTGTGAAGCATGCCTAGTTGATTTCTTGCTTTTTCCTTGTTATTTATCAGTATAATTGTAAAAATCTTGCTATTAACTGATGTATTTATCAGTTTGAGCTGTGTGTTTACTTTTGAGACTACGAGGCGATTCCTCGGGAGTTCTCCCTGCACATTTACTTTTGAGATTACGAGGCGGTATCTCGGTAGTTCTCCCTATATATTTACTTTTGAGACTACGAGGGGGTACCTCAGGAGTTCTCTCTGTATATTGATTTTGGTACTACGAGACGATATCTCAGGAGATCCCCTGTGTTGTACTGTTATTTTTGTTGTGTTTTACTTTTGTTAAATTCTAGTCTCTTAATATACTGTTATATTCCCCTGCTTTAATTATTATATACCAGTGGACCGGACCTAACCTCGTCACTACTCGACCGAGGTTAGGCTTGGCACTTACTGGGTCCAGTTATTTAGTTATCTGTTGCAGTTAGTTGTTAAGTTTTACTTTCGTTTTGTTATTTTCCGCATTTTTGTTAGACTTACCTAGTCGTAAAGACTAGGTGCCGTCACGACATCTTACGGAAAGAGAATTGGGTCGTGACAAGGCCTAAGTTGACCTCTTAGTTGAATTTGAGTATTTGAATAAAGATTTGACCTTTATCTCTTGGTTTTGTTTTCTATAGCATTATTTTTAGTTTTTGAGTTGCTTTTGGCTAGTTTTGAAACGTTCGGGGATTGATTCGCGCGGGATGCATTTCTAGAGTATTGTTTGGCTTGCTCGGTATTTGATTTGGCTTGTTCGAGGTATGTAACATATCTAAACTTGGATTTAAGTGTAATTATCCCTGAGAACTATGACATTTAGATGGGTTGGGGTGATGCACGTGCTAGGTGACGGGGGTGTGTGCGTGCACCGAGGTATTCATGATCCGGGTAGTTCTTAGGCTATTATGTACCTTGTTTGCTATCATGCTCCTTTGGTATCATGTTTTCTCTATTTATATGACTACGTGAGATATTATTCATGCCAGAAATCATGTCTAGGCCACCTGCTTAATTGATTGAGACATGATAGGGATATTTTCGCCATGTTAAGCTATTTGCCTTAGCCGTAGTCATACTGTACAGTCATGATAGTTGCATTTACATGTTATATATCTATCTCTGTGTACTTTGATATGTTATCTCACATGTTATTGGTGTCCTTACATGACACAAGTTTGAACTATATTTGAGGCATATTGTGATATTTCGTGTTATATAATTGGATTATATTTCTGTAAGATGTTGGTATATGGAGACTTAAGCGGATTGATGACTGATGTGGGCCGTAGATCCATGTTGTGAGTTATGTTGGATCGGGTTGCACGCCAAAACGGTTATATTGATATTGAGGTGGTATGCCAGGCCCCACACTGGGCTAAGTAGTACTGATTTCGAGGCTACGCGTGCACCAGGACCCACTATTGGGCTATGTGATTATGATTAGCGCTTGGGCGGATCTGCCCCTTTGGAGTCTGACATGCCAGCAGTGAGCGCAGGCACAGTGATACATACATATGCTTTGGTTAGAGTCATTGATGCCAGGTACCCGTACAATGGTAAGTGATTGTGTGTGTGATGAAGTGGGGCATTTGAGCCAGGCACCTTGAGTGTGTTGAGAGCCAGTGTAGTTAATGATATCACTGTGAAATCAATAACTTGACATGCATGTTTGACATGAGGCATAGAGATGTACCTTCCTCATGGTAGACGGTAATATGACATTTGATGATTTGACAGGTATATTTGACATGTAGGCATAGAGATGTACATTTCTCATGCTAGACTGTAACATGATATATGATGATTTGACATGTTGGCATAGAGATGTATCTTCCTCATGCTAGATGGTAAAATGACATTTGACGACTTGGCATGTATATTGACATGTAGCCATAGAGACGTATTTTTCTCATGCTAAAAGGGTAAACGAAAATTCTTATTTGATATGGGGAAATTGGAAAAGCACAGTTCTTTTGATAAACTCATGCTTAGTTGATTTTTAGTGGTAAGATTTGGACTTGACTGTTATACTTGAAAAGCATGTCTACTTTTCCGTAATGGTGAACGAGCTAAGCATAATATCTCTTGAGTTATTTACTTTTACTGTCCTCATTACTTTATTCTGAATTGTTATTGGTCATTGATGTTGAACTCTGACCATCTTTCAAGCTCGTCACAGCTTTCAACCTGAGGTTAGGTTTGTTACTTATTTAGTACATAAGGTCGGTTATACTCATACTACACTTCTACACCTTGCGTGCAGATCTTCTGATGTTGTTATGTATGGCGGGAGCTGGCATTGAAGATGAACCTGTCTTCCGGATATAGGTACCATATGTCCGTGGTAGTTTTAGATTTAAATTCTGTTTATGCACATTCCAAATAGATGTAGTATTTATTTTCAAACCAGCTTTGTAAGTCTAAGTCTTAGTGGCTCATGACTTGTACTACCAATTCTTGAGAGTTTTATAGAAATTCAGTAACTTTACTCATTAACTCTTATTATTATTATCATTGGAATTGTATTGAATGTTATCTGGCTTATCTAATGGGTTGGGTTAGGTTCTATCACGACTAAATGGACTTTTGGGTCAGACATTGTCCAAGTACGAATCAGATGTTAGATGATCCCGAAACTCACTTCGATAATTCCAATATAATACTTGCAAGATTCCACTCAAAATATCCTTTTGAATCACCAATTTGGCTTTAAAATGAGAGAGATATAATGTTTTGATGTTTTAAAGGAAGTCTGAAATTTATGGATGAACTCATGGACATAACTGGTATTTTTGAAATTGTTGCACTAGAAAATCAGCAATTGTAAAGTCTTTATTTAGTACCCAAAACTCATTTGGAACCTCCCGGACCAAAATCATATATGCATTTCAATCATAAAACAAGCTACGAGCCTGCTCGCGTACTCAAAACACCGAAAAGAGGTCATATTAACCGGATATTGATCATGGTCAAACTCCAATCCTTAACTAATCTCTCAACCAATAATCCAAAACACACTCGAGACCCCATCTGATCATACCAACAAGTAAAAATACATTATCCAAGCTTATCCAAAGCCTCAAAACACTCATAGGAACATCACAATAAAGAATCGAGGCCCAGACCGAATAGAATTTCTCTTAAGTTGTTAAATCTTCATTCTTTCGAAAGAGTGTCTGAATCATACTTAAATACTTCGGATTACTTTCAAACTTTACACACAAGTTCAATTCAACTATATAGACATATCTAAAGTCTCAGAACATCAATTGGAGTCCAATAACATCCAAGTCAACTTTTGGTCAAACTTATGAACTCTTAAGTTTTTTAAATTGTCAACTTTCGACAAATAGTGTCGAATTCTTCTAGGAACATTCAAAACCAAATCCGAACATATGTACATGTCCAAAATTATCATATGATCCTATCGAAATAATCAAAACTAGATTCCGAGTCCATTTACCCAAAAGTCAAACCTCGATCAACTCTTTCATCTTAAAGCTTCCAAATCGAGAGTCATTCTTCTAAATCAATCATGAACCACTTGAAAACCAAAACTGGCCATACATGCAAGTCATAATACACCATATGAAATTACTCAAAGTCTCAAATACCGAACGGAATGCTAAAGCTCAAAACAACCAGTCGGGTCGTTACATTAACCTTTAAGACTAGGAAAGTCTATCACATCAACAATATCGAATTATCAAAACACGGAGTATAAGATTGAATTTAACAATAAACAATGGAGATAGTTAACAATAAACATCGGAGATAGTTATTACATATTCAAAAATTGCAACACCCAATACAACTTCCCAAAAAGATTTGGAGTACAAAGTCATGAGCTCTAACTGAATGCATAAGGATATCTCATAAATACACCATTGTTAAATTGTATTATTAACATTATAAACATATAGGATGAGACTCCAAGGTATTACAATGGTCATGAAACTCTATCTTGAATCCTCGCGATCAGTGTATGCTCTCACACCCTAGGTCCGCTGCCTCTAATGCCAGGATCTGCACAAAAATATGCATAAGTGTAGCATGAGTATACCTCAATTGATACTTAGTAAGTATCAAGACTAACCTCAGTGAAGTAGTGTCGAGATTCAAGTAAAATGATACTCACTAATCAAAGAACCTATGCAATATATTATTAACTGGCAACAGAATATGTAACAGAAAACAATATCAATACTATCGTTAGAACATGTGATAACAACTCAACGTAGAAAAGTCTGTCTTTGACAACAGTTATCAAGTAGAAACAAAGGTATATGACAAAATGTCAAATAAAACTAGCAAATAATTTAAAATACATGACGAAGTTTAAAGAAAACATATACGATAAAAAATAGCATCCATGTTTCGTCACATGAACATCATCAAGAGAATAAACTATGGAGATTTGACAGTTGATTTGGACTTACTTTTGGATTCTAATCATGTATTTGGACTTGTGGGGTTATGGGTAGTCGGGATCTACCCTTTGACTTGGGTTTTGACAGTTCAGGCTTGGGTTGATTTTTATTGACTTTTTGGAATTTGAATAAAGATTGAAGTTTATTGTATGAAATTGATTTGTATGGCGTTATTTAAGGTCATTGAGTAGTTTTTGGATAGATTCTAGCCGGTTGGAGATAAGTTTCCAAGGAGAATGCATTTTGGAGTATTTATTTGGTCTGTTTGAGATAATTATCTTGCCTAGTCTTAAGGGAGAGAATACCCCTTGGGATGTGACCTTATTTGGCTAATTGAAATGTGCGAAAAGCGACATATATGCAAGGTGACGAGCATATATGCGAGTGCTATGTGTGATTTTGACCAGATTTGACTTTAGGCCTCTAGTTTGCTTTATTCGAACTGTGTACTTCCTATGATATTTTCTTTATCGCTTGTATGGTTACGTGAACTATTTGAGTCATGTTAGAGACCATTTATTAGCTTTGATATCCTATTTGAGCATAAATCTTGCTGTTGTATGGCATACATGCCTAATATGAGTTGTTGTTGTACACTTCGCACATGCATACACCTTAGCATGTTATTTTTCTTAGTACATGAGTATGTGAATTGATATTTGTTGTTAGTATACATATATTCTTGTATATGTTTCCTGTGATATGAACTAGTTTGAGATCATGTGAGTTGTCCGTGCAACATGTGGACAAGGATTCATCTCCCCCAGGGTAGTTCTCTCATATTTCTCCTTGATGACGTACACGCGGATTGTGAAAACTAATTAGTGTTTTGATTTTGTATATCTTTTCTATATGCAAAATCCTTGGATGTATACATATTTTACTTTGTATCTTCTCTATATACTAGACTCATAATGTATACATACTTTTGCATATCTTCTCTATATGCTGATTTAGTTGATGTAATGACTCATGATACACATCTTCTCTATATGTCCTCTCCCTGCAACTTGATTGCTATTCTCGCATATCATCTTTATATACTGAACTATTAGATTGATTACCATGCTTAGATCTGGTATTGTTGTTGTTACCGTTGTTAAGTCCTTAAACCTACATGTGAAAAAAAAGAATCTTTAAATGACTAAGCCAGTCTTTCTTTTCCAATTCTTATCGTTAAATTAAGTCATTTTTATTGCGAATTATTTGCTTTACTATGTGGACTTGTTGCAATATTTGCTAAATGCCAACATGCTTTACTTCACTAAGTATTATCATTAATAGAATAAAATGTAACTTATTATGTGCTATCCTTATTTTTGACCAGTTAGTCAAAATTACTTGCTATACTTGTTTATGTGTTAATTTTTGACCTCATATTAATGTCGCCACCAAGATTAACGGCATGTGATTAATAATTATCACAACACCACGCCTCTAAGGTGGCGCATATTTGTTTCTAATATTTTTTTCTTTTGTGTGTTTGAGTTATAATTGCTATAAAGTTCACCTGAATCAACCTCGCCGTAGAGAAGAAGAAGAATACCTCATTTTGCTTTGAGTTCCTTTTATGTGGTCATAAATTGCGAGTGTTCTACAAATTGGTATTCTCTTTGGATTACTTCGAAAGGTCAGTACTCTTATTTCAATTAAAGGTTTCTCCATCTGATTGCTATGTCTTCACTACCTGACCGAGTCTTTGTATGAGCGCCCTGTATGTCTTTACTCGATATAGTCGTGAACCATGTGTCCTTTATGTAAATTATGTATATGGATAGGTGAATAAATAAGACTGTCTTATTATTTTCTTATTATTAATTATTCTTAGTAACTTTTGAAACAGTTATTTTGTTTCCTTGAAGATACTTATTATTAATTATTCTTAGTAACTTTTGAAACAGTTATTTGGTTTCCTTGAAGATATATCAAGCTTTCAGTGTATTTCTTTTTTCAAATCTATAAGCAGTAGGCCTTTTCATGGATCAGATTGGATCGGATTTGGCATATTTTGGACTATAATTTCGGATTTTGAATTTGGTAAATTGCAATGCGAATCAGAACCAAATTAAATTCGGTTCGGATTGGATTTTGATGTTTGGATCGGATAAATATTTCGGATTACGGTTCGGATTGTAAGCCTTTATATATTAAGATGCTAAAACAAATGAATTTACCCAACTGATCTAACAACTGATCAAACATGAGGGGATCTAACAAATGATCCATAAAGATTTACCCAGCTAGAACGAGAAGGTAATAGATACTCTATAAGGATGGACAACATCAACAAATCAACATGGATTCAAAAGGTTAAACTGAATAATATTAGTTGATAATTGTAGCAACAGAACTGAAAAACTCAAAAGGTTAAACTAAATAATATTAGTTGATAATTATAGAAACAAAACAGAATAAACTGCAGTACCAACAAGACAACAGATCAACAAAATAGATACGTCTTCCACCATTTAAAGGGTGAACTCAAGAAGGAAAAAGGTAATACTAAAACATTAAAGAGTTACAACTTCAATATCCCTCTCAATTCTTGATGTACTGCTCCCCTTTCTTTCTGCAATAACAAAGGAAAGGTTTTGAACTAACTAAAATATAAAAAATCAAAGACCAACACACTGGACCAAAATATAACTAGTGAAAGATTTATACCAGCAAAATATAATTAAATAATCTTCATCAATACTATATGTCAACGATGCAAGGCTCTCTTCCAGTATTGGTCATTTCTATTAAAAGTTTAAAACGGCACATATGTTAACATAAAAAAATCTGAATAAACATAAAATAAATAATTAAATATACACCAAAACAATGAAATAAAAGAAAAAAGATAGTCTTACCAAGTTCAAATTGTTCAAGATTATCTAAATCTTCCTCAATTTTAACCGGAGCCATTTATTCATTACGAAGCCAGTTTTGGACACACACAAGAGCTTGAACCAATTTAGGAGTCAATGAACTCCTAAATGGATCAAGTATACGTCCTCTGGTACTAAAGGCCGATTTAGATGCAACACTAGAAATTGGTTTGGCTAGCACATCATGTGCCATATCAGTAATAATGGGAAATCTAGGTGAGTTCAACTTCCACCAACTCAGAACATCAAATTTATCTTTCTCTTTCTCGACATCTTCTCCCAAATATTTATCCAACTCTATTTTAGAGTCATTACCTCCACCACTCTTATGCATCTTTAACTCTAGCATGAATTTTGAGAATGATAATGAAGAAGTACATGGAGATGGAGAAGATGGAGGAGATGGAGAAGATAGACATGAAGATGAAGTTGAAGATGGAGGAGATGGATATGAACCACCATTCATTTTGACATACTCAGTAAACAAAGATTCCATGTATGTCTTCACTTCCTCTTGTATTTTCATACATTTTGTTTCTCCAAACATAGCAGCAAGAGCAAAAGAAAGAGAGTGAAACATGTGGCGTGGACCCAACACATATGAAATAAATATCATTTTCTTCATCTTGTGAGGATCACCCCAATACTTGTCAAATTTCTCTTTCATATTCTTTGTTATTTCTCGCACGACAGCATCTTCATTTTTCATCAATTCTTTTAAAGAAGAACCTACCACAGAGATCCCAAGAAAAGGTACATTAGATATAACATAAAGTGTGCCCGATACCTTTAAGGTGAGTTCATAAAAAAATTCAAGAAACTTCACAATATGCCTTACACTTTCCCAATCACTACTTGAAAGTGGACCTGCAGGTTGTCTATCCTCAAAAATACAATTAGAAATACAATGCATCAATCCATAATCAATATCACAATATTTTATAAAAGTATCCTCATAAACTGTCGCAACCTTCAATATCAAATATGTGGAGTTCCACCTAGTTGGAACATCCAAACACAATGATTTTTTGGATGTTCTTATCAAGATCACAATATTCTTTAAACTTCTTCCATCTTGCGGGAGATTGCCTTATGTACCTGACAGCTTGTCTTATCCGATCAATGGACACACTCCCTTCTTTCAACCCATCTTCAACAACTAAATTGATAATGTGAGCCATACACCTCACATGAACATACTTACCTTCCATCAAATTTGTATTCCACCTAGTAAATTGTTTGAATAATTTTCTAACCATAACATCGTTAGAGCTCGCATTATCAACAGTCACAGTAAAAATATTATCCACTCCCCATTCAAGAAAATACTTAGCAACACCACTAGCTAAATCTTGACCTTTGTGACTAGTAATTGGACAAAAATTCAATATTGTTTTATGCAATTCCCAATTCTTGTCAATATAATGTGTTGTAACACACACATAGTTAATTTTTTGCATTGAAATCCATGTGTCAGTTGTAATATAAATTCTCTATTTTGATTCTTTGAAAATTTTCTTCAAAACATGTCTCTCTTCATTATAAATATCAAGACAATCTCTAGTCAGAGTAGTACGAGAAGGAACATGAAATAAAGGTTGAAGAGTTCACACAAAATCTCTAAAACCCTCCTTTTCAACAGAAATAAAGGGTTGCTCATCAATAATTATCATACGAGGTAAAGCCCTCCTACATGCCTCTTGATCAAATATCCATGGGATTACTGATACATCACCTGTTTGACCACCCTTTTTTGGTTGAAAAGCTAGTCTTTATTGGCTTGTGTACACCTTATGGGGATTGTTCGGACACTTGATCATATGCGATAGCAAATTGCTTGTACCACTATTTTTTGTATTTGCTACATATTCTTCTTGACAATACCTGCATCTCGCTTTTCTAATCCCTTTGTCATCAGTGAACTTGTCGAAATGGCCCCAAACAATTGATCTTTCTTTCATATCTTTTCTTTTCTTAGAAGCAGATTCGCAAGGGATTGTGTTCGCTGTGGAATCATTTGAAGCACCACTTTCATTACCTTTTTCAATAATTTGAAGCTCATTCTCATCTCTACCTCTGGCTCTGTCATCTATGAAACAAGAATAAAATAAAATTCATGTAAAAAATCAGTACCCAACAGTTTAAAAATGGATAGAGAAGAAATACAAGTACCCACAAAAGTGCTTAAGTGCATGAGCTAGCAACAGACAAAACTTCATGCAAAAACTTAATATTTAAGCTCTGAGAAAATCAAATGAGCAGTAGTATATTTTTAATCAAATAGAATCTTTAAAAAATTTAAGCTCTGGAATGGAAAGGAGTGAGAGAATAAAAAATCAAAACCATAGATCAATCTATAAGAAAAGTTGACAATAGATAAGAAATTATCAATCAATAATCTAAAATGGAAAGGAGGGAGAGAATGAAAAATCGAAACAAAAAACCAACAAGCCTTACTTCTAGAGAGAAAAGATGAAGCGTCGATATTGGTGGAGTGAGGAGGCAGGAGCGATGGGGAGATGAAGTCTAATTTTGAAAGATAGAAAGACTAAGAGAGGTTTAGGTCTAACAGATACACTTTGGACTGCCAACGTGAGAGAAATAAGACATATGAAAGTATGAAACCCAAGATTTATCTTGATGGCACCCCCAGTTTTATATGTAGACCATATATTTCAGATTTCGGATCAGTTTGGATTTAAATTCAGCCAAACCGTATCCGATCCGCGATATCCAAAATATTTAAATTTTTAATCCGAAATCCGATCCAAAGAGTTGAAATTCGATCCGAATCAATCCAAATAGCACGGATCGGTTCGAATTTTCGATTTGACCCAAATAATGTAAGGGCCTAGTAAGCAGTGTCTTTATTAGAATATGGGTTCATTTGGCTTTACAAATTCTTAAATTATTAAGTGTTCTCTGAATCTTTGAAAAGTTCGAAATTATATCAACATTTGGGTTACAAAACAATAGTTAAGTGTTGTCCCTCCTTTCGTCCATTCATGCATATATATATATATATATATATATATATATATATATATATATATATATATATATATATATATATATATATATATATATATATTCTGACCCAATTTTTTTGTCACAAGCTTTGGCTTATGTTATTACTTTGCATTTAACTATTCTGTTATATTATGTTTGGGACTACCTTACTTTTTCTCAGTTGAGTATTGCTCAAATTAATTTCTTTTCTCTTCGTCCTTTATTTCTTCAACACTTATGCTTAACATGCTAATTAATAATTTGCATGCTCAATCACTTAGCAACTTACAATTTAGCATAATCAATCATTAACCCCACTTAGTTTAAAATTCGGCCGGAACCGCATTTGTGGACTTTGAAGAGTGCCTAACACCTTCTCTTCAAGGTAATTTGAACCCATATTCGATATTTGGTGGCGTTGACTAGTCAGACCGGAGTTATTTACAAACTGGTATCCTAACGCACCTTAAAAATCGTTAGGTAGCGACTCTTCTCTTTTAATACCCATTTAAAAGAGTTGTCACATGTCGAAACCCGCTTTCGCGAGGCGACTCTGCTGGGGATATACTTAGGCTCTTACCATAAAGAATTTTTTACTTGTATGGATTATCAAATTATTTGGCTTCTTTCATGTACCTCCCTCTTCCCACCACCCTTTATTTGTTTGAAATTGCTACATCATGAACCTCCCTTCCCCGTCTCCTTTATTTGCGTCATCTAATTATGTTTTTGATTTTTTTTGTGAACTATGCTAACTTTTGCCTTTGTCTTTTCTTTTCCCTTTCTCTCTTGCTTATTTTATCGCATTGTCTAATGCTACTTTTATATGCTTTAATCATGTAAATTACTTGGCTACATGTTATTACTTCCGCATAAGCATGCTTTCAACATCATACTCCACTCGTGTCTATTATCAACATAGCGACGCTTGATGAGTGTCCGCATTTTCCTTTAAAAACCTTGTCAAATCGAAAATACTTATTAGCGGTAGACTAGTCGGTCAGCGGTGCAGTCGACGGTCACGCGTCTTTCCTTCTCAAATAGTCCACTTGAGAGTATCTGTTTACACCTTTCTAGAATCCCACTCTGATTGAAATATTCATGCATCATGTTAAAATCTAGGATGGATTAAATACCCATGGCACATTAATCCGTTTAGATAAGCCTTGTCCAAAGTCCAAAGGGATTTTCACAATCTCGAGGGACACACTCATGCTATGTGCATTATTGGGAGAAAATATGCCAAAAAGGGCTAACTCTTTTGTTTGATGCAGAAAATGAGGCATGAAATTCCCAGGTTTTGCATGGTCCAGAATATCCCACCTCTATTGATTGATTGGTGGAACGACTTCGCACCGTGTGACAGAAATCATGTAAGAAGGGTGTTGGGTAACTTACCATCCTTGAAAAGAGATAGCCACTATGTTTTGGGATGAAAAGAGAGCCATCTTTCGGTTTGTAATATGGAAATGACTCCCCTCTTGGAGAAAATTATAGGCTTCGCCAAACTTCCATGGGATAGTCCGGGTCTATTGGTGCCAGAAAATCGTACCCCACGCGGTTTTCTGAAAATAGTTGGGTTCAAGAAGAATGATAAGTTGGTTTGCTTGAAGAAGTCCTACATTCCCTTTGACTTTCTCTATGAACGGTATGGGCACAGGAAGTCATATTATTTGCATCATGAGGAATTGGATGTCACCTCCATTGGATGGGTTTATCGTCGAGTTTATGTCTTCATAGTCTGCTTTCTGGGTCTACTAATTTTTCCAATGCAAGGAGAAAAAATTCACACTCGTTTAGCCATGGTCGCCAGGACCATGATGGAAGGAATCAAGGGACAGAAATACACCATTGTTCCTATGATACTAGCTGAGATATACCGAGCCTTAGATCGATGCAAGCATGGGGCTGGGTATTTTGAGAGGTGCAATCTTCTGCTACGGTTTGGTTGTTAGAGCATCTCCAAAGAGGAGACTATCGTCAAGAATTACCGCGCAGGTCGTTGAACGACTATATTGCCAGTCATCATCCAAAGAAGATGACATCCGCGCCTAATAGATTTTCAATGCCTGGAAATGCTGAAGGATGGGTACACCTCTTCAGCAATTTGACTGACGAACAGGTACACTTGATGTTCGAGTGGTTTCCCAGCAAGATTTCATAATCTGGTCCAAGGGGGCCACCCATTTTGTGTTGATTTAGTTGTGACACATTTACCCTTACGCTCCTATAAGGGTAATGAGGCAAGCTGGAAGGAAACAGGGTATACCTCGGGTATCTAATATGACTCAGTATTAGGCAGACTTCAAAGAGTACATCATTCCTTTCATGTTCGAGGCTCAGTACATGTAGTATCAAAAGATCATTATAGATGGAGAGATTATCGAGCCCAATAGGTATCATGCTGGGAATATGTATTACTACCTTTCGTGGCTAGAAGACGACATAACCGGAGATGTCAAACTGGGAATCAACCCTAAAGGAAGGATCATAGATGAAGAGGTCGAGGTCAGGGAAAGTACTAAAGGCTGCGCAAGGGGTTTTTGAGTCTGAGACCATACACCTGGAACAACATAAGATAGACATGGAAACAATAAAAGAATGGAAAGAGATCGCGAACAAGTCAACAGAAAGGTTGGAATATTTAGAGCAAGGGTTGATGGAGTTGGAAGGAAAGATGAGGAAGAGGCTCTGGGACTGCCATGGTATGGGCTACAGCGAGGGGCGAAAGCTGGTAATGGATTATTTGCTGCTCGACATTCATGACCTTGGGAATGTGATCGACAGAGCTAAAAGGGCAAGGCATGGAGAAGGTCCATCTGGGACCAAGTAGGATAAGAGGGTCTTCTTTCATTATTTCATAATTAGATTTTATTTAGATTCGATGTAATAAGGCTTTGTGCCATTAGTAACTTTATATCATTATTTCGATTTAGTAAAGTTTGGTTTGATATATCTTCGCATTAACGGGATGAAGCAATGTTGACATAAATTTTCTCCAAGTATACTTGTCGCTTAGGCCTACCTCGGTCACAACGAGGTCTACTAATTAGGATGCGAACCATTACATGCATTACGTGCTATCTGTTTAAATACTGCAAGACTCTTTTATTTCGTCTTACTAACGTGGCAACATTTTGTTTTTCTTTCTTTTGATTATTCTCATTCCCAAAAGGTCGGTTCATACAGTCTGGCAACATCAGCATACCACACCAGATCTAGAGGTCCTCCATCTCCTCCCCCTCCTAACAGTTTCAAAAACAAGGGTAAAGGAAAGATGGATGATCTGAGTGGCAACAAGGAAAGACAATGCTCCTATGGCAGAGAATCTAGAGACTTCGGATGGAAGAAGTACACCGTAGCAAAACGAACTAGTTCTGCAATTAGAACATAAGATTTTGGAGTTACAAGGCGAGATCAAGCAGGTCCGCAACCTCGCCAATCTCTCCCATACCTTAAACGTCCCCGACATCAATCACTAGAATGCCACAGCTCAAAACTAGACACAACCCCAAAATTATGAACCACAAAATACACCACCACAAGCTCTACAAAATCCCCCTACTGTACAACAATACCACAACCCCGCACCCCCACAAAAACCTAAACCGTCCACCATTGCAAGCTCCCCAATAACAGCACCATAATGCGACCCAATATCCACAAACTGCCACCTACCCTACCCCTCAAAATATGACACAATCTACCCACGATCCACCCCAAGCATCCATCAACGATCATCCATACAATCATGTCCCTGTAACTCACCAAAGCAACCCTATATACGTGGAAAATATACCACATACCCCGCAACAAATATTATACCTACCCGAATTTACCGAGAAGGACTTGCTCATCTGTAACATGGCCGAGGAATTGAAGAAGTTGTCCGAAAGGGTCCAAAATATTGAGGGAGGAAAGGGCATGAAGGGATTGAATTATGAAGATTTGTGTATCCAACCAGATGTGGAGTTACCAGAGGGTTACGAACCCCCAAAGTTTGAAATATTTAATGGCACCGGTGATCCCAAGGTGTATTTGAGGACTTACTGCGATAAACTCGTAGGAGTAGGCAGGAACGAGCAAATCCGCATGAAGTTGTTCATGCGAAATCTCACTAGGGACGCTTTATCCTGGTACATCAGTTAGAATCCAAAGAAATGGCCTAATCGAGTAAGTATGGCATCCGACTTTATGAACAGATTTAGGTTCAATACGGAGAATGCACCAGATGTTTTCTATATCCAGAATCTCAAGAAGAAACCCACGGAAGCCTTCCGTGAGTACGCCACTTATTGGAGATCAGAAGCTGCTAAGGTGACGCTACCACTAGAAGAGGAACAAATGAATAAGTTCTTCGTCCGAGCTTAGGACCCACAGTACTATGAGAGATTGATGGTCATAGAGAATCCCAAGTTCTCTGATATCATCAAATTGGGAGAAAGAATCAAAAAAGGCAACAAGAGTGGCATGGTTACCAACTTTGAAGCTCTATATGCCACTAATAAAGTTTTGCAGTCTAGAGGAATTTCTAAGAAGAAAGAAGTGGGTGCCGTAATGGTATCCCAAGGGCCGAAGTCTCCCCTTACTTATCAAACACCCCCACCAGCATATCATCATTCACCCCCAAAATACCATTACCCTGCTACCACCTACCACACCTATAATACCCAGCCAACATACTACCACTCATCTCCACCTGTTGGTTAGAATTATCCAAACCTGGACCAAATTACGATCGCAAAACTCCTAGACTATACACCCCTATCACCAAACACATAGCCCAATTGTACTAGAGACTGAAGGTCGCCGATTATGTCACTCCCATTCCTGTAGCTACTATTGAGAGTCCCTCTCAATGGGTCAACCCCAACAAGACTTGAGCCTACCACTCCGGCATGAAGGGACACACTATTGAGGAATGTCACATGTTGAAAGACAAGATCAAGACATTGAGTGACACCACGGTAATACAGGCAAAGGAATATGCACTAAACGTCCGCAATAACCCCCTTCCCGATCACAGGGGTGAGGGAGTAAACATGATCGAGACTAATGAAGAATGGGACCAGGAGGGATCCATCAGTCTTATTTGAGGAGGAGACACTTCTAAGACATCCCCTGTCATACTCTCACCGATTGTGGTACAAACCAAGGCACTGTTCGAGGTTTAAGTGGCCACATCTAGGCCACCATTCACAGTGATGGTAGCTCCATTACCATCCTACCAATCTGATGTTATTTCATGGGATTATGTGGTAGAGGCAAGAAGGAAAGGGAAATCCAAGATGGAAGAAACCGGTACCACCCAGGGAATGACTAGAACATGTCGGTTCTACACGCTAGAAAATCTTGCTCAGGGAGGAACAAGGAGACCGCATCAAAATCGCCTGTTGTGGAAACGGGTACTGATGATCTTTGGAGAAAGGTACAAGCGAAGGAGTATTTTGTCATTGATCACCTAAACAAAACTCTTGCTCAACTATCCATCTTGTCATTGTTGCATAACTTTGAAGTGCACAAGAACGCCTTGATAAAGGTGTTAAGCGAAGCCTATGTACATGTTGGCATCACTAGTAGAGAGATGGCAAATATGGTAGGACAAGTGCTGGAGACACACAAGATCACCTTCCATGAAGATGAGTTGCCACCGGAAGGTTTGAGTCATAACAAGGCATTGCACATCACCGTGCAGTATGAAAATAAGTTCATTGCTCGAGTCTTAATTGGTGGGGGTTCGAGTCTGAACATATGCCCTTTTAGTACCTTGAAAAGATTGGGCATAGGAATACCGGAGATACGGTTGGGAAGCATGAACATGAAAGTGTTCGATGCATCCCAAAGAGCTGCAATTTGAGAGATTGACATGGGTTTGAAGATATGCCCGACCATGTTCGATGTCGAATTCCAGGTATTAGATATCTCTGCTACCTACAACATGTTGTTGGGACGAACATGGATACACATGGCTGGGGAGGTTGCTTCTACATTGCATCAGGTTGTGAAGTTTGAACCATCAGGATGTAGTTATTCATGAAGACAGGATCAATCCTATTTATACAAACCAGACCATACCAGTAGCGGAAAACAAAAGAAAGTTGGGAGGAGAAACTTTCTAAAGTATCGAGCGAATAAATACAGCCGAGAGAGGGCGATGGTGGAGCAACAATGTACTAAGCATGATTCTTTGGCTTGGGTATGAGCCGAGCAAAGGTCTTGGTCCTAAGCTTCAAGGGATAGCATAACCAATACGACCACATACTCAGGGCACAATCTTTGGTCTCGGGTATGAATACATTGTGTAAGAATATGAGGATTTGTCACCAGCATGGCATGACCTCCCTTACCCATTGTCTAAACCCATACCACCACTGCACCAGACATTCCGTAAGGCCGACGTGATTTGGGGTTCTGAAGAAGATGAGATCTTAGCTAGCATGAGGAGCATGTTTCTAAACGAGGAAGATATGGATGGCAATGTGATATTTGGGGGGGGGGGGGAGGGGATGAGGAAGACCTTACCATCCAGATGGTTGGAGATGGAGCTGTTCTCAGGAACTAGACCACCGCACCATCTAGGGTCGCCGAGCACCAGGGTAGCTTTGGCAGAACTAGCATGATTTGATTTTAAAATTATTTTCTGGCATTTAAGACATTTCAGTTTTTTGTTTAGAAATAAATACTCGAGACATCGAGTCGTGTTTGATTGATAGTTTAATTTTTAATCAATGCATTATTACTTTTTGTTTATTTATATTATTATCTCTCTATATTCTTTTCAGTACAACTATTTCCTATCCTATTGAATCTACAACTGTGACATGTAATGAGACAATGCAACATAATGAGAACGATTAAGAAGAATGGGAAAACGATGTAATACATACGGAAATTGTCAGGGAAGTACATGATTTTGGAAACAAACCAAAGTCCAATTTGGAAGAAACTGAGGCAGTTAATTTGGGGGATTCCAAAACAGTCAAAGAAACTCACATTAGCATTCATCTATCACCGTCAGAACAAGAAGAATATATCAAGTTTCTGAAGGAATATAAAGACATTTTTTGCATGGTCTTACGACGACATGACACTGTTGAGCATATCCATAGCGGCTTACAAGCTACCTACCAACCCTATGTGTCCACCAGTGAAACAAAAACTCAGAAAATTCAAGTCACGCGTGAGCTTGAAGATAAAAGAGGAGGTTACCAAATAAATCAAAGCCAAAGTCCTTCGAGTAGTCAAATATCCGACCTGGTTAGCCAATATTGTGCCCGTCACAAAGAAAGATGGGAATGCCAGGGTGTGCGTCGACTACCAAGATCTGAACAAAGCTAGTCCTAAGGATGAATTTCTGCTATCCAACATACACATATTGATCGATAACTGCACCAAGCATGAACCCCAATCTTTTGTTGATTGTTTCACAGGATACCACTGGATCTGGATGGACGAAAAGGATGCAGAAAAGACAACCTTCATTACGCCATGGGGGATATACTGTTACAAGATTATCTCGTTCGATTTGAAGAACGTCGGGGCAACCTATATGAGGGTCATGACCACCCTCTTTCATGATATGATACACAAGGAAATAGAAGTATACATGGATGATGTCATCATCAAGTCTAAGAAAAGACCGGATCACATAGCAGACTTGAGAATGTTTTTGAACGACTATAGAAGTACAACCTGAAGTTGAAGCCAGCAAAATGTGCTTTCGGAGTCCTTGCCGGGAAGCTGCTAGGTTTCATCGTCAACCGCCGCGACATTGAGCTGGACCCGTCAAAGAGCATTAACACATATTAGCAGTTAAGCGAATGAAGGTCAGATAATATGACAAACTACCATTTCTAATTTTACCAAATAAAAAAAAATGTTCAAGTCTTGCTTAAAAATCATATAAGTTCCTTTTCCTTTTTTCCCCCCTCTCAAAATAGCACTATTGTATACTTCAAAAACAATTCCAAAGAAAAAAATACTAACTTACGTGGAGCTCCTTAAATAATTTCTATGGGTTCCGTTAAAAATAAATAAAGAAATAAATGAGGTCTGAAGTATGTGTAAGGTATTATACGCGCAACTTGATTTCAAACGTGATTTTCCAAACTTCCGAAACTAAAATTAGTTTTCAAAGAATACAATTGCACTTTTAGAGACACAAGATGATATTATATCACTCAAATATTTAACGAATGAGAAAAAGCAATTTACAAATTATTGAATCTGAAACTTAGAAGTAAGACATGCTTAGATCATTTTGGTAAAAATAAACTGCAAACAAGAGATATATTAAATTTCATGATATACACTCATAAACTAAACTAAATCGATAAAGAAAGTAAGGGCAGAATTCGTACATATTGTTTGAATGGTTGTTACATGTTGTATCGTATCGTATTGTTAATTTATATACGATGTTTGTTTTCATTGTTACTTAAATTTTATTATATCGTATCCTTAAATCTGTTGTTACGTAACGACGAAATGTGCTACTTTATGTAACGATCGATTTGGTATGGCCGCATTGTTATCTTGTCTTTTTTCTCTCAATCCCACACTTAATTATTGTTAAATAATTTTATTTTATTATTTATCATACCTTTTTATATAGTCATTTTACCATGTATCATAATTTTTCCTTTATAATACTGCAAGTTTATTTTTCGTATTGTTGGTGCGTGATATAATAAAACGACGGCAAACGACACAATCTATCCAAACATTATATTCATCAAATGATATAATAAAATACAATACAATTCAATACGATGCATTATAAAACGATAGGTAACAAGCTATTAAGGAAAATTAACCGGACAAGACATGTAAGCAAAGTACTACACCCATTAAGGAAATAATCAAATTGCCAATAAATAATCACACAAGAAATGTCCACAGATTCTTTAAGTAGAAAAACTTACCCTAGGAGCGTGAAAACAAATAGAAAAAAAAAGTCAAGAACTCAAACTCGAGCATTTCAGCTTGCGAAGTGCCAAGTAAATAAGAAATTCAAAAATCCAAATGATGATTCGCGGACCGAGCTTCAACAGCAATAAATAAAGCCAAACAAACGCGTGATTGTAATAAGAAAACTTGAACAGTAGCAGCAGCAAGAAATCAATACCCGATCTCGACCCGCTAAGATTGTGCCATCAAGAATTGCAACCGGCAAGGTAGAGACTTGGTGAATAAATAATGACTATAGCAGTAGTGAAATAGTGATGAAAAGCAATTCTGAAAACCTTGTAAACAGAGGTGAAATCCTCCCTTTTTGGTTCTGTCCGTATGTGTTTCTCTCCTCCCCTAGGTAACTTGTTTATATAAAAATTGAGAAAGAGGATATAAATATATGGGGGAGGGAAAGGAGTCGTTGGTAGAGGATGTGAGAAAAAGGAAAAACTACTAGATCATGAAAAGAGTAATATTTGCCCAAAAGAAGGAAAGATTTCTCTCAACCATGGTGATATGGGTGAGGGTTTTGTGGAATTTGGAAGATTCACACTCAAAATTGGAGTGCCTTTCGGTTGGATTGGTGGGCTAAATGGAAATAGAGTACTACTTTAATTAAAATGCCATAACAATAATAATAGAAAAACTTAAATTAATAAGTAATGACTAGACAAATAAAAATGCATGAATTGAGAAATGAATACTAGAATAAATATTGTTCTGTGAAACTATCTCAATGTGCTTAAAACAATATTTTAAATATCTAAAATTTGTAAATTAAATTAACAAATTATGCGGTGAAAATTATAATATATGGGGTCACAGAGCAAAATAAGGTTATAATACTAGTAGTCGTATTTTAAAAAAAATGTTATAAACATTATTAAGACGTTTAGATAAAATTGTAGTTCATTCGAATAATAAGGAATAAGGATGGACAAAATTGGGTGTCAACAATTGTTGTATACATATATATTCATGAACTGTACATGTTTGAATAGTGAGTATCATTGACCATTCTTGCCGCTACCTCGTCGTGGTTAGTCATGATACTTACTGAATATATGGGGTCGATTGTACACATACTACACTCTGCATTAGTTAATTATGCAGATTCAGTAGTTAGACCCAGCTCAGCATTCGAGATTCGTGGTTGTTGATGTGGAGACTCGAGGTAGAGCTGCACCCTGATCGTAGTCCCTGGCGTCTACTTCTATCATTTTACTATTGTATTTGATTCAAATAATTTACTGTAGTATCAGACTTATATTCATATGTTATAACTCATAACTTAGTGTTACCAGTTTCTGGGAAATTACTGTATTTGTTATTATTCATCTATTCTATTCGACTCTTAGATTCGTTAATTTCTATTATTATTGTTATTATGCTATTTTTTATGTTGTTCTTGCCTAGCAAGTGGTTTAGACGCCATCAAGACCAATGGGGGTTTTGGATCGTGAAATCTTTCGTGTATAAGCTAAACTATATACGCTAAATCATATACTATATAAGTAAAAGACATAGAGAATACATGATCAATTAAAAAATTTATTAAAGTTGAGTAAATAATTATTTTATAATAAATACTATACCCAATCACATGGTTAATAGTATATATCTTTGTAACGAACCGGCCGGTCGTTTTGTGTATTTGAACCCCATTTTCCCATTTGACGTTTCCCTTGTGTGTAGTTATTAGTTTGTGACTTGCAGGGATGGTTGGTTTGATTCCAGAAAAGTTTTGCAGTAAATTGGATCACATAGTTCCATTGTTGGAAGCTTGAGTTATAATAGTCGACTAAGTTTTGACTTTTGTGCTAACAATATCGGATTCGTATTTTGATGGTTCCAATAGGTTCGTATAGTGATTTTAGAAATAGGAGTATGCCCCGATTTGGATTTGGAGGTACCTAGGGTGATTTGGCTCCTTTTGCTAAAAGTTGACAATTTGAAGATTTATAAATTTCATAAGTTTGACCATGGGTTGACTTTAAGGGTATCGAGTTTGAATTATTATTATGAGACTTGAAATAGGTCCGTTTTGTCATTTGAAACTTGTGTAAAAAGGTTTGGTCTCGTTCCGAATTGGTTTGGTAGGAACCGTACGCTTGGTTGTGAATATTGAAGTTCTTGAAATTTAAGAATTGCATGATATATTTTGGGGTTCAATTTACTATTATGGACGTTATTCTGATGTTTTGAACTTGCGAGCGAGCTCGTATGAGGTTTGTATACTTGTGTGGATGTTTAGTGTGGGCCTCGAGGGGCTCAAGTGAATTTCAAATTAGTTTCAGAATGGTTTGGTGAAGCTTCAATTTTTGTTGGTGCTACAGACGTCGCAATTGCGAAGGTCTATTCCGCAGAAGCGGGACCACATATGCAATTAAGTGAGCCGCAGGTGCGGGGTCGCTGGTCAGAACATAAAAACGAGGGTTTGCTCACATTTCTTATAATTGAAATTTTGGAGCTCGGGTTGAGGCGATTGTTGGTAGACGTTTTGCTGCAATTGAGGAGGTGAGTGAAGATTATTCAATTTAATGATGTATCTTGATTATCCATTGATTATTACACCTAGATTATGTGAATATAAGGTAAAATTTGGGGGTTTTATACTATGTTGTTGGAGAGTGAGATTTGATGATTTGAGTGTTGATTTGTAGTTTGAATTGGATGAAATTAGTATGGTTGGACTCATAATTGAATGGGTGTTCAAAATTTGTGAGTTTGATCAAGTTTCGAGGTGCGGGCCCGGGGTTGACATTTTAGGTTGACTTTCCATTTTTTGATTAAAGACCTTAGCTTTATTACGTGGGATTATTTCCTATGTCTCTTATTGATGATATTAATTTTCTTTGGCTAGATTCGAATCGTTCGGAGGTCGATTCACGTGGTAAGGGCTTTTTGGAGTATTGATTTGCGCCCATTGAGATAAGTAACATATCTAAACTTGGATTTGAGGGTATTTAACCCTGGAAACAATGCTTTATATGAAATAGGCTTAATAACTTTGTGACTACATGAACTTGATTGCTAAAACTGATTTAGCCTTAGTCATGCTTTATATGTTGAACATCTATCCGCATTTTATTATTGTCATGTCCTTGTGTACCTTGCTGATACATTATGGGCTTATATCTTTGATGAAAATTTGGCATTGTAACGATCCGACCGGTCGTTTTGAGCATTTGCATTTCGTTCAGCTATTTAAAGTCTTGAACAGCATCGTATGATGTATTATGACTTTTGTGAATCGTCGGTTTTGGTTTTCCGGTTATTCAGAATTGATTTGGAAGAATGAATTTCATGATTTAAGCTTAAGAGTTGGAAGAGTTGACCAAGTTTGACTTTTTAGTATTTGTCCTCGAATTGGAGTTTTGATAGTTCCGTTAGGTACAGATGGTGATTTTGGACTTGGGCGTATGCCCTGATTTGCATTTGGATATTTCTAGAAGGTTTTGGCTCTAATTGGTAAAGTTGAAAATTTAAAGGTTTGAAAAGTTCATAAATTTGACCGAGAGTTGACTTTGAGGATATCAGATTCGGATCGTAGTTTAGAGAATTAGAATAGCTTTATTATGTCATTTGGAAATTGTGTGCAAAATTTGAGCTCATTCCGAGTTGATTTGATATGTTTCGGCATGAGTTTTAGAAGTTGAAAGTTCAAAGTTCATTTAAGTTTTAATTGAGGTACGATTCGTCGTTTCGATGTTGTTATGTGTGATTTGAGGCCTTGAGTAAGTCTGTGTTATGTTATGGGACTTGTTGGTATATTCGGACGGGGGCCCGAGTGGCTCAGATGAGTTTCAGATGAGGTTCAGATCATTTTTCATCTTGATGCATTGCTAAAGATTTTTGGTGCTGG
The DNA here is from genome assembly GCF_000390325.3 of Nicotiana tomentosiformis. Taxonomy (NCBI): domain Eukaryota; kingdom Viridiplantae; phylum Streptophyta; class Magnoliopsida; order Solanales; family Solanaceae; genus Nicotiana; species Nicotiana tomentosiformis. The sequence continues at coordinate 49,983,127 of NC_090817.1, forward strand.
TATAGCCGCATCTGCGGAGTATTGGTCGCAAAAGACACTTCGCAGATGCGGGAGGTTCATCGCAGAAGCAGGAGAAGACTGGGCTTGGAGTCTTCGCAGATGCGGAATTTGAGTCGCATCTGCGACTTCGCAAAAGCTATTGTCATGGGCGCAAAAGCGAGGTTTTGTGCATGAGCGAAGAGGAACTCGCACCTTCAATGTTGCAGAAGCAGAAAATTATTCCGCAGGTGCGAGGGTTTGGCTGGTTAGTTGAGGTCGTAGAAGAGGCTATTGTCTTCGCAGATGCGAATAGTACTGGGCAGAACCTATAATTTAGAGGGTTGGTAATTTTATTCACATTCTTGAGACTTGGAGCTTGGTTTTGGGCTACTTTGGAGAGAAATTTCACCACACACGAATTGGGGTAAGCATTCTTGGCTCGCTTGTGATTATAATTCATGAATTAATCTTTGTTTTTGGCGTATGATTATTGATTTTAAAGAGAAAATTGGGAGGTTTTGTCAAAAGATTCATAGAGAGAATTTTTGCGTTTTGAACATCGATTCGGAGTCGTATTTGAGTGAAACTAGTATGGTTGGACTCGTAATCGAATGGTTTATCGGATTTTTTAAGTTTTGTCGGGTTCCGAGGTGCGTGCCCGATTTTGACTTTTTGGGTGACTTTGGACTGACTTTGGGCTTTTGATTAAAGATTCAACCTTTATCATTTGGAATTATTTTCTTAGGCATTATTTAATGTATTTGAGTTGCTTTTGGCTAGTTCGAGCAGTTCAGAGTTCGGTACTGATGGTAGGCTATAATTACGTATTTTAGTCACTTATTGCACTCTAATTTACTATACTTTATTTGTGTTTGAGCTTTAATTGATAGTGTTTTTGCACTTATTGTGTGTTTTATGCCTTGTAGGAGTGATTCCGAGCTATGTAGATGTTGTGGAGCTAATCCGAGCTATTTGGATCTTGAAGTCTAAATAAAAGCCTAAAGGATCAAGTCGGGATCGTGTTTGGGGGTCGAGGACCAAGTCTGGACGTCAAAAATCAAGCAAAAAGTAGTTCTCTAAGAAAACCCCACCGTGCGATGCATGGGGCGCCGCGGTAGCCCAACTTCTGCTGTATGACATATTTTGACTCTCTGGATTTTCCCACTAATGCCCCGTATGGTGTGTCACCCATGCGGCACTCCTATGTAATTTTTACAGAGTTATTTTCCTATTTCGGCAGGAAAAGATGATTTTGTTTGGGACCGACCCTACTTGGTATAAATATATAAAAAAACGTTATTATCTGGACTTTTGACATACTTTAGACCTAAGGAAGCTAAGGAGAAGTTGGAGGAGCAAAAGTACAAGGATTTCATATTCCTTCCTCACTCAAGACCCGAGTTTGGATCAAATTTATGTTTTCCTATACTCTATTTTTATTTGTATGAATTGCTCCATATATATGGAGTAGTTCTCTTTAGGGTTTGATGGATTTGGCATATTGATGATTTTTTTTGGATTATAACTCTAGTTTTATGTATTGAAGTATTTTTGGATGATTTAGTTGTTGCATCTATATTCACTAGTTCGTGTAATCGAGAGAGGCATAACTTGTGATATCTTTGCATTATATTCTTGGTTGAGTTCATAAATTCTTTTAAGTAATCGAAAGTGGCTAGTTGAATCATTGATTAAACCTAGTTAGGAGAATAATCGAAAGAGGTTTTTCTAAAGACCAATCCACTATGCATTCTTGCATATCTTCACATGCTTAAATTGGTTCATCTTGAGAGGTTAAAACTTAATCGAGAGATGAGTTTTTGCTGAACGTTTGAACTAATAATTGAGTAAATTCGAGAGACTCACTTGAACATTGGAAGTGAATTATCTAGAGTTAGATCCCAAACAATTGTCTTGCACTTATCCTATCAAAACCCTATCTTCTCCCATTGATAACCTTTTTCGCTTATTCCTTGTTTCGATTGTCATTAGTGAATAGCTTTAGACTCTTAGTTAATTTTAGTTATAAATTATATAAATCTCAATTGTTGATCATCTTGGATAGCAACCAAGCTAGAAACTACGAGAATGCTGTTTAAATCCAACACAAGTGGATATAATATAATACTATACTATATTTGATTAGCGAGCATAATTTAGGTGTGTGTTTCGAGCTCGTCAAAACATTGCATTGTTGCCGGGGTTGGCAATCAATAGTGTTTGAAATAGTTTGTATGCTAATTCAGGAATTTTTCTTTTTATTTTATTTTATTTTTCTTTTTTTACGGTTGGTGTTCTTTGACTGTGCGCAGGGTATAAGTTTAGATTGATGCATGACTCGAACTTCTGTGAAAGAAGTGTTACCATACAAGCCAGAGTTAGAAAAATAACTGTGACAGCTAAGGAAGGAAAGAAATCTCACCGAGACGTTAGAAAAGGTTGGGCAATCCTCAACTAAAGAACTTATGACTGGAAACGGTGATGATAATGTGGATTTGGCTGCAAGAGAAATAGTCCAACAACGGGAAAAAGATGCACGGGATGCTGAGGAAGCAATTATGAGAGATGCACAGATTATCTATGAAGAAGAGAGGGATCAGAGAATTGCTAAAAATCAACCCTTGGTTGCAGACCAGTTCGGAAATATAGCTCCCATGCCTAGGAGACCATTGGGTGATTATGCTAGACCGGTCTACAATCAAGGCTTATCAAGTGTTAGACCACCTCCAATTGCAGCATACAGTTTTGAGTTGAAGCAAGGGTTGCTTCAAACCCTTCAGAATTGTTGTGTCTTCAGAGGGAAGATGAACGAAGATCCAAATACACATCTAATGGACTTCGAGGAGATTATGAACATCTTTCAATACAATGGTGTTTCACAAGATACAGTGTACTTGAGGGCATTGCCCTTCACACTCAAAGATGATGCAAAGTAGTGGCTTCAAAGCTTACCCACTGGATCGATTAGAACATGGGATGAGATGACCAAAAAAAATTTTGATAAATATTTCTCATCAGCTAAGACGGGCAAGTTTAGAAGAGAAATCCATAACTTCTACCAGAAAGAGACTGAAACTGTTTTTGAAGTATGGGAGAGGTTTAAGGAGATTCTTTGCAAGGGTAAACATAGCAGGATTGAACTCTGGATGCAACTCCAGGACTTTTGGGATGGATTGACACCGGCCTCGCGTTGAACATTGAGCAATACTGTTGGAGGCCCCTTGATGAAGAAGACTCCAGATGAGATAGTTACAATTCTTGATTAGTTATCTGAAGATGCTAATTAGTGTCCCTCTGAGAGTGCTGAAAGAAGAAGATCAACTGGTGTTCACCAAGTTGATGCTACTACTTCTGTGCAGGTAAATCTTGATGCAATGGCTAAAGAAATACGAAAACTGACCTTAGCCTCGATACAAAATGAGCCTCACACAGCTTGTGATATATGTGGAAGAGGACACCCTACTCATGAGTGTCAAGCCTTAACCGAGGAAGTGAATGCTGTGGGAAACTACAATTTTAATGCAATGGGTTAGAGGCACCCCGATTTTTTATGGAGTTCACCTGGGGATACCGCAAATGCATGGCAACAAAATAACTCTAGACCCCAGGGACAAGGAGCTCCAGCATACCAAAATCAGCAGAGGCAGCAATTTCAGCCTCAACAGCCTATTCATTATGGCATAGAAAATCTCATGAAGGCCTTCATTCAGAAAACTGATGAGAGTCTTGAAACTCATAGCGCAGCTATACAGAAACATGGAGCAACTATCAAAGAACTGGGCATTGGTTTACAAAACCTCGAAAGACAGGCTGGGTAGCTAGCCACTCTATTGTCTGAGAGGATTTCAGGAACTATCCCTATTGGTACTGAGAGAAATCCCAAAGAAACAGTGAATGTTATAACCTTGAGAAGTGGTAAAGTGTTAAAAGATCCTACCCCGATCCAAAACGATGTGAAACATGAAAAAGAAAGTGGGTAGCAGCTGAAAAATGATGAGGACAAGAAGAAGAAAGGCCCAATGAAAGCTGAGAAAAAGAAGAAGGGAGAAATTTCGAGAAGGGAGGAACATGATGGGAGCGAGTATATGCCTGCTTTACCTTTCCCCCAAAACCTATATAGAGAAAAGCTAGACAAGCAGTTAGGGAGATTTGTGGATGTGCTGAAACAGGTTCATGTAAACTTACCATTCACATAAATGCTCTCACAAATGCCTACTTATGCCAAATTCTTGAAGGAAATCCTGACAAAGAAGAGGAATATAGAAGAGACCTCAGTGGTCAAGCTCACAGAGCATTGCCGTGCGATATTGCAAAACAAACTCTCACAAAAGTGTGAAGATCTAGGGAGTTTTACTATACTTTACTCTGTAGGAACTATTTATTTTGATAAATCATTATGTGATTCTGGTGCCTCAATTAATCTAATGCCTCTATCTATTTACAGAAAATTATAGAAGGAGAATGGAGAGATAAGGTCTGCACCAATATCGTTGCAACTGGCAGACCAAACGACTTTAATACCCGAGGGGATAGTGGAAGATGTGTTAGTTCGGGTGGATAAGTTTGTATTTCCTCTGGATTTTATAGTGGTGAATATCGAGGAAAAAAAGGAGGTCCCCCTCATCCTAGGAAGACCATTCTTTGTGACGGGGAGAGCTATATTAGATATACACAAGAGAAAACTCATGCTTAGAGTGGGTGAGGAGACTGTGACTTTTGAGATGATTGTAGCAAAGGGGGCACAAAAGGAAAAACCAACTGCGAGTGTTGAGAGGAAAGTGAAGGGATCGAAAGAGAAGGCTACGATGAGCGAGAAAGATAAGTGTGAGGTGTAGCCCAAAAAGGCTGAGAAGAAGCTATCTACATGGATGTGTGCATTAGTTCGGGCGCGAGGAATTGAGCCTGACTTCGACTCAGACCCCGACTAGATGTTCAAGGAAGTTTCCTTTACCTTATGCTTTTTTAATTGTGTGTCATGGGAACATGCCACAACTTAAAGTTTGGGGTGGGGGATATGTTGTATGTATGTATGTATATTAGTTTTCTTTTTGTGAGTATAGTAGTTGGATAGAAAAAAAATTGAGAAAAAACATAAAATTTTAAAATTTTCGAATTTTCCCGATGATGGATATCATTGACAGGTTTCTTGAGGGATTTAAGTTGAAGGAAAAGGACAACAAGATTTTATTTTGTTAGGTAGTGTAATAATTCCCCTTTGGTTTTTCTTTGTGCCGCGGTTCTTATCCAAGGGTTTTGTTTAAACCGGGCGTAGTTAGTTTTTATTTTGTTAGGAGTAGGAAACCTTGTACTGTGATTTGAAGTGAAAGCAATATTTCTTGACTTTATTATGCCTTGGGAATAGTAAGTGCTTTAGTTGTGATGCTTAGGCTCAGTTTTTGACTCCTGTATAAGTACCTTAAATTGTATGATCTTAACTTTGCTTAACTACTTTGACTAGAGTGTCGTGATAGTCCAATCCTGAGTGAGTTATGTGCCGTGTGTGAGGTATTGTGTTATTTTGTCCATTGCATTTGATGTATAGAACTTGCCCCATGTGTTTTTAAAGTGAAATAGTAGTTTTATTCAGTCGTGGAAGTGATATAGGCATTTTTCTGTTGAGCCAATTATATGCTTTTGCCCACCTAATTGTTATGTATCTTAGTTAACCCCATTTAGTCTGTAATCCTGTTTCTCTGGCAACCACATTACAAGCCCTATACATTTGTTTGAATTGACCATCTATTTGAACGTTGTACCTCTCGTGAGCACTTGAATTTATTATGAACTTTGTAAAAGTTAAAGTGTGAGGTGGTTGGTTTGGCTTTTAAGTAGAACTATTGAAATAAGGAGAAAGGTGCAATGTTTTGAAAAAGTAAGAGCCACTTAAATTAAAAAAAAGAAAGGAAACAAATAAGTGTAACATTGTGAAAAATATTCCTTGATAGTGGTGACTCTTGATGTATTTGTGCTTAAGGAAGTAGGGAATTAATGTATATTGATGTGAAGGTAGAGTTATGGATTGACATAAGTGTGGTGTTTTGAATGGTTAATTGTATGTATTAAAGTGCTTAGGGAGGTGTAGTTACTCTTATATCCAAAACTATCCTACCCATCCCGTAGCCTACATTACAACCAACTAAAGTCCTACTTGATCCTTGACTGAATGATCTCAATTAGTAGAGTACTATACTACGGGCAAGCTTATGGTACGTCTTTTATGGCATATGAATGTTATTTCTAAGATTGATTGAATTCTTTCTATCTTGAGTTCCTGATTGTTTTTAAATTTTATTGTGTGTGGAACTACACTCTATTGTTGTGTGAGGGCACTTGATTCATGAAGGAAAGGTAATGTCGTTGACCTTTGTGTTAGAGTAAGTGAGCGGGTTGTGAAAATATGCATGGTGCTTTTGAGTCAAATCTTGAGGTGAGGATGTTACAGTAATGTACTTAATCCGTTTTAAATATTCTTTTTGTGCTCAGTTATTAGAGTTTTTCAAAAAGGTCGTGTCTATATGAAGTATAGTTTGATTTCTCGAGGACGATGGTAGGCTATAATTATGTGTTTTATTCACTTATTGCACTATAATTCACTGCACTTTATTTGTGTTTGAGCTTTAATTGGTAGTGTTTTGCACTTATTGTGTATTTTATGCCTTGTAGTAGTGATTCTGAGCTATGTAGATGTTGTGGAGCTAATCTGAGCTATTTGGAGCTTTGAAGTCTGAGTAAAAGCCCAAAGGATCAAGTCGGGATCGTGTTCGGGGGTCGAGGACCAAGTCTAGACGTCAAAAATCAAGCAAAAAGCAGTACTCTGAGAAAACCCCATTGTCGCGGCACGTGGCGTGACATGGCTGCCCAACTTCTACTGTCTGACAAATTTTTACTCTCTGGATTTTGTCACTAATGCCCTGCATGGTACATCGTCCCATGCGACGTGCCTGTGCAATTTTTATAGAGTTATTTTCCTATTTCGGCTTGGAAAAGCTGATTTCGTTTGGGCCCGACCCTACTTGATATAAATGTATGCAAAAATATTATTTTCTGGACTTTTGACATACTTTAGACCTAATGAAGTTAAGGAGGAGTTGGAAGAGCAAAAGCACAAGGATTTCATCATTTCTTCCTTACTCAAGACCCGAGTTTGGATCGAATTTATGTTTTCCTATACTCTAATTTTATTTGTGATGAATTGCTCTATATCTATGGAGTAGTTCTCTTTAGGGTTTGATGGGTTTGGTGTATTGATGATTGTTTGTGGATTATTACTCTAGTTTTATGTATTGAAGCATTTTTGGATGATTTAATTGTTGCATCTATATTCACTAGTTCATGTAATCGAGAGAGGCATAACTTGTGATATCTTTGCATTATATTGTTGGTTGAGTTCATAGATTCTTCTAAGTAATCGAAAGAGGCTAGTTGAATAATTGATTAAACCTAGTTAGGAGAATAATCGAAAGAGGTTTTCCTAAAGACCAATCCACTACGCATTCTTGCATATCTTCACATGCTTAAATTGGTTCATCTTGTGAGGTTAAAACTTAATCGAGAGAGGAGTTTTTGCTGAATGTTTGAACTAATAATTGAGTAAATTTGAGAAACTCACTTGAACATTAGAAGTGAATTGTCTAGAGTTAGATCCCAAACAATTATCTTGCATTTATCCTATCAAAACAATATCTTCTCCCATTGATAACCTTCTTTGGTTATTCCTTGTTTCGATTGTCATTAGTGAATAGTTTTAGAATCTTAGTTAATTTTAGTTTGAAATCATATAAATCTCAATTGTTGATCATCTTGGATAGAAACTAAGATAGAAACTACGAGAATACTATTTAAATCCATTCCTTTGTGGATACGATATTATATTATACTATATTTGATTAGCGAGGATAATTTAGGTGTGTGTTTCAAGCTCGTCAGGTATGCACAGGATGGCATTTTTGGAGTATCGTTTGGCTTGCTCGATATCTGATTTGTCTTGTTCGAGGTAAGTAACACTTCTAAACTTGGTGCTAAGGGTATGAACCCCTGAATATATGTGATATGTGTTTGGTGTTGAGATTACGCACATACTAGGTGACGGGCGTGTGGGCGTGCATCGTGTGAGTTATCATTCGATTGATTCTATGGTACTGTGTAGTGACCTAATCTTTTTTCCATTCATGAAAATTCTACGTGCTAGAGTAATTGGGTTGTGATCCATATTAGAGACCATGTCTAGGTTATATGCTTATCCTGTTGAGACCCACTGAGGTCATTTCTGCTGTTGAGTTATTTGCTTATATTGCAATTACATACTCAGACATACTCATTCATTTGCATATCATATCTCAGTCACTATTTCCATTTATTAATACATCATAACATCATTTTTGGGCTGATTTTCATGACATTGTGAGCCCGAGAGACTGGAGAGATTGATGACTGAGTTAAGGTCTGAGAGCCGGATTGCGAGTGATAATAATGGGATCGGACTGCACGCCGCAACATGTGTTATTGATTCATGATGGGATTGGGCTTCACGCTGCAATAAGCTTTATTGATTCATGCCATGATTGGCTTGTTATAGCGCTTGGGCTAGATCTGCCCCTCCAGAGTCTGTACACCCACAGTGAGCACAGTTGTTATTGATTCATTTGGGTTGGATCTGCCCTCGGATGGATATGCCATGTTCAGTGCTGAGTGACTGAGTGTCTTGAGTGATTGTGCATGATGAGTAAAAAGTGTGAGACATCGAGATTGAGTACTCTGAGAGTGTGAGTACATGAGTTCATCACTGTGATGCATTGCATTTAACATGCATACTTGACATACATGCATAGAGATTCATTTACTCATGCTATGCGGTTTTGGTGACATTCATGATTTCACGTGCACACTGATATGTAGGCATAGAGAAGTACTTTTCTCATGCTATCTGATAATGAAACATCTTATTTATTGTTGAAAGTTTTTGGGAAAAATCACAATTTTTCTGACTCACTCATATTTTGGTGATTTTGGTGAAGGATTTAGGTTTTACTGTTATACATGAAAAGCATGACTATTTTCAATAATTGTTAACGAGTTGAGCATTACATCTCTAAGTTATTTCTTTTACCACTTTTATTATATTGTTATGAACTGTTGTGGCTATTGGTGTTGGACTCTGACCTTTGTCCCATCTCGTCACTACTTTTAACCTAAGGTTAGATTTGTTACTTATTGAGTACATGGGGTCGGTTGTACTCATACGATAGTTCTACACCTTGCGTGCAGACTTTTGATGCTGATGTTGTGGTGTATGGCAGGAGCTGGAATTAAAGACGTACCTGCATTCCGGTCATTGCTCCCTTTTGTTCTTTATAGCTGTCGAATTTTTAATCTGTTAATGTAAATTTCAAACAGATGATGTATTTATTTCATACCTGCTTTGTAAACTTTAAATCTTAGAAGCTCATGATTTGTACTACCAGTCCTTGGGAATTCTTTGTATAAAAGCACAGTTGTATTATCATTACTTCTCTTAATGAATCTCATTGGAATTGGTTTATTGTTAATTGAATTACCTTGCGAGTTGGGGTTAGGTGCCATCACGACTAGTTGGATTTTGGGTCGTGACAAGTTGGTATCAGAGCTCTTGGTTCATAGGTTCTACAAGTCATGAGCAAGTGTCTAGTAGAGTCTTGCGGATCGGTATGATGACATCCATACCTATCTTCGAGAGGCTACAGGGCATTTAGGATAAACTTTCCATCTTTCTTTCCTTATCGTGCGACATTGATTCAACTTGAAGTGTATCTCTTTGAATTCTTTCCACTCACTCATATATGTATGTGAGCGCTCGGTATTAGCTGTGCATCAATGACTTGTGATTCCATGGATGAGGTGCGAGATGTGATTTCTGTGTGCTAATGATGGGTTAGTCTGGAGGACTTGATGCTGGGTTTTGACTGTAGATTGAGCACGTGGATTTCAGCTATGTGAGTATATGCTTTTGGACTTATATGTCCGGTAGTGTCCCTATGAGTGGAATTTATGGCTCGGTGAGTGGTTGGATGGCTATATGATGAAGTATGATGTGACTGCGGGATGTGTTCAGACGGTTTAAATGCGACGAGAAGAGTTTTCTTGGGATGTAAAAAAGACTATTGGGTGCTCGATTTCTTTCTTAATGTGTTGTATAGTCTCGAGTTATGATCGTAATGCGGAATCCTTCATGTTTTTTATTTGCGAGACGAAGTAGATTTTCATGTCTTATTGATGAGTTCAGACTCGGGAATATTAAGGGACTGCGTATTAGTTGTGGATGTGAAAGGGTATAAAGAGATGTTATTTTGCGACTAAGCAAGTGGGTTATCACCTGCAGGGTAATCTATGGATGTGTGATACTTATGATGGTGTGTGGAGGCTTTCTTTCCTATCAGTGGGTTATATTTGTGCGATTTGAGTTTGGATCGGTTGTAATTATTGACCTGACTATCACGAGGATGAATGAGAGATTTACAGATGATTGAGGTACTATATGGTTTGTGTTACATGAGCTTATGAAGTATTGGGTTGAATTTCGGTGCGAGATTATGGCAGTAATAGAGTATGGGTATTATGAGTTATTGAGTGTTTTGTTCTATGGCTTTGAGCCAAGTGGGGGATTCTGCTATCGACGATTTGATTGAATAGTTATGTGTTGTACTGGTTTCGGTTTGAAGCATACTTGTGAATCAAATGTGACTTGCAGAGGTTGAGATCGAGGATGACTCGAGTAAAGGAATTTCTGGATACAGGTTATGTTACACTTTATGGGTATATGAGAATCATAGAATGATTGAGTTGTTATTCGTGAAGGATGTAGTGCGCATGGAGTAGGAATTTGCTCGGTTGCTTAGAGGTATGGATTACTTCTTTGGGTGTTGTCATGCTAATGGGGCACAAGTCGTTCAACCCGTTTGGGCTGTGCAATTGAGATTTGAGCAGAGTGGATGACTCTCGAGAAGGTAGTAATAGATTCAGGAGTTATATGTAGCAATTAGGAATTTTCAGGATTTGTATATGGCTAGAATCTAAGATTTACATTGGATGGTGTCGAGACTTGTGGTATTTCTATATCATTATGGATTATACATTTCAGTATCAGGAAGGTGAAGGAAACAGCTTTAGATTCACAGAAGGTCTCTTCAGAGAGGGTGTCTCGGTTGTGGTACTTTTGGGGTGCTTAAGAGGGAATACAGTGGCTTATAGGCTTTAGGGCAGTGTGGTTTTATGCTAGGATCTCATGTAGTGAGCTTTGGGTAAGGATCATGGTGTTATGACAAGGAGAAGTGTCAACTTGAGGATAATTCAGAAGGAACTCAAAGGAAATAAGACTACATGGTAGTAGGTTGGATCAGTATGTTAGCGGTATGCTCGGTTCATATGATGAGGTGAGGCTTTACGGTTATTTTGTTGCAATACTCTTGGATTTGGTGACCTGCATGGCTTGGTTGATTTAGAAGGATTCAGTTATGATATCTTGGTTATGTGCAAATGGATTTCAAAGTGTTCTCGATGATTTCTACCACGGTTTGCGACTGATATTTCCTACCGACGTGAGCAACATGTTGAGTATTGTAATTTTCTACTGGATGGGATCAAGTAAAAGGTTCCGGGCTAATTGAGTATATAGTTTGCTGGTGACTTAGGGTTGATAATGAGGTTCTCGTATTTTCATATGATGGCATGATAGATGCGGTGTGTTGTGTGGGATTGAGATTTGCATGTGCTAGGTCACAATTTAGTTTGAAGGGAAGGTCATGAATTCTTAGACAACATGGACGGATTTAGATGACTAGATGAATGCTATTAATACTTGGTATTGCCTTAGCAGGGTGCGCATTTCACAAGGTGCACTATTTTCTGACTTACAGATGCTTAATTGGTATTGCGGTACTCGCCTAGTTGATCGATTGCTGATATTCAGATTTTCCTATATGGCGTAAAAGAATTATAGAAGTATTTCTAGTAGGGATGATTATGTACGAGGGATGTGTTAGTCATTCTAGTGATGAAGTTGGGATCGGCTATGCTGATTCAGGTGTTCTATAGATTGGGAGACTGGGAGTTCTCAAAGCGGATTGTTTCAGGGTTGCGAACTGTGAAGGTGTGGCCAAAGTTAGCTAGATGGTTGTATATGTTACGGGTAGATCATTGTAGAATTTGGAGGGCTATTTATTCATTTGGGGATGGCCGGAGTTGATTTGGGGGCCCATTAGTAGGCCCGAGGGGATGTCTATTCTACACCGGGTCAGATTTGTTGAGTCAGCACGGTTAGTGTTGAGGGGTGAATCATTTGGTTAGAGTGAGCTTGTTCATGTTCCGATATGTTATACACGTTCCTCTTCTATGCTACGAAGAGTTGTGATTTGTAGGTTATGTGCACACATGGTGCGGTTCTGTTTGTGCCTTGTAGCGAAATTCAAGAGAGATGGTGATTTTGTGTGTGGAATGGGTGATTGCGCCATAGTTATGGTCTTTCCATGTTGTGGTATATTGTGTTGTTTTCTTCTCTATGGTTATGGTCATGCACTTATGTACTTGGTGTCGAATTGCTTATGGTTGTTGATTTTGAGCATTGGAGCTCGAGGTATTTCATATGGATCGGTGTTTAGATGGGTCACGTATTGCAGCTGGGTTATGATGGGATATGATCCTTTGTGATAGATTCGTGTGTTTTGGTTCTACAGTGTATGATGGGTTTTTTTAGCATTACGTTGTGGTGGTACTTGTTGAGCTTGTGGGACGGTTCTCTCATTTGAGTCATTTTTTATTTTTGGGTGCATTTGAATTTTTGCTTATTGGTGCATGGATTGCACAGTTTGTGATTCTAGGTAGTATCGGTGTGGCGTGTCAATAGAGATGCTTGTATTTGATGAGATAGAATCTTTGGGCCTGAAGTAATTGCTATCGAATTTGATCATAGTGTGTTTGGAAGAATAATATCGAAGGTCAGCTTAGAATTTGGGGCTATGGTTATGGTTAGGCTAGAGGGCTTCATGACTTGTTGATCTGGTGAGTGGTTATGGGTTTCTGCACGTTTCATTCACCATTGGCAGTGTACGAAGGGTTGGAACAAGGTTTTAGTTGATATGCGGTTTGTTATCGGTGTCGTGCTTGTTTTTGTGAAGTTATTGCGGTCAGAAGTTATTGCTACGAGTATGCGAGTTATGTGGTATACCATGTGATTACATCTTGGGTAATGGTTATGGCTTGATACAGCATGTTCAGACTTATACAGTGTGTAGATGCGAGATTCGGGTCTTAAAGGAAATTTCAGATGTTGGAAATTGGATTCTGAGATTTACGGGCTAAGGTTGAAGTAATGATCTTCAGTTATGTTGTGTTGTCGGGCCTATAAGGAGTAGGGTGACATGAGATCACCCCCAAGTATGTGCATGGTAAGGTGGCACAGTGATTTGATGGCTTTGGAACGACTCTTGGCACGTTTGAGGACGAACGTATGTTTAAGTGGGGGAGAATGTAACAACATAGCCGGTCGTTTTCAGCATTTGCATTGCGTTCAGCTATTTGAAGTCTTGAGTAGCATCGTATGATATATTAGGACTTGATTGAATCGTCGGTTTTAGTTTTCAAGTTATTCAGAATTGATTTGGAAGAATGAATTTCATGATTGAAGCTTTAGAGTTGGAAGAGTTGACCAAGTTTGACTTTTTAGTATTTGACCTCGGATTGGAGTTTTGATGGTTCCGTTAGGTTCGGATGGTGATTTTGGACTCGGGCGTATGTCCGGATTTGTATTTGGATATTTTTAGAAGGTTTCGGCGCTAATTGGTGAAAATTAAAAATTTGAAGGTTTGGAAAGTTCATAAATTTGACCAAGAGTTTACTTTGAGGATATCGGAATCAGATTGTGGTTCCTGGAATTAGAATAGCTTTGTTATGTCATTTGGGACTTGTGTGCAAATTTTGAGCTCATTCCGAGTTGATTTGATATGTTTCGGCACGCGTTTTGGATGTTGAAAGTTCAAAGTTCACTTAAGTATGAATTGAGGTGCGATTCGTCGTTTCGATGTTGTTATGTGTGATTTGAGGCCTCGAATAAGTCTGTGTTATGTTATGGTACTTGTTGGTATATTCGGACAGGGTTCCGATCATTTTTCCTCTTGTTGCATTGCTGAAGATTTCTGGTGCTGGTGTAGCTGCATCTGCGGAGTATTGGTCGCAGAAGCGACTTCGCAGATGCGGGAGGTTCATCGTAGAAGCAGGAGAAGATTGGGCTTGGAGTCTTCACAGATGCGGAATTTGAGTCGCATCTGCGACTTCGCAGAAGCGATTGTCATAGGAGCAAAAGCGAGGTCTTGCGAAGGAGAGAAGAGGAGCTCGCACCTGCGATGTTGCAGAAGCAGAAAATTATTCCACAGGTGCAAGGGGTCGGCTGGTTAGTTGTGGTCGCAGAAGCATAAATGTTGTCGCAGAAGCGACGCCGCATTAGCGGCTATTTTCTTCGCAGATGCGAACAGTGCTGGGCAGAACCTATAATTTCGGGGGTTGGTAGTTTTATTCACATTCTTGAGACTTGGAGCTCGATTTTGGGCGACTTTGGATGGGAATTTCACCATACGGATTGGGGTTAGTATTCTTGGCTCGCTTGTGATTATATTTCATGAATTAATCTTCGTTTTCGGCATATGATTATTGATTTTAAAGAGAAAATTGGGGGGTTTTGTCTAAATTTTCATAAAAGAGAATTTTTGAGTTTTGAATATCGATTCAGAGTCGGATTTGATTGAATCTAGTATGGTTGGACTCTTAATCGAATGGGTTGTCGGATTTTGTAAGTTTTATCGGGTTTTGAGGGACGGCCCCGGGTTTGAATTTTTGGGTGACTTTGGACTTTTGATTAATGATTCGACCTTTATCATTTGGAATTGTTTTCTTAGACATTATTTATGTATTTGAGTTGCTTTTGGCTAGTTTCAAACCGTTCGGAGGTCGGTACGCGCGGGATGGCAGTTTTGGAGTATCGTTTGGCTTGCTCGGTATTGGATTTGGCTTGTTCGAGGTAAGTAACACTTATAAACTTGGTGCTGAGGGTATAAACCCCTGAATATACGTGATATGTGTTTGGTGTTGAGGTGACGCACATGCTAGGTGACGGGCGTGTGGGCATGCATCGTGTGAGATATCACTCGATTGATTCTGTGGTACTGTGTAGTGACCTAATCTTGTTTCCATTCATGAAATTTCTACGTGCTAGAGTAATTGAGTTGTGATCCATATTAGAGACCATGTCTAGGTTATATGCTTATCCTGTTGAGACCCACTGAGGTCATTTCTACTGTTCAGTTATTTGCTTACATTGTAATTACATACTCAGACATACTCATTCATTTGCATATCATATCTCAGTCTTTGTTTTCATTTATTGATACATCATAACATCATTTTTAGGCTGATTTTCATGACATTGTGAGCTCGAGAGACTGGAGAGATTGATGATTGAGTTGAGGTCTGAGAGCCGGATTATGAGTGATATTAAGGGGATCGGGCTGCACGCCACAACATGTGTTATTGATTCATGATGGGATTGGGCTGCACGCCGTAACATGCTTTATTTATTCATGCCATGATTGGCTTATTATAGTGTTTGGGTTGGATCTGCCCCTCCGGAGTCTGCACACCCACAGTGAGCGCAATTGCTATTGATTCATTTGGGCTGGATCTGCCCTGTTCAGTGCTGAGTGACTGAGTGTGTTGAGTGATTGAGCGTGATGAGTGTAATGTATGAGACAGTGAGATTGAGTACTCTGAGAGTGTGAGTACATGAGTTCATCACTGTGATGCATTGCATTTAACATGCATACTTGACATACATGCATAGAGATGCATTTTCTCATGCTACGTGGTTTTGGTGAGATTCATGATTTCACGTGCACACTGATATGTAGGCATAGAGAAGTACTTTCCTCATGCTATCTAATAATGAAACATCTTATTTATTGTTGAAAGGTTTTGGAAAAAAACATAATTTTTCTGACTCACTCATATTTTGGTGTTTGTTGTGAAGGATTTGGGTTTTACTGTTATACCTGAAAAGCACGACTATTTTCCATAACTGTTAATGAGTTGAGCATCACATCTCTGAGTTATTTCTTTTACCACTTTTATTATATTGTTATGAACTGTTGTTGGCTATTGGTGTTGGACTTCGACCTTTGTCCCAGCTCGTCACTACTTTCAACCTAAGGTTAGGTTTGTTACTTATTGAGTACATGGGGTCGGTTGTACTCATACTATAGTTCTGCACCTTGCGTGCAGATTTTTGATGTTGATGTTGCTGTGTATGGCGGGAGTTGGCATTGAAGACATACCCGCGTTCCGGTCATTGCTGCCTTTTGTTCTTGGTAGCTTTAAAATTTTTAATTTGTTCATGAAAATTTTAAATAGATGATGTATTTATTTTATACCAGCTTTGTAAACTCTAAATCTTAGAAGTTCACAATTTGTACTACCAGTCCTTGAGAATTCTTTGTATAAAAGCACGGTTGTATTATCATTACTTCTCTTAATGAATCTCATTGGAATTGGGAGTGGGATGCTCTAGTGGTGAGCACCCTCCACTTCCAACCCAGAGGTTGTGAGTTCGAGTCACCCCAAGAGCAAGGTGGGGAGTTCTTGGAGGGAGGGAGTCGAGGGTCTATCGGAAATAGCCTCTCTACCCCAGGTTAGGGGTAAGGTCTGCGTACACACTATCCTCCCCAGACCCCACTAGTGGGATTATACTGGGTTATTGTTGTTATTGTTAATTGGCTTAACTAGCGGGTTGGTGTTAGGTGCCATCATGACTAGTTGGATTTTGGGTCGTGACAGTCATATTGCTTTGTGTTGATGATGGAACATGTAGACATATTTGGCGATTAATGGAGTGTTGGCACGATGTCTTTGTCGTGCGATTGTAATTATTAATATGCACATGTGGCGAAATAAGGTGGCGCTCTTTGGTTTGCACATGTGTCGAAATAAGGGTGATAATCTTGATTATGCGCATGTGGCACAATAAGGATGGAATTTCTTGATTATTTCACATGCGGCGAAAAAGGATGGCACTTTTGACGATTTTTATGTGATGGTTCGGGGGTGATATTCTTGATCATGTACATGCTTTCTTTAAACTTCGTTATATGTTTCAACAAGTTGCAAGTTGTATTTGACATGCATTTCTACTTTATGATTTGTTGTCAAAAGTGAATTTACCTACGTTGAGTTATTATCATATATTTTAACGAGATTGTGGTGTTGTATTTCCTTATATATTATTGTAGCCAGTTATTGATATATTGCACAGGTTCTTTGACTAGTAAGTATTTCATGACTTGAAAATCGTCACAACTTCACCGAAGTTAGTCTTGATACTTACTGGGTACCGATTGTGGTGTACTCACACTACACTTCTGTATTAATTTTTTGCAGATCTGGGTGTTGGAGGCAGCAGACCTAGAGAGTGAGTGGATACACCAATCGCGAGGATTCAAGGTAGTGCTGCATGACCGTCGTAGTGCCTTGAAGTCCCATCCGTTATGTTGGTACTGTTATTTACATATTCAAACAATATTATATTTTGAGACTTCTTTATGTATCCAGTTTAGAGCTCATGACTCAGTACCATCTAGTTCTAGGGAGTTGTATTGTGTATTATCATTTTTGGGCTTATACTATCACTTTTTAGGTTGTTATTCTAAATTCATTCTTATTATATCATGTTTTGATGATTAAATATTGACTTTCCTAGTTTTGGAGGATAGATGTCATCACGATCCCTTTGGTGGAATTTGGGTTGTAACAATCCCAATGAAAATAACGATAGAGGATATGACTATTTTATTTCCTGATGCAAGTACCTGAACAAGTAGTAAAAGTAAAAACTAACAGAACTCATGTGCTTTTCTTAGTAATACTTTGAATTTTGTAAGCAGTATACATCACTGACACATTACCACCAAATTTTACCAACAAAAAGAAAATACCAAAGATAATTTTGATTTTTGAACCTTGTTTACAAATAACTGCCACTTCTGAACTTCCATTCTGTATTAATATAATGTCTACCAGCTTTCCTGTTTATAATTAGCAAATATCAAATCATTATCCAAATGCACGATTTTGCACAGATGTAGACTTAATCTCTATTTTCTAACCTAAGCAACTAGTTTGTTTTTCAGAACCAGAAGCTCTTCCTCCAACATTAACACAAGAAGCTTCAGCTGGTTGATCTCTATAACTAAGATTTACATCTTCTAGTGCTATGCCACTGCATGGATATTTTTTGCTACAATCAAATTTCACTGCAACTTCCGTAGCAGATGTACCGCGTATGTCTTGATACTTTACGTCACTGATTTTCACACCCGAGCCCTAAAAATATTTAAAAGAAAAAAACAGTGTTATTTTTCTAGGAGAAGTCCTCAAAATAAAAAAAAAGGCTGAATATATTTGCTTGTATCACTTACCTGATGAGGGCAATTGTCATTGTTAGGGCAATAATTTTGGTCTATGATGATAGGGTTTTGAACGTTAGCCATAACTATATGCTGGAAGAGAACATTTCTGACAAAGCCATTGCTTGATCTTGCCCATGTTTTTACTCTCAATCCATTTTGTGTTCCACTGAACGTGACTGTTTTAACTGTAACATTTTGAACTCCAGGCTCTTCTAGTACCCAGCCTAAACTCCCAATGCTGCAGTAGTAATTAAAGTTAAAACAAACAAATTAGGTGAGAAAATAAGCCAGTATAAAACATATTTATAGAGCATGAATAGCCTAATTTAGTTGCAATTGACTTTGTTGCTACTCATAGCCTAATTTAGTTGCAATTAAGTTGACTTTGTTGCTACTCACAGCCTAATTTTAGTTGCAATTAAGTTGACTTCTGAAATTTACAGTCTCAAAAATATCATAATATTTCGGTGATTATAAAATTATATATAAAATAAAAAGTTTAAATTTAAATTGTTTCTTAATATAAAAAGGTATCATTCTTTTTAGACGGACTAAAAGGGAAAATCTGTCACATAAAAATAAGATAGAGGAAGTATTTTTTTCGCAGGAAGTAATGAATCAATTAGATCTCTTAGTAGAATGAACTCCTGAAACATACTCAGGAACGTAACACTATAGGAGGTAGTTATGTATTCCATACTGTCCAATGATTAAAGAAAATGCAGAAACTAAATCATTAAGCAAATAAAGTGAAATTATAAAATGTTTGATTCTTTTATGAGACGTAGAAAGTAGTAATAATTGGAAGTAAACTCTTATATTTTTCCAAACCTTATTCCATGGCCAGGGCCACAGGCTATGTTTTCGATCCATAAGTTGGAGGTTCCAGGGCCAATTGAGATACAATCATCTCCAGTTCCAATATGAGAGTTGATAATGGTGACTTTAGACGAATATTGGACGTGAATACCATCGGTGTTGGGACTGTTTCCTGGAGCTGACACCTTTACTCCTTGTAGCTTCACATTATGACAATTATCTACCAATATGTGGAACATTTGGCTGTTTTGCGATGTTAATCCTCTTATATCTATGTTGCTGGAGTTGGAAAAAGTAAGTCCCTGCAGAACAAAAAAAACGATGTGAATGCATAGAGTAAAGTATTTAATCTTTTTATTGTTT
The DNA here is from genome assembly GCF_000390325.3 of Nicotiana tomentosiformis. Lineage (NCBI taxonomy): Eukaryota > Viridiplantae > Streptophyta > Magnoliopsida > Solanales > Solanaceae > Nicotiana > Nicotiana tomentosiformis. Next base: position 50,002,764 of record NC_090817.1, read on the forward strand.
GTGGTTAATTTGCACCATATACAGTTTCCATAATAATGAATATATCAGACGATTTATTTCAAGTTAGTTGACATTGCTCAATCCCACTTACCCACGTAAATACTAAATAAACAAACATGTAGTGTTTCATTATTTTTTAATTATATATTTTCATAAATAATACTTCTGATAGATTAAAATTTAAAATGGAATGACGAATACTACTAATTTATTGTTCCTTGAGGCAATTATTCTTGCAAGAGGTTTTGAAAACGAATATCAATGAATTGTGTGTGTGTGTGTTGTTGTGGTGACTTGCATCTCTCACAGTTTCCAGAAGAAGAAGACCATTTACTTCAAGTTAGTTGAAACTGCCCAACCCCACTAACGTACCCAAGTAAACGCTAAATAACCAAACTTGTAGAATTGTTTCATCTTTCCTATTGTTTAAAATTTACTTTTAATAGTTTAAAAAGGAATGATGAAACTTAGTCATACCATTATTCCTTGAGGACAATTCTTGGTAGAGTTTTTGCAAGCCCAAAGACTAGCACCTTGTCCATCTAAGGTTCCACCATATATGGAAACTCCAGTGACTCTTTCAAATTTGATCCAATTTTCTTCATTCCGAATGACATTATAATCCGATGGAGCTAATATAGTGCCATCAATATGTAAGGTAATAGCCTTGCTCTTGCATGTTTCACCTAGAAAATATGCACTTTTAAGCAAGTAACTTCCCTTTGGCACGTAAATGGTGGCAGGGCTAGTAGATGCACATGCTGCAGCCCATGCACCCAGAAATGCTTTGGATGAATCGATTTTTCCATTGGATTTTGCTCCATAGTTTTTGACATTATATATTGCATTTGCAGCAATGGAAGAGTTCAAGGTCAAGAATAAGATTGTGAAAAAAAGTGGGAGGTTTTCTAGTAAACTCATTTTGCTCATTATCTTGTTTCTTTAGGTTTTTTTTTTTTTGGGGGGGGGGGGGGGGGGGGGCGTAGAAGTTACAGGGATAATCAAATATTGGAGGGGTGATGAGGAAATGGATAGGTTTTGAGGGGAATTTATAGACTTTGCATTAGAGATCAGCGATTCAGGTCATTCTAATTTTTGTACGACGTTCATGTGCAAAGTAATGTGTAATAGAAAAAAAATAAGAAAAAGAAAATTAGGAGAGAAAACTAAGTTAGATATGGATTCTTAATTTAAGACGCTGACGTGAGTTAGGTTTTGGGCAAATAGTAGTTCTTTCAACACATTTGGTCATGTTGAGGAAGACTTTAAGTTCAAAATCCAAGATATATCGCATGAAGAAGTCGTTAACCTATTGTCTCAATGCTTAACGGAAAAGTCAACTACATTAGGAATCTTTAACAGAATGCATATACATCTTTAAATAAGTAGTAATGTATATTTTTTAAATAATGTGAAGTTCAACTATGGATGGGATATATTTTTAACTGTGTTTCTTGAATTTTTCAAAGAACCTTCAAATCATTTTCACATTTTCTATTAATAAGTGGTTTATCCACTTTCTACATTAGGTATTAGAAGCTGGTATCTCCTACTCTAATTACTTACTTAAATTTTTAAAACAAATCCACCTAGTTCGATAAGAACTATGTGATTTCATTTTTTTCTTTAAATTTTTTTTCAACTCTTCTGTTGTCGTCCTCTTTCACTAAGTTGTTAAACTTACTTCTGGACTGGTAACGTGTCAATATCATAAACGATTAACTACAACATTTTAATGATCCGACGGGTCATTTTGAGCTTTAGCATTTCGTTCGACGATTTGAGATATTGAATAGTTTCATATGATGCATTATGACTTCGGTGTACAATTGGTTTCGATGTTAGGGATTGATTTAGAAGGGTAATTTTCAATTTGGAAATTTAAAGTTGGAAGAGATCACCAAGATTTGGCTTTTGGGTAAACGATCTTGGAATCGGGATTTGATGGTTTCAATAGGTTGTATAGTGATTTTAAACTTGGAAGTATGTTCAGATTTGAATTTGGATATTCGTAGAAGGTTTTGGCTCTATTTGTCGAAAGTTGGCAATTTGAATAATTAGAGAGTTTATAGATTTTATCGGAAGTTGACTTCAGTGATTTCAGACTCCTATTGTAGTTTTAAGACCTTGGTTAGGTTCATTTAGTTGATTGAAATTTGTGTGTAAAGTTTGGTTGTGATTTGGAGTGTTTAATTATGATTAAGATGAGTTCGACGAAGTTGGAATGTTTGAAAGTAAAGAGAAAAATTTTGATTTTCGATTCTTCCTTTTGATATTATTTGTAGTACTTCGAGCCTTTATAATAGTTTGGATAATGTATTTGGACTTGTTGGTATGATTGGACGGGGTTACGTGAGACTCGAGTGTGATTCGGGGTGGTCTCACACCATTTTGGTTGAATTTGGAGTAGCTGGTGTGTTGTAGTGCATCGTGATCGTGGAAAAAGGCTCGTGATCGCGGAGAAGGATATTGGCCATTTGGTATTTGTGCATCGCATTCGCGAGGATGTGATCGTGTTCGACGAGTGTTATAGGAGATAGCTAGCGCGTTCACATAAGTGGCTTCGCGTTCACGCAGTGTTGGAGAAGGCCGTACAACAGCCTTCCGCGTTCGTGTTTGATCCCTCGCATTCGCGTAGTTGAGTGGCCGGTTAGACTTCACGTTCACGCGTTATAGGCTGTGTTCGTGCTGAAGGTGCAGGCGGCAGTTCTGGATTGTGCATCGCGATCGCGTGGGCTTGGCCGCGATCGCATAGTGTATTAGCTGTCAATGATTTAAGTTATCTAATTTCGGGGTTTTGAGCTCATTTTCACTCTTTTGAGTTTTGGAGCTCGGGAAGAGGCGATTTTGGAGATGGATTTCACGCATATTTTGAGGGAAAGTAATTTCTACCTGATTTTAATTATATATTATGAATCCCCGAATATGAAATTTTGAAGAAAAATTTGAGATTTTGTGTACACCTTAGGAGAGTGTATTTTGGAGATTTGACTATTGATTTGGACCCTATTTTGAAAATTATATATATATATATATATATATATATATATATATATATATATATATATATATATATATATATATATATATATATTTGGACTCAATAGGTTATGGGTTATCGATTTTTTTAATTGATTTTGAATATCGGGCACGCGGGCTTGGGTTGAGTTTCATTGACGTTTTAGGTATTTTTCAAAGACCGAAGCTTTATGATCTGGGATTGCTTCCTATAGCATTGTGTGACTTTACTAGATGATGTTTGGCTTGGATTTGCGTGATTGGAGGGGTAGAGCGAGGTTTTTACGCGATTTGAGATTGAAGACTAGCCCAGATGAGGTAAGTATCTTGTCTAGACTTGGATTGAGGGTATTTCTTAGTATGCTATGATTCTTGTTATATGTTAGGGGTAATGCATATGCGAGGTGATGAGCGTATATACATGCACCTTGATTTTTTATTATTTGGGTAGACCTTAGGCTACTATATGCCTTATTTTGCTATCATGCCTCTTTAATATCGTGTTTCCTCCACTTTATGACTACGTGATCTATTATTCATGCTACAAATCATGTTTAGGCTAATTTCTTATCTGATTGAGATATGATAGCGCTATGTTTTCTTTGTTAAGCTATTGTCTTAGCCATAGTAAGATTTTTTAGTCATGATATTATATCCGCATGTTATATATTTGTCTCTGTGCACTTTATATATGTTATCTCACATGTTTTTAGTGTCCCTGTGTCTAACATGGGTTTGAGCTAAGTTGTGGCACGTTGGTATATTCTGTGCAGTTTTTTGATTATGATACGATGAGATAGCATATTGAGACCTAAGGATATTGATGATTGATTTTGGGCCATATAGCCATATTGAGTGGATTGATGAGTGATCTTGGGCCATAGAGCCGTATTGATATTGATAATGAGGTGACACTTGCTTGCATCAAAGCCCCCATATTAGGCTGAGTGATATTGATCGTTGACTTTTGATCCGATCAGTGCTTGGGCTAGGATCTACCCCTCCGGAGTCAGTTGATAAACCATGTTACATTAGGGCCTGTGAGTGCAGGCACACGAGATGTGCTTAGTGAGGGACTTATGTCAGACACTCGTACAATGCTAAGTGTGTGTATTTGTGATGATTCAGGGGCATTCTACCAGGCACCGTGAGAGTTCTGAGAGTATGATTGAAGGATACTTGTGCCATGAACTATGAGTGTGTTGATATTGTGTATACTTGATTTCTAATGTGTGATGTTGTTGATTTTGGCATGTATATTTGATGTGCAGGCATAGAGCTGTGTTTTTTCTCATGCTAATTTGTATTTGATGTCTCCACTTAATGTTTAGAGCTTGAAATCGCAGTTTACTTGATAAATTCATGTTTAGGTGATTTTTGTGAAAAAGTTGATGCCTTTACTATTATACCTGAAAAGCTTGCATATTTCTTCTCTTATTGCGTTATAGTTGAACAGGTTATTATTTGAGTTATTTTTCCTTATATGGCATTATTATTACTATTTAGTGTTTCTGACAATATTATATTTTTTTTTCAGACTTTGTATTTGGTACTCCATAGAGCTCATGCACTCGGTGATACCAGATTTTTGGTGGTTTCAGTTGTATTATCATTATGACTTCAATTATTTATGCTATTTAACTATTTGAGACTATTTCTTATCGTTTTTTGAAGTTTATTTTCGTATATATGTTGTTGGCTTTTCTAGCTAGCAGGGTTAGGTGCCCTCACGACTCCAGTGGAATTATGGATCGTGACAAGTTAGTATCAGAGTACTAGGTTCATATAGGTCTCACGAGTCATGAGCATGCCTAGTAGAGTCTTGTAAATCGGTACGGAGATGTATGTTCTTATCTTTGATAGGCTATAGGCTTTTAGGAAATTTCTCTTTTCATGATTCCTTGGCATGCGACTTTATTCTGACATGAAGCCTATATCCTTCGTTTTTTCCTATTCATTTGTATGCGATGTTGAGTACTCGATAAAAATTAGGCACCGACGAGTTGTGATGATGATACTAATGTGGTGCAGGATGTTTTTCTCCTGTGTTATGAGGATAGACTACTATTGTCGCTTTGCGGAGGGGTTGTCGTCTATTGCAGCCCTAGTGTTTGTATGGCCCACGGGTTCGAGGCCTTATACAGTGTATTGTGATGATTCAAGCATTGATCTTGACGCGATGTTGGTGCAAAATTGTAGGATGATTGCTTAAGCTTGCAGCAGTAGCAGCCCCATGAGAAGGATTATCCAGTTCATTATTTAGGGTTTGAATTTGTTCTAGGAGAGGAGAGAAATTTTGGCTATAAATGTTCAAGCTTTGGTCTATAGATTTGCAAGATTGGGTATTTCTGAGCTTAGTAGAGTTCTCCCTTGTGTTGTTGCGAAGTCATCCTTGTTTGAGCGCGTTAAGGATCATCAGTATGATGGTTTCCATTTTCTTATCCTCAACACGATGTTGCGAGGTAGTGCTAAAGAGGTGGTCTTTTGTGTGGACGACGTGTTGTGACTTCAGGGTCAGATTTTCCTTTATAGTGTTGATGGTTCGAGGGAGATGATCCTTGCAGAGGTTCGTAATTATGGTATTCTATTCACCCAGCTGATATAGAGATGTATCGTTATTCGAGGCAACAATTGAGGCGGAGGATGAAGAAGGTCATTATTGGGCATGTCTCACGGTGTTTGATTGTCAGCAAATCGAAAATGAGCATCAGAAACCATGTGGTTTTCTTCGTAAGATAGTTATACTAGTATGGAAGTGAGAGCATGTTATTATGGGTTTTGTGGTAGGGATGACATGGACCTCGAGGAGGTTTGATGCTATTTCAGTCATTATGGATAATTGAGGGTATTTCATATAGGTGGTGACTTCTTACATTTTGAGAGTTCGAATTTGATGAGAAAGGTTTGGCTTGTGATACTACGGGATTGTGAATGCTTGATTATCATTTTTGTCTGCAATAATTTCTTGAGTTGGGATGTGTTGGTGGTTTTTCTTGTTGTTCATTGGTGGAATGAAACAGATTTTTGCAGCATGTGGGCGAGTGTGAACTTGAGAGGATTAATTGATTACATAATAGTTATACTCATAGCAGCTCACAGAAAAATGTTGATATGAGATTATATAGGCGGGCTATCTTCTATGAGGAGGTTAGAGGTTGCATGATTTCATATGAAGTTCCTATGAAGAGTTTTGCCTTCTATCTAGTGAGAGGTTGTGCTATGATATGAGTTAGGTCGCTTGAGGGAGATGGCACGATTTTCACGAGGTGAGTGTGTATTTGGGCTGATAATTTTGAATGTATTATGGTTAGTGCTGTTGCACCCTATTTTGCACTAGTCAAAACAAGATTCAACTTGTGCTTTCTCTGTTGTTGATAAAAGAGAGTCGCCACCTAATATTTATAGGTATACTAGGGCACCTATGTAATTACTAAGTCATATTCTTTATTAATTTGCTAACCGGTGAGATTATGGGTAATGGTTCTTGTTCTTCTAATTGAAAAGTGTTAGGCATCCTTTAAAATCTACCTGAGGTAGCTCCATAGGACTTAGGCTAGGTTTGTGATCAATTATTTATACTATGCCTTAATTAACATTAAAGAGTGCGGTTTACTATATACCTAAGGGAGAATAAAAAGAGCGTGAAACCTTTAAAGGGATGTGAATTTATGAAGGAGTCTAAAAATATGTTGGTGGATATAGTTAAAGTGATTTTGAAATATACATGTAGATGATTTGTATTAAAAAAGCGTGTGAAACGAGGTTAAGTTATCAAACATTTGTGTAACTCTAAGAGATGTTTGTAAGAAGGTGATCCTAAGATGTACCTTGGTTTTTACAACTTGAAGAAAAGAGGTCTTTTGAAAATCCATTTGGGGCGATAGTACTTTACCATTTTATGAAAATTCTGATTTGCCTCTTCGAAGATAAAGCTTACGATTCAGATCTGATTTCTTTTTTTTGAAAATGGGGCTGATGTTTTTACTAGTTCTGGGCTTTATAATCTTTTGAGAAAAAGGAAGGTGTGCGAGAACATAGTAATGGTATAAACAAATTATTATTAGCAAAATAAGAATTAATTACTAACTAATTATTTTTAAATCCTATATTGTTTAAGGCTTGCTTAAGTTTTATATGACAATAAACCATAAAATAAAATATGTGATCTAATATATGAGTGTTATATACATGTAAGGCAGAATAATAATAAGGCATAACAAAATGCGACAAGGCAGTTAACTAACTAGCGAAGCAGTAGACAAATAATAAAGGAGTTGAGGGAAAGAGGACTGTACTCTGGTAATTGGGCTTCAAGAAGGCAGGTCCAGCAGTAAAGAGATGCGACTACAGCTGATTTTTGACTCTCCAGGAAAATGCAACAAAATTGGGATTGGGCTTGAGTTCCTTAGGAACTCAACATGCCCAAATGGATATATATGTCCAAAAGAAAGGAGAAACTCATTAGATACATATTCCATATGTTCAGCATATTCAACCATGCATGAAATATATAAACAAACGACTGGAACATGAATATATTAAAATATTGAGACTCAAATACTATGAGAAATCATACTAATATGGTGGTTATACATGGAAAATAATTTACATTGAAAACCTTTCGTTGTCATTAAACACTAAACCCCTAAAGAACCAAAAGTGTCAATGAATTAAGGGCTAAGGAGGGAGTTCTACTCAAGGTCGATGCCCCCTTTGAATCCCTCGACACTTCAAAGTTCCCAAGGGACTCAAGACCCAGGGCAATGCTTGTGCCGGGGAGAGCAGCCCAACCTAGAGTTAAACTCTACTCCCAAATACCCCTAACTACTAACGACTTATTTTTTCCTATGGGTTTAAATGCCAATGAGGCCCTTTCAATGTAAACTAAATGTTATAATATCCCGACCGCAGAAGTACACTTTCCCTTCTAACAGAATAACATAAGAACAAATTATAACTGCATTTCTAATATCACATGAAGGATACACATATTAAAACAAGTCAAATACACATGTGGGGGGGGGGGGATAACACTATAATATACTGTCAAAGGTCTAAGCATTGGAAAAAACACATCCAAAGAGAAGGTAAAGAACACAGAGTTCAGATATGCAACAACACAAGAAATACAGATACTCCTACCCTAGCAAACTAATTATGAGTTGATTAGCTTAGGTCTTGCCACTAACACATGTATGGGTTAATATCACTACTTGGAACCTTTTAAAAGTGTATCAGTAAAGGTTCAGACAAAACAATTATAACTAACTACTTTTACAGAAGTTATCAGAGATATTAGAAACGTGATCAACACTCTCAATATGACTACAGGTTCACTGATTTGAACATGGAATTCCTAAAGGTACTCAACAGGATCACATTCATAACAGTATTAACCTTAAATAAGCTATTATGTTCAGGTAGTATCAATAAAGCACTTCTCATAAGATTTAAAATTAGATTCAGTTTCAGAATAGCAAAAGAGAGGATTGACTATAACTTTAAAGCAAAAATATGGAATCGTGAAGTCATGAAGACAAACAGGGATACATGCAGTATTCAATCAGATGTACATAGACACTTCAAGTGGGGTTGTGATCTTATACCAACGGGGTGAACCTTACTAATATCAGCAATGTCATAAATGATGGAGGGTTATAGATAAGGGATGGATTATACCAAACAGGTTTAGCATATGTGTATAGCCAAAATAAGCATCTGGATATAAAATAGTCATACTTAGATTAAAAACAATTAACACTTGACTATAACAAGAATGACCAGGTCCTACTTTATGAAATATAGCTTAATGATAACTGAATGTAAGCTTCACAAAGTCAACAGTGGCATAAAAGAGATTGGAGACAAGAAAGTGCTATACCGAATAGGATTTGACTTAAGCATGTAACTGAAAGCTTTATCTAAACATGAGACAACACTGTCAAGCTTGAAGACAGTCATAACTATGTTTGTTCTATGAAAGATAACTTGATAATAACAGAATATAGGCAAAAGGACCACTGAAGTTCATAAGAATTCATCCTAACAACATTGTTTCAAATAGGTATAACCATCAGTTAGACATGAATACAAGATTGTCACAATGATGACTCAAAAGCCATTCCCAGAATTAACAGACATTGATAAAGAGGGAGAGCATTTAAAACACTTAGACTTTATACGCTTCAGTTAAATGGTGGATGATATGAACTTATGAACTTTTCAGGTTTATCTCCGTTAGGATTATCAAATAATAAACTCGACCACAAGACAAACAAAATACAGGGAAACAATATATAAAGGTAGAGATCACAATAGAATCATCAATGAAAGACTATGCATTTTAATGAAACACGAGCAGTCACTCAAGGCACATTGAGGGAAATTAATCATGTAGACTATTTAGATTCCAAAACGAAAGTCACTTGAGGTCACATAACAGCCTGATCAACATTGATTAAAGACTCAGAAACATGACAAGTGATCACAAGTAGACAACACCTTATCATAAACAGAAAATAATATTTCTATACTGGTTATAAGCATCAGAAACGACTATAGTTCATAGAAGACAACAAGCATATACATAATATTCAAATAAGATGATTAGAAGAGAAACGTTAGAGGTGTACTGACCTTTTCGAGGGCAGCAGACCAAACAAGGAATTATCTTAGTTGCTTAAGACCCCAAAGCTTTAAGCTCAAAGCAGCGAAAGTACTCAGAAACGGAAAAAAAGAAAATCAGTAAGAAACCCTAGGTTTTTCTTTGAAATCTCGGAATTGCTCTTAGATGGTTGTTCTTTCGTCTAGTTGGTGATTCCAGGTTGTGGTAGATGACGTTAGGTTATTGTAGATGAGAACATTAAAGGCCCTATTTATAGTTCCATTAAGTCTCTAGGGTTTCAACTGATTCAAAATTGTGAGTGTGACAAGCTTAAAACTCACAGTTAAATTATGCTCGCTAGTTAAATATAGTATAGTATAATATCGTATCCACAGGGATTAGATTTAAATAATATTCTTGTAGTTTCTAGCTTGATTATTATCCAAGATGATCAACAATTGAGATTTCTATGATTTCTAACTACAATTAACTAAGTATCTAAATCTATTGACTAATGACAATCGCAACAAAGGTAAGCAAGGAAGTTATCAATGGGAGAAAATATGGGTTGATAGGATGTTGTTTGTATATATGTTATTTTTGTTAGTTTTAGTAGTTAGAGATAGAAAATAATTGAAAAAACCATAAAAATTTAAAATTGTTGATTTTTCCCGACGATGGATATAATTCAACAGGTTTCTTGAGGGATTAAAGTCGAAAAAAAAAACAAAAAGATTTTCTTTTGTTAGGTAGTGTAATAATTCCCCCTTGATTTTTCTTTGTGTCGCGATTCTTTTTCAAGGATTTTGTTTTAACCGGGTGTAGTTAGTTTTTATTTTGTAGAGTAGTAGGAAGCCTTGTGGTGTAATTTGAATTGAAAGAAATATCTCTTGACTTTATTATACCTTGAGAGTAGTAAGTGCTTTAGTTGTGACGCTTAGGCTCAATTTTTGACTCTTGTGTAAGTACCTTAAATTGTATGATCTTAACTTTGCTTAACTGCTTTGACTAGAGTATCTTGATGGTCCAATCCTGAGTGAGTTATGTGCCATGTGGGTGTGAGGTTTTGTGTATTCTGTGCATTGCATTTGATATCTAGAACTTGTCCCGTGTATTTGCAAAGCAAAATAGTAGTTTTATTCAGTTTTGGAAGTGATATAGGCATTTCTTTGTTGAGCCAGTTATAAGCTTTTGCCCACCTAATTGTTATGTATCTTAGTTAACCCCGTTGAGCCTGTAATCATGTTTATTTTGCAACCACATTACAAGCCTTACCCATTTGTTTGAATTGACCATCTATTTAAACCATTTACCTCTCGTGAGCACTTGAATTTGTTATGAACTTTGTAAAAGTTGAAGTGTGGGGTGGTTGGTTTAGCTTTTGAGTGGAACTAATGAAATAAGGAGAAAGGTGCAGTATTTTAAAAAAGTAAACGCCTCTTGAATTGAAAAAGAAAGAAAAGAATAAGTGTATGATTGTGAAAAATGTTCCTTGATAGTGGTAACTTGATGTAATTGTGCTTAAAAAAGTAGGGAGTTAATGTATATTGATGTGAAGGTGGAGTTATGGTTTGACATAAGTGTGTGGTTTTGAACAATGAAATGTATGTATTAAAGTGCTTAGGGAGGTGTAGTCACTCTTATAGCCAAATGTATCCTACCCATCCCCCAGCCTACATTACAACCTATTAAAGTCCTACTTGATCCTTGACTGAATGAGCTCAACTAGTAGAGTAGTACACTACGGGCAAGCCTATTGTATGTCTTTTGTGGCATATGAATGTTGTTTCTGAGAGTGAGTAAATTCTTTCTATCTTGAGTTCCTAATTGTTTTTAAATTTCATTGTGTGTGGAACTACACTCTATAGTTGTGTGAGGGCACTTGATTCATGAAGGAAAGGTAATGTCATTGACGTCTGTGTTAGAGTAAGTGATCGAGTTATAAAAAATTGCATGGTTCTTTTGAGTCAAATTTTGAGGTTAGGAGGTTACGATATCATGCTTAATCTATTTTAATTATTCTCGATGTGATGAGTTATGAGAGTTGTTTAAAAAGGTCGTGTCTATGTGAAGTGTAGTTTGATTGCTCGAGGACAAGCAATGGTTTAAGTGTGGGGTGTTGATGGTAGGCTATAATTACGTATTTTAGTCTCTTATTGCACTCTAATTCACCGCACTTTATTCATGTTTGAGCTTTAATTGATAGTGTTCTACACTTATTATGTGATTCCGAGTTATGTAGATACTGTGGAATGAATTCGAGCTATTTGGAGCTTTGAAGTCTGAGTAAAATCCCAAGGGATTAAGCCGAGATTGTGTTCGGGGGTCGAGGACCAAGTCTGGACGTCAAAACGCAAGAAATATCTGTACTCCGAGAAATCACTATAGAAATCCCATGCTGTTTGTCAGAAGTAGCTCTCTGGATTTCCCCACGAATGCCCCGTATGGAGCGTCGCCCCATGTGGCGCGCCTGTGCAATTTATACAGAGTGAAAATCCAATTTCGGCTAGCAGAATGTGGTTTCGTCTGGCCCTGACCCTACTTGGTATAAATACATTGAAAATTTTTATTTTCTAGGCTTTTGACACATATTTGACCTAAGAAGTCTAAGGAGGAGTTGGAAGAACACGAGCACAAGGATTTCATCATTCCTTCCTCACTGTGGACCCGAGTTTGGATCGAATTTATGTTTTCCTATACTTTAATTTTATTTGTGATGAATTGCTCCATATCTATGGAGTAGTTCTCTTTAGGGTTTGATGGATTTAGTGTATTGATGATTGTTTGTGGATTATAACTTTAGTTTATGTATTGAAGCATTTTTGGATGATTTAATTGTTGCATCTATATTCACTTGTTCATGTAATCGAGAGAGGCATAGCGTGTGATATCGTTGCATTATATATTTGGTTGAGTTCATAGATTCTTCTTATTGATCGAAAGAGGCTAGTTGAATCATTGATTAAACCCAGTTAGGACGATAATCGAGAGAGGTTCTCCTAAAGACTAATCCACTACGCATTCTTGCATATCTTCACGTGCTTAAATTGGTTCATATTGCGAGGTTAAGACTTAATCAAGAGAGAAGTTTTGCCTAACATTTGAACTAATAAATTTTTATGGTTTTTTCAATTATTTTCTCTCTCTAACTACTAAAACTAACAAAACTAACACATATACATAAAACATACAATTATCCCCCACCCCACACTTTAAATTGTGGCATGTCCCCATGACACAAAATTAAAAAGCATAAGGTAAAGGAAATTTCCCTGAACATATAGTCGGGGTCTGAGTCGTAGTTGGGCTCCATTCCTCGTGCCCGAATGAATGCACACATCCATGCAGATAGTTTCTTCTCAGCCTTCTTGGGGTATACCCCACACTTATATTTCTCACTCAGTGCAACCTTCTCTTTTGAGACCTTCACTTTCCACTCAACACTAGAAACTGGTTTGTCCTTTTGTGCCCCCTTTGCTACATTTATCTCAAAAGTCACAGTCTCCTCACCCATTCTAAGCATGATGTTTCTCTAGTGTATATCTAATATTGCTCTACTTGTCGCTAAGAATGGTCTAGGATGAGAGGGACCTCCTTGTTTTCCTCCATATTCACCACTATAAAATCCACAGGAAATACGAACTTATACACCCGAACTAACACATCCTCCACTATCCCCTTGGGTGTTATAGTCGTTTTGTCTACCAGCTGCAAAGATATTGGCTACGACCTTATCTCTCCAATCTTCTTCTCCAGTTTCCTATAAATAGATAGAGGCATTAAGTTAATTGAGGCACCAAAATCACATAAAGATTTATCAAAATTGACAGTTCCTAATGAGCAAGATAAAGTAAAACTCCCTGGATTTCCACACTTTTGTTGGAGTTTGTTTTGCAATATCGCGCTGCAATGCTCTGTGAGCTTGACCACTGAGGTATCATCTATCTTCCCCTTCTTTTTTGTAAGGATCTCCTTCAAGAATTTGGCATAAGCAGGCATTTGTGAGAGTACTTCTGTGAATAGAAAGTTTACATGAACCTGTTTTAGCACATCTAGAAATCTCCAAAACTGCTTGTCCAGCTTTTCTCTATATAGCTTTTGAGGGAAAGGTAGCACAGGCATATGCTCACTCTCCTCATGTTCCTCCCTTCTCGATTTTTCTTCTTTCTTCTTTTTCTCCGCTTTCATCGGGCCTTTCTTCTTTTTATCAACACCATTATTCAGCTGCTCCCCACTTCCTTTTTCAAGTTTCACATTATTTTGAATCGGGGTGGGATCTTTAAACACTTGCCCACTTCTTAGAGTTACTGCATTTACTATTTCTTTTGGATTTCTCTCAGTATCAGCGGGGAGAGTTCCTAGAGCCCTCTCAGATAATATTGTTGCAATCTGTCATACTTGTCTCTCTAGGTTTCAAAATCTAGTGCCCAATTCTTTGATAGCTGCTCCATGGACGTCCAACCTCTCATCTGTCTTGATAATGAAGGCCTTCATTAGATCCTCTAGGCTAGGCTGAATGGGCTGTTGGGGCTAAAATTGCTGCCTCTTCTGATTTTGGTATGCTGAAGCTTCTTGTTCCTGGGGTCTAGAGTTATTTTGTTGCCAAGCATTTGCAGTACCTCTAGGTGAACTACATGAAATACCGGTGTGCCTCTGACCTATTGCATTATAATTTCCCACAACTTTCACTTCCTCAGTTGAGGCTTGACACTCATGAGTAGGGTGTCCTCTTCCACATATATCACAAGCTACATGAGGCTCATTTTGTATCGAGGCTAAGGTCAACTTTCATATTTATTTAGCAATAGCATCAAGTTGTACCTGCACAGATGTATTAACATCAACTTGGTGAACACTAGTTGATCTTCTTCTTTCAGCACTCTTAGAGTGCCACTGATTTGCATCTTCAGATAACTCATCAAGAATTGTAACTATCTCCTCTAGAGTCTTCTTCATAAAAGGGCATCCAACTGCATTGCTCAATGTTCTACGTGAGGCCGGTGTGAATCCTTCCCAAAAATCCTGGAGTTATTTTTAGAGTTCAATTGCGCTATGCTGGCACTTTCTAATTATCTCCTTAAACCTCTCCCATGCTTCAAAAATAATTTCAGTCTCTTTTTGGCAGAAGTTATGGATTTCTATTCTAATTTTGCCCGTCTTAGCCAAGGATAAATATTTATTAAAGAATTTCTGGTCATTTCCTACCAAGTTCTGATCGATCCACTCGGCAAACTTCAAATCCACTTCTTAGCATCATCTTTAAGTGAAAAGGGGAATGCCCTTAAGTACACTACATATTGTGACACCCCATTGTATTGAAAGGTGTTCATAATCTCCTTGAAGTCTATTAGATGAGTGTTTGGATTTTTGTTTGGCTTCCCTCTGAAGATACAACAATTCTGAAAGGTTTGAAGCAACCCTTGCTTTAACTCGAAATTGTTTGCTGCAATTGGAGGTGGTCTAACAGTGGATAATCCTTGATTGTAGACCGTTCTAGCATAATCTCCAAGTGGTTTCCCAAGCAAGGGTTAATGTTGATTAAGTCTGAGACCCCTTTTTTCTTCATAGATATTCTGTGCATCTCTAATAGCTGCTTCCTCAGCATCCCGTGCAGTTTTTTCTCATTGTTGGGCTGCTTCTCTCGCAGCCAAATCTACATTATCCTCACTATCTACAGCCATATATTTTTTGGTTGAGGATTGCCCAACCTTTTCTGAGGTCTCGGTGAGATTTCTTTCCGTCCTCAGCTGTCGCAGTTGTTTTTCTATCTCTGGTTCGTATGGTAGCACTTCCTTCGCAGAAGTTCTAGTCATGCACCACTATGAACCTGTAACCTGCGCACAGTCAAAGAACACCAAACGTAAAAAGAGAAAAATAAAATAAAATAAAAAGAAAATTTCCTGAATTAGCACTACAAACAATTTCAAACACTATTGATTGTAAATCCCCGGCAACGACGCCAAAATTTGACGAGCTCAAACCACATACTTAAATTATGCTCTCTAGTCAAATATAGTATAGTATAATATAGTATCCACAGGGACTGGATTTAAACAATATTCTTGTAGTTTCTAGCTTGATTGCTATCCAAGATGATCAACAATTGAGATTTCTATGATTTCTAACTACAATTAACTAAGAATCTAAAGCTATTGACTAATGACAATCGCACCAAAGGTAAGCAAGGAAGTTATCAATGGGAGAAAATAGGGGTTGGTAGGATAGGTGCAAGATAATTATTTGGGATTTAACTCTAGATAATTCACTTCTAATGTTTAAGTGAGTTTCTCGAATTTACTCAATTATTAGTTCAAACGTTAGGCAAAACTCCTCTCTTGATTAAGTCTTAACCTCGCAAGATGAACCAATTAAGCACGTGAAGATATGCAAGAATGCGTAGTGGATTGGTCTTTAGGAGAACCTCTCCCGATTATCCTCCTAACTGGGTTTAATCAATGATTCAACTAGCCTCTTTCGATTATTAAGAAGAATCTATGAACTCAACCAACAATATAATGCAACGATATCACACGTTATGCCTCTCTCGATTACATGAACACGTGAATATAGATGCAATAATTAAATCATCCAAAAATGCTTCAATACATAAAACTAGAGTTATAATCCACAAACAATCATCAATACACCAAATCCATCAAACCCTAAAGAGAACTACTCCATAGATATGGAGTAATTCATCATAAATAAAGTTAAAGTATAGGAAAACATAAATTAGATCCAAACTCGGGTCTTGAGTGAGGAAGGAATGATGAAATCATTGTGCTCGTGTTCTTCTAACTCCTCCTTAGCCTCCTTAGGTCGAATATGTGTAGAAAGTCAATAAAATAATATTATTCCATGTATTTAGACCAAGTAGAGTCAGGCCCAGACGAAAGCACCTTCTCCTAGTTGAACTTAGATTTTCACTCTGTAAATATTGCACAAGCGCGTCGCATGGGGAGACGTGCCATACAGGGCATTAGTGGGGAAATCTAGCGAGCTACTTCTAACAGAGAGCAGGGATTTGTACAGCCGCGGCGCTCCACGCGCCCACCCATGCGCCGCGGCAGTGGGGATTTGTCAGAGTATGGATTTGTCTTGCGTTTTGACGTCCAGACTTGGTCCTCGACTCCCAAACACGGTTACGGCTTAATTCTTTGGGCTTTTACTCAGAATTCAAAGCTCCAAATAGCTCTAATTCATTCCATAACATCTATATAGCTCGGAATCACTCCTACAATGCATAAAACACACAATAAATTCCAAACACTATCAATTAAAACTCAAAGATGAATAAAGTGCAGTGAACTAGAGTGCAATAAGAGACTAAAAAGCATAATTATAGTCTACCATCAGAGTGGAAAGTGATGAAAGTTGATTATGATAGCAAAATTGAGTGAAAAATCTGAGAGACAGAGGAGAAAACAGGGCCGAGTTTACCTGAGCATCGACCGTTGAAGTTTTTGACCAGCAGTTTAACCCTAATGTCCAGACGTCATTGAGTTAGACCTCTGGACATCGAATCCTCATGATGAACTCTGAGAACGACTCCATGCATGCTCCAATTTGACAGAACGTGAAGGAAATTCAGAGATCTGATGTTGCATTTTTGAGTCTAGGGTTTCAGGTTTGGGTATTTTAAATTTTGAGTGATGAGATAGGAAAAAGTCTGTTGGATTTGCGGATTTCAGAAGGCAAAGAGTAGTTTCAGGCTCGATCTTTGATTCATGAGAGAAAATCAGATGATTTCCCTTTCGAGCTTAGGGTTTCGGATTAGGGGTCTTGAATTTGTGCTTGAAAAAGGAAATTATCAGCAAGATTCGTGGTGTAGCATGGACAAAAAGGATGATATGGAGTGGTTTCAAGTGACCTTGCACGAATTTGTGCAAGGTTTTGGGAGATTGATGGTTTATGTAGATGAGAGAAAAGTGAGTGGAAAAGGAAAGGAAGAGCGGCTAGTGTTTGAGTGACTAATTAGGGTTTTGGGGGGAATATGGGTCCTTCTCTAGGTTAAAGATAAGAGATAGAACTGGTGCCTCAATTAATTTAATGCCTCTGTCTATTTACAGGAAACCGGAGAAGGAGATTGGAGAGATAAGGCTGGCACCAATATCGTTGCAGCTGGCAAACCAAATGACTTTAATACCCGAGAGGATAGTGGAAGATGTGTTAGTTCGGATGGATAAGTTTGTATTTCCTGTTGATTTTATAGTGGTGAATATGGAGGAAAACAAGGAGGTCCCCCTCATCCTAGGAAGACCATTCTTAGCGACGGGCAGAGCGATATTAGAAATACATGAGAGAAAACTCATGCTTAGAGTGGGTGAGGAGACTGTGACTTTCAAGATGGAGGTAGAAAAGGGGGTGCAAAAAGGAAAACCAGCTACAAGTGTTAAGTGGAAAGTGAAGAGCTCAAAAGAGAAGGCTGCGGTGAGAGAGAAAGATAAGCGTGGGGTGTACCCAAAGAAGGCCGAGAAGAAGCTGCATGCATGGATGTGTGCATTAGTTCGGGCACGAGAAATGGAGCCCGACTTCGACTCAGACCCCGACTAGATATTCAGGGAAGTTTCCTTTACCTTGTGATTTTTAATTGTATGTCATGGGGACATGCCACAACTTAAAGTATGGGGTGGGGGATTTTTGTATGTATGTATGTATGTTTATTAGTTTTCTTTTTGTTAGTTGTAGGAGTTAGAGATAAAAAAAGTTTAGAAAATTGTTTTTTAAAATTTTTGATTTTTCCCGACGATGGATATCGTCGATAATTTTCTTGAGGGATTAAAGTCAAAAGAAAAATATAAAAAGATTTTTTCTGTTAGGTAGTGTAACAAGTCCCCCTTGCTTTTTTTTATGCCTCGGTTCTTTTCCAAGGGTTTTATTTGAACCGGGTGTAGTTAGTTTTAATTTTTTTATTGGAGTAGGAAACCTTGTACTATGATTTGAAATGCAGGAAATATCTCTTAACTTTATTATGCCTTGAGAATAGTAAGTGCTTTAGTTGTGACACTTAGGCTCAGGTTTTAACTCTTGTATAAGTACCTTAAATTATAGGGAAAAAAATCCAAAATTGCCCCTCTACTATGGTATATAGTTTAAGTTTGTCCCCTGTTATACTTTTTGTTTAGATCCACCCCTACCGTTAACAAACTTTTTAGAATTACCCTTAACCCTAACAGATCTACACCATGGCAGCTGACCCCCTCAATTATTTCCATGTTAGCTGCCAAGTCACTCGACCCCCTCCCCTACTGCCACTTTACGCTACTCATCTCTAATCTCATGTACCCATTTAACTCTCCTCCTTTACCACCCCCCACTTATCCGAACTCCTCACTTTCTCTCCCTTTCCATCGTCAGCTCCTTTCTTCTTAATCTACATAAATCGACAGTAAACTCATAACAAAGCACACTTCTAAGGAAATCCAACAAAGTTCTATCATAACAGAAAGGTACCAATTTGGCATTTAAGTGAAATCTTATAGATGAAACATGGGAAGTGGGTTGGGGTTTTCTTGTTGGTAATCGACGGCGTTCACCGGTGGTCACTGGATGTTTGGATTTTTTCATTGGTAAAAAATGGGGGTACTGTCTATGATGATTTTTTTAGGGGATGTCGCTACTACAATATTCTGGTGGTGGAGTTCGGCATCGGCTCGATTTTAGGTTGTGGCGGATGGCTATAAGCACACATGGTGTTTTAATGGTGGTTTTGGGGTTTTCTTTATTCTTTTTGTTTTGGATGGTTCATATTTACTTTATCACCACTAAAAACTTTCTATTCATGGGAGTTTTCTGGCGAGGTGTAGCGATGTGGAGTGGGTTTGAGGAGAAAGAAAAAATATGGGGTGGAGAAGATTTCTGAAATTTTAAAATACTTTTTTTTTCCATATCTCAAAGTGGGGGAAATGGCTAATGGCTAAAAACTCATGGGAGAATGAGGGTAATCTTTATATTCTGGAGAGCGAGAAACAAATGATATTCTTTGGTGGTTGAAAATGGATGTTACTTTAATGGTGAATTTATTTTGGATTGAAAGAGGAAGATGAAGGTCATAGAGTCTGGTGTGTGATTATGAGGTTAATTTTAACATGGGACTTGCTGATATGGCAGCTGATGTGGACAAATTAATACATGGATTGGGTGCCACGGAGGAGATCCGTTAGTGTTAAGGAAATTCTAGAAAGTTTGTTAACGGTAGGGGTGGATCTAAACGAAAAGTATAATGGGGGACAAACTTAAACTATATACCATAGTAGAGGAGCAATTTTGGACCTTTTCCCTAAATTATATGATCTTAACTTTACTTAACTGCTTTGACTAGATTGTCTTGATAGTCCAATCGTGAGTGAGTTATGTGCCATGTGTGTGTGAGGTTTTGTGTATTCTGGGCATTGAATTTGCTGTCTATAACTTGCCCCATGTGTTTGCAAAGCAAAATAGTAATTTTATTCAGTCTTGGAAATGATATAGGCATTCCTTTTTTGAGCTAAATATATGCTTTTACCCACCTAATTGTTATGTATCGTAGTTAACCCTTTTTGAGCTTGTAATCATGTTTCTTTGGTAACCACATTACAAACATTACCCATTTGTTTGAAGCGACCATTTATTTGAACCTTTTACCTCTCGTGAGCACTTGAATTTGTCATGATCTTTGTAAAAGTTGAAGTGTGGGGTGTGGGTTTGGCTTTTGAGTGGAACTAGTAAAATAAAGAGAAATGTGCACTATTTTGAAACAGTAAGAGCCACTTGAATTGAAAAAGAAAAGGAAAAATAGTTGTATTGTTGTCTAAAATATTCCTTGATAGTAGTGACTCTTCATGTATTTGTGCTTAAAGAAGTAGGGAGTTAATTTATATTGATGTGAAGGTGGAGTTATGGTTTGACATAAGTGTGGGGTTTTGAACAATGAAATGTATGTATTAAAGTGCTTAGGGAGGTGTAGTCACTCTTATATCCAAATGTATCCTATCCATCCCACAGCCTGCATTACAACATAATATAGTCCTACTTGATCCTTGAATGAATGAGCTCAATTAATAGAGTATTACACTACGGGCAAGCCTATGGTACGTCTTTTATGGCATATGATTATTACTTCTGAGAGTAAGTGAATTGTTTCTATCTTGAGTTCCTAATTGTTCTTAAATTTTATTGTGTGTGGAGCTACTCTCTATTGTTGTGTGAGGGCACTTGATTCATGAAGAAAATTAAAGGTAATGTCGTTGACCTCTGTGTTAGTGTAAGTGAGCGGATTGTGAAAAACGCATGGCGCTTTTGAGTCAAATCTTGAGGCCAGAATGTTACGGTATTATACTTTATACGTTTTCAATATTCTTGGTGTGATGAGTTAGGAGTGTTGTTTAAAAAGGTTGTGTCTATATGAAGTGTAGTTTGATTGCTCGAGTACGAGCAATGGTTTAAGTGTGGGGTGTTGATGGAAGGCTATAATCCGAATTTTAGTCGCTTATTGCACTCTAATTAACTGCACTTTAGTTGTGTTTGAGCTTTAATTGGTAGTATTTTACACTTATTGTGTGTTTTATGCCTTGTAGGAGTGATTCCGAGTTAGGTAGATGTTGTGGAGCTAATTCGATCTATTTTGAGCTTTGACGTCTGAGTAAAATCCCAAGAGATTAAGTCGGGATAATCTTTAGGTGTCGAGAACCAAGTCTGGACATCAAATATCAAGTTTCAAGCCGTACTCTGAGAATTTTGCACTACTGCGATGCGTGGTGCACCACGATAGTGTATTTTTGGCTGCCTGACAGAATTTGAGCTCTCTGGATTTCCCCACTAATGACCCACATGCCGCATTGCCCCATGTGGCGCGCCTGTGCAATTGTTATAGAGTAAAAATCCTATTTCGGCCAGGAAAGGGTGATTTCATCTAGTCCCGACCCTACTTGGTATAAATCCATGGAAAAATGTTATTTTCTGTATTTGTGATATACTTTCGACCTAAGGAGGCTAAGTATGAGTTGGAAGAACACAATCATAAGGATTTCATCATTCCTTCCTCACTAAAGACCCGAGTTTGGATTGAATTTATGTCTTCCTATACTTTAATTTTATTTGTGATGAATTTCTCCATATCTATGGAGTATTTCCCTTTAGGGTTTGATGGATTTGGTGTATTGATGATTGTTTGTGGATAATAACTGTAGTTTTATGTATTGAATCATTTTTGGATGAATTAATTATTGCATCTATATTCACTTGTTCATGTAATCGAGAGAGGGATAACTTATGATATCTTTGCATTATATTGTTGGTTGAGTTCATATATTCTTCTAAGTAATCGAAAGAGGCTAGTTGAATCATTGATTAAACCTAGTTAGGAGAATAATCGAAAGAGGTTTTCTTAAGGACCAATCCACTACGTATCCTTGCATATCTTCACGTACTTAAATTGGTTCATCTTGTGAGGTTAAGACTTAATCGAGAGGAGTTTTTGCCGAATGTTTGAACTAATAATCGAGTGAATTCAAGAGACTCACTTGAACATTAGAAGTGAATTATCGAGAGTTAGATCCCGAACAATTTTCTTGCACCTATCCTATCAACACCCTACCTTCTCCCATTGATAACCTTCTTTGCTTATTCCTTGTTTCGATTGTCATTAGTCAATAGCTTTAGATTCTTAGTTAATTTTAGGCAGACATCTTGTAAATCTCAACTGTTGATTCTCCTGGATAGCAATCGAGCTAGAAACTATGAGAATACTATTTAAATCCACTCCCTGTGGATATGATATTATACTATACTATATTAGATTAGCGAGCAAAATTTAAGTGTGTGTTTTGCGCTCGTCAATGATGCAGGAATGATGATGCCTAGTTTCCGGTGAGCCATTATTTTGGATCGGGATGATGGGATACTTAATTTTTGACTCGATTTGTTAGCCGATATGAGTACCGTTCTGAAGATGTCAGAGCATTTGAAAATTTTCTCCGCTTGTTGGGAGAGCTTGATTGGTAGAGTGCGTCTCTGCTTGTTGGGAGAGCTTTGCACTGAGAAATGTCTCCTCTTGTTGGGAGAGCTTGACTTGTAGATTGCGTCTCCGCTTGTTAGGAGCGCTTTGCACTGAAATGTAAAGTAATCTCCGCTTGGGAGTGATTGACTAAAATCATAATTATGCCTGAAGCTACATGAGCAAAATGTTAAAACATTCAAAGTAATAGCAAATGAAATAAAAGCATACCTAAGAGATACTCTTGACTGCGAAGCTAAGTTGCGGCCATCGATTGGCAGAATATCGGTGACGAGGTTTACGACTGTCTATTCTGGCATCCGTTGCGATGGAGCGGCGATGCGAGTTGCTTTGTCGGCGAAGTTTGCAGTTTGCTATATACAAGGCTCCGATTGGTGAAGCCGACGTTCGATTTGTACATGGTGCTTCGATTGATTAAGCTGACGGTTTGCTATAAACAAGACTTCAATTGGTGAAGTGGTCCGGTGTACAAGATGCTCTGATTAGTTGAGCAGACGGGTTGCTATGTACATGACTTCAATTAGTGAAGCCATGACTTATTTGTACAT
Organism: Nicotiana tomentosiformis; assembly: GCF_000390325.3. Lineage (NCBI taxonomy): Eukaryota > Viridiplantae > Streptophyta > Magnoliopsida > Solanales > Solanaceae > Nicotiana > Nicotiana tomentosiformis. Next base: position 50,025,928 of record NC_090817.1, read on the forward strand.
GGTGCTCCAATTGTTTGAGCAGGCGATTTGCTATATACATGTTTTTCTGTATCAGGTGTCTGATTCCGAGGTACCTGAAAAGGATTCAAAGGATAGCTTTAGTTGTACCAGAAAAATCTAAGTAAAGAAGGAAGAGAGATAATCTTAGGCAAGTGGCGGGTCTGTCATTTGCCCCAGTGTGGTCCTAATGTCTCTTTACTCCCTGTTGACCCTGCACTCAAAGAAAAATTCTTAGTGGGTGGGAAGTTGGTTTGTGTCGACCACAGTGTTGGTTTTTCCCCAGCTTTTGACATGATTGCGCCGCGAAGTTCGATAGATGGAACAAATTACTATATATATATATATTTTGTTTAGAATTTTTTTTGAAATACTTTGTTTTTAAGGCAAATGCTATCGTTCCAGATTATGACATGTTACGAAAGATTCTCCACATGCGAGCTTATCCTCTTGAGAACTTTATCCTGTTGATGTCGATCTTCCGTGATGCATCTGACAATGCGGCTGCTTGCTGTCGCGAGTACGTCCTAATTCTAACTAATAGTTTACAAGGCTTTTCCTAAGGTTATGACCGAATCCTTTCAGGTTGCCTACGTATCCAAATGGAATCTGGCCAAAGCGTAGTTCGATTACAACAGATGCAAAATGATGAGATTAAGAATGAAAATGGCCGAGTCTGACTCAGACAACCTAAGTATCCAATTGGAATCAGACTACAATGTAGTTCAAATACAAAAGACGACTGAATCCGATGAGGATTGCCTACGTATTCCTTTATGAGGAAATCAAGTCGGTGTAGTTCTTGAGCAACATACAAAAGTGATATTTGGTTTTTCTATTACAAGAGGAAGGGGGGGGGAGAGAAACTGAACCCTACGTGGGTTTCCTACATGTCCCTCTATGGGATGTTAGGTCGAACGTAGTTCTGTTACAGCAAAAACCTAATTCTATTTATCTTCAAACATAGTATCTCTTAATTACGTCTGAGTTGATAGGTTTTTTGTTGACTCTTCCATCCATTTCTTCCAAGATTAGAGCTCCACCCGATCGTGCTCGGTGAATCACGCAAGGCCCTTGCTAGTTTGGTGCAAAGTTTCCTTTGGCTTCTTCTTGGTTAGGAAAGAGTTTCTTCAAGACCAACTGTCCCGATGCGAACTGGCGAGGTTTAACTCTCTTTTTAAATGCACCGGACATCCTGTTCTGATATAGCTGACCATCACATATTGCATTAATTCTTTTCTCGTGAATGAGCATGAGATTCTCCTGTCTGGCCCGTATCCATTCAACATCGTCCAATTTTGCCTCTTGAATGACCCTTAAGGACGGTATTCGACCTCTATAGGTATCACAACTTTAGTGCCGTATACTAACATATACAGCATTGCCCTAGTGGATGTTCTCATGGTTGTCTGATAACCTAGTAAAGCGTAAGGTATTTGTCGTGCCATTGTCTGTTATTGTCCACTATATTTTGTAGAATTCTCTTGATATTCTTGTTGGCTGCCTCGACTGCCCCATTCATTTGTGGTCTGTAAGCTGTGGAGTTGCAGGTGGACGATTCTGAACTTCTCAAAGATTTCTCTCATGAGGTTGCTGTTGAGGTTAGCAGCATGTCAGTGATGATAGACTCCGATATCCCAAATCTGCAGACGATGTTGCTTTGGACGAAATCTGCCACTACCTTTTTTGTGACGACCTTGTAAGTAGATGCTTCGACCCATTTGGTGAAATAGTCGATAGTTACCAAGATGAAACGGTGTCCATTTAATGCTACAGGCTCTATAGGTCCAATCACGTCCATGCCACAAGTGGAAAAAGACCAGGGTGAACCCATTATATTTAACTTATTCGGCGAAACCCGTGATGAAATCCCCGTGAATCTGGCACTGGCAACACTATTGCATGTAGCGGATACTGTCACTTTCCATAGTCATCCAAAGGTATCTAGCTCTCAAGATCTTCTTGGCTAATGTGAACCCGTTCATGTGGGGTCCGCAAGTTCCTGCATGTATTTCTTCGAATGGTCTGGTCGCCTCGGCAGCATCTAGACATCTCAACAAACCTAAGTCTGGGGTCCTCCTGTACAAGACTTCCTCGTTGAGGAAAATGTGGTTCACTAGACTCTTGAGGGATCGCTTTTGACCATTAGTAGGATTCTCCGGGTATTCTCTGGCTGCAAGGAATTTGTTGATGTCGTGATACCATGATACCATGTTGATCCCTAATCTCTACCTAGTTAGGGTCGATGTAGTTCTTATCTGGATGGAGAATCATAGATGATAAGGTTGCAAGGGCGTCGGCGAACTTGTTCTGAATCCTGGGGACATGCTTGAACTCAATCTTTGTGAACTTCTTGCATAGATCCTTTGTGCAACACAGATATGGAAGTGTCTTGACATTCTTGGTGGACCATTCCCATTGGACTTGGTGTATCAACAGATCAGAGTCCTCTATGACCAAAAGTTCTTTGACGTTCATGTCGACTTCCATTCTTATTCCAAGGATGCATGCTTCATATTCAGCCATATTATTTGTACAAGGGAAGCTTATCTTTGCAGATGCTGGATAATGTTGTCCAGATTCCAAAATTAGGACTGCACAAATTCTGACTCCTTTGAAGTTTTCTGCTCCATCAAAAAACATTCTCCATCCAGGGTATGATTATGTAATATCTTCTCTAGCAAATAGCACTTTTTCATCGGGAAAATACGTAGTAAGTGGCTCGTAATCCCCATCCACCGGATTCTCTGTGAGGTGGTTGGCTAAAGCTTGTCCTTTGATAGCTTTTTGAGTTAAGTACACAGTGTCAAATTCGCTGAGGAGAATTTGCCATTTAGCTAACTTTCTGGCAAGCATCGGCTTCTGGAAGATTTACTTGAGCGGGTCGAGACGAGATACCAGATGTGTAGTGTATGCTGAAATGTAATGCCTTAGTTTCTGGGCAATCCAAGTCAGAGCACAACAAGTGCGTTCTATTAGAATATACTTGGCCTCGCATGGTGTGAACTTCTTACTTAAGTAGTAGATGGCCTACTCCTTTCTCCCAGTTTCATCATACTATCCCAACACACAGCCGAAGGCGTTATCCAAGAGTGACAAATAGTAATAATGGCTTCCCTGGTTTGGGGGGAACCAATACTAGTGGATTTGAGAGATATTCCTTGATTCAATCGAAGGCTTTCTGGCACTCTTCTGTCCATTTTATGGCCGCATCCTTGTTCAGCAACTTGAAAATGGGTACACAGATTACCGTGGACTGGGCTATGAAGCAAACTGATGTAATTCAATCTACCCAGGAAACTCATGACATCTTTCTTGCTCTTCGGTGGTGGTAATTCCTGAATAACCTTGATTTTTGATGGGTTCAGCTCTATCCCCATCCTTCTTACAATGAAGCCTAACAACTTTTTAGTGGAGACTCTGAACGCGCACTTTGCTGGGTTCAACTTCAAACTGTACCTTCACAGGCGTTCAAAATATTTCCTCAAATCGTCCAAGTGCTCTTAATTGTTATGAGACTATATGATGATGTCATCCACCTACACTTCAATCTCCTTATGAATAATGCCGTGAAAGAGGGGTCATCATGGCCCTCATGTAGGTGGCGCCGATGTTCTTGAGACCGAACAACATAGCTCTATAACAGTAGACTCCCCAAGGTATGGTGAAAGTTGTCTTCTCTGCATCTTCCTTATGCATCAAGATTTGGTGATACCCAGCAAAACAATCCATGAACGACTGCAATTCATGCTTCGCGCAGTTGTCGATGAGGATATGGATATTTGGCAGAGGGAAATCAACCTTTGGGCTGGCTTTGTTGAGATCTTGGTAGTCCACACATATTCTGATTTTCCGTATTTCTTGGGTCCTAGTTCGATGTTTGCCAACCAGCTAGGATAGTTAGTGACATTTACTACATTCACTTCGATCGTCTTGGTCACTCCTTCCTTTATCCTTAGATTTAAATCAGGTATGAATTTTCTAGTTTCTACTAGACCGGCAGTCTGGTAGGACTGGTGTGCGGTCGATGTGAGACAATGTCAGTACTTAATCCCGACATGTCATCATATGTCCACGCGAACACATCGATGTACTATCGGAGGAGCTCAATCAGTTTTTCCTTTTGCTCGGCTTCTAGATGAATGCTGATTCTAGTTTCTTTTACGTCTTCTTTACTTCCAAGATTGACCACTTTCGTTTCTTCGAGATTGGGCTTGTTCTGACTTTCCAACTGCTCGATCTTTTGTAGGAGAGTGTCGGGCATCATTCTCTCCTCATACTCTTCATAATCTGGATTGTTGCGCTCAAGGATTTTGTTACATGTCATAATCGTGGAACGCAGGTTTTTTAGCAGTTTGATTACTATAAAGAAATAATAAGTATAAATAAAGCGCTAAATAAAGTTTCAATATTCGAGAAAATAATTCTTTTTATTTCATCAAAATAGGAACGCCTTAAGCGTTCAAAAGAGGCAAATGACAAAAAAGGTACAGACACTGTGCATGCCTCAATTGACCGTGCGCTTTTCAAAAAAAAAACTTTTATAGTTCCATACTACCATGTAAGGCCCCATAAAATTTTTCCTAAAAACCCGGGTTCTGTGATGCCAAAGTAGGTGTATAGGTTAATAATGCACCGGAAAGTAGGCCAAAGTAGGCGTAGTCGAACAATGCATCGGAAAGTAGAGGAAACAATTTGGCAATGTTATGCGTTTCTGCGGTCCATTATGCGACCACAGAATCACTCTGCGGGCCACATAATGGACGCAGAAGTGAGGCAGGAGAGGGCCAATTTTTGGAAGACATTTCAGCAAGGTTTGGGTACTCAGGTGAATCTTAGTACAACTTTCCATCCACAGACCGACGGGCAAGCAGAGCGGACTATTCAGATGCTTGAGGACATGTTGCGTGCTTGTGTTCTTGATTTCAAGGGTAGCTGGGATGATCATTTGCCACTCATAGAGTTTGCTTATAACAACATCTTTCATGCAAGTATCTAGATGGTTCCGTGAAAGTGTTATGGAGAAACCAGCAGGTTGAAGAGGCCATGTGGGAGTCCGAGGAAGAGATGAAGTAGAAGTATCCTCACTTGTTTGAATAGTTGTGTAATCTTTTCTTTTATGAACCTGTCGCCTAAGAATTTTGTATCCATTGTTCAGTTAATGTAAAGGTGTTCCTTTTGTTTGTATGTTGTTTACATGAGGCCACGGTTGGCGTTGTTATGATTTATGTTACATCCTTAGGTTTTATAAATGTTTGTAGGATGTGTTTCTGGGGCTCTCTGACAAGTGGATAGGCGCAGTTACAGGGGAAAATCTGGCGAATTTTTTAGAAATTTAGGGAGTTAGTCAAATTTGGGGCTGCTGGTGTGTGGTATGAAAACTGAGTTGCATAAGATGCTAATAACAGATTTTTACCCTCATTCGAGGAAGAATGATCTTACGTGGGGGAGGATGTAAGGTCCCGTAAACGTTTTCCTAAAGACCCGGGTTCCATTGGGTTGAACAATGTACCAGAAAGTAGAGGAAAAATGTTTGGCAGTGTTATACGTTTCTCCGGTCCATTATGTGACCGCATAATCACTCTGCAGGACGCATAATGGCCGCAGAAGTGAGGCAGAAGAGGGCTAGTTTGGATGAAATTTTTTGGTTGACTATGCGACCGCATAACTGCTCTGCGGTTCATTATGCGATCACAAAACAGGTCTGCGGGCCGCATAGTGACCGCAGACACGGACAAGTTTTTGGCTGTTTTGGTCACCGATTATACGACCGATATGCGGTCTCCATATCGATTATGCGATCGCATATGAGATCGCAGACTTTGTTCCGGAGCTTCATTTTTGGGGTTTTTAACCCGACCCTATTTTGTTAAAACATATCCCATGGACCATTTTGATCATATTTTCTGATATGTTTAGAGTGAGAGAGAGGGTCCTAGTGGGAGAAGTGTTCTTTATCACATTGCTCTCCAATTCTCACTTAGAATCTTGAAGATTATCAAGAGAGGCACCTAGGTTGTTACATCCCGTACTTTGATATTAGGATGAGTCGTAGTAATCCATATGAGCTTGAAGGGATTAGGACCATTCATGAGATTATAGAGGATTTGCGACTATGTTACCCCGTAAGTTTAACAACCTTGATACCGTTATATACATTTGATATGGTATTTTGAGTGGAACATTTTTGTAAAAGAAGGTTTGAAAAATATGATTTTATATAGTTATTATATTACTACTTTCGAATATGCTTTAAATTATATACAGAATATGAGAAAGTTTATGAGATTTTCTTTATTGTAAAGATAGAAATTATTTTCTCCCAAGAAAATAAGATTATCTTTTACCATTTTAAGAATTAAGCATACGAAAATTTGTACTCTTTATATGAGATTAGGAAAATTAGAAGTTGAGAAAATATATGTATTTTTACATGGATGTTTTAATAAAATAATAGTGTATGTATTGATTTTATATGGTACCACACAACCATGATAGTAAAGTGTATGAGGTGTGTTAAAAGTGAGTAGTATTTTAAATAATTTGAGATAATTCTTAATTATGTGAATAAGTGGATAATTAATGATTTTAGTGGAAGATTAATTAAAAGTTTGGATAAGGCCTACAAGGCCTAACGTGGCAGCCCCCCCCCCATTCCAAATTAATGACTCTTAAAGCCATGTAACTTGGTGGCACCAAGGTGTATGATGAGTCATAACACCTAAGTGGCTTTGTTTACACGTTGGAGGAATAACATAAGTTGTCTTTGGAGGAATAACACATAAGTTGCCTTTGATAATTTCCTTTGTATTGGTTTCATTATTGGTAATGAACTTGGAGAAATTTTGGGAATACATGGCAGATTAAGGCCGAAAGCAAATTGTTTGATGATGTAGAGTATGGAGTGAATATTAGTCGGATAAGAAATAAGGTGCTATGATATCAAAAATATCTTAAGGAGTTTTCCCTACTTTGATTGGGCGTTACGTGTTTTTCGCAAAAGACGTGTATTAGAGGGATTATTAAGAGAACCAGATCAAGTATGTTAAGGCTATCCCTTCTTTCCTTTTGGCATGATCCAAGTAACGATACGTAAACGTAATGTTAATTCATAAATAGTTCTACTCTTAGTAACTAAGGATGTCTATATTATTCATTCCTGTAAAAGTGATATTCAAGCATGTCTAAGTATGTATCTAGTTCCCTATTGAGGTATTTGATAAAGATGTTAATGTTTGTAACGGTATTATATGCATCATCATTTACCTACGAGTTATGGCCGGTTGGGCAGTTATACATTTACCACCGAGCTACGGCTGATCGGACAATCATGCATTTACCACCGAGCTACGGCCGGTTGGGTAGTTATACATTTACCACCGAGCTATGGTCGGTCGGGCAGTCATGCATTTACCATCGTGCGACGGCCGGTCAGGCAGTTACCACTGATTAGTTGGGAAGCCATGCATCATACGATATGGATAATAGTCTCAAAGAGAAGCATTATATATATAAGTATACTAAGTATGCATATACGGTGACACTTCAGAGATTCAGGTTGATTCTTATATCTATTTAATTAATGTTGTCTTATGGATATGTTTCAGTTCTGCCTTACATACTCAGTACATTATTCGTACTGATGTCCTTTTGTTGGGGACGCTGCATTTATGACTGCAGGTATAGATAATTAGTTGGATGAGCCCTCATAGTAGACGAGGTTAGCATTCAGCGAAGGATCGGTAAGACTCCACTTCATTTGGAGTGCAGCCAAGTCTATAAGTCATCGTGTCAGAGTTTTGCTATAGATTTATGGGTAGGCTGGTACCCTGTCCCATTTGATGTTAAATAATCTTAGAGGCTTTGTAGATAGAGGTTCATTTTGTACAGTATGTCAGAGGCCTTGACAGCCCATATGTATTCATATTTTAAGAAAGATGGTTCATTGATACAATGTTCTCCTACTTACATTTTTACATTATGAGTTGTGGACATATGGGCCCAAGATAGTTACAAAAGGAATGAGTTCAGCTAACTCGACCTATGTATGTTCTAGTTTTGGTCAAACGATCATGAATTACAGAGTGGTTTGCTCGGGCCAGCACGGCACCAGGTACCAGGTTTGGGGCGTGACATAGGTCTTCTTCCTAATAGGTAAGATTCTATCACCCAAACCCTTAATTTCAATATATAACTAGAATGAGCCATTAGTAAAGTAATTCATAGGGATGGGAGAGCTTACCTTGCATGCATGTATCCTTGTAGTATGTGGGAAGATTGTGAGCTAATAATGGTAGAGAGTGGATTGGGAAATGATGGAATCTTCCACAAAAGAGCCTTAAAACATTGATGCACACCTATTATTTGATAATGTGCTCAAATGAGCTAAAACCATGTTCATCTTCCTAATTTTTGATCAATTTTGTTATATTGCTAAAATAGATTGAAGTGGCTAATATTACAGAACATCTTAGAGTTTTAAGGAGCTCAATTGAGGTATGTTGGCTAAACCCCCTTCTTCTTAGAATTGAACCCCACAGTGATCATGTAATCGGAGTAAGCTCTTGATCATTATAGAATTCGCGATTTCTAATGTGTTTGTATTGAAAGATGTAAGTTTAATCCTTATGCTAAATGCTTCATCATGTTATCTTTTTATTTGAGGATGTGTTCAAAATGTGGAATATGTGCTAGCAATGTTAAGACTTCATGTCAAGATCAAAATAAATGTTGTTATGCCAAACTGTATGAAAAGCCTCTATGTGCCTAAGATTCCCAAATTGCCCATATGTGAATCTTATGTATTGAATGAGAAGCCTTATTGTTGTTGATAATAATAATGTTGGAATGTGGAAAAAGAAATTGAATTATGAAATACGGCCTAGCGCCAAGAATAACTTTATAATTGGGGCCACTCGTGCCATTGTATTGAAAGTAGGGGAAAGAAATATGAATTGCGATGACTCATTGAATATGGATGATGTCTCAAATGAGATGGCCTAGCCGATCGGTCCGATATCAGACTACGTGTAAGAACACGGTGGTATTGTGGATGAAATTGTGAAAAAGGTTGATGTCTCAAATGAGATGGCCTAGCTGATCGGGCCGTGATCTGACGCCATGCCGCACACATGGTGGCACTGTGCTGGAAAGTTATAATGAAATTGTGGTAATGTCTCAGATGAGGCGGACTAGCCGATCGGGCCGAGATCAGACTCCGTGTAAGAATATAGAGGTATTGTGAATTATGGAATATCGGTACTAAAGGTCACCCAACCTAATAATATGGAAATCGTCTTGAAAACGTATATGATTCTTAGCTTGTCATTTTACTATCACTTGAAGCCCTTATATAATTATTGATTATTCTTATTGTATTATTATTCATTCTATTGAGTTGGTGTTTAGCTACACATACTAGTGCTATTCGACGGTACTTATATCCCTTTTGCCGGGGGCGCTGCATCTTTGAATGGATACAGGTGGTTACATAGCACACAGTGCTGATCACAGATAGTGCTGCATCCTCTTCTCACCGGACTGGGTGAGCCCCATTTTATTTTGGGGTCATGTATTGTACCTTTTGTTTATATTATGGTCACTTTTTGAGGTAAAGCCGGGGCCTTGTTGCCGGCACCATCTTTACTCTCTTCTGTATCTTTAGAGGCTCCGTAGGCACTATGTGGGTTGTATATGGGTGATGGAAATGTTAAACGAGTCATGTTGTGTTTGATCACTTGTTCCACTTGAACTTTAAGAAATATGTATTTTGGGACTTAAAAGCGTAATGACTAATGAAATGATTTAGGATTGTATGAATGAGACTCCTACTGTATAATTAATTAAATCACGTGTTCTCTTGATCATGGGTTAATTGGATAGAAAGTATCTAATAGGCTTGCTCGGCCGGGTTCACTCGGTTGAGCGCCGGTCGCGCTTTCCGAGGATGGGGCATGACAAACTTAGTATCAGAGCCTAAGGTTTTAAAGTGTCCTAGGATGTCTCGGAGCCATGTGTGGTATCGTCCTTCTTATCGGTGTGTTGTCGACCACATCTATAAGTTGGAGGCTAATTGGAAATTTAGGAACAATACCCTTCTTTGATATTCTGGATCGTGCGATGAAACTAATTATGCAACTGTTCCTCCTCTAACTCGTGCATTACTTTAATTTCCAGTTGACCCTTTATTTGATGATGCGGATGAACACCCGAGGGGTGAGGATAATCCCTCGACTGCTACACTACCCGATTCCACTAAACCGTCCCAGGCCACACTAGTTCCTACACCTACTAAGGGTGCAACGGTTCCTCCACCTGACATTCCAATTCCACCTCCAGCCTCTACTTCTGGCTCTGGTATTTCTGATGGGGATCTTAGGGGAGCTATTCAGATGCTGACTCAAATAGTGGCTTCTCAGGCACAAAGGTCGGATGTTGCACCCACATCTTCTAGTCAGCAAGGGGATTCTACTAGTTCTAGGGTGAACAGATTTATGCGCACTACTAATACACAGGGAGTGGAGTTGGCCGCCTACCGCCTGAAAGGGGTGGCATATTCGTGGTTTGAGCTGTGGGAGGACTCTCGGGTGGAGGGGAGCCCTCCAGCAAGATAGAGTGAGTTTGCGGATGTCATTATGGACCATTTCTTGCTTGCCGAGACTAAGGTAGCCTGTGCCGTAGAGTTTGAGAATCTTAAGAAAGGGAGTAGGAGTGTGTGAGAGTATCACATGGAGTTCGCGCACTTGTCAAAATATGCTATTAACGTGTTGCCTACTATGTAGGCTAGAGTGCGCCAGTTTGTGCAGGGCCTTAGCCCCTTGGTTATCAATGAGGCCACTACAGCTACCTCGAATTCAAACATGAACTATGGGAAAATGGTAGAATTTGCTCAAGCTACAGAGGACCGCAAGTTGAAGAACAAGAGGGAGTGAGAGGGTACCAGCAAGGCTCGGTCCGCGGGCAACTTTGGGGAGTCATTTAGTAGGCTCGGTCCGCGGGCAACTTTGGGGAGTCATTTAGTGGGGGGATATAAGCTTTCACAGGAGGGTCATCAAGGCCAACCCAGTCTCATGCTCAGTCTTCAGCCAGTGCACTGCCAGCATGGCATATTCAGTAGCAAAGGAGTCGCTTCAGGCCTAATCAGGGCAGTAAGGGACCCCACCATCCGGGCCGATCAGGAGGGAGGTTCCCACAGCAGCGGAGGCCCCCATGCCCCAAGTGTGGGAAGATGCACTCGGGGATTTGCTATATGGAATTACCTATATGTTACGGGTGCGGATTGAGGGGTCATATTCAAAGGGAGTGTCGTTCATCCTGCCAGGGTACGGACAGGGGAACAACACAACCATCTAGTTCAGCAGCTGCTACATCTTCCGCACCCCCTCCAGCTCGAGGTCCTCCGCCACCAGCATGGCGTGGTGCAGCTAGGGGTGGTGCGCAGAGTTCAGGAGGGCCCAGCCGTTTCTATGCTATGAGTGGTCGCCATAATGTAGAGGCTTCTCCAGATGTCGTCACAGGTATATTGACTGTCCAAACTCATGATGTATATGCTCTTATTGATACCGGTTCCACCTTATCCTATGTTACTCCTTATGTTGCTATGGATTTTGGGATAGAACCGGAACAGCTTCCTGAGCCGTTCTTTGTATCTACTCCGGTTGGCGAGTCTATTGTGGCCGCACGAGTTTATAGGGGTTGTGTTGCCACGGTGCGTGGTCGGGACACCATGGCCGATCTCATTAAATTGGGGATGGTTGATTTTGATGTAATTATGGGGATGTATTGGCTTTATTCATGTTTTGCTAAGCTCGACAGCCGAACTAGAACTGTGAGGTTTGAATTTCCATGTGAGCCAGTTGTTTAGTGGAAGAGGGATAATGTGGTGCCGAAGGGTAGGTTTATTTCTTACCTTAAGGCCACGAAGATGATTAACAATGGGTGTATCTATCACTTGGTCCGGGTTATGGACACCGATGCTGAGGCACCTACACTCGAGTCAATGCCAGTTGGGAATGAATTTCCGGAGGTCTTTCCTGATGAGCTCCCTGGGGTTCTGCCAGGCAGGGAGATCGATTTTGGGATTGATGTGATGCCAGGCACGCAGCCTATATCTATTCCGCCCTACAGAATGGCACCAGTAGAATTGAAGGAACTAAAGGAACAATTGAAGGATTTGTTAGAGAAGGGTTTCATCCGACCGAGTGTGTCGTCATAGGGTGCACCGATTCTCTTCGTGAGGAAGAAAGATGGATCACTGAGGATGTGCATTGACTACCGGCAGCTCAACACAGTCACCATCAAAAACAAATACCCACTACCAAGAATAGATGATTTGTTTGATCAGTTACATGGTGCTAAATACTTCTCCAAAATTGATTTACGATTCGGGCATCACCAATTGAAGATCAGGGAGCAAGATATTTCAAAAACAGCTTTTAGGACCCGGTATGGGCATTTTGAATTTTTGGTAATGTCTTTTGTGCTAACAAATATCCAGCGGCTTTCATGGATCTTATGAATCGGGTTTTAAAGCCTTTCCTCAACTCCTTTGTGATTGTGTTCATTGACAATATTCTTGTGTATTCACGAGGTCGGGAGGACCATGCCGATCATCTCAGAGCAGTGTTGCAGACTCTTCATCTGCACCAATTGTATGCAAAATTTTCAAAGTCTGAATTTTGGCTCGAACCTGTCACATTCTTGGGTCATGTTGTCTCTAGAGAAGGAATCAAGGTTGATCCTCAAAAGATTTCAGCAGTAAAGAATTGGCCTAGACCAACAACGCCCAACGAGATTCACAGTTTCTTGGGATTAGCAGGGTATTATAGGAAGTTTGTGGAGGGGTTCTCTACTCTTGCCTCTCCGTTGACTAAATTGACTCAAAAAGCAGTTAAGTTCCAATGGTCCGATGCCTGTGAAAGGAGCTTTGAGGAGTTGAAATCGAGATTGACTACAACGCCTGTGTTGACCTTACCAGAGGGTACAGATGAATTTGTGGTATATTGTGATACTTCAAGAATTGGGCTTGGGTGTGTGTTAATGCAACAAGGCAAAGTTATCGCATATGCTTCTAGGAAACTCAAGAATCATGAAAAGAATTATTCAACACATGACATAGAACTTGCGGCGGTGGTTTTTGCATTGAAAATTTGGTATCACTATTTGTATGGGGTCCATGTGGATGTATTCACGGACCACAAGAGTCTTCAATATATTTTCAAACAAAAGGAGCTGAATCTGAGGTAGAGAAGATAGCTTGAGTTACTCAAGGATTACGACATCAATATTCTATGTCACCCGGGGAAAGCCAATGTTGTGGAGGATGCTCTTAGCCGGAAATATATGGTTAGTTTAGCACACTTGGATGTATATCAAAGGCCATTGGCCAAGCTATTCTATCGATTGGCTAGTTTGGGAGTTTGTCTTACGGACTATAATGAAGGAGGGGTAATTGTGCAAAATAGGGTTGAATCATCGCTTGTTGTGGAAGTCAAAGAGAAACAATACAACGATCCATTTTTGGTGCAATTGAAGGAGGGGATTCAAAAACATAAGACTATGACTCTTTCTCTTAGCATGGATGAAGGTACACTAAAGTACCAAGGGCGACTATGTGTTCCGAATGTAGATGTTCTCCGAGAAGGAATCATGACCGAAGCTCACGCTTTTAGGTATTCCGTGCATCCAGGTTCTATGAAGATGTATCACTACCTCAAGGAAGTCTATTGGTGGAATGACATAAAAAGGAATATGGCGGACTTTGTGGCAAGGTGTCCGAACTGTCAGCAAGTGAAGGCCGAACATCAACGGCCTGGTGGGTTGGCACAAAACATAGAAATTCCAATGTGGAAGTGAGAGATGATTAATATGGATTTTGTTGTAGGATTACCATGCACTCCGTGCAAGTTTGACTCAATTTGGGTGATCGTGGACTGACTCAAGAAATCAGCAGACTTCTTGCCAGTTAAAGCTACCGAAACAGCGGAACAATATACTCAGTTGTATATCAAGGAAATAGTCAGGCTACATGGCACTCCAGTTTCTATCATTTCCGATCAAGGGGCTCAGTTCACGGCCAATTTTTGGAGGAAATTTCAGCAAGGTTTGGGTACTCAGGTGAATCTTAGTACAACTTTCCATCCACAGACCGACGGAAAAGCAGAGCGGACTATTCAGATGCTTGAGGACATGATGCGTGCTTGAGTTCTTGATTTCAAGGGTAGCTGGGATGATCATTTGCCACTCATAGAGTTTGCTTATAACAATAGCTTTCATCCAAGTATCCAGATGGCACCATTTGAGGCATTATATAGTAGGAGATATAGATCTCCTATTGGGTGGTTCGAGATTGGGGAAGTAGAGTTGATAGGGCCAGACCTTGTACATCAGGCTTTGGAAAAAGTTAAGATCATGAAGGAGCGGTTGAAAACTGCTAAGAGTCGTCAAAAATCCTATTCGGATGTTCGTCGCAGAGACTTAGAGTTCAAAGAAGATGATTGGGTATTCTTGAAGGTTCCCCCATGAAGGGTATTATGCGGTTTGGGAAAAGGGGGAAATTGAGTACGAGGTATGTCGAGCCGTACAAAATTATTCAGAGGATCGGTGAGGTGGCGTACAAGCTTGAGCTACCACCTGAGATGTCATTAGTACACCTGGTGTTCCATGTGTCTATGTTGAAGAAGGTAGTTGGAGATCCTTTAGCTATTGTGCCGGTTGAGACCATTGAGGTTAATGAAGAATTGTCATATGAAGAGAGTCCAGTTGCCATTCTTGATAGGCAAATCCGAAAGTTGAGGAATAAAGAAATTTCCTCCGTGAAAGTGTTATGGCAAAACTAGCAGGTTGAGGAGGCCACGTGGGAGGCCGAGGAAGAGATGAAGAAGAAGTATCCTCACTTGTTTGAATAGTTGTGTAATCTTTTCTTTTATGAACTTGTCGCCTAAGAATTTTGTATCACTTGTTCAATTAATGTAAAGGTGTTCCTTTTGTTTGTATGTTGTTTACATGAGGCCACAGTTCGCGTTCTTATGAGTTATGTTACATTGTTGGGTTCTATACATGTTTGTAGGATGTGTTTCTGGGGCTCTCTGGCAAGTGGATAGGCCCAGTTACAGGGGAAAATCTGGCGAATTTTTTGGAAACTTAGGGAGTTAGTCAAATTTGGGGTTGCTGGTGTGTGTTATGAAAACTGAGTTGCATAAGATGCTAATAACAGATTTTTACCCTCATTCGAGGAAGAATGATCTTACGTGGGGGAGGATGTAAGGCCCCGTAAACGTTTTTCTAAAGACCCGGGTTCCATTGGGTTGAACAATGCACCGGAAAGTAGAGGAAAAATGTTTGGCAGTGTTATACGTTTCTGCGGTCCATTATGCGACCGCAGAATCACTCTGCAGGACGCATAATAGCCGCATAAGTGAGGCAGGAGAGGGCCAGTTTGGATTAAATTTTACGGTCGAATATGCGACCGCATAACTGTTCTGCGGTTCATTATGTGATCGCAAAATAGGTCTGCGGGGCGCATAGTGACCGCATACACTGACAAGTTTTTGGCTTTTTTGGTCACCGATTATACGACCGATATGCGGTCCGCATATCAATTATGCGATCGCAGACCTTGTTCTAGATTTTCATTGTTGGGGTTTTTAACCCAACCCTATTTCATTAAAACACATCCCATGGACTATTTTGATTATATTTTATGATATTTTTAGAGTGAGAGAGAGGGTCCTAGTGGGAGAAGTGATCTTCATCACATTGCTCTCCAATTCTCACTTAGAATCTTGAAGATTATCAAGAGAGGCACCTAGGTCTTCTTCCTAATAGGTAAGATTCTATTAACCAAATCCTTAATTTCAAGATGCAACTAGAATGGGCCATTAGTAAGGTAATTCATGGGGATGGGAGTGCTTACCTTGCATGCATGTATCTTTGTAGTATGTGGGAAGATTGTGAGCTAATAATGGTAGAGAGTGGGTTGGGAAATGATAGAATCTTCCACGAAAGAGCCTTAAAACATTGATGCACACCTAGTGTTTGATAATATGCTCAAATGAGCTAAAACCACGTTCATCTTCCTAATTTTGGTTCAATTTTGTTATATTGCTAAAATAGATTGAAGTGGTTAGTATTCCGGAACATATTAGAGTTTTAAGGAGCTCAATTGAGGTATGTTGGCTAAACCCCATTCTTCTTATAATCGAACCCCACGGTGATCATGTAATCGGAGTAAGCTCTTGATCAATATAGAATTTGCGATTTCTAACGTGTTCGTGTTGAAATATGTAAGTTCAATCCTTAGTCTAAATGCTTCATCATGTTATCTTGTTATTTGAGGATGTGTTCAAAATGTGGAATATGCGCTAGCAATGTTAAGACTTCATGTTAAGATCAAAATAAAGGTTGTTATGCCAAACTGTATGAAAAACCTCTATGTGCCTAAGACACCCAAATTGCCCATATGTGAATCTAACGTCTTGAATGGGAAGCCTTATTGTTGTTGATACTAATAATCTTGGAATGTGGAAAAAGAAATTGAATTATGAAATACGGCCTAGCGCCAAGAATAACTTTATAATTGGGGCCACTCGTGCCATTGTATTGAAAGTAAGGGAAAGAAATATGCATTGAGATAACTCATTGAATATGGGTGATGTCTCAAATGAGATGGCCTAGCCGATCGGGCCGAGATCGGACTCCGTGTGAGAACACTGTGGTATTATGGATGAAATTGTGAAAGGGTTGATGTCTCAAATGAGATGGCCTAGCCGATCGGGCCGTGATCGGATGCTATGCCGCACACATGGTGGCACTGTGCCGGAAAGTTATGATGAAATTGTGGTAATGTCTCAGATAAGGCAGCCTAGATGATCGGGCCGATATCGGACTCCGTGTAAGAATACGGAGGTATTGTGAATTATGGAATATCGGTACTAAAGGTCACACAACCTAATAATATGGAAATCATCTTGAAAATGTATATGATTCTTAACTTGTTTTTTACTATCACTTGAAGCCCTTATTGAATTCTTGACTGTTCTTCTTGTATTATTATTCATTCTATTAAGGTGGTGTTTAGCTATACATACTAGTGCTATTAGACGGTACTAACGTTCCTTTTGCCGGGGAAGCTGCATCTTTGAATGGATGCAGGTGGTTACATAATAGACATTGCTGATCACAGATAGTGCTGCATCCTCTTCACAGCGGACTCAGTGTGCCCTATTTGCATTCAGGGGTCATGTATTGTACCTTTTGTTTATATTATGGTCACATTTTGAGGTATAGCTGGGGTCTTGTTGCCGACACCATCTTTACTCTCTTTTGTATCTTTAGAGGCTCCCTAGACACTATGTGGGTTGTATATTGTTGGGAATGTTAAACAAGTCATGTTGTGTTTGATCACTTGTTCCACTTGAACTTTAAGAAATGTGTATTTTGGGACTTAAAAGCGCAATGACTAATGAAATAATTTAGGATTATATGAATGAGACTCATACTGTATAATTAATGAAATCACGTCTTCTCTTGATCATGGGTTAATTGGGTAGAAAGTATCTAACATGCTGCTCGACTGGGTTCACTTGGTTGAGTGTCGGTCGCACTTCCCGAGGATAGGGCATGACATACCAAGACTCCCAGAGAACCAAAGATGGACAGGTGGTCTAATTCCGCAACTTTTCCCCTGGTTCGACATCCTTGATAGTCGGTGTCTTGATGTCAGTCCCTTTACAACATTCTTCAATTATATTCATGAACAACTTTCCCATCTCGTTGATGATATCATCTTTGGATACTGGACTCTGTCCCAGACTTGCAACATGCTCTGGCACAAGAACCTTTTTCCCGAACCTAACGGTACGAGCTTTCCCTTACGGAGGCTAATATCGTATGTTGGCCCTTTCTTTCTACCCATTATGCTTAGTTGGCTTTGTATTCTGTCTGACCTGGCTCCCAACCCTGTTCCTTGCCTGTATCCATATTTCATCATCTCCCTCATAGCCATCTTAGATCTATACGGTGACTGCATTCCCATATTTTGTTTAGTCTCTTCCATCACGGAGTCTGCATGATTTCCACTACATGGAAAGCAAATCAGTCTAGCCCTTCAATGAATGGAACATCATACTCCAAATAAGCAGAGTGGCCCCACTAACCATGAACCACAATCTCCTGACATCCCCATTCAAATTTCATGCATTGGTGTAAAGCGGATGGGATGGCCCCTGCCATATGTATCCAGGGCCTTCCCAGCAGCAAGTTATAGGAAGAGGAGATGTCCATTACTTGAAACAATATTGAAAATTCGACCGGCCCGATCTGCAAGGCCAAATAAATTTCTCCAATAACATCCTTTTGCGAACCGTAAAAGGATCTCACGCTCATATGACTTTCCTTGACTTCCCTAAAATGAATTCCTAACTCCATTAGGGTGGAGAGCGGATAGATGTTGACTCCTGAACCTCATTCGACCAACAATCGGGACACCACTTTGTCCCCATATTTGACAATGATATAAAGAGCCTTGTTGTGACCTGCGCCTTCGACAGAAAGTTCGTCTCTTCTGAAAGTGATCATATTTACTTCGACCATTTTTCCAATTATTGTGGCCAGCGCCTCACTGGTGGTGTTATGTGGTACACTTACCCCACTTAGTACTTTCAATAAGGCGTCCTTATGAATGTCGGAACTCATTAATAGATCCATGATTGATATCTGTACTTGACATTCTCTTCCAAAACTCGGCTGCCTCTTGGTTGGTTATGTTCCTTCTATGAATTTTCTCTCTTCCCAAGTTCCCTCGATTGACATCTTCCGTAGCGTAGCATATCCCAAACCTAGTCTTACCACGGGCTGCTACAGAGTCTGTCATTTTGGCCTTTCCTTTTTGCTGGTATGTCCATGGGGCAGTTTTATATTCTCGACTTTCTTCGTCTCCTGTAGCAATGACATGTTGTCGTTGATAGGTCTGAACAGTCACTTTGTGTATCACTTGTACTGTAATCATTGGAGCCCCTTTGAGGAGGGATCCTGGCGGCTTCTGCATTTCCTATAGCGATAATCGTTCCCTTGAGGTCATACTCTTCGTCCAATGTAATCATGTTAACTCCCTGGTTTTAGTGATTTGGCAGCGGATTACGATTCACATTGGGCGGTGCTGGAGTTCACTGGATGTCTTCATTCTTGATCAGTGTTTCAATCTTATTTTTCAACTTAAAACAATGTTCAGTATCATGCCTAGGTACACTGGAATGGTATACACATATTTTAGTGGCATCAAAATACTTGGAGAGGTATTCAGGAACCCTTCCTTCGACTGGGTGTATCAATCCCGCTCTTCTCAATCTCTCGAACAATTGGGCCAGAGGCTCAGCAATTGGGTATAATTTCTAGGACCCCTTTCTTCAAAGTTAGGATGAGGGCATGGTGCATAAGCAGGTCGGTTTTGGTGAGTAGTGGTTTGCACAGGAGTATATTGTCGTTGTGGGTTTTGGTTGTTATTGGATCGAGGAGGGTTGTATTGTGGTTGAGGGTGGTAATATCGTTTAGTGTTATAGGCTGGAGCATAAGTGGGTGGTGGTGAATAGTTGTTTGGGGAATATGAGTACTTCCGTGATGTGAGTTGGGTTGATAGTAAGGGACGACTGCTGAGACCTCCCCTTTCTTCTTCTTTCCGCTAGTGATCGACCCTGATTAGATGGCCTTGCGGGCCACTTGCAGTGGTACCACTCGGGGAATTTCTGTCCCATCATTCCCATTATCTTTTCGAAGTATATCACTTCCTGGGCTCTGATGAAGTACTTGGTTAATTCACTGTCATCCAGGGGAGGTTGTGCCCTGGAGGCCTCTGATCTCCACCGACATGCATATTCTTGGAACAAATCGGATGGTTTTTCTGTAAGTTCACCAGTGCGAACCGATCGGGAGTTATCTTTGTGTTTAATCGAAAACGATCCATGAAGTCCTTCGCCATATCTTGCCAAGTTCTCCAATTTCGCGGATCCTATCGAGTATACCAGGTGAGTGCTTCTCCCGTCAAACTTCTTATAAATAACTTCATTCATAGCTTCTCATTCCTCCCCACTCTGACTAACTTTTCACAATATGCCCTCAAATGCGCGTGGGGATCACGCGTCCCCATCGAAGATATCGAACTTTGGGGGTTTTATACCCTGCTGGCATATCCATATACGAATGAATACATAGATCCTCGTAGTCCAAACTTTCACTTCCCCATGCAACTTGGAGGATCTTCATTGGCCTACTCAAAATTTGCAACTGCTCAGATACCAACTCTTCTTCCTTAAGCCTGGCTTCTCTTTCTATCTCGGCGTATTGGTTAATCTCATAAGGCACCCTAACTGTGATATGTGCTGTAAAGGTATGTTTAGAAATGGCATATACAGTGGGAACATGCCGCTCATGGGTGGCGGCATGTGCCACAAGTATGTGATGGTTAGGGATGAAAGTGATTCCGTCACGAGGAGGGGTATGAGGTACATTGGTAGTAATAGGCGGGTTTTGTGGTGTCTGAACGTACTGTGGTATGTAAGGAGTGTGGATAGGGGGGTTTGGTGGGTTTGCGGGCGTCACTGGAGGTATGACTTGAGTGGTAGGAGCTGAAGGTATGGTGTTGTTGTTTTGGCGTGATATGGAAGGAAAGTGGTCAGGGAGTGAATCCAAAGAAGGGAAGAGGAAGTGTTGGCACGGCCAAGATAGAGACTCCATTTCCTGGGTAATCTTGGCCACGTGTTCATCATTCTTGATGTCTTCATTTTCCCCCAATCGCCCCGGGCTGTCGGCTATTACCAGAGCATGTTCAGTTGGGTTTTCTACGGCTAACATCTTTCCCTTTGACCTTAGATTATATGGAGGTTCTGCCAGTTTTAGTCGACATCAGCCAACATTCTTTTCTTTTCGGGGGGGGGGGGGAGGGAGGGTAATAATAAAGCAAAGAAAAATAAGTAGAAAGAAAAGAAAAGGGAACAAGAGTCAGTTACTTCATTTATACAAGCACGAAATCACACATAGCAATTAATTCGTGCATTACAGCTAGCGCGTTTCCTAGAATTCGTAGGGAACTCTCATTGCCGGAGGTGGGCCTAAATCGTAGATATTTGACACATATTTAGACTTGACACATTTAGATCCGAAGCAATTTATTTTCATTGATAATTTGGAATAATACAAGTGGGAACAGAGATTACATCACTGTTTCATAGAACTGCATGGGCTTGGACAATTTGCCCTTTTGGAAAGTAAAGAGAAAACTAGGGATAAGGGTACAAAGTGGGAAAGAGGGGGAAATCAACCAACTCTAATAACCATCCCCTGAGTCGTTTCCTATATCCTCCTTTTATTCTGGCTTCTCTTACGAATACTCCTCCGGGTCTTCCTCAAATTCCTCCTCGTCATCGTTGAACCCTGACTCCTCCTCCGGGTCTTTTTCTGGCTCTATGCTAGACTCTATTTAGATGCACTCCGCTAACCGATCATCATCTTCAGCGGGTGGTAACATATGGTCAATGTATCCTCGGACTACTTGACGGTGCATTGAAGTGGTCACAAGGTAATGTGGAAGGATATCATGGTAAATTTGCAAAGCAGCCACCATGTTCTCTAACAAAGCTATACCCTCTCTGCTAGGCCAGGCCATGTTTTCTTCCTCGTTGATCCAAATGTAATTACTCAGGAATACACAACGCATTTTGACCCATATGCATCGTGACCAGGTTGTTCCACTCTTCTTGGAGCCTTGTTATCCTGGGGATTGGAATCTGCCCGTTGTACTCATCTGCGTATAGCGTTGTCCTTGTCCATAGAGACACATATTAGATCATCTCGAACTGTCTGAGGACCCGCATGGGTGAGTATGGTTGAATACCTTCAAGTCGGATCAACTCAATGAAGTATTTCTGAGGAGTCCTCAAGATTGCTCTTCGACCTAACCAGGATAGCTTCCAGTTGATCCATTCTCCACTCAGGTTTGTCAGAATTTCCCTCCACTCTTCTTTCCTATGTGGGGATTCCCAATGTCTCATTCTTTCGTTGTGGCTGCAGATCATGTTGCTGACGCCTGCGAAGTAGTTGATGGTGGCCTTTCGCTGGAAGAAATGTTCACTGGCCCAAATCTGAAGCAGTAAGTTACAACCTTTAAAGAAATCATACCCTTGTGCACATGCGGAAAAAGATCTCAACATTTCGGCTAACACCATCGGCACCAAAGTAGCTTGAAGATTTCTACGAAAGGTAGCCAGAATCACATGTAATAGGTTGTTGTTGATCCGACCGCTTCACTATGAGAAGACCAATAGTCTCAATAGTGCCATTGATAAAGTGATAGGCCTGAGACTCTCCCACAACGCCTGGTCACATTGAAACACTCCTGAATACCATTCGTAGCTTTCCCGATGCCCAAATCTGTTAAACAACTGGTCGAGGCTCACCCATCCGTACTCGATACTTCTGAGACTCGTAGTTTTGGCCAAGCCTAAGGCATCCAAGAATCGGTAACCGGGCATAGTAACTGGTAATATTGACTTCCTTTCGTTGAATGGCACCTCTGTTAAGCTCGTGACTTCCTCAAATGTTCGTACTAACTCACAGTCGGCAAATTTGAACACTACCTTAGCCGGATCCCAAAATTCTATCAACAGGCGAGTGAGCACCCTATCTGCACGGATGTTCAGCAATGTGATTAATGCCCCCGGGTGCGTCCGAACCTCATCTCCGTGTTCCCGACGAATATTCTTCCACAATTCTTTCAATTTATGTGGTGCTCCCATTACCATGCTAATCGCAGAGAAGTTTTGGTTAATTTCCATTTTTCTGAGGTGGGTAAAAGAAAGATGTTTGGTAAGTGTTTGCTTCAGATCTTTAAGTGTCTTGTTGGGTTTCTTTGTCTTTCCACAGAAGTCATGTCGTTGGGTGCATGACCTGTTGACATTAGGGTGGGTTTCCCAATTTTTGTGTCGATTCCAAGGATCGACTCACCTAAGGTTTATGTAGTATGACCTATTTTACTAGAGTAGGGTGTTTCCTACTTTTGAGTTGGACTAAAGGCTGCGAGAATTTATGCCAGTTATATATCCTAACAAAGCCATTCTCTGAAACTAGAGAGTTTTTAAAAGACTGTTCGAAGGGGTGTAAAAGAAAACTCCCGTGTGCCATCGTGTGTGATAGTGTACGGCCAAGACTCGATAGGAAAAATGTGATGACAATGTATATAAAGCAGTAATAGACAAGAGTGTAGCAACAATAAGCATGATAATAAGAATAATGAGCAATTAAAGCAGGTAAGCACATAATTGCAATTTTATCTACAATTAAAGAAATGTGCAAATAAATCTAGATGCCAAATTATTCTAAGTCTACTAAGGTCAGAGGCTAAGTGTGAATCCCCAGTAGAGTCTCCATGTTGTTGCACCCTATTCTGTACTAGTCAAAACAAGATTCAACTTGTGGTTTCTCTATTGTTGATAAAAGAGAGTCACCACCTAATATTTAAAGGTATACCAGGATACCTATTTAATTACTAAGTCATATTCTTTATTAATCTGCTAACCGGTGAGATTATGGGTAAGGGTTCTTGTTCTTAAAATCTATGTGAGGTAACTCCATAGGACTTAGGCTAGGTTTGGGATCAATTATTTATACTATGCCTTAATTAACATTAAAGAGTGTGGCTTACTATATACCTAAGGGAGAATAAAAGGAGCGTGAAACCTTTAAAGGGATGTAAATTTATGAAGGGGTCTAAAGATTTGTTAGAGGATATAATTAAAGAGTTTTTGAAATATGTATGTAGATTGTTTGTATTTATAAAGCGTGTGAAAAGAGGTTAAGTTATGAAACATTTGTGTAACTCTAAGAGATATTTGTAAGAAGGTGATCCTAAGATGTACCTTCATTTTTACAACTTGAAGAAAAGCGGTCTTTTGGAAATCCACTTGGGGCATTCTGATTTGCCTCTTTAAAGATAAAGCTTGCAATTCAGATCTGATTTCTTTTTTGATAATGAGGCTGTTGTTTTTACTAGTTCTGTTTCAAAATCTTTTGAGAAAAAGGAAGGTGAGCGAGAATGTAATAATGGTATAAATAAATTATAATTAGCGAAATGAGGATTAATTATTAATTAATTATTTTTAAATCCATTATTGTTTAAGGCTTGCCTACATTTTATATGACATTAAAGCATAAAATAAAGTATGTGATCTAATATATGAGTGTTATATACATGTAAGGCAGAAGAATAATAAGGCATAACAAAATATGACAAGGCAGTGAACTAACCAGCGAAGCAGTAGAAAAATAATAAAGGAGTTTAGGGAAAGAGGACTGGACTCTGGTAATTGGGCCTCAAGAAGGCAAGCCCAATAGTAAAGAGATGCAGCTACAACTGATTTTGTATTCTCCAGGAAAATGCAACAAGGTTGGGATTGGGCCTATGTTCCTTAGGAACACAGCAGGCCCAAATGGATGTACATGTCCAAAAGAATGGAGAAAATCATTAGATACATATTCCATATATTCAGCATATTCAACCATGTATGAAATATATAAACAAATGACTGGAACAAGAATATATTAAAATATTGATACTCAAATACTACAAGAAATCATACTAATGTGGTGGTTATACATGGCAAATTATTTACATTGAAAATATTTCGTTGTCATTAAAAACTAAACCCCTAAAGAACCAAAAGTGTCAATGAATTAAGGGATAAGGGGGGAGTTCTACTCGAGGTCGATGCCCCCTTTGAATCACCAGACACTTCAAAGTTCCCAAGGGACACAAGGCCCAGGGCAATGCTTGTGCTAAGGAGAGCAGCCCAACCTAGAGTTAAACTCCACTCCCAAATACCCCTAACCACTAACGACTTATTTTTCCCTATGGGTTTAAGTGTGACCCTTTCAATGTAAACTGAATGCTATAATATCCCTACCAGAGAAGTACACTTTCCCTTCTAACAGAATAACATAAGAACAAATTATAACTCCATTTCGAATATCACATAAAGGATACACATATTAAAATAAGTCAGATACACACGGGAGGGGGGGGGGGGACAGATAACACTATAATATACTGTCAAAGGTATAAGCACTAGAAAAAATACATCCAGAGGGAAGGTAAAGAACACAGAGTTCAGATATGAAACAAATAAGAAATACGGATACTCCTGCCCTGGCAAACTAATTATGAGTTGATTAGCTTAGGTCTTGCCACTAACACATGCATTGGTTAATATCACTACTTGGAACCTTTTAAAAGGGCATCAGTAAAGGTTCAGACAAAGCAATTATAAACTAACCAGTTTTATAGAAGTTATCATAGATATTAGAAACATGATCAACACTCTCAATATGAGTACATGTTCACTGATTTGAACATGGAATTCCTAAAGGTGCTCAACAGGATCACATTCATAACAGTATTAACATTAAATAAACTATTATGTTTAGGTAGTATCAATAAAGCACTTCTCATAAGATTTAAAATTAGATTCAGTTCAAAATAGCAAAATAGAGGATTGAGTATAACATCAAAGAAACAACATGCAATCGTGAAGTCATGAAGACAAACATGGACATGCAGTATTCAATCAGTTGTACATAGACACTTCAAGTGGGGTTGTGATCTTATACAGACAGGGTGAACCTTACTAATATCAGCAATGTCATAAAGGTAGGAGGGTTATAGACAATGGAAGGATCATACATAATATGTTAAGCTTAGGTGTATAGCCTAAATTAGCATCTGGATATAAAGTAGTCATACTCAGCTTAAAAAAAATTAACACTTAACTTTAACAAGAATAACTAGGTCCTACTTTATGAAAGATAGCTTAACAATAACTGAATGTAAGCTTCACAAAGTCAACAATGGCATAAAAGGTATTAGAGACTGAAAGCATAACGATAGATTTTGACTTAAGCATGTAACTGAAAGCTTTATCTAAACATGTTTGAGCTATTGTTTTCATTTTATACAATTATTATGCAATTATTGTTGTTGTTGGCTATTGAAAATGAGAATTAGACTTTGTCAACCTTGTCATTGCTTTTAGGATGAGGTTATACTTTCTACTTATTGAGTACATGGGGTCAATTTTACTCATACTACACTTTGTACTTCATGCGCAGATCTAGGTGATGCTGATAGCGATGGTTGCTAGTGAGCTGGATTCGAATTTTCTTGGATATTTCGAGCTTGAATTACTATTCTGTTCCCAGGCCTTGAAGTTCCCGCCTTTATCCTATGTTGTTACTGCTTATTCTTTTGAACAATATTGTATGTTGTTCAGACTTTGTAATTAGTAGTATATAGAGCTCATGCACTTGGGGACACTAGATTTTTGGTGGTTTCAGTTATATCATCAATATGACTTCAGTTAATTATGCTATTCCGCTAATTTAGACTATATCCTTTTGTTGTTGAAGTTTTATTTCGCATGTTTGGTGTTGGTGTCAAGACCCAAACTGATGGGCCGCGACGGGCACCTGGTACCTTACACAACCGAGTACCAATGTAACGTATCTTTCTTATTACATCATCATATAATCTTGACATATGGGCCTAATAGACCAACATCATCATTTATAAACTCAAAATATAGGCCGACAAGGCCGTACAATCTTTCACGTACACGACATATGTCTACAAGCATCTATGTCACGCCCCAACCTCGAGGAGCGCGACCGGCGCTCAACCGAGTGAACCCGGTCGAGCAAGCCTATTAGACCTTCCATACCCGACTTATTCATGATCCGAAAAGAGGACGCGTTACCATCTGCTAAATAGGGGAGAGATCAGATATACATGCATAAATGTTGCTAGTCCATTTTTCATTATATACATTATGCCATAGTTAAGTTTTCAAATACAACTTAGTCCAGTGACCACTCCGATACCCAAACACGACCCATATAAACGTCTACGGAGCCTCTAATGATACAAAAGACCAACATGACAATGCCGGCAATAAGGCCCCGGTTATACCTCAAAATGTGAAAACTTATACAAAAGAAGAACTACATGATCCCATGAGGAAATGGGGCTCACCAAGACTATTGTGATGAGTGTGAGGGAGAGCACCACTATTTGCGATCAGCGCTATCTGCGATGGAACCACCTACATCCATTCAAAGATGTAGCGCCCCCGGCAAAAGGGACGTTAGTATTATCCAATAGTACTAGTATGTAAGGCAAACACCAATCTTAGTAGAATGAACAGTGAAACATAGAGAAGGCAGTCATAATAATCAATAAGTGGTTCATAGAAATAAACAGAAACACCAAGTAAGGATCACATAGTTTCCGATTCAATCTTTCCATCTTTTTAGGTTAATAATATTTAGTGCCAAATGCCACAAATCACAATGCCACCGTATTTTTACATGGAGTCCGGTCTCGGCCCGACCGGCTAAGCCATCTCAAGTGAGACATATCCATATCCACAATGTAAATCAATAATTCCAACACAAATCCCACCATGTGTACAACATGGCGTCCGATCTCGGCCCGATCAGCTAAGCCATCTCACTTGAGACATAACCTCTTTCAATTGTTCACTCAATTCACATTTCCTTCCCATATTTCATTACATGGCACAAATAGCCTCATTTATTAAGTAGTTCTTGGTACTTGGGCACAATTTACAATTCAAGTCTTTCCCTTTTTATTCGTTCAAGTAACCTCATCATTCGTGTCGATAAGTACCATCACACAAGGCATTGCACACATAAGGGAAGGAGCTTGGAAATCATAATTACGTTCTCAAATAGCATGATGACACGGTGAACATATAGAATAATTAGGGAGCATGAATCTTTCAATCCAACACACTAAGGCAAACAATTCTAATATGATCAAGTCGGAACTTACACCAGTTATTCGGACACCAGGAGTTCGATTCTAAGAAGAAGAGAGTTAGCCATACATACCTCAATTGCGCTTCTTTAGACTCTACAATTATTCGGAACCCTTAGCAACCTCAATCTATTTTAGCAATATACAAATTGAACCTAGAATTAGGAAAACGTTCATGGTTCTAGCTCACCTTTTTCCCACACTCTTTATCACTCATGCATGCAAGATAAACCACCCTCGTTCCCATGAAATATCACGCTAGTACCCCATTATAGCTATGTTTGAAATTAAGAGCTGGGGTGATGAAGTCTTACCTTTTAGGATGAAGAATTTGGTGCTCTACTTGAATATTTCCAAAGGTTTGAGTGATGGTTGAAGATCAAATTTGATGAAAAATTAGGCCCTCCCTCTAGAACCCTCTCTCTCTCACTCTAGAAATATCAGGAAATGAGCTCAAAATAGACTAAATAGGTGTTTTAAAGGAATGGAGGTCGAGTTTTAAATTAAGAAAAAGGGTGCCCCGACATAGGTCTGCGGTCGCATATGTGACCGCATAATGGTTATGCGGTCCACAAAGTGACCGCAGAAATGGCCCTCAGGGGCCTAAACTTTCGGCCCAAATATGCAACCAGTATGCAGTCCGCATACTTGTTCTGTGGTCGCATAATGCACCGCAGAACTCCCTCCGCAGAAACCCAAGAGTAATTATGCGACCAATATGCGGTCCGCATAGTGATTATGCGATCGCATTATCAACCGCAAAACTAACCTCAAATTGGCCAAACTTTTTGCTTCACTCTGCAGCCATTATGCGGTCCACAGTGTGATTATGCGGCCGCATAATGGGTCGCAGAAATGCGTTTTTCTGCGAAACATTTTCCTCTAAGTGCCATGAATCTATCTTGGCACCACGAAACCCCGAGTTTTTGGTTAAAATTTGTACAGGGCCTTACATCCTCCCCCACTTAAGATGATTCGTCCCCAAATGAGATCAATGTTTACTTAACACAGCTTCAGTTATACCACATACCATCAGCCCCAAATTTGCCTAACTTCCTAACTTTCTGAAAATTTCGCCAGAGTTTCCTTTGTATTTAGGCCTATCCACCTGCCAGAGAGCCCCCGATACACACCTTAACAACATATATAGAATTAAATGACACCACATAATGCAAAATAACACCAACAGAAGCCTAATGGGGGACAAATAACTAGAAAGGAGTGTCTTTATATAAGCCGAACGAGTAATACAAAAAATTAGGGGGGACAACTTTATAGAGCTATGACATGGATATTCAAACAAATGAGGGTACTTCTTCGACTTGCTGGTTTCGCCATAATACCTTTATGGATGCAATTTGTTTGTTCCTCAACTTTCTGACCTGTTTGTAAAGGATAGCAACCAGAATCTCTTCATATGACAATTATTTACTAACCTTGATGGTCTCAACCGACACAATAGCGGACGGATCTCCAACTACCTTCTTCAACATGGACACATGGAATACCGGGTGCACTAATGACATCTCAGGTGGTAGCTCAAGCTTGTACACCACCTGACCTATCCTTTGAATGATTCTGTACGGCCCGACATACCTCGGACTTAATTTCCCTTTCCTTCCAAACCATATGATCCCCTTCATGGGAAATACCTTCAAGAACACCCAATCGTGTTCCTTGAACTCTAAGTCTCTGCGACGAACATCCGAATAGGATTTTTGATGACTCTGAGCAGTTTTCAATAGCTCCTTTATGATCTTAAACTTTTCCATAGCCTGATGCACAAGGTCTGATCCTATTAGTTCATCTTCTCCAACCTCAAACCACCCAATCGGCAATCTACATCTTCAATCATACAAGGCCTCAAATGGTGCCATCTGAATACTGGCATGGAAGCTGTTGTTATAAGCAAATTCTATGAGCGGAAAATGATCATCCCAGCTACCCTTCAAGTCAAGCACACAAGGAAGCAATATGCCCTCAAGCGTCTGAATAGTCTGCTCCGCTTGCCCGTCAGTCTGTGGATGGAAAGCCGTGCTAAGATTTACCTGCGTACCCAAACCTTGCTGAAATTTCTTCCAAAAATTAGCTGTGAACTGGGTCCCTGATCGAAAATGATGGAAACTGGAGTGCTGTGAAGCCTGACTATCCCCTTGATATATATTTGAGCATACTATTCCGCAGTGTCGGTGGATTTAACTAGCAAAAATTGAGCTAATTTTGTGAGTTGATCCATGATCACACAAATTGAGTCAAACTTACGCGGAGTGCGCGGTAACCCTATCACAAAATCCATAATGATCATTTCCCATTTCCACATTGGAATTTCTATACTCTGAGCTAACCCACCGGGCCTTTAATGCTCGGCCTTCACCTGTTGACAGTTTGAACATTTTGCCACAAAGTCCGGCACATCCCTCTTCATGTCATTCCACCAGTAAACTTCCTTGAGATCACGATACATTTTTGTAGAGCTTGGGTGCATGGAATATCTAGAAGTATGAGCTTCTGCCATGATTCTTTCCCGAAGACCATCTATGTTTGGAACACATAGTCGTCCTTGGTACCGTAATGTACCACCATCCATGCCAAGAGAAAAAGTTGTAGTCTTATGTTTATGAATCCCTTCCTTCAGCTTCACCAACACTAGATCATTGTATTGTTTCTCCTTGACTTCCACCACAAGCGATGATTCCGCCCTATTTCGCACAATCACTCCCCCTTCATTAGAATCCGCAAGACAAACTCCCAAACCGGCCAACTGGTGAACCTCCCGAGCCAAGGGCCTTTGACATGCCTCCAAGTGAGCCAAACTACCCATAGGTTTTTGACTAAGAGCATCCGCCACCACATTAGCTTTCCCCGGATGATACAAAATGTCGATGTCATAATCTTTGAGCAATTCAAGCCACCTTCTCTGCCTTAAATTCAATTCCTTCTGTTTGAAAATGTATTGAAGACTCTTGTGGTCCGTGTATACATCTACATGGACTCCAGACAAATAATGACGCCAAATTTTTAATGAAAAAACCACCGCCGCAAGCTCTAAATTATGAGTTGGATAGTTCTTTTCATGATTCTTAAGTTGCCTTGAAGCATATGCTATGACCTTACCATGTTACATTAATACACACCCAAGACTGATCCTTGAAGCATCGCAATACACCACAAACCCCTCGATACCCTCTGGAGGGGTCAATACTGGCGTCGAAGTCAACCTTGATTTCAATTCCTGGAAGCTCCTTTCACAAGCATCAGACCACTGGATCTTAACCGCCTTCTACATCAATTTAGTCAATGGAGAGGAAAGAGTGGAGAACCCCTCCACGAACCTCCTATAATACCCGACCAAACCCAAGAAACTACGAATCTCTGTTGGAGTAGTAGGTCTAGGCCAAGCCTTCACCGCTGCAATCTTTTGAGGATCGACCTTAATTCCTTCTCCGGAGATGACATGACCCAGGAATATAACAGATTCAATCCAAAACTCACATTTCTAGAACTTTGCATATAATTGGTGTTGATGAAGAGTCTCCAAAATTGCCCTGAGGTGGTCGGCGTGATCCTCTCGACTTTGCGAATATACAAGGATGTTGTTAATGAATACTATCACAAAGGAGTCAAGAAACGGCTTGAAGGCTTGATTCATAAGATCCATGAAAGTTTCCGGGGCATTTGTTAGCCCGAAAGACATTACCAAAAATTCAAAGTTCCCATACCGGGTTCTGAAAGCTGTTTTGGGGATATCCTGCTCCCTTACCTGAAAATTGATGGTACCCGGACTGCAAATCAATTTTGGAGAAGAACTTAGCACCTTGTAATTGGTTAAACAAATCATCTATTCTAGGTAATGGGTATTTTGTTTTTGATTGTGACTTTGTTGAGCTGCCGGTAATCAATACACATCCACAACGATCCATCTTTCTTTCTGACAGAGAGGACTGGTGCACCCCAAGGTGACGCACTCGGTCGGATGAAACCTATCTCTAGAAAAATCCCTTAGTTGTTCCTTTAGATCTTTTAATTCTGTCGGCGCCATTCTATAAGGTGGAATGGATATAGGCTGCATGGCTGGCATCACATCAATCCCAAAATCAACCTCCCTGTCTGGAGGAATTCCATAGAGCTCATCCGAAAATACATCGATGAATTCGTTCATAATTGGTATAGATTCAAGGGTAGGCACCTCGGCAGTGGTGTTCGTAACTCGGACCAAATGATAAATATACCCCTTCCTGATCATCTTTGTGGCCTTAAGGTAAGAAATAAACCTACCTTTTGGCATAACATTATTCCCCTCCCACTCAACAGTTGGCTCGCTAGGAAACTCAAGCCTCATAATTTTGGTTCGGCAGTTGAGTTTGGCAAAACATGAATAGAGCTAGTGCATTCCCATTATTACATCAAAATCAATCATCCCCAGCTCAATTAGACAGCCATGGTATCCCGACCACGCCCCAACCTCAGGGAGAGCGACCGACGCTCAACCGAGTGAACCCGGTCAAGCAATCCTATTAGACCTTCCCAACCCGACTCATTCATGATCCGAAAAGAGGACATGTTACCATCTGCTAAATAGGGGAGAGATCAGATATACATGCATAAACGTTGCTACTCCTTTTTTCATTATATACATTATGCCATAGTTACGTTTTCAAAATACAACTTAGTCCAGTGACCACTATGATACCCAAACACGACCCACATAAACGTCTACGGAGCCTCTAATGATACAAAAGACCAACATGACAATGTCGGCAATAAGGCCCCGGCTATACCTCAAAATGTGAAAACTTATACAAAAGAAGAACTACATGACCCCAGGAGGAAATGGGGCTCACCAAGACTATTGTGATGAGTGTGAGGGAGAGCACCACTATCTGCGATCAGCGCTATCTGCGATGGAACCACCTACATCCATTCAAAGATGTAGCGCCCCGACAAAAGGGACGTTAGTATTATCCAATAGTACGGGTATGTAAGGCAAACCCCAATCTTAGTAGAATGAACAGTGAAACATAGAGAAAGCAATCATAATAATCAATAAGTGGTTCACAGAAATACACAGAAACACCAAGAAAGGATCACATAGTTTCCGATTCAAACTTTCCATCTTTTTAGGTTAATAATCTTTAGTGCCAAATGACACAACTCACAATGCCACCGTGGTTTTACAGGGAGTCCGGTCTCGGCCCGACCGGCTAAGCCATCTCAAGTGAGACATATCCATATCCATAATGTAAATCAATAATTCCAACACCAATGCCCCCATGTGTACTGCATGGCGTCTGATCTCGGCCCGATCGATTAAACTATCTCACTTGAGATATAACCTCTTTCAACTGTTCACTCAATTCACATTTCTTTTCCATCTTTCATTACATGGCACAGACAACCTCATTTATTAAGTAGTTCTTGCCTTTTTATTCGTTCAAGTAACCTCATCATTCATGTCGATAAGTACCATCACACAAGGCATTGCACACATAAGGGAAGGAGTTTAGAAATCATAATTACGTTCTCAAATAGCATGATGACACGGTGAACATATAGAATAATTAGGGAGCATGAATCTTTCAATCCAACACACTAAGGAAAACAATTCTAATATGATCAAGTTGGAACTTACACCCATTATTCGGACACCAGGAGTTCGATTCTAGGAAGAAGAGAGTGAGCCATACATACCTCAATTGCGCTTCTTTAGACTCTATAATTATCCGAAACCCTTATCAACCTCAGTCTATTTTAGCAATATGCAAATTGAACCCAGAATTAGGAAAACATTCATGGTTCTAACTCACTTTTTTCCCACTCTTTATCATACATGCATGCAAGATAAACCACCCTCATACCCATGAAGTATCACACTAGTACCCCATTATATCTATAATTGAAATTAAGAGCTGGGGTTATGAAGTCTTACCCCTTTTGGATGAAGCATTTGGTGCTCTACTTGAATATTTCCAAAGCTTTAAGTGATGATTGAAGATCAATTTGATGAAAACTTAGGCCCCCCCTCTTGAACCCTCTCTCTCTCTCACTCTATAAATATCAGAAAAATGAGCTCAAAATAGACTTAAGGGGTGTTTTAACGGATTGGGGGTCGGGTTTTAAATTAAGAAAAAGGGTGACCCGACACAGTTATGCATTCGCATATGCGACCACATAATGGTTATGCGGTCCGCAAAGTGACCGCAGAAATGGTCCTCAGGGGCCTAAACTTTCAGCCCAGATATATGACGAGTATGCGGTCCGCATACTTATTCTGCGGTCGCATAATGCACCGTATAACTCCCTCCGCAGAAACCCAAGAGGTATTATTCTACCAATATACGGTCCGCATAGTGATTATGTGGTCGCATAATCGACCGCAAAACTAACCTCAAATTGGCCAAACTTTATGCTTCACTCTGCTGCCATTATGTAGTCCGCAGAGTGATTATGCAGCCGCATAATGGGCTGCATAAATGCGTTCTTCTGCTAAACATTTTCCTCTAATTCCGTAGGGTACTGTTCAATCCAAAAAGTCTAAATTTTTGGTTAAAATTTGTACGGGGCCTTACAAGCGTCTTCTTGAACGACCATTCTCTGAATTTCTCATGAATCTTCTTCTGTTGTCCATTCTATTATCGCCGGAATGAAATTTGAAACTCTCATGATGCCGACTATTATCCAATCACTGAGTCCCTAGTTCATGTTTAGTCTATCTTGTTCATCAGCCCATACTGATTCCTATTATTCTGGGGTTTAACTTTTCCTTCCGGAAGTTGCGTTGGAGTCACGAACTTATATCTCGAAGTGTGGATATGACTTTATGGCTATACTCTTTTGTTGTCTTAAGGACTGTCACCTCTCGTCTTTTCCTTCACTTGACTATAGATTCTATAGTACTGTCATCTTTTGATCTACCATTGTCATCCATGTATCATATATTACTCTTAATGCTTTATTAGCTCTCTTCTTATTTCCTGCTAACATTTCTGTCTATCACTTTATTCTGAAAACTTCAACAAGATATTCTTTTGCTTTTATCTACCCTTTGCTCCATCCACTAGCTCTTCGGGTTGCCTAGCATTATCTCTCTACTAGGGACGGGAGCCATACTAAGAAAATATTTATTCCTTCCAGGATTCCAGTGCCTGTTCTTGGACATTCTAGTATTCATATCTAGCTATACTATCCTAGAGTGCACCATCTGGGTGTCTCATAAGGAGACATGTTAGCACATTTGCAATATCCTTCGGAAATGTCAACTAACGCAAACAATCAATTCACCATTTTGGGTTACCCTAACCCCAGCCGGATTCTGATATCCCGTCCTTTTCTTAATCTACACCTATTAGCCCCCAGTAAGGTATAACTGAGATGGGTGTGGACAATTATACATACCTCTGTTACTTTTGAGGGTAACTCATAATGCTTATATTTTTCTGCCAGAACTGTAATACTAATAATCTTCCTTAACTGGGTGCCTCGTACCCTTCTTCACCTTGCTTCTTCTACTTGCTGAAACTTGTGTCTCCCTCCTTATTCCTTTTTACCGTAATAGTGGATTGGAATTCTTTCCTTAGGGATCCTTATCAAGAAGCTTACACATCTTAGTATACACATGATTTGCTGAATACCTCATATTTATCCATCATAAGCATGATGCAAAAATCAAGTTCCTCTGACTCAATTCTTCTACAGCTATATCTCTTACCAACCGTATTTCTGGAGGTAGGCATCGTCATATGATGAATAAGATAGAGTTAGGAAATTGAGTTCTTATAATTGAGCTCTATGACACGATCTAGAGTAAGAAGAAAGAGTGACAGTCCTAAATGCCCTATAGCCTCCTGCTTATAAGTGTGGTGCACAACACACCCATAAACAAGACTCTACTAGACACGGCTTGTAGACTCCCTAGGATAGAACTGCTCTGATACCACTTTTGTCACGACCCAAATCGATGGGCCGCGACGGATACCCGGTACCTTACTCAACCAAGTACCAACGTAAATCTTTCTTATTACATCATCATATACAAGTGACATACGTGCCTAATAGGCCATCATCATCATATATAAACTCAAAACATAGGCCGAGAACGCCGTACAATCTTTCACGTACACGACATATGTCTACAAGCCTCTAAGAGTACATAATTGTCATAAAGGTCGGGATAGAGCCCTACCATACCAAACCATACACATCTAAATCATACTGACAAAACAAGCAACTATAGAGCAAATGGAGTGCACCAATATCTTTTGTTGAGCTGATCGCCTACTTGGAGGACTCTCGACCTGTCTATCGAGACCTGCGGGCATGAAACGCAGCATCCCCAAGAAAAAGGGACGTCAGTACAAATAATATACCGAGTATGTAACGAATGAAAGTCATTAAATAATAGACATGAGAGAAACATGGAGTAAAAGACTCGACATGTACGTGTGCATAACTCTGTGAGTCGTTTCATTTTTATAATGTCATGCATATGCGTATAAATATCATACCATGCATAGGTATATGCGTTCATAGCATCATCAAGCCTCTGAGGGCATCCCATCATATCATTTAAGCCACTGTGGGCAAATTATCAACGTATACCAGCTGATCAGGTGGTGGTGCGTATATAATACCATAACCTTTTCCCATATTTCATATATATATAATATATAATATATATATATATATATATATATATATATATATATATATATATATATATATATATGCGTATATAACTCCATCTGGTCATGGGTCAATGTATATGTATAAATGCATGAAATGCATAAAAAATACGTTAATAATATTTTCTTGGAATGTCATAAAAATAATATGCCTTAAGAAATACGTTAATAAGATTTTCTCGGATTGTTATAAAAATAATATGCCTTATGAAATACGTTAATAAGATTTTATCGGAATGTCATAAAAATAATATGCATGTCGGATAAATTTTATCAAATACGTATTTTTCTGAGACCCATGAACAGAAGATATAATAATAATTTACATGGGGAATCAAGAATATAGACACCCCTAGTATTTCTATGAATAGTATCATTTATGAAAATTGTGCATTTGCTCATTTCGTTCGTGTCGTATAGATCATGCCAAAAGGAAAGAAGGGATAACCTTAACATACCTGGAGTAGGGAAAAATCCGTATGATATTCTTGGAAAAGGTTGCACCGTACTCCTTTAGAATCGCAAAATCTCACATTGCTACGATGCTAAGAAATCTCGTTGGAATTATTTTGTTTCAAGATTAATGTTCGTTCTTGTTGGAGTGAGATTCACTTTCGTTCTTGCAATTGTTTGAGCTTATGAAAAAAGCTATAAGCTTACCTTGATTATTTTAAGGCTAATGAAGCCCAAGATGCCAAACTTTTAATATACCTACGTAAGTGTCATGTGTAGGACATTTAAGATAACCACCTTCCATTTTAAGTTGTGAGTCACTTGGTTTGCATGGGGGCTGCCACCTCATGCTCTTTAATACTTATCCAATATATCCCCAATTAATTAGGTACTATGCCATTACCCAATAATTAACCAATTACCCACATAATTAAGAATTATCTCAACTTACTTAAAATACTACTCACTTTTAACATACCTTATACACCTTACTGTCATGGCCATGTGGTGCCTTGT
This sequence comes from Nicotiana tomentosiformis, assembly GCF_000390325.3. Classification (NCBI taxonomy): domain Eukaryota; kingdom Viridiplantae; phylum Streptophyta; class Magnoliopsida; order Solanales; family Solanaceae; genus Nicotiana; species Nicotiana tomentosiformis. The sequence continues at coordinate 50,063,446 of NC_090817.1, forward strand.
ATGGTACTAGTCCATAAATACCTAGTATTTTAGCTCGGGCCGAATTTTACCTTAAAATGTCAAACTTGATGAAACTCATTTTCTTCCACTCGATCACCCTCTCACCTTCGTGGATTTACTTATCACTGGTTTGAAGTAGCATAATACTTATCATCCAAAAATAATCTCATTCCCGAACTTACGTCGATTACCTTACGACGGAACTTTAACGTACAAAAATGCGGTATATAACATCTCATTCCCGAGCTTTTATCAATTTACTTATAGCGTACTTTCACATATGAAAATATGTGGTGTAACAGTTGGCTTGCCTAGCGAGCGGTGTTAGACTCCATCATAGCTCTGTTGGGATTTTGGATTGTGACAACTTGGTATCAAAGCACTAGGTTGCATAGGCCTCGCAAGTAATGAGCAAGTCTAGTCGAGTCTTGAAGATCGGTATGAAGACGTCTGTATTTATCTTCAAGAGGCTACATGTCTGTAAAAACTTCTCTTTCTTGCATTCTTTATCTTGTGGATTTGTTATCCCTAAGTTTGAATCTTTGCTCTTCTATGCTCTCACAGATGGTGAGGACACATTCTTCTAGTACAACTAAGCAGGTGCTAGTATCCCAGGCTAGGGCCGCTAGAGGTTAGGGCCGAGGTTGAGGCAGGGGTGGGGAACACGCCCAAGTTAGGGTCCCTGCTGAAGTAACCATTGTGGAGCCACCAGTAGCTCCCGTTGAGGTGCAGATTCCAGATTATGTTGAGCCAATGGGACCAATCATAGGTTCCTTAGGATTTAATTGCCACGTCAGTTGTTCACGACGCTCTAGTCCATATGGTTGGTTTATATGAGAGTTGACTCATGCTAGGGTACCTCATACTGCACCGGCTACTTCTCATGTAAGGGGTGGAGCCCAGACTCCAGCTACTCATACTCCCGAGCAGATTGATCCGGGTTTTCAGACACTAAGAGTGATTCTAGTTATTGCATCGTCGCCAGAAGTTGCTGCCAGACATATTGTTAAACCTGTTTTGTCCGCAGATGATCAGAATAGGTTGGAAAGGTTCCCAAGGATGGATCCCCCACGTTTTGATGGTTCTCCCAGCAGATCCCCTGGATTTCCTTGATGATTGCTATGAAATTCTTCAAAATCTTAGACCTGTGGAGTCTAATGGAGTGTATTTTACCATGTTTCAACTTAGAGGGCCATCCAAGAGGTGGTGAAACACCTATCAGCAGTGCAGAGATATTGGTTCCCCTCCTCTTACTTGGGCTCAGTTCTCCGGGCTTTTTGTTGAAGTTTTGTGCCTAACATAGGAGAAATGAGCTGAGGATGCAGTTTGAGAAATCTTCAGTTAGGTCAGATGTCAGTTACTGGTTATGAGATGAGGTTTGCCGAGTTATCCCATCATGCTGCTATTTTGATTCCTTCTAAGGAGGAGAGAGTGAGGAGATTCATTGATGGTGTTGACCACGGTATTCTCTTTGCTATGGCTATAGAGGCAGAGATTGGGACTTCATTTCACTAGGCCGTGGAGATAGCACTTCATATTGAGTGTATCTACAGTGAGACTAGAGATATACTGCAGGGTAGACACAAGAGGTCCCGACATTCAAGTAGCTTTAGTGGTGCCTCGTCTAGTGGCCGAGATCGATTTGGAAGAGGCCATTATAGTAGGCCAACTCATCATGAACCACCACCTAGTTGAAGAGCTACTATGCAAGTCATTCAATTTAATTCTAGCACAGAGTTATAATCACGCTCCAGCTATTCAGTGTTCATCTATACCGAGTTCTTCTGGTGGATATTAAGGTTCACAGGGTATGATTCAGGCACCACAGTCATTTTTGCTCAGAGGTTTCTATGAGTGTGGAGACTTAGGGCACGTCAGGAAATACTGCCCCTATTTTTGCAAAGGTTCAAGGAAGCAGGGAGGTCAGACAATTATTCTCGTGTCGATTGCTACACCATCTTCTGAGCCAGCTCAGGGTGGAGCTCATCCAGGACGCGATTGTCCTAGAGATGGTGCTCAGTGTAGTAGAGGTCAGGGTAGATTCTATCTGTTCTCTGGGAGGACAGAGGTTTTCGCTTCTGATTCAGTTGTTACATGGATTGTTTATGTGTTCCACAGAGATGCTTCGGTATTGTTTGATCTTGGTTCTACTTATTCATATGTGTCATCATACTTTGCTTGTTTTCTAGATATGCCACGTGATTTTTTTGATGCCCTTGTCGATGTATCTACACCAGTTAGGGCTTCTATTGTAGTAGGTCGAGTTTATCGGTCATGTGTGGTCACTCTATGTTGTTTTGAGATGAGGTCAGACCTTCTATTGTTAGATATGGTGGACATTGATGTGATCTTCAGTATGGATTGTCTATCTCTGTACCATTCTATCTTTGATTGTCACAGTAAGAGTGTGAAATAAGCTAGCCAGGGTTGACAAGGTTGGAATGGAGGGGTTCTCTTGGTTACACTCCTAGCAGAGTGATCTCATTTTTGACGGCTTAACGGATGGTTGAGAACCGGTGTTTGGAATATCAAGCTTTTGTCAAAGATGTTAGTGTTGATGCTGCCACTATTTATTCAGCTTTAGTAGTGAGGGAGTTTCCGTATGTGTTTTCTGCAGACCTACCGGTTAGGTCACTCGATGGGGATATCGATTTTGGCATTGATTTAGCACCGGGCACTCAGCCCATATCTATTCCTCTATATCAAATGGCTTTAGCTGAGTTGAAAGAATTGAAGGAGTAGTTGTAGGAGTTGTTGGATAAGGGGTTAATCTGGCCAAGTGTTTCAACTTGTGGTGCGCGGATGTTGTTTGTAAAGAAGTAGGAAGGTTCTATGAGAATATGCATTGATTACAGGAAGTTGAACAAGGTTACCATCAAGAACAAGTATCCACTGCCACAAATTGATGATTTGTTTGGTCAGCTTCAGCGTGCCAACGTGTTCTCGATGATTAACTTGAGATTGTGATATCACTAGTTGAAGATTAGGGCTTCAGACATCCCTAAGATTACTTTTGGGACTCTTTATGGGAATTATGAGCTTTGCTGATGTCTTTTGGTTTGACTAATACCCCAACAACTTTCATGCATTTGATGAGCAGTGTGTTCCATCATTATTTGGATTGTTTTGTCATTGTATTCATCGATGATATTTTTGTATATTCCCGTAGTAGAGAGGAGCACGAGCAGCATTTGTGTATTCTGCTTCAAATTTTGATGGAGAAGAAGTTGTCTGATTAGTTCTCTAAGTGTGAGTTTGGTTGGATTCACTGGTATTCTTGGCCACGTGGTGTCTAGAGATGGGATCAAGGTGGATCCAAAAAAGATTGAGATAGTTCAGAGTTGGCTCAGACCTTCTAGCGCTACAGAGATCCAGAGATTTTTAGATTTGGCTGGTTACTATAGTCGCTTTGTGGAATAGTTTTCATTTATAGCAGCTCTATTGACCATGTTGACATAGAAGGGTGCTCCGTTCAAATGGTCCGGCCAGTGTAAGGAGAGCTTTTAGAAGCCCGGGACTGCTTTGACTACAACTCAAATTTTAGTATTGCCCTCAATGTCGGGGATGTATACTATTTTTTGTGATGTGTCCCGTGTTGGTCTCGTGTGTGTGTTGATGTAGGATGGTAGGATAATTTACTATTTGTCTCGCCAATTGAAGCCCCATGAGAAGAATTATCTGGTTAATTATTTGAAGTTAGCATCTATTGTGCACGCACTCAAGAATTGGAGGCAGTACTTGTATGGCATGTCACGTGAGGTTTGCATTGATCATCAAAGTCTTCAGCATTTGTTCAAGAAAAAGGATTTGAATTTGAGGTAGTGAATAAATCCAAAGGTCAGGGCATTCCCTCCTTTAGGCCTCTTTCTCACACCACGACTTGTGGTCAGAATTATTCAAATCTCGTAATTATTGCTACCTTCTGTCATGCAGCATGTACGTCTTTGTCTTTGTATGTATGCCTATGCGACTCTTCTCTTCTTTTTTCTCCAGCTTTTAGCCAATCTCCAGGCCTCACTTTGTGAACATATACAGAACTATGACAAGTTGTCCCTCTGGGCATTTATAGGTGTACTGAAGTCCTTCGCTTGGTACTTTGTAGAACTTACAACTACTGCTATATCTTGTTTCATAATCTCGGTTATCTATGCTTATGGCTTTACTACATATAGGTAGGTTATACTATACCATAACACTTACTTCGATTTATTATTACCGAGGTCTGCTACCAAACTCCAGGTTATTCTCTCGTTGCTTATCCTATATGTATAAATCTAAGTCCTTTAATGCTTCCTCATTACTATTCATCTTAAGATTGATGGCCTAATCTCATCTCATACTTTGTAACTTTTATCCATCCATTGTCGATTCACCTTAATGTTAATGCATAATCTACCACTGATAACTTGAAACCTTTTTACGTAATACATTTTCACAAGGGCTCACGTCGCATCAGGAAATATTTGAAGTGATTTGTTGAATCCACATGGGGACGATACTATACTTCAATAACCGTATTTCATAGCATCCAAACATGATTCATCTTATGGGGAGTATTCTAATCCTGTGCAGTTCATGAAACCCCTTTTTGCTTTTTTACCACATTCTTCCTTTACCATTCCATAGTTACCTAAACTACTTAACTCTGACTTAATAGCACATCACACCATTTCCCCCCTTTAGGGGAGTACTAAGATTTAGTTCTATGATGATCTACCTATAGATGTTTTACCTCTTTATCTTCGGCGTCTTTTTACATCATCAATGGCCCTTATTCGCCTTACGGTAATCCTTTTGTACCAAGGATAACTGAATTTCTTATGCACGAGGGTGACAATTAGTGTAACTAGCACATTTAGTCCCTTAAGCTTAGCTCTGCTCACAATGTTTGCTTTAGGGAATCAACTACGTGAATGACCTTTAAAGGTTATTCTTCCGTTGTCCATTCTATTATTGCTGAAACACGTTCTCTGAAATTCTCACGATGCCGACTATTATCAAATCCTTCGGTCCCGAATTCATGTTCGATTTTTTTATCTTGTTTACTAGCCCATACTAATTTCAATTACTCCGGCGGGTCTAAATTTTTCTTATGGGATTCCAGTGCCTATCTTCTGAATTTTCTGAACATTCTAGTATTCATATCTAACTGTTCTATTCTAGAGTGCACCATTTGGATGTCTCACAAGAAGAACTATTACCACGTTTGCAATATTCTTCGGAAATGTCAGCTAACACTAACAATCCATCAACCATTTTGGGTTACTCTAACCCCAGCTAGATCCTAATATCCCGTTCTTCTCTTAAACTATATCTGTTAACTCCCATAGGGCATAACTGAGATGGGTGTGGTCAATTGTACAGATCTCTGTTACTGTTGAAAGTAACTCAGAATTCTTATATTTCTCTACCTGAATTGTAAAAACTGATAATCTTCACTAATTGGGTACCTCATACCCTTTTTCACCATGCTTCTTTTACTTGTTGAAACTTGTATCAACCTTCTAATTCTCTCGTTGCTTTTTACAATATGTGTAGATAGATATTCATGCCTTACGGCTCCTTATCAAGGAGCTTATATGTCTTGGTACACACATGATCTGCTGAAGACCTCGCATTTACTCATCATAAGCATGATGCAAAATCGAGTTCCTCTTATTCAACTCTTCCACAACCACATTCAATCTCTTACAAACTGTCTTTTTGGATGTAGGTATCATTGTATTACGAATAAAATAGATTTTAGAGTTTGAATTCTTACAACTGAACTTTACCACACGATCTAGAGTAAGAAGAAAAAGTGACAGTCCTAAATGCCTTGTAGGATTCTGCTTATAAGTGTGGTGCACAACACACCTATAAATAATACTCTACTAGACACAACTTGTAGACTCTCTAGGACAGAACTGCTATGATATCACTTTTGTCACGAGCCAAACCAATGGGTTGTGACGGGCACCTGATGCTTATTCAACCGAGTACCAACGTACTACATCTTTATTATCATACTATCATAGGTAAATGAGTCAGAAAGTCTGCTGTGAGATAAACAGACTAAAACATAAGGGAATACTAAACATGGGATGACCCAACATGTTCTACAAACTTATGCATGTGACATACATGCCTATTAGGTCGAAATGATCATTTGTACACTCAAAACATAGGCAGACAAGGTCATACAATCATCCATATATATATATATGAAATATGTATACAAGCCTCTAAGAGTACATAAATGTCATAAAGGTCGGGATAGGGCCCCACTATACCAATCAATATATATCGAAAGCATACTGACCAAATAGGCAACTCCGGAGCAAGTAGAGTGTACCAATTCCTTCCGTTGAGCTGATAGCCTACTACAAGGATTGCCAACCTGTCTATCGGGACCTTCGGGCATGAAACGCAACATCCCTAGGCAAAAGGGATGTAATTACGGATAAAGTACCGAGTATGTAAGGTATGAAAAGCAGTATATAAAAGACATGAAAGAAACATGGAGTAAAGGACTCAGCCAGTAAGTCTGAATAGCTATGTGAATCATGAAACCTTTATAATGTCATGTATATGCTTATAAATTTCATATCACGCATAGGTATATGCGTACATAACATCATCAAGACTATGAGGGCATCCCATCATATCATCTCGGTCTGAGTGGGCGAAATCATCAACGTATGCCAGCTCATCAGGTGGTGGTGTGCATATAACGTTGTAACCTTTCCCCATACCCCATATAAATATAATATACGTGTATATAAATCCATCTGGTCATGGGTCAATATACATGTATAAATGAATGCAATGCATAATAAAGTAAGTCAATAAGATCTCAAGGAGTGTCATAAGATCAATGTGCCTTCGATTAATGTCATGAAATAAACTTTATCAACTTACGTATTTTTGAGACCCATGAATTGATATAATAATAGGAATCATGGGGAATAAAGAACATAGGCACCCCTAGTACTTCTAAGAGTAAAGTCATTTGTGAAAGTTTTGCATTGGCTCGTTTCGTTTGTATCATATGGATCATGCCAAAAGGAAAGAAAGGGATAGGCTTAACATACCTTTGTCATTTACTTAACCACACGATGACTATTTTGCCTGTTAGTACTTTGATCCACAACAAACAATAAGGGGCCATTGTGAAGCTTACGGAAGCTAAAACTTAACACAAATGAGCGACTAGCTCGTCTACAACATTTTGGACAACACCTCCCCTTATTCTTTTCACTTTCCTCAAATCAAACAACAAGACCAGCATGTCTAGAATGTCAACAACCATATATAAAATAATATCTAACCTTATATTCATTGCAATACATCACACACCCGGCCACACCATCTCACCCAACAACCAAGTTCTAACTTGCACTTTTCCATATATACAACTTAGCTAGAACTTGAATACACTACAATAGTGAATCATAACATATTCAAATTGTTCCTACTAATTTTAAGCAACAATATACAATAAAAATAACCTCTTAATAGTCCAGTAAATTGTAGTAACTTAGAACTCATTTCACGCCATTTCTTCAAAAGTTCGTATTGTCACAAGATAGCTAAGACTCCAATGATCTCAAACACATAAATAAGAGAAGATTACATACCTTATGCCAAGTACCAATAGGTTTGGAAGGCTTAGAAGCTAAACAAATTGAAGAAAATAAGTTTTGTCGAAAGTCGACAAGTTGGGAATGTTATAATATGTACTTTTGTGGTGAGACTATGGTTATTAATATTATAAGGAGGTTATTTTATGAGTTATGTTAGTCATGTGTTATATTTTGAAGTCAAGTGAGTTGTGGAACAAATGTTGGCAAAGGTCATCACAAGTTACATTCATAAATATGTTGAAAATTAGGTCAAATATAGCTGCGATTTTCTCCCAATATAAATTGCGTTACGGGGTGATCCACCCATCAAATTGGAGATCTATGAGTATAATTTCTAATTCATTAAACCGTTTGTAAATACAACATCGGAGTAGAGAGATATATGCATTTTTGCGAGGCTGCGCAGACTGCTAGGTGACAAGTAGGTGTGTCACCAACTTGCTTAAATGAGAGGACTACATATGCCCAAAAAAGGGCCAGCTCTGGTTGGACAAAGAGACATTTTAAGGGACTATTTCCTTCATCTATCACACTGGTAATTGGGAATAAAAACCAGATATAAGCCCCTGCAAAAATCCTCCCAAACATTGAACACAAAACCTAATTCATTTTCTCTTCTTTTCAAGTTCTAGTTGGAGGAAAACCTAGGGTTTGAAGAACGAAGATAGGAGATGAGATATTCAACAAATACAGTAAGTGTACTGCTCTATTTCATCAATTTTTTCTGCTCGAAATGTATGGAAAGTCGTTCTATAACTGTAAGAACTAACGGGACGGTGATCGGAAGCAATGAGTTCAAGTTATTCAACTTGTAGTGAACTTTTTGTTGGCGATTTGGTGTTGCTGTTGGATTACGTGTTTTGATACTGATTTATGGAGTTTTGGAGGAGTAATGCTGTGGAAAAACGCCCCATAAATGCATGGTGGTGAGCTGGTCATTCGTCGTATCATTTTTGGGGTTTTTAACACTACTACGGTGGTCGTTTTATGTATGAAGAGTTTGGGGTGTGTTCTTGTTTTTGTTGGTGTTATGTCGAATTGGGAGGAAGTAAAGATTATAGTGGAGATGATGCCCGTTTTATTATAAAATAAGCTTGTCGTTCGTTGTATGATAGTCGTACCATCCATAACTTAATGATAGTATTGTTATCGTTGTTGTAAATTAATGTGCAACGAGACGAGTTTAATGTGGTTATTGGATAGATTGTGATAAGGTATGTTAAAGCTAAATAATTCCTTCATTTTGGCATGATCCCATAAATACATGTGTTTGATAATGAGACATAAAGAGAAGTTCATATTCCTGAATGTATGTACATTATCTTAATCTCATAAGCTGTCATATTCTACCTTATCGGAACATTATATTCAGTTAAGTATTATCTTATTCCATTCAAGAGAGCAGAGGGTCTATATATATATATATATATATATATATATATATATATATATTATCATAGTGTTTTTACCACTATCGAGCTATAATCGGTGGGCAGGCCCCTATTGGGCAACCTCTGATCAGATGGTAAGTTATATACCGAGACTATTGTGGCCGAGCGCCTATGAGAGAGCCCAAAATGGACGAGATAAAGAGCCCAGTATGGCCGAGTGCCTATGAGCGAGCCTACTACTGTAGAGCAGTTATATGTTGTGAGCCTTATAGGGCCGGGCAACTATTTTACTTACTATATTAAGAGAGTTGAGTCAGTATCAGCAGGTAAGCATATCTTCAGATCATCTTTGACTCCCAGTTTGTTACACCCCACATTTTCGTACATGAAAGTATGCCATAAGTAAATCGATATATGCTAGGAAATGAGATGTTATATCCCGCATTTTCGGACGTTGAAGTTTCGTTGTAAGTTGATTGACGCACGCTCGGGAATGGGATTATTTTGAGGTTATAAGCATTTATGCTATTTCAAAATAAGTGATAAGTAAATTTGTGAAGGTGAGAGGCTAAGCGAATCGAAGAAAATGAGTTCCGTCGAAGTTTGGCAATTTGGGAATAAAATACGGTCCAAGCTATAATACCCGGTATTTATGGACTAGTGCCATACAAGGTACCACATGACCATGATAGTAAGGTGTATAAAGTATGTTAAAAGTGAGTGGTATTATAATTAATTTGAGATAATTCTTAATTATATGGGTAATTGGTTAATTATTAGTTAGTGGGAGATTATTACGTTAATCAAGAGATTAGTGGTTAATTAAAGAAAATTTTGGATAAGCTTGAGGTACCTAACGTGGCAGCCCAAGCAATGACTCTTTAGTCATTTAAAATAGGTGTCACATTAAGGAATTTGGTGGCCAAATAATTCCTAAAGTTGGGCCCACATCAAAAGACATCTTAAAACTTAAGAAGTCATTCAATAGTAACGTTAATCTTCAAAATTCAACTCACTTATAAGATTTCTCTATCCTGGTAACATGGGAACTTTAGCATCTTCAACAAATTCAACATGATTCCATGGCAATTCAACGACATTTCTTAGCATCTTTGCAATGTGAGATTTTGCGATTCTAAGGGAGTACAATGCAACCTTTTTCAAGAATATCATACGGACTTTTACCTACTCCGGGTATATCAAGGCTAAACTTTCCTTCATTTTGGCATGATCTCGTAATTACATGTGTTTGATAATGAGGCATAAAGAGAAGTTCATACTCCCGAATTTATATACATTATCCTAGTCTCATAAATTATAGTATTCTCCTTATCGGGATTTCATATTTAATTGAGTATTTTCTTCTTCCAGTCAAGAGAGCAGAGAGCCTATATTTACAGTATTACATCATTTTCATTTTCATCGAGCTATAATCAATGGGCAGGCTCCTATTGGGCAACCTCTGATCAGATGGTAAGTTATATACCGAGCTTACTGTGGCCGAGCGCCTATGAGCGAGCCTAGTTGGCCGAGATACAGAGCCTAGTATGGCCGAGCGCCTATGAGCGAGCCTACTATGGCAGAGCAGTTATATGTATACCGAGCCTTATAGGGCCGGACAGCTATTTTACTTACTATATTAAGAGAGTTGAGTTAGTATCAGCAGGTGAGTATATCTTCAGATTATCTTTGACTCCCAGTTACTTTCAATTATTATATTATCATTTCAATTTCAGCTTTCAGTATATTGCCTTACATACTCGGTATATTATTTGTACTGATGTCCCTTTTATCTGGGGACGTTGCGTTTCATGCCCGCATGTCTCGATAGACAGGTCGAGAGTTGTCCAAGTAGGCGATCAGCCCATCGGAAGATGTTGGTGCACTCCATTTTCTTCGGAGTTACTTGTTTGGTCAATATGATTTAGATGTGTATTGTTTGGTCAATATGATTTAGATATGTATTCTTAGAGGCTTGTAGACAGATGTCATGTACGTAAAGGATTATATGGCCTTGTCGGCCTATGTTCAGTGAACGAGTGGTTATTTTGGTCTTATAGGCCCATATGTCTTATGTATAAGTTGGTATTACATGTTGTATTCTACCTATCTCACGGCAGCCTCTCCGGCTCAGTTATCTATGGTTGTATGATACGAAAAGATACGTTATGTTGGTACTCGATTGAGTAAGGTACCGGGTGCCCGTCATGGCCCATCGGCTTGGGTCATGACAAAAGTGGTATCAGAGCACTTCTGTCCTAGAGAGTCTACAAGACGTGTCTAGTAGAGTATTGTGTATGGGTGTGTTGTAAACCACACTTATAAGCAAGAGGCTACATGGAATTTAGGACTGTCACTCTTTCTTCTTACTCTATATCGTGTGGTAGAGCTCAGTTGTAGGAACTCAATTTCCTAAACTCTATCTTATTCTCAATACGACGATGCCTACATCTAGAAAGACGGTTGGTAAGAGATTGCATGTGGCTTTGAAAGAGTTGAGTCAGAGGAACTCGATTTTGCATGATGCTTATAATGGATAAATGTAAGGTCTTCAGCAGATCATGTGTTTACTAAGACGTGTAAGCCTTTTGATAAGGAGTCTTAAGGCATTTCCGAAGGATATTACAAAGGTGCTAATAGATCTCCTTGTGAGGCACCCATATGGTGCACTATTGAATATTACAATTAGATGTGAATACTAGCATGATCAAAATTTTTTTTCCAGAAGATAGGCACTGGAAGCCTGAAAGGGATAAATATTACCTTAGTGTGGCTCGCATCCCTAGTAGAGCGAGAACGTTAAGAAACCCGAAGAGCCACTGGATGGAGCAAAGGGGAGCTAAGAACAAAAGAATATCTTATTCGAGTTTTCAGAATAAAGTGATAGACATAAATGTTAGCGGGAAATAAGAAAAGAGTTAATGAAGCATTATGAGTAAGATATGATACATGGATGACAACGGTAGATCAAAAGATGACAGTATTACAAAGTCTATAGTCAAGTGAAGGAAAAAACGAGAGGTGACAGGCCTTGAGACAACAAAAGAGTATAGGCCATAAAGTCATATCCTCATTTCGAGAAATAAGCTTGTGACTCCAACGCGACTACCAGAAGGAAATGTTAGACCCTATAGTAATAGAAATTAATATGGACTGATGATCAAGGTAAACTAAACATGAACTAGGGACAGGAGTAACAGTTGGCATCATGAGAATTTCAGAGATTGCGTCTCGGCGATAATAGAATGGAGGACAGAAGAATACCCTTTAAAGGTCATTCAGGAAGACCCTTCCCTAAAGCAAGCAAAGTGAGAAAAGTTAAGCTTAAGAGACTGTATGTGCCGGTTACACTAAGTGTCACCCTCGCGACTGAGGAAATTTGTTATCCTTGGTACAAAAGGATTACCGTGAGGTGAGTAAGGATCATCAATGATGTGAAAAGATGCCGAAATGAAAAGGTAAAACATCTATATGTAGATCATCATAGCACTAAATCTTAGTGCTCCCCTAAAAGGGAGGATATGGTGTGATGTGGCATTAAGTCAGAATTAAGTGGTTCTAGTAACTATGGAATGGTAAATGAAGAATGTGATAAAAAATGAGAAAGGGATGAAATTGAAGTCATTCAAATCCTACAGATATGCTATGATTCTAGAACATTATGCAAGCACGACATCAAGGAGAGCAAGTAAGGGTTCCTACCCGAGATGTTATTGATAGATAAGGAACCAGTGCGAGACGTAAGTTAAGACAAATGAAATAACCCAAGAAAGATTATGAGGAATATTGATATGAGAATGGGCCAACGAGTAGTTAATAGTTGATTCAGGAAGAGCCTAGTTATGGCTAAACAAGAGGACACAGACAAATCAACAGATTGTGCAAGACGAACATAGTGAACCCCAACATGGGGATTTCAGTCTCGCAGATACGACATCGTGAGTCTTGGGAAATATTCAGACAAGTGTTAGGGTAGTTAAAGGTACCATATGAATGTTATGGAAATAAAAGATAGTCTCACTAGGAAGACAGCCAAAACTTCAATTCAGCAGCAACCTTACAAGCACAAGTGCGTGGAAATAAGTAACTACGGATAATTATAGGCGAGGATGAACATCAAAAAGTCCGTCAAGTATACGATGCAATAAGCTTGCAGCTTTACAAGAGTCAGAGGGTCCTCCCTAAGACTAGGAAATAAGAAAGAAGACTTCAACCAAAGTATAGTAACTTGAAGAAGAAATGGGCTTGTAATAACAGTCTCGCTACAACATTGTATGCACTCCATAAGAAAGTGGAACCTATCGGAGCTAATGAGCAGTAAATGAAACCAAAAGTAATATTCGAGACTATATGAGTTGCACAAAATTTCGGCATGCGTGGGAACTAAGATAAGCTAAGTATGCACGCAAAAAGGGGGTAGAAAGACCAGAAAAAGTAATAGTTTACGTTTAAAGGAAGCTCATAAGGAACAATAGGGATTATGCACTTAATATTTCTGAGTGATATCCATGTAGCATATATGTTGACAATCATATAGTCGTAAAAGACTCCGGTATAAGTTTAAAGAATGAATTGAGCCCATGGCATAGATAAAGGATTGAATTGTTAGAAAATTGTATCATGGATATTCCATAGCGCCCATGAAAGGCTAAAGTAATAACTAATACTAGGAGCCGCACATCGGAAGATAGCTTAAGTCTACATGAAGGCTGATCAGAAGGAAGAAGAAACTAAAGAGTTACATCAACCAAGTAAATCTGGAGTCTGAAGAAATTATGATTGAGAATATTGCTGAATCACTCTTAATATTAGAGGTACAAGAGAGGTATTACAACAACCATATTCTATAATGGCTCTACGATAAAGCCAGTTAGAAGAGTACCAACCTTATAAAAAGTCAGTATAAAGCTCCCACCGGATTGTGTATGTAGTAGAGGTGCAAGTTTATAATAGAACTTCAAGTTGTGGATGTGAATTATACCTATGTAGAAGGGAGGTCATAAAAGAGATAGAAGACGTAAAGGTGAACAACGTACTAGGTACTCAGGTGCAGAAGATTAGGAATAATCCATACTTCAGATAGAAGGCTAGAAGCGCTGGGATTCAGTATCCAGGAATGATAACGGCATTGTCAGTGGCATATCTTCCAACCTATGGTTTCTAAATATCGAGAGGTCTAGTTAAGAAAGTAAAAGAGAGTTAGAGACGATGCAATGTTTCGCTTATTGTTCCAGAATAACACAAGGAAATCTACGGTGCAAGCAAGTCGAAGGAAGGTTGAGAGTAATATAAATAGATATGTGTAGGTCGCAAGATAAAGTATGGTAAAGCGACAAGGTTTTAGGAAGACAGGAGTAAGGATAAGAAACGGCAAGTGAGAAGGTGATGAGAAGGGATAAGTCCTCGGGATTAAGCCCATGAGAACAAGAATTATAGAAATCTCAGTATAGCCTGAATATACTCAAGGGAGTCTAAGACTAGTAGAATTTAAAAGAGATGGAATGCTGCCTTGGTAATAGAATAAGGGAGTAATTGTGATAGATAAAGGATGACATTTGGTCCTTCGATTGAGTAACGACTTGATGAATTGTACAGGATTAAAATACCCCCGTAAGATAAATCACATTGGGATACTATAAAACACGGTTATTGAAGTACAGTATCGCCGCAAAAATGGATCAGGAAGATCACTTCAAATATTCCTCGATGCAACGTGAGCCCTAGCGGCAGTGTTATATAAGAGATCAAGTTATCAGTGGTAGATGATAGATCAACATTAAGGTGAATCAACAATGAATGGACAAAAGTCACAAAGTATGAGATGAGATTAGGCCGTCATTCTTAAGATTAACAGTAATGAGGAACCATAAAAGGAATTAGATTTATACATATGGGATAAGCAACGAAAGTAACCTGGGGTTTGGTAGCAGACCTCAGTAACAATAAATCGAAGTTAGAGTTATGGTATAGTATGACCTACTTAGATGCAGTAAAGTCATGCAGATAGATAATCGGGTCTATGAAATAAGGTATAGCAATATTGTAAGTTCAACAAAATACCGAGCAAAGAATTTTAGTATACCCATAGATGCCCAGAGGGACATCTTGTCAAGTTCTGTATATGTTCCCAAAGTGAGGCTTAGAGATTGGCGTACATACAAGAAAAAAGTCGTACAAGCTGCATGACCGAAGGTAGCAACAGTTACGAGATTGAAAGGATTCCGACCATAAGTCATAGTGTGAGAAAGAGACCTAAAGGGGGAAATGCCTTGGCCATTGGATTTATTCACAGAACAGTTGCCTAGATGGCAAGAAAAGTACTAAAGTATTCAGAAGACATAGGTTATGACAATGATAAGTGCACCAGTCAACATTCGAGGATGAATGTTCCAAAGGGGGGAATGATGTTACACCCCACATTTTCGTATATAAAAGTATGCCATAAGTAAATCGATATATACTCGGAAATGAGATGTTATATATCGCATTTTCAGACGTTGAAGTTTCGTCATAATTTGATCGACGCACGCTCGGGAATGGGATTATTTTGAGGTTATAAGAATTTATGCTATTTCAAAACAAGTGATAAGTAAATTCGTGAAGGTGAGAGGCTAAGCAAATTGAAGAAAATGAGTTCTGTCGAAGTTTGGCAATTTGGGGATAAAATACGGTCCAAGCTATAATACCCGATATTTATGGACTAGTGCTATACAAGGTACCACATGACCATGATAGTAAGGGGTACAAAGTATATTAAAAGTGAGTGGTATTATAAGTAATTTGAGATAATTCTTAATTATGTGGGTAATTGGTTAATTATTGGTTAGTGGGAGATTATTAAGTTAATCAAAAGATTAGTGGTTAATTTAAGAAAGTTTTGGATAATCTTGGGGGTGCCTAACGTGGCATCCCAAGCAATGACTCTTTAGTCATTTAAAATAGGTGTCACATTAAGGAATTTGGTGGCCAAATCATTCCTAAAGTGGATCCCACATCATAAGACATCTTAAAACTTAAGAAGTCATTCAACAGTAATGTTAATCTTCAACAAATTCAACATGATTTTATGGTAATTCAACAAGATTTCTTAGCACCTTACCAACGTGAGATTTTGCGATTCTAAGGGAGTACAGTGCAACCTTTTCCAAGAATATCATACGGATTTTTCCTACTCCGGGTATGTTAAGGATAAAGTTTCCTTCATTTTGGCATGATCATAATTACATGTGTTTGATAACGAGGCATAAAGAGAAGTTCATACTCCTGAATTTATATACATTATCCTAGTCTCATAAATTATAGTATTCTCCTTATCGGGACTTCATATTTAATTGAGTATTGTCTTTTTCCAGTCAAGAGAGCAGGGAGCCTATATTTACAGTATTACAATATTTTCATTACCATCGAGCAATAATCGATGGGTAGGCTCCTATGGGGCAACCTCTGATCAGATAGTAAGTTATATACCGAGCATGTTGTGGCCGATCGCCTATGAGCGAGCCCAGTTGGCCGAGATACAGAGCCTAGTATGGCTGAGCGCCTATGAGCGAGCCTACTACGGCAGAGTAGTTATATATATACTGAGCCTTATAGGGACGGACAACTATTTTACTTACTATATTAAGAGAGTTGAGTCAATAGTAGCAAGTGAGTGTATCTTTAGATTATCTTTGACTCCCAGTTACTTTAAGTTATTATATTATCAGTTCAGTTTTAGCCTTTAATATATTTCCTTACATACTCGGTACATTATTTTTACTGACATCCCTTTTGCCTGGGGACACTGCGTTTCATGCCCACAGGTCTCGATAGACAGGTCGAGAGTCGACCAAGTAGGCGATCAGCTCAGCGGAAGATGTTGGTGCACTCCATTTGCTCCGGAGTTACTTGTTTGGTCAGTATGATTTAGATGTGTATTGTTTGGTACGGCGGGGCTCTGTACCTACCCTTATGACAATTATGTATTATTAGAGGCTTGTAGACAGATGTCATGTACGTAAAAGATTATATGGCCTTGTCGGCTTATGTTCAGTGTACGAGTGGTTATTTTGGTCTAATAGGCCAATATGACTTATGTATAAGTTGGTATTATATGTTGTATTTTACCTATCTCACGGCAGCCTCTCCGGCTCAGTTATCTATGATAGTATGATATGAAAAGATACGTTATGTTGGTACTCGGTTGAGTAAGGTACCGGGTACCCATCGCGGCCCATCGGCTTGGGTCGTGACACAGTTATTTTCAGTTATTATATTATTAGTTCAGTTTCATCTTTCAGTTATTCTATTGCCCTACCTACGCGGTACATTATTTCGTACTGACGTCCCTTTTACCGGGGATGCTGTATTTCATGCTTGCAGGTCGTGATAGATAGCTTAGACCTTCCAGTAGATAAAGCCAAACATCAACTCGGTTGGTAAGTTTCACTTCCTCGGACATACTATGTTTAGACCTTGGAGTCCATTTTATATATGCGGGTTTGATGGGTAGGTCGAGGCCTTGTCCTGACCACGATACAGTTCAGCTATCGCAAGAGCCTTGTAGACGAGTCCTGTATATTTTGTATATCCGTAGATGTTCATGGCGCCCTCATCAGCATGCACAGTTTTATATATATATATGAACTTTTGGGTATGTTTACCTCTCAGATGAGGGAGACAATATTTTTAGATAATTCAGAATATGGCCTCATCGGCCTAAGTTGAGGGTCACCCCTCCAGAGTTCACAGTTACAAAGTGGTAAGCTCGGGCCAAATATGGCACCGGTTGCCGGCCACGCTCCCCAGGTTTGGTGGCATTGAAAAACTTGGTATCATAGCAGTTCTATCCTAGGGAGTCTACAAGTCGTGTCTAGTACAACCTTGTTTATAGATGTGTTGTGACTACATTATATAAACAGGAAGCTACAAGGCATTTAGGAGTCTGTTACCCTTCTTTCAAATCCAAATCATGCTATAGAGCTGAGTCATAAGAGTTCGAGCCATGACTTATGTTTTCAAATTATAGAGATGCTTGCAATTAGAAAAATTACAGCTAGCCAGAAGGATAATACAACAATAGGTAAGGGCATTTATATAGAGAGAGTTCTTAACGACGTGGCCCTATTTGAGGATCTATCAGATTGTGCATACCAAATTTGCAAATTTCCAGGTTAAGACCCTAATATGGAAATATCAAACACACCCCGTGAATAGGAGGCCATGGGAGTATCAGAAGGTAAAAGTATAAGTTCCAACAAGTAATAGAACCAAGGTGAAGGAGGGTGCGAGGTACCCAGTTAGGGGAGATTATCAGTATTACAATTCAGGCAGGGAAATATAAGTATTCTAAGTTACCTTTAACAGTAACAGTTGTAAACGTGATAATAGTTCTCCTTGTGAGATACCCAGGTGGTGCATTTTGAATAGTATAGTCATATATGAATACTAGAATGATCAGAAATTTTAGAAGATAGGCACCAGAATCCTATAAGAGATAAATATTTACCTTAGTATGGCTCTCGTTCCTAGTAAAGTGAGGATTTTAGGCGACCCGAAGAGCCAGTTGATGGAGCAAGGGGAGCAAAAAAAGGCAAAGAATGTTTTGTTGATGTTTTCAGAATAAAGTGATAGACAGAAATGTTAGCATGAGAATAAGAAGAGAGTAAATAAAGCATTATGAGTAAGATGTAATAAATGGGTGATAACGGTAAATTAAAATATGACAGGATGATAGAGTCTATAGTCAAGTGAAGGAAAAGACAAGAGGTGACGGACCTTGAGACAATAACACTATATAAGCCATAAAGTCATACCCTCACTTCGAGAAATGAGTTTGTACTACAACGTGATTACTAGAAGGCTAAGTTAGGCCTGTGGAGTAATAAGGATCAGCATGGGCTAGTAAATAATATAATACCAAATATGAATTAGGGACTAGAGGATTTGATAATAGTTGACATCGTGGGAAATTAAGTGACCGCGTTCCGGCAATAATAGAATGGACGACAGAGTTAAGGGACTAAGTGTGCTAGTAACACTAGGCGTCACCCTCGCGCGCGAGAAATTTAGTTATCCCTGGTACAAGAAGGGTTATTGCAAGGCGAGTAAGGGTTATCAAAAAAAAAATATGGAAAGACGCTGAAGATGAAGAGGTAAAACATCTGTATATAAAACTTCAAAGCATTAAATGCTAGTACTCCCCTAAAGAAGGGAAGATTGTGTGGTATGGTATTAAGTCGGAGTTAAGTGGTTCAAGTAACTATGGAATGGTAAAGGAAGAATGCGACAAAAATGTGAAAGGGAGGAGACTGCGCTTATTCAAATCCTACAGATATGTTACGACCCCAAAATATTATGCAAGCACGATGTCGGGTAAAGGCAGTAAGGGTTCCCGGCCAGGATGTTATTGATAAATAAGTGTGAATGAATACATAACGAGTTGGTGCGAGTGGTAATTTAAGACAAAGGAAATAATTAAAGAGAGAGTACACGGGATATAGATGTGAGAATGGACCAACGAGTAGTTAGTGGTTGATTCAGGAAGAGCCTAGGTATGGATAAACAAGAGGTCTTAGATAAATCAGTAGATCATGCAAGATAAACGTATTGAAACCTAGCATAGGAAATTTAGTCTCACAGATACGATATAATAATCCTTGAGAAATATTCATATAGGAGTTGGGGTAGTTAAAAGTACCCTATAAGTGTTACAGAAATAAAAGAGAGTGCTACTAGGGAGACAATCGAAATTTGAATTCAGAAGTAACCCTATGAGAACAAGGGCACGGAGGTATGTAACCAAGGATATTTATAGGTGAGTAAGAATATCAAAAATTCAATTTGGTATATGATGTAACAAAATCACAGCTTTAAAGAGTCACTGAATCTTCCCTAAGTACTACAACATGATGTAACAAAAATTCTTGTTTTTGTTGGTGTTATGTCGAATTGGGAGGAAGTAAATATTATAGGGGAGATGCTGCCCGTTTTATTATAAAATAAGCTTGTCGTTCGTTGTACGATAGACGTACCTTCCATAACTTGATGATAGTATTATTATCGTTGTTGTATATTAATGTGCAACGAGAAAAGTTTAACGTGTTTATTGGACAGATTGTGATAAGGAATGTTAAGGCTAAACAATTCCTTTATTTTGGCATGATCCCATAAATACATGCGTTTGATAACGAGGCATAAAGAGAAGTTCATATTCCTGAATTTATATACATTTTCCTAATCTCATAAGTTATCATATTCTCCCTTATCGGGACTTTATATTCAGTTAAGTATTATCTTCTTCCAGTCAAAAGAGTAGATATTCTATATATATATATATATATATATATATATATATATATATATGTATATAGTATTATAGTATTTTCAGTACTATCGAGCTATAATCGGTGGGCAGGCCCCTATTGGACAACCTCTGATCAGATGGTAAGTTATATCGAGCCTACTGTGGCCGAGCGCCTATGAGAGAGCCCAATATGGCCGAGATACAGAGCCTAGTATGGTCGAGCGCCTATGAGAGAGCCTACTATAGTAGAGCAGTTATACGTACCGAGCCTAATAGGACCGGGCAACTATTTTACTTACTATATTGAGAGAGTTGAGTCAATATCAGTAGGTAAGCATATCTTCATATCATCTTTGACTCCCAGTTATTTTCAGTTATTATATTATCAGTTCAGTTTCAGATTTCAGTTATTTTGTTGCCTTATATACGCGGTACCTTATTTCGTACTGGTGTCTCTTTTGCCGGGGATGCTGCATTTCATGCCTGCAGTTCGTGATAGACAGCTGGATAGACCTTCCAGTAGACAAAGTCAAACATCATCTCAGTTAGTAAGCTCTACTTCCTCGGACTTACCATGTCTAGACCTTGGAGTCAATTTTATATATACAGGTTTGATGGGTAGGTCGAGGCCCTGTCCCGACTATGATACAGTTCAGCTATCGCTAGAGGCTTGTAGACGAGTCCTGTATATTTTGTATATCAATAGATGTTCATGGCGGCCTTATCAGCCTGCACAATTTTTTTTATATATATATATATATATATATATATATATATATATATATATATATATATATATATATATATATATATGAACTTTTGGGTATATTTACCCCTCAGAAGAGAGAGACGATATTTTCAGATGATTTAGAATATGGCCTCATCGGCCTAAGTTGAGGGTTAGCCATCTAGAGTTCACAGATACAAAGTGGTACGCTCGGTCCAAATATGGTACCGGGTGCTGGCCATGCCTCCCCAGGTTTGGGGGCATGACAAATACAAAATAAAAATAACCTCATAAAAGTCCAGCAAATTGTAGTAACTTAGAACTCATTTCAGGCCATTTCTTCAAAAGTTTGTATTCTCACAAGATAGTTAAGACTCCAATAAGCTCAAATACATGAAGAATAGAAGATTCCTTGCCTTATGCAGCAAGAGAAACCCAAGGAAAAGTCACCTTCAGCTTGAGAATGCTCAAACTTAGCAACAACATTAAACAAGTGATCTCCACCACTTCTATAATAATTTTAATCAAGAGTAGGTGGTCTAATCTTGGAGGAGAGGGGTTGCCTTGGGCTCTTTGGTATAGAAACATTTGAGATATTAGGAGAGATGATAAAACACATGAAAATCATTTCACATGATGGGGGGAGGAATGAAACTTGAAGCCCTTTCCACTTAGAACCCTAGTAGAAAAAAGGGTGGTTCTTTGGCTTAAGAGAGAAAGATAGGATGTTGTTGAATTTTATTTTGGATGAAGATGGGCGAGAAAGGTGATGTTGGCTATTAATCATCCCTTATTTTTGACCAAACTACTGCCCCAATGGCCCTCTCTTTAACCTTTAATTTGGGCCACAAACAACCCTTTAATTTGGGCCTCTCATTTTAGCAAGTAGGTGACACACCTACTTTTCACCTTCTTGTTTCATTAGGGAGTGTCACATGATGCCCTAGTTAATTTAAATACAAGTCTCTTCCTCATTTAATAATCACGACACGTGTTACGTAGATCAAGCAAGTAGGATGGAAAGTAATTTGGTGAAGCAGGCTCGTCGGGGCAACTTGTTTTTATTTGTCCTAAATCTCCTTTCTCATGATTAAGTGCATCCATCCTCAATCAAGTCGTGTATATGTTGAACGGAAATACGGGATGTGACGTTATTAAATTACTTTATATACTTTCAAAGAGGATCTCATTTTCGAGCTTACATCAATTGACTTATGAGGTCCTTTTACGTACGAAAACGTGAGGTGTACCAGATTATGACATCACTATTCTATATCATCCGGTGAAGGCTAATGTTGTAGCGGATGGCTTCAGTAAGAAGGAGGAGAGATAGTGAGTTTTGCATTTTTTCTAGCTGTAGAGAGGCCTTTGGCTACGAATGTTAAGGCTTTTGCTAATAGATTTGTGAGATTGGATATTTTCAAGCATAATCGGGTTCTCGCTTATGTTGTTGCGCAATCATCCTTGTTCGAGCACATCAAGGCCCATCAGTATGATGATTCTCATTTGTTTGTCCTTAAGGACACAGTGTAGAGGGGTAGTACTAAGGAGGTAGATATTGGTGATGATGGTATGTTGCGACTTCGGGATCGGATTTGTATTCCTAATATGGATGGTTTGAGGGACTTGATTCTTGAGGATTCTCATAGTTCACTATATGCTATTCATCCAGGTACTACAAAGATGTACTGTGATTTGAAGCATCATTAGTGGTGGTGGAGGATAAAGAAGGACATCATTGGACATGTGCCCTGGTGTTTGAATTGCTAGCATGTTAAATATGAGCATAAGAAACTAGGTGGTTTACTTTCAAAGTTTGAAATACTGGAGTATAAGTGGGAGCTCATTACTATGGACTTTGTGGTAGGACTGCTGCGAACTTTGAGGATATTTGACAGTTTTTGGGTCATTGTGGATAAACTGACCAAGTGGGTGCATTTCATTGTGGTGATTTCCTACACTTCAAAGAGGTTGGCTTTGATCTATATGAGAGAGATTTTCCGCTTGCATGGTGTGCCTATTTCTATCATCTCGGATCTGGGCACTTAGTTTATATCGCACTTTTGAAGAGCCTCCTAGAGTGAGTTGAGCATGCAGGTTAGCTGAGCATTGCATTTCACCCCCAGATTCATGGGCAGTCCGAGTGGACCATTCAGATTTTGGAGGATAAGTTGAGGGCATGTGTTATTGATTTAGGAGGCCACTGGGATTAGTTTCTACTATTAGCGGAATTTGCATACAAAAATAGCTACCAGTCTAGCGTCTAGATGGCCCCGTATAAGGCATTATATGTGAGGCGATGTCATTCTCCAATTGGTTGATTTGATCCCGCTGAGGCTCGGTTGGGGGGCATAGATTTGGTTCGTGATACTTTGGAGAATGTGAAATTGATTCAGTAGTGGCTTCGTACAACGCAGTTCTGGCAAAAGTGTTATGCTGATAGGAAGGTTCGTGATGTGGCTTTCATGGAGGGTGAGAACGTTCTACTTCGAGTTTCGCTTATGATTGGAAGAAGGGAAAGTTGAGCCCTTAGTATATTGGTCCATTTGAGAAGTTAGAAAGAGTTGGTGAGGTGGCCTACAGACTTGCCTTGTCTCACGTCCCTAAACCAACCCATCGTGATGGCGCCTATCATGTTACTATACAAGCCGACTATTAAGACAATTCCAATACTTTGAATCATTGAAAGATATTAAAATAGTTTAAATAAAGGAAAATCTCTTAAAACAGGACAGGAAATCACAATTCAATACATAATTCTTCCCTAAACTAGGGTGTCACTGAGTACATGAGCATCTACGAATTAATAAGGTCTAGTACACTGTATGGAAGTAAAAACGGAATAAATAAACTGAAAGATAAGGGGGGAGAGTCAAGGTCTGCGAATGCCAAGCAGCTACCTCGATGATCTCCGATGGTCTGGCCTTTGCAAATCAACAATCGCCAAAACCGTGAAGCACCTGGATTTGCACACGAGGTGCAGGGTGTAGCGTGAGTACAACTAACTCAATAAGTAACAAAATTAATCTTTAGACTGAAAGTAGTGACAAGTCCAATCATTATGGTCAACTTTCAACATTTAATAGTACAGAAAGTTACAGAAAATATAATAATGATATCTCAAATATTTATATTTTACAAGTGAAGGTACAAGAAATTTAGACATGCTTTCAACAAAAACTTAGACATGCTTTCAGATTTCACAACAAACTTAACATATAACATGGCAGATCTAGCCTAGGGCAGATCCATCCCACATGCAAATAAAACAGGGCAGATCCAGCCCAAATGCAAGTAAACAGGGTAGATCCAGCCCAAATGCAAGTAAACACGGCAGATCCAGCCCAAATGTCATGACTGTTAGCATTGCGCCCACTGTGGGTGTGTAGACTCTAAAGGGGCCAATCCAGCCCAAGCTCTATAATAAGCCAAATCCTATCATAAATCAATAAAGCCTGCTGCGGCGTGCAGCCCGATCCCATAAATATCACTCATAATAGGCCCTCAGCCCCACTCAGTCAATAACCTCTCCAGTCTCACAGGCTCACCAAAATCATGATAATAAGCCCACGATGATGATATGATATAACATGTAAAGACAGCAAAGATTGAGACATAGTATGCAAGTTATAACTGTGACTGAGTAATAATTAACAGATTAAGCAATTAGTTCTACAGCAAAGAACGACCATTGTGGCTCCCAATAGTACAATCATATAGCCTAAGTAGGGTTTCTAACATGACTGATAGCTCAATAGATCTAGCACATGGTGAAAATACGGGATAACAACAAGATTGGACAACTATTCAATTCCATGGAATCGACCAAGTCATAATTCTTACGTGTAGCACCCCGAAAAATATTGAATTACTTAAGCGCTATTAAGAAAGTTGATATGTACTAATTATATTATTTTATGTGCAGACAAGGACTATTAATATGATGGATATCAATTGAATATGATAATAATTATACGAGGCATATTATAAGTGATGTGGGGTCTAAGGAGAGGCATAAGTCTAAGACAAGTTGGAAAATTACATGATAGAATAAAGTTCCAAATGAATACACACAAAGATCTTCGAGTATAGTTTCTAACGCTTCAAACCGTCCGTCATTTTGACAATCCTACAAGAAGTTATGACCAAATTAACAAACGCTGGCAGAATGTGACACTACCGCGCCGCCCCATGCGGCGCCCCTGTGGAGATTTTGAGAACACTTCAAAATTTCATTTCTAGGCACATTTTTCACTACCGCGGCACACTCCACGGCGCCACATGCGGCGCAACTGTGCAAATTTTGGGGTTTTTACAACCCGACCCCATTTTAATAAATAACCTTTGGGGCTTTATTAGGGATGATTGTCTGGTGAGTTTAGAGAGGAGTGAGAGTGTTCTAGAGAGAGAAAGTAGATGAAGTGTTTTGCTCATCAATATATTGTTCAAGCCTTGAAATCCAACAAGGAAATCTCTCAAAATCTTCACTCAAGAGGTAAGATTCAAATCCCTAGTCTTCAATTTCGAGTTTTGGGAAAAAGATGAGTGATTGGGAGTATGCTTTTTCTGTGTAAGAGTATTAGTTATACATGCTTGTACCAATACGGTTTGTGGGAAGAAAGTTGAGCTAAAATAATTAAAATTTGGGTTGTGGAATGAAGGAAATCTTGTAGAAGAACCTTGTAGTAAAATTTGCACACCTAGTATTTGATGAAATGCTCGAATGAGCTAAAACCATGAATATCTTCCTAATTTGTGTTCAATTTTATTATGTCTCAAAATAGATTGGGATTGCTAGGATTTTTGGAATGTTGTAGTAATTTAAGGAAAGATCAAAGCGAGGTATGTTGGCTAAACGTTTCTTATAGAATTGAATCCCATGAGGTTCTTGTAAGTCTCGAGTTATTCATTATAAATTAACTATTCCGAATAAGCCTTGTGTTGAATGGCATATGTTCAAAATGTGTTTCAGATGCTCTTATTATATCATGTTATCCTTCGAGAATGTGGTCAAAGCATGAGTTGGGTACAAAAATGTTATGATTCCATATAGTGTTTCAAGTGAAGGCTATTATGCCAAATTGTGTAAGACGTATCAATGTGCATAAGACTCTTAATTGCTCATAGGTGTACTGAAAGTAGTGATTAGGGATTACTTGTTGTCGATAATCTATAAAGATGCTTAAAAGTGAAAGTAGTGAGTTGGGGATAAAAAGTTTGAACACCGTGCCAAGAATGAAAGCTACACTTGTGGCCAATAGCGCCAATGGAATGAATTGATGTGTGAAATATTATGAAATGAGCCTTGATGCAACTATTCCAAATTGAATCCAAAAATAGAATCATCCAAAAGCTTATGTACTCAAGTCATGTCCAAATGTGGTTGTTCTAACTAATGCTATGCTTGGTAGGTATTTTCCAATATGTTTTGAGTTCTTACATATTCATGAGTTGAGATTGTGTATTGTCCTTTTTGTGAAAGGTTATGAGATGACCGTATTTGTACTTATATTTCCAATGTATTATAAGCTCCTACGCCCTCAATAGGAGAGGCTATGGTGTTCCTAAATATTTTAAATATTTTTGATATCCTATGATCACCCATGGCAAGTACAAGTAAGTGATGATATGAACATGAAATGTAGTCGTTTGCCAAAAAGAGAATTATGAGGTGTTGTATGTCCCAATTGTGTTGAACTATAGTTGTATGCTTCTGAAATAATGTATGTAAATGACTTCGATTGTTAAGTCCCCAAGAGTAATGAACTTAGATAATGACCTCTAGATGTCAAGTGAGTGAATAACGAGATGAAAGGGAGATGTCCTATGCTAAATAATGATGAAACTTAAGAAAAGGAATTGGGCTCATGTGCCATTGAAATCGACTTATTGATTTACCATGCATATGCTAATGTAATGAGTTGTGTTTCGCCATGATGAGAATGATCATGAAGTATTCAAATTATATAGAAATTATGATCTAAAATGTAATGTTAATCATGACGCTTTGAGTTTATATATGGTATCGTGATACAACTCCACTCCCATTTACTGGGGTGAGGCGGCAAGGCCACTTTGTGTAAGGATTGTGGTATCGTGATACACCTCCACCCGCATATATTGGAGTGAGGCGGCAGGGCCACTTTGTGTAGGAATTGTGGTATTGTGTTACACCTCCACCCGCATATATTGAGGTGAGGAAGCAAGGCCACTTTGGGTAGAGATTGTGGTGTTGTTGTACACCTCTACCCGCATATATTCGGATGAGGCGGCAGGGACGCTTTGTGTAGAGATTGTGGTATTGTGGTACACCTCCACACGCATATATTGGGGTGAGGCGGCAGGGTCGCTTTGTGTAGGGATTGTGGTATTGTGGTAAACCTCTACCCACATATATTGGGGTGAGGCGGTAGGGCCGTTTGTGTAGGGATTGTGGTATTTTGGTACACCTCCACCCGCATATATTGAGGTGAGGAAATAGGGCCACTTTGGGTAGGTATTGTGGTGTTGTGGTACACCTCCACCCTCATATATTAGGGTGAGGCAGCAGGGCCGCTTTGTGTAGAGATTGTGGTATTGGGATACACCTTTACCCGCATATATTGGGGTGAGACGGTAGGTCCGCTTTGTGTAGGGATTGTGGTATTGTGGTTTACCTCCATCCGCATATATATTGGGGTGAGGCGGCAGGGCCGCTTTGTGTAGAGATTGTGGTATTGTGGTACACCTCCACCCGCATATATTGGGATGAGGCGGCATGGGCGCTTTATGTAGGGATTGTGGTATTGTGGTACACCTCCACCCACATATATTGGGGTGAGGCGGCAGGGCCACTTTGTGTAGGGATTGTGGTATTGTTGTACACCCACATATATTGGTGTAAGGTAGCAAGGCCACTTTGTGTAGAGATTGTGGTACTGTAACAACCCGGCCGGTCGTTTCGAGAGTTGTGGCCCTGTTCCCCCATTTACTGCTCCATTTATGCTTTATAGCTGTTATATGACTTATCGGGTTAGTTGGTTCGGGTTCGGAGAGAATTCAGGTTGAATTGAGTCACTTAGTCTCTTAATTAAAAGCTTAAGTTAGAAAAGTCAACCAGATGTCGACTTATTTATAAACGACCTCGGATTTTAATTTTGTTAGTTCCGTTAGCTCCGTTGGGTGATTCTGGACTTAAGAGCGTGTCCGGATTGTGATTTGGAGGTCAGGAGTATAATTAGGCTTGAAATGACGAAAGTTAGAATTTTGGAAAGTTCGACCGATAGTGGACTTTTTGATATTGGGGTCAGATTCTGATTCTGGAAGTTGCAGTAGAATTGTGGGGTCATTTGTTACTTGTGTGGATAATTTGAGGCTAATCGGACGTGATTTTATAGGTTTCGGCGTCGTTTGTAGAATTTGAAATTTTCAAAGCTCATTAGGCTTGAATCCGTGTGTAATTCGTATTTTTTTGTTGTTTGAGGTGGTTTGAGGAATCGACTAAGTTCGTATTGGGATATAAGACTTGTTGGTATGTTTGGTTGAGGTATCGGGGCCCTCGGATCGATTTCGGGTGATTAACGGGTCAAGATTTGAAGTTGTAAGGGTGTTGAAGTTTAGTCTCAGCTAGTGTAATCATACCTGCGGAAGTCTCTTCACAGGTGCGTGCCCACAAAAGAGGAAGGTAAGTCGTAAAATCAGCCAAGGGAGTGAAGCAGTAGAAGGTCACATGTGCGATGGTATTCCCGCATCTGCGTGACCGCAGATGCAGCAGAAGGGCCGTAGAAGCAGATTTGTCCTTGAAGCTTGACTCCGCAGAAGCAGATATATGTCTCTCACAAGCGAGTGCGCTGGTGCGGAACAATGGGGCGCAGGTGTAGAGTTTGGCACAAATGCGGGCTATGGGGGCGCGCCTGCGAGACCGCAGAAGCAGCCAAGTTGCCGCATGTGCGGAAGGCCTGGGCAGACTCTATAAATGCGAGACTTCGCTATTTTGGCTTCACTTCATCATTTTGAGCTCAGATTTTGGAGATTTTGAGAGGGCTTTTCAAGTGGAATTCATGAGGTAAGATCATTGTGTCCATTTTTCTTCAATAGTTATGTTTTCCCACTGATATTTCCACCTAGATGGTGTATTTTTGAGGTGTAATTTGGGGGTTTGAGGCTAGGGATTTAGAGGGTGAACTTTGGAGATTTGGATGACCATTTGGTGTCGGATTTTAGTAAATTTGTATGGTTAGACTCGTAAGTCAATGGGCGTTCGGATTTTGTGCTTTTTTCAGATTTCGAGACGTGGGCTCGGGGGCTGGGTTTGGACCGATTTTTGATTTTGGCTATAATTTCTTATTTTTCTTGTTGAATTGTTTCCTTTAGCCTGTGTTGATTGTATTGTACTGCTTGTGGCTAGATTCGGGATGTTTGTAGACCGATTTAAGGTGCAAGGGCATTTAGGAGTAGAGTTTACCCCGGATTGAAGTAACCTGGTCGATTCCACGGCACTGTCTAGTTGTTCTATCTTGTTGATATCCGTGTTTTCATCATGTGATAAAGTAATTGAGATGTCACTCATGCTAGATATCATGTTTAGGCTTTATGCCGATATTGTTGGGACCCATAGTGGTCGTTTCTTGCTGTTGTCTTACTGATTTCATTGATATTTCGTACTCAGTCATATTCATCCATTTCATATCACATCTCAGTCTCTGTTGTTAATTATTGATACATCATATCATTGTTTTCGGGCTAGTATTATGACATTGTGAGCCCGTGAGAGAGAGACTGGAGAGATTGATGACCGAGTGAGGCCGAGGGCCTGATTATTAGTGACATTTATGGGATCGGGATGCACGCCGGAGCGGTTATACTAATTTATGATAGTGCTTGGCCTGAAGGAGCCCCTCCGGAGTTTGTATTATTGAGGGATGGATCTTCCCTGGACAGGGATCTTGTCCGAAGCATTTTATACCTGGAGATGGATCTTCTCCACGGGCTGAATTTTCCCTACTTGGTACTCGGTGACTGATGGTCAGTGATGTATATATTTCGGGATGGATCTTCCCTGGGCTGTTTGGGCCATATACAGTACCGAGTGATTGAGCATTTGAGAGCGTGAGCACATGAGGCTGTCAGCATGGTGCATCGCATACAGCATGTGCATTGGCATGGTAGAAGTAGGGGAGTTATATTCTTTATATAATTCAGATTTGATCCATTTTACTGTTTAAGATATCTACTTAACTTGAAAGCATGTCTACATTTTTGCACTGTTATTTTCTGTACTGAACTGTGCCGGTTGAGTTCGTCACTACTTCCAGTCCATAGGTTGGGCTTGTTACTTACTGAGTTGGTTTTACTCACGCAACACCCTGTACCTCGTGTGCAAATCCATATACTTCTAGTTATGGCAGTTGCTGAGTGATGAGTCGAGATCTCGGAGACTATCAAGGTAGCTGCATGGCGTTCGCAGGACTTGACTCTCATTCATTTTCTTTATCTATATTTCAGTTCTTATTTCCTCAGAAATTATAGTAGAATGTATCCTTGTATAGATGCTCATGTACTCAGTGACACCCCGATTTTTGGGAGAGACTTATATTGCGTTGTGGTTTTATTTCGATTTTTAATGGTTTCTCAAATATTAACTGCTTCCGTTTTATTTTCAAAGTTTCTACTTGGTGATCTGGTTGAGTAGTTCGCTTGCCTAGTTCCACGATAGGCACCATCACGACGGTTGATTTTGGGGTCGTGACAAGTTGGTATCAGAGCCTAGGTTACATATGTCTCACGTGTCTGTTGATACCCAATTTTCCCTCATATTTTTTAAAATAGTATATATACCTTTCAAAACATCATTTTGCATCATTGTTTAGTTTACAAAATCTATACAGGTATTTTATATGATTTTCCATAATTTTTAGAGCTTTGAAATTGATTTTTTTCTTGCATTTAAATTACTTGAATACTTATTAATTACTCCTTCAAATTATTTTGTGATGACTTAATTATCTAAAATTATTATTTTTTGCATCTATAATACACGTTTCAAATTTTTTTTTACTTCATTCTTGTATAATTACATTAGTATTTTTAAGCTATTTGCACAATCTTGTAAATATAGCCTATATTTTACAATTTTTATTGCATTTGTCATTTGATTCAAGGTCAAAATAATATCTTACGTTTTTATAATCTTCTACTATTGTTTTTAAGTATTAATTTGCTCAAATAGCATTTATTATAATTTATTTAACTATTGTTTTAAAAATAATTTCCTCTTAATTTCCTATTTTAAAATATGGCCCAAGATTGGGATTAATTTCGGACCAATTACAGTCCAAATGAACCCCTGGCCCATTAACCTCAGCAGCCCAAACGACCCTTTTAAAATCCGGGCACAACCCGTTTGTAGTGACCTGCCCCACCTTCCTCTTAATCTTGGCCGTTGATCTCAAATGATCAACGACCCGAATTAAAAACCCACTCTCCTTATATCCCCTCACTGAAGCCCTAATCCCTATTTCCTTTCATCAGCCGCCTCTAAACACTCCTCCCTCCTTCAGAAACCCTAGCTGCCCCCTTCAATCTTCTCCGAATTCGTCTCAATCATGGATTCCTTTTGTGATTTTCTTACCTTTTACGTGTTACCTCAGTATTACTTGCAAGACTATGGTGTCACTTAGTACTTGCCTAAAATTGTCAAGTACCATCTCTCAGATTCGGGCCCGTTCAGCTTCAATCGCTAAGATCTGGACAATATCTCATCCATATACACGGAAGAATAGCCGATTTCTCATACCAGCAGACGGATTTTCAAACGTTGAACCCTGTTTAGGGAGTGATTTTTTATTTCTTTCCTTTACTGGTTGCTTTATGATTGCAAGTATATTTTTCCTTTCCTTGTTTATGTTTGATTGACTTATTTCCCTATTTACTCATCTGATTTTACCACTATATAAATCCCTCCCCATTCCCCTTTGAAGGGGACGGAAATTAGAAGATTCACTAAAAAGTGAAGTTATTTTCTCATTCTCTTGTTCTACACTTTGGTTATTGGCTGGCTGAAAGCCAAGGCCACCGGAATTTGATTTTTCAACTTTTCTTGGTGCGAGCATTGCCCGGGGTTCATCTGAAGCCCTTGGGAACTCTGACGCATTAAGATTATGGGTTCTTGTTCTTTGTTGGTATTCAGAGTACTGTGGAGTTTGTTCTTTCTTGTTGTCTGTTTATTCAACTGGTAACTGGTAAGTCTCTTGGCTTTGTTTTTTTACAATTTCGTTCTTTTGTGTTCATGTCTTGTGTACTCAAACCTTTGAAATAATCTAATGTGTTTCTGGGCTGTCTTAGTGTGCAACCTTCTCATAATTGAACTTGTTTATGATCTGAACTTCTTTTGCATTTGATTTTACTTAAAATTTCCAATTCTGAGATATGTTATATGTACATGCTTAACTGGAACAATTTTGACTCACTTAAGCTCGTATGTTAGTGTCACGCCCAAAGCCGAGGAGCGCGACCGGCGCTCAACAGAGTGAACCCGACTGAGCAATTTCTTTATTTCTCACTTTTCGGACTTGCCGATCAATAATAGAAACTGGAATCTCTTTATAAGTCAATTCTTCATTAACCTCAATAGTCTCAACCGGAACAATGACTGTCGGGTCTCCAACTACTTTCTTTAACATAGACACATGAAACACCAAGTGTACTAATGACATCTCAGGTGGTAGCTCAAGCTTGTACGCCACCTTACCGATCCTCCGAATGATTTTGTACGGTCTGACATACTGCGGACTCAATTTCCCTTTCTTACCAAATCTCATTACACCCTTCATGAGGGAAACTTTAAAGAATACCCAAATCTTCTTTGAACTCAAAATCCCTGCGATGAACATCCGAATAGGATTTGTGATGACTCTGAGCAGTCTTCAACCGCTCCTTAATGATTTTAACTTTTTTCATAGCCTGATGCATGAGATTTGGCCCTATCAACTCTGCTTCCCCAATTTCGAACCACCCAGTGGGAGATTTGCATCTCCTACCATATAAAGCCTTAAACGTTGCCGTTTGAATGCTAGCGTGATAACTATTATTGTAGGCAAATTCTATGAGTGGTAAATGATCATCCCAACTACCTTTGAAGTCTAGAACGCAAGCATGAAACATATCCTCAAGCGTCTGAATAGTCCGCTCTGCCTGCCCGTCAGTCTACGGGTGAAAGGCTGTACTAAGATTCACCTGAGTACCCAAACCTTGCTGAAATTTCTTCCAAAAATTAGTAGTGAATTGTGCTCCCTGATCAGAAATGATGGAAATTGGGATGCCATGCAACCTGACTATTTCTTTGATATACAACTGAGCATACTACTCCGATGTGTCGGTAGACTTAACCAGCAAAAACTGTGCTAATTTCGTGAGTCGATCCACAATCACCCAAATTGAGTCAGACTTGGGCGGAGTGCGTGGTAATCCTGCCACAAAGTCCATATTAATCATTTCCCATTATTTTCTTTGCAAACACGTAAGCCTAGTCTGACGCCATGAAATATTATTTTCTTTGCAAATTTGACCGGGCTTTACCCTTAAGTACTTCGAAATTTTTCGGGGTGTTACAGTTAGTATCTGAGTATTTACCTTTACTGCATGGCATGAGTGGTTTCCCTACGTTGTTCTGAATTCTTGTAATAGAATATACTCTAATCTATGTTGAGACCTTCACTCTAGATGTGACATGCTCCCATGTTATTTTGTCACTCACTATGCCTTTCGTCTGCTTAATTATGTATCTTTAGCAATTAGTTGGGACCTTTAGAGTAGCTATCTTAATTTGTGTTTCCTTACAATGTTTGATACTGTTTTTGTCATAATGTAAGTTGTCATGACTGTCTTTTTGATATTGTGATGGATGCCTAACATAATTTGAACCCCCTAGGTTTTAACTCCTTTAAGTTAGTGCTTGGCATTGTGTGCCATTGTATGTTAGTAATATCAGAAAACCGGATTCCCCTGCTTTCTACGAAAAATGTTTTATGTCCAATCTGCTAAGCGTTTGAACTTGTGATATCAACTGGTCCTTTGAGTTTTGTTAATTCTCTTTGCTTGAATCTTCTTTGTTTAATTACCCCTGTCATGTATGCTTCTAAAATATAAGTGCACCTCTTCAAGTTCTATCATTTGATCATTGTTCTCTCACTCTCATTTGTTACCTACACTATTCTGAATCTATCATTCTTGGCCGACTGAAGCCAAGGCCACCAAAACTATCCCTATTGAGACTCTTATGAACTCTGACATACTAGGATTTGGGATTTTTTGGTCGCTCTCTTTGCTGCTGGAGCTTGAGTTGTTTCTGCCATTTAGCTTTTCTTCCTCACAATATTTGTATAATATGCAAACTGGTTTGTTTAAGTGATTTCTGTGCACTCTAATATTTGGGTCATATGGTCAATTTGTGACTGTTTGGTTTGGTCTGAGTTCCTTTATGGTTTTTGGGCTATGTTGATGGATATAGTACCCTGTTTGGATCTGAGCATGCCATTTGCGAAAAAAGAGTTTGTTGAAGGCCCAGGCAATACTGGGTATCTCCTTTTGGACCTGTTGTAGTCCTACTATTATTTCTTGTGTAATATTTATATTTACATTCTTTGGGCCTGTAATAATTTGTAAAAACAAACAATTTGGGGTGTTAGTGAAATTTGGGAAATGGGTATATTTTAAGGTTTACATAAAAGGGTATAAAACATGCCTATAGGGTTCGCATGATTTATATGTTATCAACCTGCCATATATGCTGTTTAATCTCCATATACACTAGTAGAAATCACGCTATTAGGGGAATCACGCACTCACACAACTTGTTTACTATCAAAGCATGAGCTTAAGTACCTTATTTATTCCTATGTCTACTGCTATGTGTTACTAGACAACATGCCTATAGGATTATACTAGCTTATGTTCTACTGATCTTCATCTAGAAATCATGCATATAAGACTTTTTAATTAGCTAATTTGCTATTGCTATTGTTATCATATTGATCACATAGAAAATATGCCTATAGGGGTCTAAGTAGAAAAAATTAGTTTCCATTGTCAATCATTAGAAATCCTACCTATAGGGTATTATCACTCGCTTAAAATGGTTATTAGATCAACAATGTTAATGCTGGACTCTCAAACACGATTTCATTACTTAACTATGCCACTGTTAGAAATCATGCATATAGGACCATGTCACCTTCCTAAGACGCATATGTATAAAATCGGCGCTAATAGCTCTAAGCTTACAAATATTTTACTGCTCCTTTCGCCTAAGACACAAAGAGCAATAATGCTGGAATTCAGAGTCACATAAAAACCATTTCTATAGTGGCTTAATGACTTTAATTTGCCTCAATTCTGAAACTGCTTATTCATAATATTGAATCTGCTTCCGTGCATTCGTTGGCTAAGTGTGGAGGCTAACATGAGCCTTTAACTGCCTTTATATGAAGTCCTACTTGTTTTGTCTATCGCTTAGTTTTATCATTTTTGAGCAGCCTAAGTAAAGTCTAGAACCACCCAAATAGAGGTCCAATGCCTCCTGGACTGTAGGCGTGGGACGGGTAGAGCACGCATAGGGTACGACTTAGAATTGAACTAGCTCGCTTTTGATAAACAACTTTAACATAGTAATCGGGTAGCAGGAGATGATAGTCTGTGGCCGCTGAATAATATGAGTAATTCCCTATCTCAAGGGAGTTGTGAAGTTTTATTTATGTTGCACGGGGTGATCCTTTAGGCTAAAAAACATAGGACCCCCCCCCCCCCCCTTATTTTTATATAGACCATTATAGTTATATCCTTGTAACTCTTAAGATTTCTATCAATTCTCATTGTGTTATACTAAAACTCTTTGACCTTTTATTCTCTTTGATCATCTTGCCTAATCATAATCCACGTAGTTTTAAGTTCGGTGACGACCCACAGTTGTGGACCTCGAAAAGTGCCTAACACCTTCTCTTTGATGTAATTTGAGCCCTTACCCGATCTTTGGTGGCGTTGACTCGTCAAACAGAGTTATTTGCATAATAGGTGCCCTAACGCACCTTGAATATCGTTAGGTGGTGACTCTCCTCTTCTAATACCACCCATTTAAAAGAGTTGTCATAACGTCGATGCCCGATTTCGCGAGAAAACGGGGTGCGCTAGCTTGGTGACTCTATTGGGGATACACTTAGGCTCTTACCATAATGAACTTGACTTACGTGGATTACTTTCTTTATTACCTGTACATCCCTTCTTTACCTTTATTTGTTTAAATTTTTTTATTACATACATATCTCTTCCCCTATTTACCATTATTTGTTTAAATTTGTTATGGAATGCACATCCCTTCTCCGTTAACCATTATTTGTTTAAATATGTTATGATATGCACATCCCTTTCCCATTCATCTTTATTCGCTATGACCACTCTTCATTTCATCTTGTCTAAGACTGCCATACCATGCCTCTCCCCTCTCTATTCCCATATCTACTCTATTACATTCTTGCATATATTCCACGAACTAAACTTACTCTTTCCTTTTGTCTTTCCTTTCTATATATTTCCTATGTTTACCTTCTGCCACACCCAAAAACCGAGGAGCGCGACCGGCGCTCAACCGAGTGAACCCGATCGAGAAAGCATGTTAGATTTCCTTCTACCCAAACTCATCAACGAATGAAGATAATATATATTTTCATTAATTAGACAAAAAGGTGTTCATGTTCACAATACCAATTCATTACCAATAGTTCAATCGTTTTTAGTCGTCTTAACTAGAACAAGTAATACAACCACAACATAACGTAGTTTGCCTTTCCCAGCACGAATACACAACCCACACTATGTCTACGGAGCCTCTATAGATAAAGAGGAGTACAATGATAATGCAGCAACAAGGCCCCGGCTATAGCTCAAACCGAATACATAAAGTACAAAAGATACATGACCCCGGAATGAAGTGGGGCTCACTGAGTCAGCTGGGAAGAAGGTGTACTACTATCACTGATCAATATCTCCTGCTGTGGAACCACCTGCATCCATTTAAAGATGCAGCGCCCCCGGAAAAGGGACGTTAGTACCTTCGAATAGCACTAGTATGTATAACTAAACAGTCCCTCAATAGAATGACAAATAATACAAACAAGATTATCATAATATTAATGAAAGCCTTAATTAACATCAAACCTCAATTTAGGATCAAGAGAGTGTTCAAATTAATTCTCATATCTCACATTGGGAGAATTTTAGTATAGATATACCATTGTCCACAATACAATTATTCACAAAACCAGTACCACCGTACTCTTAGCTCGGAGTCCGATCACGACCCGATCGGCTAGGTCATCTCATTAGAGACATCAACTACAATTTCTTTCAATATCAATACCACCGTCTTTAACACGGAGTCCGATCACGACCCGATCGGCTAGGCTATCCATTAGGGACATCGACCACAATCACAATTTCAAATTATAAATTTCCAGCACAATCACCACCATGTGTGCGGCATGGTGTCCTATCACGACCCGACCAGCTAGGCTGTCTTATTTGAGACATCAACCTTTTTATATCAATCATCTCATTTCGTATTACTTTCACATATTTTTATCTCATTGGCACTAATGCCCGTAATTATAAGATCATTCTTGGCATGTTAGCCATATTCAGTATTTCATGCTCACCTTATCAATTTCAATTATCATCATCATCAACAACAATAAATACAACTCAAATCAAGATGTGTAGTACATATGTGAGCAATTTAGAGTCTAAAGCACATAGAGATATTTCACAAAATTTGGCATAATAGCCTTCATTTGAACTTGACTTAAAGTCGAAACATTATTAATGCATAGCCCATATTTTAACACATCCTCAATTGGTAACATAACATGAGTAAAGCATTTGGGATGCTTGTTGAACATATATCTTTCAACTCAATCTTACTCGGAATAGCCAGTTTCATAATGAATCACTCGGGACTTACATAATTTACATGAATATCGTGGGATTCAATTCTAAGAGAAGAGTTTAGCCAACATACCTCACTTGAGCTTTCTTAAACTCTAAAACATTCCGGAATTCTTAGCAACTTCAATCTATTGTAGAAATATAACAAATTGAATAAAAATTTGGAAGATGATCATGGTTCTAGTTGACTTGAGCATTTTATCAAATACTAGATGTGCATAAGGTTTCAATGTCCTTTTTATGAAGGATTCCATCATCCCACAACCCAAGCTTTACCATTTTTAGCTCAACAATCTTCCTACACCCTTTGATAACACATGCATGTAAAATAAACAACTCTCATGCCCAAAAATTACCTTGCTAGTTACCCATTTTTAGAAGATTTTGAAATTAGGGTTTAGGGTGTAGAATCATACCTCTAGGATGAAGACCTACTGAGCTTCCCTTCTAAATCTTCCAAAACTTGAGCAAGAATTGAAGAAAATTATTGAAGAACACCTTCTCACTCTAGGG
The DNA here is from genome assembly GCF_000390325.3 of Nicotiana tomentosiformis. Lineage (NCBI taxonomy): Eukaryota > Viridiplantae > Streptophyta > Magnoliopsida > Solanales > Solanaceae > Nicotiana > Nicotiana tomentosiformis. The sequence goes on from NC_090817.1 coordinate 50,101,957, forward strand.
CACTCTCTCTCACTCTAAAATATCAGATTATGGCTCAAAAATGGCCCAAAGAGTGTATTTAACGAAATAGGGTTGGGTTTTAAAAACCCAAAAATGGAGATCCGGAATATTTTTGCAGTAGCATATGCGACCGCATAATGGATATGCGGACCGCATATCGGTCGCATAATTGCTGATAAAATGATCAAAAAGGCTATCTGTGTATGCGGTCACTATGCGGTCCGCATAACTGTTATGCGATCGCATAACATTTATGCGGTCGCATAGTCGACCGCATAATTGCTTCCAACTGACCTAATTAACTGTCTCACTCTGCGGCCATTATGCGGCCCGCAGAGTGATTCTGCGGTCGCATAATGGACCTCAGAAATGCGCTTTTCTGCCAAACATTTTCTTTTACTTTCCTGTGCATTGTTCAAACACATACAATCATTAAACACATAAGCCTAGTACGACACCATAAAATATTATTTTCTTTGTAAATTTTACCGGGCTTTACACTTAAGTTCTTCAAAATTTTCTAGGGTGTTACATTCTCCCCCGCTTAGAATCATTCATCCTCGAATACGGATCAAAACCTGCTATTAACATCTTATGCAACTCAGTTTGTTTCATACCACATTCGAGCAGCCCCAAATTTGACTAATTCCCAAAATTTCCAAAAATTTCGCCAGAGTTTCCTTTGTAACTAGGCCTATCCACCTGTCAGAGAGCCCCAAAAACACATCCTAATAAAATATACATATCCCAACGACGTAACATAAAACAAAACAAACCAATTGTGGTCTCATAAGTAATATATATCCAGAAAGGAACACCCTTAATGCCAATTGTTCACATGATATAAAATTCATAAAAAGTAGGTCTTGTAATATTTTTCCTAGATCACAACTTTAAATACATGGTCATTCAAACAGATAAGGATACTTTTTCTTCATTTCTTCCTCGGCCTCCCAAGTAGCCTCTTCAACCTGTTGGTTTCGCCACAACACTTTCACGGAGGCAATTTCTTTATTTCTCAATTTTTGGACTTGCCGATCAATAATAAAAACCGGAATCTCTTTGTAAGTCAATTTCTCATTTACCTCAATGGTCTCCACCGGAACAATGAGTGTCAGATCTCCAACTACTTTCTTCAACATAGACACATGAAACACCGGGTGTACTAATGACATCTCAGGTGGTAGCTCAACCTTGTACGCCACCTCACCGATCCTCTGAATGATTTTGTACGGTCCGACATACCTCGGACTCAATTTCCCTTTCTTACCGAATCGCATTACCCCTTTCATGGGGGAAACTTTCAAGAATACCCAATCATCTTCTTTGAACTCCAAATCCCTACGACGAACATCCGAATAGGATTTCTGATGACTCTGAGCAGTCTTCAACCGCTCCTTAATGATTCTAACTTTTTCCATGGCCTGATGCACGAGGTCTGGCCCTATCAACTCTGCTTCCCCAATTTCGAACCACCCAATGGGAGATCTACATCTCCTACCATATAAAGTATCGAGCGGTGCCATCTGAATGCTAGCATGATAGCTAATGCTGTATGCAAATTCTATAAGTGGTAAATGATCATCCCAGCTACCTTTGAAGTCTAGCACACAAGCACGCAACATATCCTCAAGCATTTGAATAGTCTGCTCTGCTGCCCGTCTATCTGCGGGTGAAAGTCTGTTCTAAGATTCACCTGAGTACCCAAACCTTGCTGAAATTTCTTCCAAAAATTAGCAGTGAATTGTGCTCCCCGATCAGAAATGATGGAAACTGGGGTGCCATGCAACCTGACTATTTCTTTGATATACAACTGAGCATACTGCTCCACTGTGTCGGTAGACTGAACCGGCAAAAAGTGTGCTGACTTCGTGAGTCGATCCACAATCACCCAATTTGAGTCAAACTTGCGCGGAGTGCGTGGTAATCCTACCACAAAGTCCATATTAATCATTTCCTATTTCCACATTGGAATTTCTATGTTCTGTGCCAACCCACCGGGCCTTTGGTATTCGGCCTTCACTTGCTGACAATTTGGACATCTTGCCAAAATATCCGCCACATTCCTATTCATATCATTCCACCAATAGACTTCCTTAAGATCATGATATATTTTTGTAGAACCTGGGTGCACGGAACACCTAGTAGTGTGAGCTTCAGTCAAAATTCTTTCACGGAGACCATCCACATTTGGAACACATAGTCATCCTTGGTACCTTAGTGTACCATCATCTATTCCAAGAGAAAAGGCTATGGTCTTATGTTTATGAATCCCCTCTTTCAATTGCACCAACAATGAATCGTTTTATTGCTTCTCTTTGACTTCCACAACAAGCGATGATTCAGACCTATTTTGCACAATTACCCCTCCTTCACCAGAGTCCGTCAGACGAACTCCCAAACTAGCCAATCGGTGAACTTCTTTGGACAATGGCCTTTGATATGCCTCCAAGTGTGCTAAGCTACCCATAGATTTTTGGCTAAGAGCATCCGCCACAACATTAGCCTTCCCCGGATGCTATAAAATATCAATGTCATTATCCTTGAGTAATTCAGGCCATCTTCTCTGCCTCAGATTCAATTCCTTCTGTTTGAAAATGTATTGAAGACTCTTATGGCCTGTGAATATATCCACATGGACCCCATATAAATAATGACGCCAAATTTGTAATGTAAATACCACTGCCGCAAGTTCTAAATCATGTGTTGGATAGTTCTTTTCATGATTCTTTAGTTGCCTAGAAGCATAAGCTATCACCTTCCCATGTTGCATTAATACATACCCAAGCCCGATTCTTGAAGCATCATAATACACCACAAATCCATCTATACCCTCTGGTAGAGTCAACACCGGTGTCGTAGTCAATCTTGCTTTAAATTCCTGAAAACTCTTTTCACAAGCATCTGTCCATTGGAATTTAATTTCCTTCTGCGTCAATTTAGTCAATGGAGAGGCAAGAGTAGAAAACCCCTCCACAAACTTTCTATAATACCCAGCTAAGCCTAAGAAACTGCGAATCACTGTTGGAGTTGTACGCCTCGGCCATTTTTTCACAGCTGAAATTTTCTGAGGATCAACCTTAATTCCCTCACTAGAGAATACATGACCCAAGAATATAACCGATTCAAGCTAAAATTCATACTTTGAAAACTTTGCATATAACTGGTGCTGATGCAGGGTTTGCAGAACTACCCTGACATTATCAGCATGATCCTCCTGACTTCGTGAATATACAAGAATATCGTCAATAAACACTATCACAAAAGATTTAAGGAATGGCTTAAAAACTCGATTCATAAGATCCATGAAGGCTGCTGGGGCGTTTGTTAGTCCAAACGACATTACTAGAAACTCAAAATGCCCATACCGGGATCTAAAAGATGTTTTCGGAATATCCCGCTCCCTGATCTTCAATTGGTGATACCCGGATCTTAAATCAATTTAGGAGAAGTACCTAGCACCTTGCAATTGATCAAACAAGTCATCTATCCTTGACATTGGGTACTTATTCTTGATTGTGACCTTATTAAGCTGCCGATAGTCAATACACATTCTCAGCGACCCATCTTTCTTTCTTACAAAATGGACCGGTGCGCCCCAAGGCGACACACTTGGCCGAATAAAACCCTTTTTCTAACAAACCTCTCAATTGCTCCTTTAGCTCTTTCATTTCTGCCGGTGCCATTCTGTAGGGTGGAATAGATATAGGATGCGTGTCTGGCATCACATCAATCCCAAAATCAATCTCCCTATCTGGTGGGATCCCAGGGAGTTAATCTGGAAAGACTCCCGGAAATTCATTCACAACAGGCACAGACTCAAGTGTAGGTGCCTCAGCATAAGTGTCTGTAACCTAGACCAAATGGTAAATACATCCCTTGTTGATCATTTTCGTGGCCTTTAGGTAAGAAATAAACCTACCCTTCGGCACTACATCATCACCCTTCCACTCAATAACTGGCTCATTTAGAAATTCGAACCTAACAGTTCTGGTTCGGCAATCAAGCTTGGCAAAACAAGAATAAAGCCAATCCATCCCCATTATCACATCAAAATTGACCATTCTCAATTCAATAAGATTGTCCACGGTGTCCCAACCACGCAATGTGACAACACAATCCCTATAAACCCGCGTGGCCAAAATAGATTCACCAACTGGAGTAGATACAGAGAACACCTCATAAAGCTGTTCTGGTTCCATCCCAAATTCCATAGCAACATAAGGTGTGACATATGACAAAGTGGAACCGAGATCAATAAGAGCATATACATCATGAAATTGGACGGTTAATATACCTGTGACAACATATGGAGAAGCCCTTAAATTCTGGCGACCCCTTATAGCATAGAAACGGCCAGATCCTCCCGAACTCTGTGCTCTACCACTAGCTGCACCACACCCTGCGGGTATTGGAGTGCCTCGAGCTGGAGGAGGTGTTGCGGATGCAGTAGCTGCAGAATTAGCTGGTTGTGCCATGCCCTTGCCCGCACCCTGGCGGAACGAACGACAATCCCTCTGAATGTGACCCCTCAATCCGCATTCGTAGCATATAGGTAAGTCCATGTAGCATATTCCTAGGTGCATCTTTCCACACCTAGGGCATGAGGGCTTCTTCTGCTGCTGGAATCTACCACCGTGATGACCGTGCTGATATGAGCCCCTGTTGCCCTGATTGGGCCTGAAACGGCTCCACTGCTGCTGCTGACTGGGCCCTGATGGTGGTGCATTAGCTGAAGACTGAGCAAAGGACTGAGATGGCCCTGACGACCCTCCTCTGAAGGCTGACTTGCCACCACCAGAAGAACCACCAAAGTTGCCCGCAGACCGGGCCTTATTACTACCCTCTCGCTCCATTCTGTTCCTCAATTTGCGGGTCTCTGTGGCTTGAGCGAATGCCACCATCTTTCCATAGTTCATATCATAATTCAAGGTAACTGTAGTAGCCTCATTAATTACTAAGGGACTAAGGCCCAGTACAAATCGGCGAACTCTAGCCTCCATAGTGGGCAGCATGTAAATATCATATTTAGACAGGTACGCGAATCTCATATGGTAATCCCACACACTCAGGCTACCTTGCCTCAGGTTCTCAAACTCAGCAGCACGGGCTGCCTTAGTCTCAGCAGGCAAGAAATGATCAATGAAGGCATCGACAAAATCACCCCACCTCGCCGGAGGGCTCCCTTCTTCACGGGACTCCTCCCATAGTTCAAACCAAGAATACGCCACCTCTTTGAGGCGGTAGGAGGCCAACTCCACTGCCTCTATTTCAGTAGCACGCATAACTCTGAGAGTCTTGTGCATCTCATCAATGAAATCCTGGGGATATTTCTCTGGGTTAGTACCCGTAAACACTCGAGGATCCAACTGGAGAAACCTGTTCATCCTGGAACCAGTAGAATCCCCTGGCTGACTGGAAGAAGTGGGCGCAACATTTGACCTCTGGGTCTGGGAAGCCACTATTTGAGCCAACATTTGTATGGCTCCCCTAAGATCAACATTAGAAACACCAGAATCGGAAGCTAGAACTGGAGGTGGAACTGGTATATCAGTTGGAGGGATAGTTGCACCCTCAGTAGGTGTAGGGACAGGTGCGGTCTGATCAGTTGTAGTAGAGTAAGGCAGTGTAGTAGCTGGAGGAATATTCTCACTCCTCGGGTGTTCACCCGCATCATCAATTATAGGATCAACTGTCACTACTGGGGTGACATTGGCTCTTTGGCCAGTTCTTGCCTTCTTCTTAGGCGCCATGTACTGAAAATTAGAGCAACTCAGGAGTTAAAAGGAGGAACAATCTTACAACGAGCTTTATCGCACGATCAAGAACATGAAAGAAGTGTATTAATCCTAAATGTCCATGAAGCATCCTAATTATAGATGTGGTCGACAACACACCGATAATAAGGACTCTACTAGACACGGCTCCGAGACATCCTAGGACACTTTAAAACCTTAAGCTCTGATACCAAGTTTGCCATGCCCCAAAATCGAGGAGCGAGACCGGCGCTCAATCGAGAGAAATCGACCGAGCAAGCCTGTTAGATTTCCTTCTACCCAAACTCATCCACGAATGAAGATAATACATATTTTCATTAATTAGACAAAAAGGTGTTCATGTTCACAATACCAATTTATTACCAATAGTTCCATCGTTTTTAGTCGTCTTAACTAGAACAAATAATACAACTACAACATAACATAGTTTGTCTTTCCCAGCACCAATACACAACCCACACTATGTCTACGGACCCTCTATAGATAAAGAGGAGTACAATGATAATGCTAGCAATAAGACCCCGGCTATAGCTCAAACCGAATACATAAAGTACAAAAGATACATGACCCCGGAATGAAGTGGGGCTCACTGAGTCAGCTGGGAAGAAGGTGTACTGCTATCACTAATCAATATCTCCTGCTGTGGAACCACCTGCATCCATTTAAAGATGCAGCACCCCCGGCAAAAGGGACGTTAGTACCGTTGAATAACACTAGTATGTATAACTAAACAGTACCTCAATAGAATGATAAATAATACAAACAAGATTATCATAATATCAATGAAAGCCTTAATTAACATCAAACCTCAATTTAGGATCAAGTCAGTGTTCAAATTAATTCTCATATCTCACATTGGGAGATTTTTAGTATAGATATACCATTGTCCACAATACAATTATTCACAAAACTAGTACTACCGTACTCTTTGCTCGGAGTCCGATCACGACCCGATCGGCTAGGCCATCTCGTTAGAGACATCAACCACAATTTCTCTCAATATCAATACCACCGTCTTTAACACGGAGTCCAATCACGACCCGATCGGCTAGGCTATCCATTAGGGACATCGACCACAATCACAATTTCAAATTATAAATTTCCAGCATAATCACCACTATGTGTGCGGCATGGTGTCCAATCACGACCCAACCGGCTAGGCTGTCTTATTTGAGACATCAACCTTTTTATATCAATCATCGCATTTTGTAGTACTTTCACATATTTTCATCTCATTGGCAATAATGGCCATAATTATAAGATCATTCTTGGCACGTTGGCCATATTCAATATTTCATGCTCACCTTATCAATTTCAATTATCATCATCATCAACAACAACAAATACAATTCAAATCAAGGTGTGTAGTACACATGTGAGTAATTTAGAGTCTAAAGCACATAGAGATATTTTACAAAATTTGGCATAATAGCCTTCATTTGAACTTGACTTAAAGTCAAAATATTATTAATGCACAGCCCATATTTTAACACATCCTCAATTGGTAACATAACATGAGTAAAGCATTTGGGATGCTTGTTGAACATATATCTTTCAACTCAATCTTACTCGGAATAGCCAGTTTCATAATGAATCACTCGGGACTTACATAATTTACATGAATATCGTGGGATTCAATTCTAAGAGAAGAGTTTAGCCAACATACCTCACTTGAGCTTCCTTAAACTCTAAAACGTTCCGGAATTCTTAGCAACTTCAATCTATTGTAGAAATATAATAAATTGAATAAAAATTTGGAAGATGATCATGGTTCTAGTTGACTTGAGCATTTTATCAAATACTAGATGTGCATAAGGTTTCAATGTCCTTTTTATGAAGGATTCCATCATCCCACAACACAAGCTTTACCATTTTTAGCTCAACAATCTTCCTACACCCTTTAGTAACACATGCATGTAAAATAAACAACTCTCATGCCCAAATATTACCTTGCTAGTTACCCATTTTCAGAAGATTTCGAAGTTTAGGGTGTAGAATCTTACCTCTAGGATGAAGACCAAGTGAGATTCCCTTCTAAATCTTCCAAAACTTGAGCAAGAATTGAAGAAAATTATTGAAAAACACCTTATCACTCTAGGGCACTCTCTCTCACTCTAAAATATCAGATTATGGCTCAAAAATGGCCCAAGGAGTGTATTTAACAAAATAGGGTCGGGTTTTAACAACCCAAAAATGGAGCTCTGGAACAGTTCTGCGGTCGCATATGCGACCACATAATGAATATGCAGACCGCATATCGGTCGCATAATTGCTGATAAAATGATCAAAAAGGTTGTCTGTGTATGCGGTCACTATGCAGTCCGCATAACTGTTATGCGATCGCATAATGCACCGCATAACATTTATGCGGTCGCATAGTCGACCGCATAATTGCTTCCAACTGACCCAATTAACTGTCTCACTCTGCGGCCATTATGCGGTCCGCATAATGATTCTACGGTCGCATAATGGACGGCAGAAATGCGCTTTTCCGCCAAGCATTTTCTTTTACTTTTCTGTGCATTGTTCTACAATCCTTAAACACATAAGCCTAGTATGGCACAATGAAACATTATTTTCTTTGTAAATTTTACCGGGCTTTGCACTTAAGTTCTTCAAAAAATTTTGGGGTGTTACACCTTCCTATTGTATTTACTGCTTTTATTTATTTATCATTCAAATTCTTGACAACGTGTTATTTCTGCATAAAACATGCTTCACATCATACTCCACTCATGCCAATTATCAACATAGCGACGCTGGATGAGTGTCTGCGCTCTTCCAAAATTACCTTTTAAAATCATAAAGGCTTATTTAGGGTAGACAAGTCGATTAGCGGTGCAGTCGACGGTCCCGTGCCTTTCCCTCTCAAGTTGTCCACTTGAGAGTACTTGTCTAGACCTTTCTAGAAACCTTACTCCAATATTGAATGTACATGCATCATGTTAAACCTAGTACGGGTTAAAACGTTGTTAACGTAATATCCCGCTAAGATAAGCCTCGTCCAAAGCCCGACGGGATTTCCATAATCCCAATGGGCGCTACCATGTTATGTGCATTACTTGGAGAAAATGTGCCAGTATGTTGATCATTATTGTGTAAGTGATCAAATCTGAAGGGGGAAATGGCTAACTTTATTTGTTTGCAGAAAATGAAACACGAAGTCCCCAGGTTTGGCATGGCCAAAACATCCTACCTTTGTTACTTGACTGGTGGAAAAAACTTGCGCCTTGTGACAAGAATCATGTGAGAAGAGTACTTGGTGACTTGCCGTCTTTGCTTAATATCCAACCAAATAGAGTTTTGATTGAGGCTGCTACCATGTTCTGGGATGAGAAAAGAGCGGTCGTCCAATTTGGTGACATAGAAATGACTCCTATCTTAGAAGAATTATGAGGTTTTGCTAAGCTGCCATGGGATAGTCCGGGCTTACTAGTACCAGAGAATCGCACCCCTCGCGGTTTTCTATAGATGTTGGGCTTTAAGAAAAATGAAGAATTGCTTTGTTTAAAGAATCCTACATCCCTTTTGGATTTCTTTATGATCGTTATGGGCATAGTAAGTCGTACCGTCTTCATCATGAGTAACTTGCCATTACCTCCTCAGGTTAGACGCACTGTCGAGTTTATGTATTCATCATTTGCTTCTTGGGTGTGTTAATATTTCCAATGAAAGGGGAAAGGATTCACACTCATTTAGCTATTGTTGCAAGAGGGGCAAACCTACACAATCATCCCTATGATCCTAGCTGAACTATACAGCGCTCTAGATCGGTGCAAGCAAGGGTTCAGACATTTTGAAGGTTGTAATCTATTATTGCAAGTCTGGTTATTGGAACATTTTCAGAGGGGAGAATATCGTCAATAGATTCTGCGAAGGCCATTGAATGACTACATAGCTTACCACCATCCAAAGAAAATGGCATTCATCCCAGATAGGTTCGTACAACCCGGAAGTGCTATAAGTTGGGTACATTTCTTCAGCAATCTGACAGACGAGAAGGTACATTGGATGTTTGAGTGGTTTCCTAGCAGTGAGTTCATCATCGGGTCAAGGGATACTACTCATTTGATATTGATCGGGTTGCGAGGCATTTATCTTTATGCTCCTATAAGGGTAATGAGACAAGCAAGAAGAAAATAGGTCATACCTCGGGTTTCCAACATGGTCCAGTACAAGGCAGATTTCAAAGGGGACATCATTACTTTCAAGTTCGAGGCACAGTATATGTGGAACCAGAAGGTCATTGTGGAAAAAGAGACTATCGAGCCAGACAGGTACCATGACTGTCACATGTATTTCTATCCATCATGGTTGGCAGATGATATAGCGGGGGACGTCAAGCCAGGGGTCAATTTGGGAAATAGGATCATTGATGATGATGCTGAGGCACATGTCAAGTATTGAAGGCTTCGCAAAAGGGTTTATGAGTCGGAAGCCGGGCATCTGGAACAACATAAAATAGACATGGAAGCTATAAATGAATGGAAGGGGATCGCCACCAAGGCAACAGAAAGGTTAGAATATATGGAACTGGGAATGATGGAGCTCGAAGGGAAGATGAGAAAGAGACTTGCAGATTGTTAAAACACAGATGGCAGCGAATGAGGGCATCTAGCAAAGGCTTATTTATTATTGGATATGCGTCACTTGGGGAACTTGATTGATGGAGTCAAAAGAATGTCCCTCAGGGAACAAATAGATTTAGCAAATGATGTTCTTTAATGTTTTCTATCTTAGTTTAGATTTCAATTGTAATAAGGCTAAACGCCATTAGTAACTTCATTATTATTTTCGATTTAGTAAAAGTTTGGCTCGTTTTCACATTAATGAAATGACGCAATATTGGCAGCAATTTTCTTCAAGTCTATGTGTCGCTTAGGCCTACCTCGGGCACAATGAGGTCCCCAATTAGGACGCGAATTATTGCATGATTTTATAGAACATGTTTAAATACTGCAAGCATTCATTCAAATATCCCTTACTGACTTGGCTACCTTTTGATTTTTCTTTCTTTTGATTATTCTCATTCCCCAAGGTTGGTTTGTGCATACTGGAATCATCAGCATATCACACTAGATCCAGAGGTCCTCCACCTCCTCCTCCACCAAGCGATCCCAAGAGCAAGAATAAAAGAAAAGCGAAGATGGATGATATGAGCGGATCAGAAAGGATAACGCCACAATAGTAGAGAATGTCGAAACTTCAAATGGTCGAAGCACCCCGACATAGAATAAACTAGTCTTACGTCTGGAACAAAAGATTTTGGATCTACAAGGAGAACTTGAGCAGGTCTGGAACTTGGCAAACCTCTCTCACTCTAAATGTCCCTGATATTAACCAACAAAACCCAAACACCCAGAAACAAGCACCACCACAAAACCCACAAAACCAAAACCCACTACCAAACCCTCATGCACCACACCAGTGCCTCACACCTCCCCAAAACCTTAATCTTCCTCCAGTACCAACTCCTCAACAAAAACACCATCAACAAACTCAATAACCGCAAACTGCCACTTATCACACTCCCCAGAATAAACCACAACCCACTCCTGACCTCCAAAACTCAACAAATGATCATCCTTATGCTCAGATCCCTGGAGTTAACCAGAGCAACCCGATATATGTGGAGATGTTACCCCACACCCATAACAAACCCTATACATATCTGAATCAACCGAGAAAGACCTGCTCATTAAGAACAAGGCAGAAGAACTCAAGAAGCTCACTGGTAGAGTTCAAATTGTCGAAGGTGCTAAAGGAATTGAAGGTTTAAACTATGAGGACTTGTGCATTTAGCCATATGTGGAACAGTCGGAGGGTTACAAACATCCCAAGTTCGAAATGTTCAATGGAACTAGTGATCCGAAAGTGCATCTGAGGACGTATTGTGACAAACTTGTAGGAGTGGGCAAAGATGAACGAATCCATATGAAACTGTTCATGCGAAGCCTCACCAGAGATACGTTGTCTTGGTATATCAGTCAGAACCTGAAGAAGTGGGTTAATTGGGTAAGCATGGCGTCAGATTTCATGGACAGATTCAGCTTCAACACAAAAAATACACCAGACATTTCTACATTCAAAACCTCAAGAAGAAACCAATAGAAACCTTTCGTGACTATGCTACTCGATGGAGATCTAAAGCCACGAAAGTAAGACCAACACTCGAAGAAGAACAAATGAATAAGTTCTTCGTCAGGGATCAAGACCCGTAGTACTATGAAGGGTTGATGGTTATTGTGGGATGGTGATGAATTTCAAAGCACTGCAGGCCACGAATAAAGAATTGCAATCGGGAGATATTTTGAAGAAGAAAGAAGTGGGAGCCATAATGGTGGACCAGGGTCCTAAGTCTCCTCTCACATACCAAACACCTCCATCGACAAACCAAATGCCTCCACCAACATACCAGCCTTCACCCCTCCAGATACCAACAACTTGCTACCACCTACCATGCCTATAACACTCAACCCGCATATTATCACTCACCACTACCTGCCCGCCAAAATTACCAAAAACCAAGACCAAACTTCGACCGCAGACCACCTAGACAATACACCCCGATTGCTAAACCTATAGACCAACTATACGAGAGACTGAAGGTTGCTGGTTATGTCACTCCCATTCTTGTCGTTGCCATGGAGAGTTCTTCTCAGTGGGTTAACCCCAACAAAATATGTGCCTATCATTCAGGCATGAAGGGTCATACCATTGACAAGTGTCGCACGCTGAAGGACAAGATTCAGACATTAATCGTCACTACAGTCATACAGGAAAAAGAAGCTACACCAAATGTTCGTAACAATCCTTTCCCGGATCACAGAGGTGAGGGAGTGAACGTGATAGAGACTTGCAAGGAATGGGATCCGGAATGGTCAATTAAACTCATTCGAGAGGGAGATGATCCTAAAACATCTCTGGGCCAATAACCTCGTCAGCCTAAATGACCCATTAAAAATCCGGGCACAACCTGTTTATAGTGACCCGCCCCACCTTCCTCTTAATCTTGGCCGTTGATCTCAAATGATCAACGGCCCGAATTAAAACCCCCACTCTCATAATATCCCCTCACCCAAACCCCAATCCCTATTTCCCTTCATCAGCCGCCTCTAAACACTCCTCCCTCCTTCAGAAACCCTAGCCGCCCCTCAGTCTTCTCCGAATTCGTCTCGATCATGGATTCCTTCTGTGATTTTCTTACCTCTTACGTGTTACCTCAGTATTACTTGCAAGACTATGGTGTCACTTAGTACTTGCCTAAACTTAGCAAGCACCATCTCTCATATTCGGGCACGTTCAACTTCAATCGCTAAGATCTGGATAATATCTCGTCCATATACACGGAAGAATAGCTGATTTCTCATACCAGTAGACATATTTTCAATCATTGAACCCTAATTAGGGTGTGATTTTTGATTTCTTTCCTTTACTGGTCGCTTTCGCATGTATATTTTTCCTTTCCTTGTTTATGTTTGATTGACTTCTTTCCCTATTTAGTCGTCTGATTTAACCACTATAAAAATCCCTCCCAATTCCCCTTTGAAGGGGACGAAAATCAGAAGATTCACTAAAAAATTGAAGTTATTCTCTCATTCTCTTGTTCTATACTTTGGTTAGTGGCCGGTTGAAAGCAAAGGCCATCGGAATTTGATTTTTCATCTTTTCTTGGTGCGAGCATTACCCAGCGTTCATCTGAAGCCCTTTGGATCTCTGACGCATTAAGATTATGGGTTCTTGTTCTTTGTTGGTATTCATAGTACTGTGGAATTTGTTATTTCTTGTTGTTTGTTTATTCTACTGGTAATTAGTAAGTCTCTTGGTTTTGTTTTTTTACTATTTCGTTCTTCGGTGTTCATGTCTTTTGTACTCACACCTCTGGAATTCCATGATCTAATGTGTTTATGGGCTGTCTCTGTGTGCAACCTTGTCAGAATTGAACTTGTTTATGATCTTAACTTCTTTAGCATTTGATTTTACTTGAAATTTCTATTTATGAGATATGTTATTTGTACATGCTTAACTGGAACAATTTGGACTCTCTTAAGCTCGTATGTTATTATCTGAGTAATTACCTTTTCAGACTGGCATGAGTGGTTTCCTTACTTTGTTCTGAATTATTGTAATAGAATATAATCTAATCTATGTTGAAACCATCACTCTAGCTGTGACCTACTCCCGTGCTATTTTGTCACTCACTATGCCTTTGGTCTGCATAATCCTGTATATTTAGTGAGTAGTTGGGACCTTTATAGTAGCTATCTTAATTTGTGTTTCCTTATAATGTTTGTTATTGTTTTTGTCATAATGTAAGTTCGCATGACGATCTTTCTGATATTGCGATGTATGCCTAACATAAATCTATACAGGAATATTCTATGATTTCCCATAATTTTTAGAGCTTTGAAACTGATTTTCTTCTTGCATTTAAATTACTTGAATACTTATTAATTACTCCTTCAAATTATTTTGCGATGAATTAATTACCTAAAATTATTATTTTTTGCTTCAATAATACACGTTTCAATCATTATTTTTTTACTTCATTCTTGTATAATTACATTAGTATTTTTAAGCTATTTGCACAATCTTGCAAATATAGCCTATATTTTACAATTTTTATTGCATTTGTCATTTTATTCAAGGTCAAAATAATATCTTACATTTTTATAATCTTCTACTATTATTTTGAAGTATTAATTTGCATAAATAGCATTTTTATAATTTATTTAATTGTTTTTTATTAAATTATTTTCCTCTTAATTTTCTATTTTAAAATCTGGCCCAAAATTGGGATTAATTTCGGATCAATTAAGGTCCAAATGAACCCCTGGCCCAGTAACCTCATCAGCCCAAACGACCCATTAAAAATTCGAGCACAACCCGTTTATAGTGACCCGCCCCACCTTCCTCTTAATCTTGGCCGTTGATCTCAAATGATCAACGACCTGAATTAAAACCCTGACTCTCGTTATATCCCCTCACCCAAACCCTAATACCCATTTCCCTTCATCAGCCACCTCTAAACACTCCTCCCTCCTTCAGAAACCCTAGCCACCCCTCAATCTTCTCTGAAATCGTCTCGATCATGGATTCCTTCTGTGATTTTCTTACCTCTTACGTGTTACCTCAGTATTACTTGCAAGACTATGGTGTCACTTAGTACTTGCCTAAACTTGGCAAGCACCATCTCTCAAATTCGGGACCGTTCAACTTCAATCGCTAAGGTCTGGATAATATCTCGTCCATAGACACGGAAGAATAGCTGATTTCTCATACCAGTAAATGGATTTTCAATCATTGTAACACTAATTAGGGTGTGATTTTCGATTTCTTTCCTTTACTGGTCGCTTTATGATTGCATGTATATTTTTCCTTTCCTTGTTTATGTTTGATTGACTTCTTTCCCTATTTACTCGTCTGATTTAACCACTATATAAATCCCTCCCCATTCCCCTTATAAGGGGACGGAAATCAGAAGATTCACTAAACAATTGAAGTTATTCTCTCATTCTCTTGTTATATACTTTGGTTACTGGCCGGTTGAAACCAAAGGCCATCAAAATTTGATTTTTCATCTGTTCTTGGTGCGAGCATTGCCCGGGGTTCATCTGAAGCCCTTGGGAACTCTGATGCATTATGATTATGGGTTCTTGTTCTTTGTTGGTATTCATAGAACTGTGGAGTTTGTTCTTTCTTATTGTCTGTTTATTCAACTAGTAACTGGTTTGTCTCTTGTTTTTTTTTTTTTTTTTTACAATTTCGTTCTTCTATGTTCATGTCTTGTGTACTCACACCTCTGAAATTCCATGATCTAATGTGTTTATGGGCTGTCTCTGTGTGCAACCTTGTCAGAATTGAACTTGTTTATGATCTGAACTTCTTTAGCATTTGATTTTACTTGAAATTTCTAGTTATGAGATATGTTATTTGTACATGCTTAACTGGAACAATTTGGACTCTCTTAAGCTCGTATGTTAGTATCTGAGTAATTACCTTTTCAGCCTGGCATTAGTGGTTTCCTTACTTTGTTCTAAATTCTTGTAATAGAATATAATCTAATATATGTTGAGACCTTCACTCTAGCTGTGACCTGCTCCCGTTCTATTTTGTCACTCACTATGCCTTTGGTCTGCTTAATCTTGTATATTTAGTGATTAGTTGGGACCTTTATAGTAGCTATCTTAATTTGTGTTTCCTTACAATGTTTGATATTGTTTTTGTCATAATGTAAGTTCGCATGACGATCTTTCTGATATTGCGATGTATGCCTAACATAAATCTATAAAGGAATATTCTATGATTTCCCATAATTTTTAGAGCTTTGAAACTGATTTTCTTCTTGCATTTAAATTACTTGAATACTTATTAATTACTCCTTCAAATTATTTTGCGATGAATTAATTACCTAAAATTATTATTTTTTGCTTCAATAATACACGTTTCAATCATTATTTTTTTACTTCATTCTTGTATAATTACATTAGTATTTTTAAGCTATTTGCACAATCTTGCAAATATAGCCTATATTTTATAATTTTTATTGCATTTGTCATTTTATTCAAGGTCAAAATAATATCTTACATTTTTATAATCTTCTACTATTATTTTGAAGTATTAATTTGCATAAATAGCATTTTTATAATTTATTTAATTGTTTTTCTATTAAATTATTTTCCTCTTAATTTCCTATTTTAAAATCTGGCACAAAATTGGGATTAATTTCGGATCAATTAAGGTCCAAATGAACCCCTGGCCCAGTAACCTCATCAGCCCAAAAGACCTATTAAAAATCCGAGCACAACCCGTTTATAGTGACCCGCCCCACCTTCCTCTTAATCTTGGCCGTTGATCTCAAATAATCAACGACCTGAATTAAAACCCCCACTCTCGTTATATCCCCTCACACAAACCCTAATCCCCATTTCCCTTCATCAGCCGCCTCTAAACACTCCTCCCTCCTTCAGAAACCCTAGCCGCCCCTCAATCTTCTCTGAAATCGTCTCGATCATGGATTCCTTCTGTGATTTTCTTACCTCTTACATGTTACCTCAGTATTACTTGCAAGACTATGGTGTCACTTAGTACTTGCCTAAACTTGGCAAGCACCATCTCTCAAATTCGGGACCGTTCAACTTCAATTGCTAAGGTCTGGATAATATCTCGTCCATAGACACGGAAGAATAGCTGATTTCTCATACCAGTAAATGGATTTTCAATCATTGAACACTAATTAGGGTGTGATTTTCGATTTCTTTCCTTTACTGGTCGCTTTATGATTGCATGTATATTTTTCCTTTCCTTGTTTATGTTTGATTGACTTCTTTCCCTATTTACTCGTCTGATTTAACCACTATATAAATCCCTCCCCATTCCCCTTTGAAGGGGACGGAAATCAGAAAATTCACTAAACAATTGAAGTTATTCTCTCATTCTCTTGTTATATACTTTGGTTACTGGCCGGTTGAAACCAAAGGCCATCAAAATTTGATTTTTCATCTTTTCTTGGTGTGAGCATTGCCCGGGGTTCATGTGAAGCCCTTGGGAACTCTGATGCATTATGATTATGGGTTCTTATTCTTTGTTGGTATTCATAGAACTGTGGAGTTTGTTCTTTCTTATTGTCTGTTTATTCAACTAGTAACTGGTTTGTCTCTTGTTTTTTTTTTTTTTTTACAATTTCGTTCTTCTATGTTCATGTCTTGTGTACTCACATCTCTGAAATTCCATGATCTAATGTGTTTATGGGCTATCTCTGTGTGCAACCTTGTCAGAATTGAACTTGTTTATGATCTTAACTTCTTTAGCATTTGATTTTACTTGAAATTTCTAGTTATGAGATATGTTATTTGTACATGCTTAACTGGAACAATTTGGACTCTCTTAAGCTCGTATGTTAGTATCTGAGTAATTACCTTTTCAGCCTGGCATTAGTGGTTTCCTTACTTTGTTCTAAATTCTTGTAATAGAATATAATCTAATATATGTTGAGACCTTCACTCTAGCTGTGACCTGCTCCCGTGCTATTTTGTCACTCACTATGCCTTTGGTCTGCTTAATCCTGTATATTTAGTGATTAGTTGGGACCTTTATAGTAGCTATCTTAATTTGTGTTTCCTTACAATATTTGATATTATTTTTGTCATAATGTAAGTTCGCATGACGATCTTTCTGATATTGCGATGTATGCCTAACATAAATCTATACAGGAATATTCTATGATTTCCCATAATTTTTAGAGCTTTGAAACTGATTTTCTTCTTGCATTTAAATTACTTGAATACTTATTAATTACTCCTTCAAATTATTTTACGATGAATTAATTACCTAAAATTATTATTTTTTGCTTCAATAATACACGTTTCAATCATTATTTTTTTACTTCATTCTTGTATAATTACATTAGTATTTTTAAGCTATTTGCACAATCTTGCAAATATAGCCTATATTTTACAATTTTTATTGCATTTGTCATTTTATTCAAGGTCAAAATAATATCTTACATTTTTATAATCTTCTACTATTATTTTGAAGTATTAATTTGCATAAATAGTATTTTTATAATTTATTTAATTGTTTTTTTATTAAATTATTTTCCTCTTAATTTCCTATTTTAAAATCTGGCACAAAATTGGGATTAATTTCGGATCAATTAAGGCCCAATTGAACCCCTGGCCCAGTAACCTCATCAGCCCAAATGACCTATTAAAAATCCGAGCACAGCCCGTTTATAGTGACCCGCCCCACCTTCCTCTTAACCTTGGCCGTTGATCTCAAATGATCAACGACCTGAATTAAAACCCCCACTCTCGTTATATCCCCTCACACAAACCCTAATCCCCATTTCCCTTCATCAGCCGCCTCTAAACACTCCTCCCTCCTTCAGAAACCCTAGCCGCCCCTCAATCTTCTCTGAAATCGTCTCGATCATGGATTTCTTCTGTGATTTTCTTACCTCTTACATGTTACCTCAGTATTACTTGCAAGACTATGGTGTCACTTAGTACTTGCCTAAATTTGGCAAGCACCATCTCTCAAATTCGGGACCGTTCAACTTCAATCGCTAAGGTCTGGATAATATCTCGTCCATAGACCCGGAAGAATAACTGATTTCTCATACCAGTAAATGGATTTTCAATCATTGAATAACTAGGGTGTGATTTTCGATTTCTTTCCTTTACTGGTCGCTTTATGATTGCATGTATATTTTTCCTTTCCTTGTTTATGTTTGATTGACTTCTTTCCCTATTTACTCATCTGATTTAACCACTATATAAATCCCTCCCCATTCCCCTTTAAAGGGGACGGAAATCAGAAGATTCACTAAACAATTGAAGTTATTCTCTCATTCTCTTGTTCTATACTTTGGTTACTGGCCAGTTGAAACCAAAGGCCATCAAAATTTGATTTTTCATCTTTTCTTGGTGCGAGCATTGCCCGGGGTTCATCTGAAGCCCTTGGGAACTCTAATGCATTATGATTATGGGTTCTTGTTCTTTGTTGGTATTCATAGAACAGTGGAGTTTGTTCTTTCTTGTTGTCTGTTTATTCAACTAGTAACTGGTCTGTCTCTTGTTTTTTTTTTTTTTACAATTTCGTTCTTCTGCGTTCATGTCTTGTGTACTCACACCTCTGAAATTCCATGATCTAATGTGTTTATGGGCTGTCTCTATGTGCAACCTTGTCAGAATTGAACTTGTTTATGATCTGAACTTCTTTAGCATTTAATTTTACTTGAAATTTCTAGTTATGAGATATGTTATTTGTACATGCTTAACTGGAACAATTTGGACTCTCTTAAGCTCGTATGTTAGTATTTGAGTAATTACCTTTTCAGCCTGGCATTAGTGGTTTCCTTACTTTGTTCTAAATTCTTGTAATAGAATATAATCTAATATATGTTGAGACCTTCACTCTAGCTGTGACCTGCTCCCGTGCTATTTTGTCACTCACTATGCCTTTGGTCTGCTTAATCCTGTATATTTAGTGATTAGTTGGGACCTTTATAGTAGCTGTCTTAATTTGTGTTTCCTTACAATGTTTGATATTGTTTTTGTCATAATGTAAGTTCGCATGACTGTCTTTTTGATATTGTGATGTATGCCTAACATAATTTGAACCCCCCAGCTTTTAACTCCTTTAAGTTAATGCTTGGCATTGTGTGCCTTTGTATGTTAGGAATCTCAGAAAACCTGATTCCCCTGCTTTCTACAAAAAAATATTTTCTGTTCAATGTGCTAAGCGTTTGAACTTGTGATATCAACCTGTCCTTTGAGTTTTGTTGATTCTCTTTCCTTGATTGTTCTTTGTTTAATTACCCCTGACATGTCTGCTTCTAAAATATAAGTGCACCTCTTTAAGTTCTATCATTTGATCACTGTTCTCTCACTCTCATTTGTTACCTACACTATTCTGAATCTATCACTCTTGGCTGACTGAAATCCAAGGCCACCAAAACTCTCCCTATTGACCTCCTTGGTGTGAGCACTACTCGGGGTCAATTTGAGACTCTTGTGAACTCTGACACACTAGGATTTGGGGTTTTTTGGTCACTCTCTTTGCTGCTGGAGCTTGAGCTATTTCTGGCATTTAGCTTTTCTTCCTCACATTATTTGTATAATATGCAAACTGGTTTGTTTAAGTGATTTCTATGCAATATAATATTTTGGTCATATGATCAATTTGTGATTGTTTTGTTTGGTATGAGTTCCTCTATGGTTTTTGGGCTATGTTGATGGGTATAGTCCCCTGTTTGGATCTAAACATGCCATTCGCGAAAAAAGAGTTTTTTGATGGCCCAGTCAATACTGGGTGTCTCCTTTTGGACCTGTTGTAAGCCTACTATTATGTCGTGTAATATTTATATTTACATTCTTTAGGCCTGTAATAATTTGTAATAACAAACAGTTTGGGGTGTTAGTGAAATTGGGGAAATGGGTATATTCTAAGGATTACATGAAATGGTAGAAAACATGCCTATAGTGTTCGCATGATTTACATGTTATCAACCTGCCATATATGTTGTTTAATCTCCATGTACACTAGTAAAAATCACGCTATTAGGGGAATCACGCACTCACACAACTTGTTTACTATCAAAGCATGAGCTTAAGTACTTTATTTATTCTTATGACTACTGCTATGTGTTAGTAGACAGCATGCCTATAGGATTATACTAGCTTATGTTCTACTGATCTTCATCTAGAAATCATGCCTATAGGACTTTAATTCGCTAATTTGCTATTGCTATTGTTATCATATTGCTCACCTAGAAAATATGCCTATAGGGGTCTAAGTACAAAAAATTAGTTTCCATTTTCAATCATTAGAAATCCTACCTATAGGATATTATCACTCGCTTAAAATGGTTATGAGATCAACAATGATAATGATGGACATTCAAACAATGAAACTATGCCACTGTTAGAAATCATGCCTATAGGACCATGTCACCTTCCTAAGATGCATATCTATAAAATCGGCGCTAATAGCTCTAAGCTTACAAATAGTTTACTACTCCTTTCGCCTAAGCCACTAAGAGCAATAATGATGGAATTTAGAGTCACATAGAAACCATGTCTATAGGGTCTTAATGACTTTAATTTGTCTAAATTCTGAAATTGCTTATTCATAATACTGAATCTTCTTGCGTGCATTCGTTCTCTAAGTGTGGAGGCTAACTTGAGCCTTTAACTGCCTTTATATGAAGTTATACTTGTTTTGTATGTCGCTTAGTTTTATCATCTTTTAGCAGCCTAAGTAAGTCTAGAACCACCATAATAGACTCCTGGACCGTAGGCGTGGGACTGGTAGAGCACACATAGGGTATGACTTAGAGTTGAACTAGCTCGTTTTTGATAAACAACTTTAACATAGTAATTGGGTAGCATGAGATGATAGTTTTTGCCCGCTGAATAATATGAGTAATTCCCTATCTTAAGGGAGATGCAAAGTATTATTTATGTTGCAAGGGTGATCCTTTAGGCTAAAAATATTAGGACCTTCCCCCCCCCCCCCCCCATTTCTTCTTTATATATAGACCGTTATAGTTATATTCTTGTAACTCTTAAGATTTCTATCAATTCTCATTGTGTTATACTAAAATTCTTTGACCTTTTATTCTCTTTGATCATCTTGCCTAATCATAATCCACATAGTTTTAAGTTCGGCCGGGACCCACTTTCTCTTTGAGGTAATTTGAGCCCTTACCCGATCTTTGGTGGTGTTGACTAGATTAACATAGTAATCGGGTAGCAGGAGATGATAGTCAAACCAGGGGAGGTACTCAAACCCCTGTTGCCAGTACTCCAGATCAGGTAGTGCAGGGACTTCAGATACCGGGGGCATTACCAGCCCAGTCGGCTATAACTGCTTAAGCCCCGGTAGTCCCCGTTATGGCAGACGATGAGCAGAGAAGGCTTGAGAGGTTTGGGAGTCTTTGACCTCCATCATTTAGTGGTGCTGAGTCCGAGGATGCTCAGGGCTTTCTAGATAGCTGCGAGCGGATACTTCGGACAGCGGGTATTCTAGAGACCAGTGGAGTCTCGTTCACTACTTTTCACTTTTCTAGGGCTACCTTCAGGTGGTGGGAGGCTTATGAGAGGCACAGGCCAATTGGTGCAACACCACTTACATGGCCGGAGTTCTTCGTTCTCTTCTTGGAAAAGTTCATATCGCAATCTCGTAGAGAAGAGCTGCGTAGACAGTTTGAGCAGCTTCATCAGGATGGCATGTCTGTGATGCAGTATGAGATGAGGTTTTTTGAGTTGGCTCATCACGCAGTTTGGCTAGTTACAACTGATAGGTAGAGGATTCGGAGGTTTATCGATGGCCTCACATATCAGTTGCAGTTGCTTATAACTAGGGAGAGGGTATCTGGTGCTTCTTTTGATGAGGTTGTCGACATTAGTCGGCAGATAGAGATGGTCCGTAGCCAGGAGCGTGGACAAAGGGAGGCCAAAAGTCCTCCTGGACCAAGTGATTTCAGTGATATTCCTTCAGGGGGTCAGTTTTACCGCGGCAGGGGTCGTCCTTACAACCACGCTCAGACGGATCGTCCAGTTTACCGTGGTGCATCATCCAGCCATGGTTCATATAGTTATCATCAAGGCCAGTCATCTCTCAGTGCCCTAACATCTCAGAGTTCATCCCTTGTACCTTCAGTTCAGGGCTCATCGGTATCGGGTTCTTCTAGCGGGTATTCTAGTACTCGGGGCCCCCTCCAGTCCCCAACGCCATTCGCAGGGAGGGGTTGTTTCGAGTGTGGAGATATGGGTCACATCAAGAGGTATTGTCCCCGCCTTACGGGAGGTCTAACTCAGAAGAGGAGTCAACCTACCACTTCAACTCCCGTTACCTCACCACCCGCTCAGCGAGCTCGGGGTGGAGTTCAGTCAGTTAGGGGTCGCCCTAGAGGGGGAGGCCGATCAGGTGGCAGTCAAGCCCGATTCTATGCTATTCCTTCCAGACAAGATGTTGTTGCTTCAGACGCAGTGATCACAGGTATTGTCTCTATTTTCCACAGGGAGGCCTCTGTACTATTTGACCCTTGTTCCACTTATTCATATGTATCATAGTATTTCGCTCATCATTTGGATATGCCCCATGAGTCCTTAGTTTCATCTGTTCATGTCTCTACACCGGTGCGGGATACTATCATTGTGGATCGTGTATATCGGTCGTGTGTAGTGACCATTGGTAGTCTGGATACTATAGTTGATCTCTTATTGCTTAGCATGGTTGATTTTGACATGATCTTGGGTATGAATTGGTTGTCTCCATGTCATGTTGTTCTAGATTGTCAGGCTAAGACTGTGACGTTGGCAATGCCGAGATTACCGAGGATTGAGTGGAGTGGTTCTCTAGACTATTTTCCTAGTAGGGTGATTTCATATTTGAAGGCCCAGCGGATGGTTGGGAAGGGTTGTTTATCTTAATTGGCCATTGTGAGGGATGTTAGTGCTGATGTTCCTACTATTGATTCTGTTCCGGTGCTGCGGGAATATTCGGATGTGTTTCATGCAAACTTGACGGGCATGCCGCCCGACAGGAATGTTGACTTCGGTATTGACTTGGTGTACGGCACTCAACTCATTTCTATTCCACCATATCGCATGGCACTATCTGAGTTAAAGGAATTAAAGGAGCAGCTTCAGGAACTCCTTGATAAGGGGTTTATTAGGCTTAGTGTGTCACCTTGGGGTGCACCGGTGTTGTTTGTGAAGAAGAAGAAGAAGGATGGTACTGTGAGAATGTGCATTAATTAGAGGCAGTTGAATAAAGTTTCAATCAAGAACAAATATCCTTTGCCGCATATTGAAGATCTGTTTGACCAGCTTCAGGGAGCGAGGGTGTTCTCCAAGATTGATTTAAAGTGTGGGTATTACCAGTTGAAGATTCGGGACTCGGATATTTTGAAGATAGCCTTTAGGACCCGTTATGGTCATTATGCGTTCCTTGTGATGTCTTTTGGGTTGACTAACACCCCAGCAACGTTCATGCATCTGATGAATAGTGTGTTCCAGCCTTGTCTCAACTCATTTGTTATAGTGTTAATCGATGACATCCTAGTGTACTCTCGTAGCCAGGAGGAGCATGCACAACATTTGAGGTTTGTGTTGCAACAATTGAGGGAGGAGAAGCTTTATGCCAAGTTCTCCAAGTGTGAGTTTTGGCTCATTTCAGTGGCATTCTTGGGGAACATGGTGTCCAGTGAGGGTATTCAAGTGGATCCGAAGAAGATAGAGGCTGTTCAGAGTTGGCCCAGACCATCCTCAGCAACGGATATTCGTAGCTTTCTCGGGTTGGTCGGTTATTATCGTCATTTTGTGGAGGGTTTCTCGTCTATTGCATTGCCCTTGACCAAACTAACCTAAAAAGGTTCTCCTTTTAGGTGGTCGAATGAGTGTGAGGAGAGTTTTCAGAAGCTCAAGACTGCCTTGACCATAGCTCCAATTCTAGTTTTGCCGTCAGCTTCAGGCTCTTATACAGTGTATTGTGATGCTTCTCTGATCCGCATTGGGTGTGTGTTGATGTAGGAGGGTAGAGTGATTTCTTATGCTTCACGCCAGTTGAAGCCTCATGAGAAGAACTACCATGTTCATGATTTGGAGTTAGCTGCCATCGTTCATGCATTGAAGATTTGGAGGCATTATCTCTTCGGTGTGTCTTGTGAGGTGTTTACGGATTATCAGAGTCTCTAGCACTTGTTCAAACAAAAGGATCTAGATTTGAGGCAGCAGAGATGGTTGGAGCTGCTAAAAGACTACGATATCACCATTTTGTATCATCTCGGGAAGGCCAATGTGGTGGTCGATGCCTTGAGTAGAAAGGCAGTGAGTATAGGTAGTCTTGCACTGATTCCCTTTAGGGAGAGACCTCTTGCAGTTGATGTTCAGGCCTTGGCCAACCAATTCGTGAGATTGGATATTTTGGAGCCAAGTCGGGTTTTAGCTTGTGTGGTTTCTCGGTCTTCCTTATATAATTGCATCAGAGAGCGCCAGTATGATGATGCACATTTGCTTGACCTTAAGGACACGGTTCAACACGGTGATGCTAGAGATGTGACTATTGGGGATGATAGGGTATTCAGGATGCAGAGTCGGATTTGTGTGCCCAATGTGGATGGGTTACGTGAGTTGATTCTTGGGGAAGCCCATAGTTCACGGTATTCCTTTCACTCGGGTACCAAAAAGATGTATCAGTACTTAAGGCAGCACTATTGGTGGATGAGAATGAAGAAGGATGTAGTGGGGTTTGAAGCTCGGTGCCTTAACTGTCAGCAGGTGAAGTATGAGCATCAGAGACCGGGTGGATTGCTTAAGAGGTTAGAGATTCCAGAGTGGAAATGGGAGCGGATCACCATGGATTTTGTAGTTGGAGTCCCATGGACTTCGAGGAATTTCGATTCTATTTGGGTGATTGTGGATCGGCTGACCAAGTCCGCGCACTTCATTCCAGCTGGTACTACCTATTCATCGGAGCGGTTGGCTGAGATTTACATCTGGGAGATTGTTCGCCTTCACGGAGTACCAGTTTCCATCATTTCAGATCGAGGCACGAAGTTCACATCACAGTTTCCGAGAGCCATGTAGCGAGCGCACTATTAAGATATTGGAGGACATGCTACATGCTTGTGTCATTGAGTTTGTGGGTTCTTGGGATAAGTTTCTGCCACTCGCAGAGTTTTCCTACAACAACAGCTACCAGTCGAGCATTTAGATGGCTCCGTATGAGGATTTGTAAGAGAGACGGTGGGTTGGTCTGAGCCAGGGGAGGCTAGACTACTGAGCATTGACTTGGTTCAGGATGCCTTGGACAATGTTAAATTGATTCAGGAGCGGCTTCGCACGACGCAGTCCAGACAGAAGAGTTATTCCGACAGGAAGGTTCGTGATGTGTCTTACATGGTGGGGGAGAAGGTTCTGCTGAAGGTTTCACCCATGAAGGGTGTTATGAGGTTCGGAAAGAAGGGCAAGTCGATCCCTCGGTTCATTGGGCCTTTTAAGGTACTTTAGAGGATTGGGGAGGTGGCTTACAAGCTTGCCTCGCCACCTAGCTTGTCGAGTGTGCATCCAGTATTTCATGTTTCTATGCACCAGAAGTATATCGGCGATCCGTCTCATGTTTTGGATTTCAACACTGTCACGCCCCAAACCGAGGAGAGCGACCGGCGCTCAACCGAGTGAACCCGACCAAGCAAGCCTGTTAGATTCCTTCTACCCAAAACTCATTCATGAATAACGAGAATATATGTTTTCCTTAATTAAACAATAAAGTGGTCATGTCTGCAATTACCAATTCTTTACCATAAGTTTCACCATTTTTAAAGTCTCAAATGGACAAGTAATACAACCATAACATCGCATAGTTTGTATTTCCCAGCACCAATACACAACCCACACTATGTCTACGAAGCCTCTATGGATAAAGAAGAGTACAATGATAATGTCGGCAACAAGGCCCCGGCTATACCTCAAAGGGAATACATAAAGTACAAAAGATACATGACCCCGGGATGAAGTGGGGCTCACCAAGTCAGCTGGGAAGAAGGTGCACTGCTATCACTGATCAATATCTCCTGCTGTGGAACCACCTGCGTCCATTGAAAGATGCAGCCCCCCCGGCAAAAGGGACGTTAGTACTGTCGAATAGCACTAGTATGTATAACTAAACACCCTCTTAAATATAATGACACATAATACAAACAAGATTATCATAATATCAATGAAAACCTTAATCAACATCAAACCTCAATTTAGGATCAAGGCAGTATTCAAATTAATTTTCATATCTCACATTGGGAGATTTCTTTAGCATCGATATACCATTGTCCACAATACCATTATTCACAATACCAATACCACCGTATTCTCAGTACGGAGTCCGATCACGACCCGATTGGCTAGGCTATCTTATTAGAGACATCAACCACAATTACTCTCAATATCAATACCATCGTCTTTAACACGAAGTCCGATCACAACCCGATCAGCTAGGCTATCTCATTAGAGAATCAACCACAAATTACTATCAATACCAATACCACCGTAATTTTAGCACGGAGTTCGATCAGGACCCGATCGTCTAGGCTATCTTATTTGAAGACATCAACCAAAATCTCAATTTCAATTACAATTTCCAGCACAATCACCACCATGTGTGCGACATGGTGTCCGATCATGACCCGATCGACTAGGCTGTATTATTCGAGACATCAACCCTTTTATATCAATCAATCTTATCCCAATTAAGAGGAATAATTTTATCACATCAATCTCATCCCAAATAAGGGGAATCATTCACAAAAATAACATACGTACAAATGTATTTACCTCACCATCTTCCACATTGTATAAATCTCCACTAGTATTTTCAACCAATAATAAAAAAATTATTTCCTTGGCTCTTTTGGCCATTCACAAGATTTTTTATTCAAGGCACGGTGGCCATATTTGTTATTCCACACTTTTATTTCTTCCCTCTCATGTATCATCATCATAAATATCAACATACATATAATATTCCGGAAATTACAACTTTAGGTTCATTAGAAATGACTAATTTAAGCACCATAGATTTCTTTCCGAGAAGTGGAGTAAAATGATTGGCAATTGATGCGCAAGTTTAAATCATCAGCAAATAACACACCATTTATTCTTGACACATTTTCCCACACAAAGGGCAATACACAATTTTCACTCACGACTATGTAAGAACGCAAAACACATTGAAGATACTCACAAATCATAACGTATGTTAAAACAGCCACATATGAGCTTGACTTGAGTTTATAGGCTTTTAGGCAATTCTATTTTCGAAGTCAATTCAAAATAGTTGAATCAAGGCTCATTTTATAACCTTTCTCACATCATTTCATTTCATTGGCTCCATTGGCCACACGTATAACTTTCACTTATATCAATCATCACATTTCATACTTCTTTCACATATTTATAGGTTATCAACAGTAAGACATTTCCAATCAAGGCTTTAGGTACACGTATGAGCAATTAAAAGTCTTAAGCATATTGAGTTTTCTCACACAATTTGGCATATTATCTTTCATTAAAACACGACTCAAAGCCATAACATATTAATACACAACCCATACTTTGAACATCTATATTTTGACATAAGGCTCATTCGCGATAATCTGGTTTATAGGTAATAAACCGAAATGTAGGAGTTAGGAATCTTGAGCCAATCATACTTGATCTTACGGAAACATTATGGAATTCAATTCCAAGAGCGAAAGTTTAGCCATCATAACTCAAATTCTTCCCTTAATGATACTACAACGATGCACTACACTAATCAACTTCAATCTACAATAACAACATCCAATGAGACCAATATTAGTAACAAATCTCATAGATTCATTGTATTCATAAATTTCATCGCCAAGATTGCCATTCATCGTCTCTCTTATTTTCTCAAAAGTACTATTCATGCTATGAACTAGAGTTTTATAATCAAATCTTTCAACCACTAAAACTTGTAACAAATGCTTCACATACCTATAACTACTCATATAAACGAGTTTGAAGCATTGGAATTACCTCTAGTAGATCAATCTTGAAAAATCACAACTTTGGTGATTTTTGTGTTCTTGAGGATTTGATGATGAAATCTTGTATTTGGATGTATGAATGATATTAAAACTCATGTATATTGAGTAATAATAAACCCAAAATATCATTAACAACTTACCTTGGTCGATTGGACTTGATTTGAGCTCAAAATCGCCCCTTCACTTCAAGAACCCTAACCCCCAAATACATAAAATACCCTCTTTACCCTACCTTGTATTTATAGGCCCAGATTTCTGCGTTTCGGATGCGGCCCTGGATGCTTCGCATCCCCACTTCACTCCTCTTTCATGCTCGGATGCGGATCTGGATGCTATGGAAGCACTTCACTGCCAGCCTCTCTTTCGGACGCGGCCTCGGATGCTTCGCATCCGCATGCTCCTCCGCCAGCCTTTGGTAATTTGATCATAACTTCTTGTAGGAATGTCCAAATGACAAACGGTTTGAAGTGTTAGAAACTAGACTCAAAGACCTTTAATTCAATAGCTCATACATCACCTAACTACTTGCATATATATATAGATATGACCGTCCAAACTTTTGTTTTGTGCGTACCCATTTGGAACTTTAGTCTATCATGAAATTTCCAACTTGACTTGGACTTAGGTCTCTCCTTAGACCCCACATCACTTATAATATGACTCATACACTTATTATCATATCCAATTGATATCTATCCTATTAATAAACCTCGTCTTCATACAAAATATTATCATTAGTGAACATTGACTTTCTTAATAGCGCTTAAGTATTTCGAAATTTTCCAGGGTGTTACAAACACGGTTCAATTGGAAGGTGATTTGACTTATGATGTGGAGCCGGTGGCTATTTCGGATCGGCATGTTCGGAAGTTGAGGTCAAAGGATATAGCCTCTGTGAAGGTGCAATGGAGAGGTCAGCCCGTGGAGGAGGCTATTTGGGAGACCGAGCGGGAGATGTGGAGTAGATATCCATGCCTATTTGAGACTCCAGGTATGTGTCTAGACCCGTTCGAGGATGAACGTTTATTTAAGAGGGGGAGGATGTAATAATCCGGCCAGTCATTTCGAGACTTGTAGCCCCCATTCCCCTATTTACTGCTCTATTTGTGTGTTATAACTGTTATATGACTTATCGAGTTAGTTGGTTCGGGTCTGGAGAGAATTCAGAGTGAATTGAGACACTTAGTCTCTTAATTGAAAGCTTAAGTTGGACAAGTCAACCGGATGTTGACATATGTGTAAACGACCTCAAATTTGAATTTTTATAGTTTCGTTAGCTCCGTTGGTTGATGCTGGACTTAGGAGCGTGTCCGGATTATGATTTGCAGGTCGGGAGTAGATTTAGGCTTGAAATGGCAAAAGTTGGAATTTTAGAAAGTTCGACTGGTAGTGGACTTTTTGATATCAGGGTTAGTTTCCAATTCCGGAAGTTGCAGTAGGTTCGTGAGGTTATTTGTAACTTGTGTGCAAAATTTGAGGCCAATCGGGCGTGATTTGATAGGTTTCGGCGTTCATTAGGTTTGAATCCGTGTGTAATTCGTGTTTTTCATGTTGTTTGAGGTGGTTTGAGGATTCGACTAAGTTCGTATTGGAATATAAGGCTTGTTGGTATGTTTGGTTGAGGTCACGGGAGCCTCGGGTCGATTTTGGGTGATTAACAGGTCAAGATTTGAAGTTGTAAGGTTGCTGAAGTTTGGACTTAGCTGGTGTAATCGCACCTGCGGAAGTCTCATTGCAGGTACATGCCCATAGAAGCGGGAGGTAAGCCGCAGAAGTGGACAAGGGAGTGAAGCAGCAGAAGGTCGTAGGTGCGATGGTGTTCCCGCATATGCGCTACCGCAGATGCGGCAGAAGGGTCGCAGAAGCGGATTTGGCCTTAAAGCTTGACTCCGCAGAAGCGGAGGTTTGTCTCGCAGAAGCGAGTGCGCTGGTGTGGAAAACTGGAGCGCAGGTGCGGAGTTTGGTATAGAATAGGGCTATGACGGTGCGCCTGCGAGACCGCAGAAACGGCCAAGTTGCCGCAAGTGAGGATGGCCTAGGCAGAGTCTATAAATGCGAGACTTCACGATTTTGGCTTCATTTCATCATTTTGAGCTCGGATTTTGGAGATTTTGAGAGGGCTTTTCAAGTGGAATTCTCGAGGTAAGATCCTTGTGTCCACTTTTCTTCAATAATTATGTTTTCCCACTGATGTTTTCACTTAAATGGTATGTTTTTGAGGTGTAATTTGGGGGTTTGAGGCTAGGGATTTAGAGGGTGAACTTTGGGGATTTGGATGACCCTTTGGTATGGTTAGATGCGAAATTGAATGGATGTTCAGATTTTGTGACTTTTGTCAGATTTTGAGATGTGGGCCCGGGGGGCGGGTTTGTATCGATTTCAGATTTTGGCTATAATTTCGTATTTTTCTTGTGAAATTGATTCCTTTAGCCTATAGTGATTGTATTGTACTGCTTGTGGCTAGATTAGGGATGTTTGGAGACTGATTTGAGAGGCAAGGGCATTTTTGAGTATAGTTTAGCCTGGATTGAGGTAAGTAACACTTTCAAACGTGGTTCTGAGCTATCACTCATACTAGATATCATGTTTAGGCTTTATGCCGATACTCTTGGGCCCCAGAGTGTTCGTTTCTTGCTGTTGTCTTACTAATTTCATTGATATTTCATACTTAGTCATATTCATCCATTTCATATCATGTCTCAGTCTCTGTTATTAATTATTGATACATCGTATCATTGTTTTCGGGCTAGTATCATGACATTGTGAACCCATGAGAGAGAGACTAGAGAGATTGATGACTGAGTGAGGCCGAGGTCCTGATTATGAGTGACATTTATGGGATCGGGCTGCATGCCGCAACGGTTATATTGATTTATGATAGCGCTTGGGCTTAAGGAGCCCCTCCGGAGTCTGCACACACCCCCAGTGAGAGCAGTTGATATTATTGAGGGATGGATCTTTCCTGGACATGGATCTTGTCCGAAGCATTTTATACCTGGAGATGGATCTTCTCCACGGGCTGGATAATCCATACTCGGTACTGGGTGATTGATGGTCAGTGATGTATATATTCCAGGATGGATCTTCCCTGGGCCATATACAGTACCAAGTGATTGAGCATTTGAGAGCGTGAGAATATGAGGCTGTCAGCATGGTGCATCACATACAGTATGTGCATTGGCATGGTAGAAGTAGGGGAGTTATATTCTTTATATCATTCAGATTTGATCCATTTTACAGTTTTAAGATATCTACCGAACTTGAAAGTATGTCTACATTTCTGCACTATTATTTTATGTATTGAGCTGTGCCGGTTGAGTTCGTCACTACTTTCAATAAACAGTTTGGGCTTGTTACTTACCGAGTTGGTTGTACTCACGCTATACCCTGCACCTCATGTGCAGATCCAGGTACTTCTTGTTATGGCGGTTGTTGAGTGAGGAGTCGAGATCTCGAAGACTATCGAGGTAGCTGCTATGGCATTCGCAGGCCTTGACTCTCCTTTATTTTCTTTATCTATATTTCAATTCCTATTTCCTCAGACATTGTAGTAGACTGTATCCCTGTATAGATGCTCATGTACTCGGTGACACCCCGATTTTTAGGAGAGATTTATATTGCGTTGTGGTTTTATTTCGGTTTTTAAATGGTTTCTCAAATATTAACTGGTTCCGTTTTATTTTCAATGTTTCTACTTGGTGATCTGCTTGAGTAGTTGGCTTGCCTAGTTCAACGATAGGTGCCATCACGACGGTTGGTTTTGGGGTCATGACAGATACACCTCCACCCGCATATATTGGGTAAGGCGGCAAGGCCGCTCTGTGTAGAGATTATGGTATTGTGATACACCTCCACCTGCATATATTGGGGTGAGGCGGCAGGGCCGCTTTGTGTAGGGATTGTGGTATTGTGGTACACCTCCACCCGCGTATATTAAGGTAAGGCGGCGGCGCCGCTTTGTGTAGAGATTGTGGAGTTGTGGTACACCTCCACCCGCATATATTGGGGTTAGGCAGCAGGGCCGCTTTATGTAGAGATTGTGGTATTGTGATACACCTCCACCCGCATATATTGGGGTGAAGCGGTAGGTCCGCTTTGTGAAGGGATTGTGGTATTGTGATACACCTTCACCCGCATATATTGGGGTGAGTTACAGTATTTTCATATGTTGTTTTGACTGCATTACATACGAGTACTATTCCATATGTACTCACGTCCCTTTTGCCGTGGGCGCTGCATCTTTTAATGGATGCGGGTATACTTCTACTGGATGATATGGATCTTTGATAGGGATCTTCTTCACTACTCAGCTTATGGTGAGCCCGCTATAGTTCTAGTGCGTGTTTGGGTCTAGTTCATTTTATGTATTTAGGTATCTATTGTCATAGAAGCTCAATGTACACTGTGGGTCATGTAATTAAAGATTTGAGTTTTGTCATGTATTTATATTCACAGTATTTACAGATATTTATAAAGTTGTGTAACCATCATCAAGATCTAATTATGTTATGGTAAATCATGCATGAGTAATGATGAGAGGTTAATATAAATTAGGCTTGCTCGACTGGGTTTACTCGGTTGAGCGCCGGTCGTGCTCCTTGAGTTCGGGGCGTGACAAAATTGGTATCAGAGAATGGTTTAGGAATCCTAAGGTGTAATGGAACTTTGTCAGTAGAGTCTCTCTTATCAGTTTTTTTCCGGCCACACTTATAATAGGGAGGCTACAACGACATTTAGGAAATGTTTCTCTTCTTCTGTACCCGATCATGTGTTAAGGTTCCAAGTTAGTCTCGGAGTTCCCTTGTTAATATCAAGGAATGTATGCATATCATGCTACTAAATGAGAAAGGATTAAGGATTAAAGGAATGATGCACATAACATACATAATGTATGAGGTGCCAAATTGTCTCGTAATGGAGGAAGGAAAAGTCAAGGATACGACCAGGGTAAGCAAGGTCATAGAGTTGGTCTCGAGAGTCATGGTTGTTGTTTTCAGGTATATGGTGCCATGTGGTGTTATATATATGTTGTTTAGGATTGATTTCAGGGATTCTCCGGTAGGTGGATATGCCCAATTACAAAGGAAACTCTGCCAAATTTTCTGAAACATTTGGGAGATTTAGATGTGCGAAAGAAGAGATAAATTATGTTATGTGTTTGGGGGAGGACTCTACTTCTCATTCGAGGACGAATGATCCTAAGTGGGGGGAATGTAGCACCCCGAAAAAATTCGAAATACTTAAGCTCTATTAAGAAAATTGATATGTGCTAATTATATTATTTTGTGTGGAGACGAGGACTATTAATATGATGGATATCAATCGAATATGATAATAAGTGTACGAGGAATATTATAGGTGATATGGGGTCTAAGGAGAGGCCTAAGTCTCAGCCAAGTTAGAAAATTACATGATAGACTAAAGTTCCAAATAAGTACACAGAAGACCAAACTTTGGATGAGCATATCTACATATATATAAAGGTTTATGTGATGAACAACTTAAAAATGAAAGATCTTTGAGTATAGTTTCTAACGCTTCAAACCGTCCGTCATTTGGACACTCCTACAAGAGGTTATTACCAAATTACCAAATGCATGCAGAATGTGATACTACCGCGCCGCCCCATGTGAAGCCCTTGTGGGGATTTCAAGAACACTTCAAAATTTCATTTCTAGGCACATATTTCACTACCGCGGTGCCACATGCGGCGCACCACGCGGTGTCGCATGCGGCGTGCCCCGCGGTGCCGCATGCGGCGCGGCTGTGCAAATTTTGGGGATTTTACAACCCAATCCCATTTTAATAAATAGCCTTTGGGGCTTTATTTGGCGATGATTTTCTGTTGAGTTTAGAGAGAAGTGAGAGTGTTCTATAGATATGAAGTAGATGAAGTGTTTTGTTCATTAAGATCTTTTTCAAGCCTTGAAATCCAACAAGGAAATCCCTAAAGATCTTCACTAAAGTGGTAAGATTCAAACCCCTAGTCTTCAATTTCGAGTTTGGGGTAAAAGCTGAGTTATTGGGAGTATGCTTCTTGGGTGTAAGAGTATTAGTTATACATGCTTGTACCAATACTGTTTGTGGGAAGATTGTTGAGCTAAAATAAGTAAAGATTGGGTGTTGGAATGAAGGAAATCTTGTAGAAGAACCTTGTCGTCAAATTTGCATACCTAGTGTTTGATGAAATGCTTGAATGAGCTGAAACAATGAATATCATCCTAGTTTGTGTTCAATTTTGTTATGTCTCAAAATAGATTTGGAATGCTAGGATTTTTGGAATGTTGTAGTAATTTAATGAAAGCTCAAAGCGAGGTATGTTGGCTAAACATTTCTCCTAGAATTGAATCCCATGAGGTTCTTGTAAGTCTCGAGTTATTCATTATAAATTACCTATTCCGAATAAGCCTTGTGTTGAAAGGTATATGTTAAAAATGTGTTTTGGATGCTCTTACCATATGATGTTATCCTTCGGGAATGTGTTCAAAGCATGAGTTGGGTATACAAATGTTATGACTCCAAGTAGTGTTTCAAGATAAGGCTATTATGCCAAATTGTGTAAGAAGTCCCAATGCGCATGAGACTCTTAATTGCTCATAGGTGTACTAAAAGTCGTGATTAGGGATTCCTTGTTGTCGATAATCAATAAATATGCTTGAAAATGAAAGTAGTGAGTTGGGGATATAAAGTGTGAATACCGTGCCAAGAATGAAAGCTATATTGTGGCCAATGACGCCAATGGAATGAATTGACGTGTGAAATATTATGAAATGAGCCTTGATTCAACTATTCCAAATTGACTCCGAAACTATAATCATCCAAAAGCTTATGTACTCAACTATGTCCAAATGTGGTTGTTCTAACTAATGCTATGCTTGGTAGGTATTTCCAATATGTTTTTAGTTCTTACATATTCATGAGTTGAGACTGTGTATTGCCCTTTTTTTGAAAGGTTATGAGAGGAACGTATTTGTACTTATGTTACCAATATGTTATAAGCTGCTACGCCCTCATAAGGAGAGGCTATGGTGTTCCTAAATATTTTAAATGTTTTTGATATCCTATTATCACCCATGGCAAGTACAAGTAAGTGATGATATGAACATGAAATGTAATCGTTTGCCAAAAAAGAGAACTATAGTTGTATGCTTCTGAAATAATGTATGTAAATGACCTCGAGTGTTAAGTACCCAGGAGTCATGAACTTAGCTAATGACCTCAAGATGTCAAGTGAGTGAATAATGAGATGAAATGGAGATGTCCTATGCTAAATGATGATGAACCTTAAGAAAAGTAATTGGGCTTACGTGCCATTGAAATTGACTTATTGATTTACCATGCAAATGCTAATGTGACGAGTTGTGTTTCTCCATGATGAGCATGAACATGAAGTATTCCAATGATATCGAAATTATGACCTTAAATGTAATGTTAATCATGCCGATTTGAGTTTTTATATGGTATCGTGATACATCTCCACTCGCATATATTGGGGTGAGGCGGCAAGGCCGCTTTGTGTAAGGATTGTGGTATCGTGATACACCTCCACCCGCATATATTGGGGTGAGGCGACAGGGCCACTTTGTGTAGGGATTGTTGTATTATGGAACACCTTCACCCACATATATTGGGGTGAGGCGGCAGGGCCGCTTTGTATAGGGATTGTAGTATTATGGTACACCTCCACCCGCATATATTGGGGTGAGGCGACATGGCCGCTTAGTATAGGGATTGTGATATTGTGGTACACCTCCACCCGTATATATTGAGGTGAGGCGGCGGGGCTTCTTTGTGTAGGGATTGTGGTGTTGTCATACACCTCCACCCGCATATATTGGGGGTGAGGCGGCAGGGCCGCTTTGCGTAGAGATTGTGGTATTGTGATACACCTCCACCCGCATATATTGGGGTGAGGCGGCAGGTCCTCTTTGTGAAGGGATTGTGGTATTATGGTACACCTCCACCCGCATATATATTGGGGTGAGGCGACAAGGCCGCTTTGTGTAGAGATTGTGTTATTGTGCTACGCCTCCACCCGTATATATTGGGGTGAAGCGGAAAGGCCGCTTTGTGTAGAGATTGTGTTATTTTGCTACACCTCCACCCACATATATTGGGGTAAGGAGGCAGGCCCGCTTTGTGTAGAGATTGTGGTATTGTGATACACCCTTACCCGCATATATTAGGGTGAGGCGGAAGGACCGCTTTGTGTAGAGATTATGGTATTGTGATACACCTCCACCCGCATATATTGGGGTAAGGCGGCAAGCCCCTTTATGTAGAGATTGTGGTACTGTGATACACCTCCGCCCGCATATATTAGGGTGAGGCGGCAGGGCCGCTTTGTGTAGAGATTGTGGTATCGTGATACACCTTCACCCGCATATGTTGGGTTGAGGCGGCATGGCCGCTTTGTGTAAAGGTGGTTATAGAGGATCCCCAACTGCTATCTAAGCGCTTTTTACTGTTACCATCATTCATCATATTCATGTTGTATTTCCAAGCCCTTGAATAGGTGTATCTGTATTGTGTAAATGAACACTGTGAACGGTCTATGAAATGCACAGGTGTATTGTATAGGTGATTTTATGAATGGTCTATGAGACACATAGGTGCATAATATGATATGTAAACACTAAGGACGGTCTATGAAATGTATATGTGTAAAATAAGGGAGGAAGGTGCCACTTTCATTGGACTTGTTTGTACATGTCGTTACAATTACATTATATTATGTATTCCACATATAATTCATATGGCTCTGTTGATCCTAAAGGAAGTTTAGAATGATGCAAGTATAATAAAACTTGAAATGTCATTCTATGGGATGTTTAGTAGTTTCTTGATGTACTTTATTTGCCTCTTATTTGAGTTACCATATTTTCATATGTTGTTTTGACTGCCTTACATACGAGTACTATTCCACATGTACTCGTGTCCCTTTTACCGGGGGCGCTGCATCTTTTAATGGATGCAGGTATACTTCTACAGGATGATATGGATCTTTGATATGGATCTTCTTCACTACTCCGCTTATGGTGAGCCCGCTATAGTTTTAATGGGTGTTTGGGTCTAGTTCATTTTATGTATTTAGGTATCTATTGTCATAGAAGTTCCATGTACATTATGGGTCACGTAATTAAAGATTTGACTTTTGCGTTTATTTATGTTCACAATATTTCCAGATATTTATAAAGTTGTTTAACCATCATGAAAAAGAATTTATGGGCCATTGAGCCAAATGTATTCAACATGAAAATCAATATCTAATTATGTTATTGTAAATCATGCATGAGTAATGATGAGAGGTTAATGTAAATTAGGCTTGCTCGACTGGGTTTACTCGGTTGAGCGTCGGTCGCGCTACATGAGTTCGGGGCGTGACAAACTTTGTATCAGAGCATGGTTTAGGAGTCATAAGGTGTCATGGAGCTTTGTCAGTAGAGTCCCTCTTATCATTTTGTTTCCGGCCACACTTATAATAGGGAGGCTACAACGACATTTAGGAAATGTTTCTCTTCTTCTATACCCGATCGTGCATTAAGGTTCCGAGTTAGTCTCGGAGTTCCCTTGTTAATATCAAGGAATGTTTGCATATCGTGCTACGAAATGAGAAAGGATTAAGGAGTAAAGGAATGATGCACATAACATACATAATGTATGAGGTTCCAAATTGTCTCGTAATGGAGGAAGGAAAAGTCAAGGATACGACCAGGGTAAGCAAGGTCATAGAGTTGGTCTCGAGAGTTATGGTTGTTGTTTTCAGGTATATGGTGCCATGTGGTGTTATATATATGTTGTTTAGGATTGATTTTAGGGATTCTCCGGCAGGTGGATAGGCCCAATTACAAAGGAAACTCTGCCGAAATGTCTGAAACATTTGGGAGATTTAGATGTGCGAAAGAAGAGATAAATTATGTTATGTGTTTGGGGGGCGGACTCTACTTCTCATTCGAGGACGAATGATCCTAAGTGGGAGAGAATGTAGCACCCCAAAAATTTTTGAAGTACTTAAGCTCTATTAAGAAAATTGATGTGTACTAATTATATTATTTTGTGTGGAGATGAGGACTATTAATATGATGGATATCAATATAATATGATAATAAGTATACGAGAAATATTATAGGTGATGTGGGGTCTAAGGAGAGGCCTAAGTCTAAGCCAAGTTGGAAAATTACATGATAGAATAAAGTTCTAAATGAGTACACAGAAGACCAAACTATGGACGAGCATATCTACATATATATAAAGATTTATGTGACGAACAACCTAAAAAAATGAAAGATGTTCGAGTATAGTTTCTAACGCTTCAAACCGTCCGTCATTTGGACACTCTTACAAGAAATTATGACCAAATTACCAAATGTATGAAGAATGTGATACTACCGCGCCGCCCCATGTGATGCCCATGTGGGGATTTCGAGAGCACTTCAAAATTTCGTTTCTAGGCACATTTTTCACTACCACGGCGCGCCCCACGGTGCCGCATGCGGCGCTCCCCGTGGTGCCGCATGCGGCGCGGCTGAGCAAATTTTGGGGTCTTTACAACCCGATCCCATTTTAATAAATAGCCTTTGGGGCTTTATTTGGGGATGATTTTCTG
Source organism: Nicotiana tomentosiformis (assembly GCF_000390325.3). Lineage (NCBI taxonomy): Eukaryota > Viridiplantae > Streptophyta > Magnoliopsida > Solanales > Solanaceae > Nicotiana > Nicotiana tomentosiformis. The sequence continues at coordinate 50,141,414 of NC_090817.1, forward strand.
TTGAGTTTAGAGAGAAGTGAGAGTATTCTAGAGAGAGGAAGTAGATGAAGTGTTTTGTTCATCAAGATCTTTTTCAAGCCTTGAAATCAAACAAGGAAATCTCTCAAGATCTTCACTCAAGTGGTAAGATTCAAACCCCTAGTCTTCAATTTCGAGTTTGGGGTAAAAGATGAGTGATTGGGAGTATGCTTCTTGGGTGTAAGAGTATTAGTTATACATGCTTGTACCAATACTGTTTGTGGGAAGATTGTTGAGCTAAAATAAGTAAAGATTGGATTGTGGAATGAAGGAAATCTTGTAGAAGAACCTTGTCGTCAAATTTGCACACCTAGTATTTGATGAAATGCTCGAATGAGCTGAAACCATGAATATCTTCCCAATTTGTGTTCAATTTTGTTATGTCTCAAAATAGATTTGGATTGCTAGGATTTTTGGAATGTTGTAGTAATTTAATGAAAGCTCAAAGCGAGGTATGTTGGCTAAACATTTCTCTTAGAATTGAATCCCATGAGGTTCTTGTAAGTCTCGAGTTATTCATTATAAATTAACTATTCCGAATAAGCCTTTTGTTAAAAGGTATATGTTAAAAATATGTTTCGGATGCTCTTATCATATGATGTTATCCTTCGGGAATGTGTTCAAAGCATGAGTTGGGTATACAAATGTTATGACTCCAAGTAGTGTTTCAAGTGAAGGCTATTATGCCAAATTGTGTAAGAAGTCCCAATGCGCATGAGACTCTTAATTGCTCATAGGTGTACTAAAAGTCGTGATTAGGGATTCCTTGTTGTCGATAATCAATAAAGATGCTTGAAAGTGAAAATAGTGAGTTGGGGATATAAAGTGTGAACACCTTGCCAAGAATGAAAGCTATATTGTGTCCAATGGCGCCAATGGAATGAATTGACGTGTGAAATATTATGTAATGAGCCTTGATTCAACTATTCCAAATTGACTCCGAAAATATAATTATCCAAAAGCTTATGTACTCAACTCATGTCCAAATATGGTTGTTCTAACTAATGCTATGCTTGGTAGGTATTTCCAATATGTTTTGAGTTCTTACATATTCATAAGTTGAGACTGTGTATTGCCCTTTTTGTTAAAGGTTATGAGAGGAACATATTTGTACTTATGTTTCCAATGTGTTATAAGCTGCTACGCCCTCATAAGGAGAGGCTATGGTATTCCTAAATATTTTAAATGTTTTTGATATCCTATGATCACCCATGGCAAGTACAAGTAAGTGATGATATGAACATGAAATGTAATCATTTGCCAAAAAAGAGAACTATAGTTGTATGCTTCTGAAATAATGTATTGAAATGACCTCAAGTGTTAAGTGCACAGGAGTCATGAACTTAGCTAATGACCTCAAGATGTCAAGTGAGTGAATAATGAGATGAAATGGAGATGTCCTATGCTAAATAATGATGAACCTTAAGAAAAGTAATTGGGTTCATGTGCCATTGAAATTGACTTATTGATTTACCATGCATGTTGTTACACCCCATATTTTTGTACGTGAAAGTACGCTATAAGTAAATTGATAAAAGCTCGGGAATGAGATGTTATATCCCGAATTTTTGTACGTTAAATTTTCGTCATAAGGTAATCGACGTAAGTTCGGGAATGAGATTATTTTGAGATTATAAGTATTATGCTACTTCAATCCAGTGATAACTAAATCCGTAAAGGTGAGAGGGTGATCGAGTGGAAGAAAATGAGTTTTTTCAACTTTGACATTTTAAGGTAAAATTCGGCCCGAGCTAAAATACTCGGTATTTATAGACTAGTACCATACAAGGTACCACATGGCCATGATAGTAAGGTGTATAAGCTATGTTAAAAGTGAGTAGTATTTTAAGTAAGTTGAGATAATTCTTAATTATGGGGGTAATTGATTAATTATTGAGTAATGGGATATTACCTAATTAATTGGAGATATATTGGATAAGTATTAAAGAGCATGAGGTGGCAGCCCCCCATGCAAGCCAAGTGACTCACAACTTAAAATGGAAGGTGGCTATCTTAAATGTTATACACATGACACTTACGTGGGTATATTAAAAGTTTGGCATATTGGGCTTCATTAGCCTTAAAATAATCAAGGTAAGCTTATAGCTTTCTTCATAAGCTCAAACATGTGCAAGAACGAAAGTTAATCTCACTTCAACAATAACGGACATTAATCTTGAAACAAAACAATTCCAACGAGATTTCTTAGCACTGTAGCAACGTGATATTTTGCGATTCTAAAGGAGTACGATGCAACCTTTTCCAAGAATATCATACGGATTTTTCCCTACTCCAGGTATGTTAAGGCTATCTCTTCTTTCCTTTTGGCATGATCTATACGACATGAACAAAATGAGCAAATGATGCCGAACTCCCAACCTGGCTCTGATACCAAATGTTAAAAATTGTCAGTAGCATATATGAGAAAGCAACAGACAATGAAAGTACTTAATTGACTTGAGTAATATATCAAATACATCCGATACTTTAAATAGAAGAAAACTAATAACTGAAGACACCTGCAGCTGGCTTCTCCTTTTTCACTCCAATTGCTACATTCATCTCAAACATCACCGTCTCCTCACCCACTCTAAGCATGAGTTTTCTATCATGTATATCCAATATAGCTCTACCCGTTACTAAAAATGGTCTTTCTAGGTTGAGGGAAACCTTCTTTTTCTCCTCCATATTTACCACTATAAAATCTATAGGAAATACAAACATATCTACCCGAACTAATACATCTTCCACTATCCCCTCGGGTATTATAGTTGTTTGGTCTGCCAGGTGCAAAGATATTGGTGCAGACCTTATCTCTCCAAGCTCATTCTCCAGTTTTCTGTAAATAGACAAAGGCATTAAATTAATTGAGGTACCAGAATCACACAAAGACTTATCAAAATTAAGAGTGCCTAACGAGCAAGGTATAGTAAAACTCCCTGGATCTCCACACTTTTGTGTTAATTTGTTTTGCAAGATCGCGCTGCAATGCTCTGTGAGCTTGATCACTGAGGCCTCTTCTATCTTTCTTTTCTTTGTCAGGATTTCCTTCAAGAACTTAGCATAAGCTGACATTTGGGAGAGAACTTAAGTAAATGGAAAATTTACATTAACTTATTTCAACATATCCAGAAATCTCTCAAATTGCTTGTCAAACTTCTCTCTATAAAGCTTTTGGGGAAAAGGTAAAGCAGGCATGTGCTTTCTCTCTTCAGATTCATCCCTTCGTAAATTCTCTTCCTTCTTCTTTTTTCTCATCTCCCTTCTTGCCTTTCTTCTTCTCAGTCTTTTTATCATCTTCAATTTTCAGCTCCTTCCCACTTTCTTTTTCAGGCCCAGCTTCTTTGTGAATTAGAGCGGGATCTTTAAACACTTGTACGCTTCTCAAGGTTACATCATTTACCATTTATTTGGGATTCTTTTTAGTATCAACTGGCAGAGTACCCGGGATTCTCTCAGATAATATAGTTGTAATTTGTCCCACTTGTCTCTCCAAGTTACGCAAACCTGTCCCAAGTTCTTTGATAGCTGCACCACGAGCATCTAATATCTCATCAGTCTTGACAATGAAGGATTTCATCAGATCTTCTAACCCATACTGAATTGGCTGTTGAGGCTGAAATTGCGGCCTCGGTTGATTCACAAAACTAGGAGCTCCTTGAAATCTGGAGTTATTTTGTTGCCATGCATATGCTGTACCCCCAAGTTAACTCCATGAAAAACTGGGGTGCTTCTGACCCATTACATTGAAGTTATAATTACCGACAGTATTAACTTCCTTAGTTGAGGCTTGACACTCATGAGTAGGGTATCCTCTTCCACATATGTCACATGCTGCATGAGGCTCATTATGTATCAAAGCTAAGGTCATCTTCCTTATTTCTTTTTCCATGGTATCAAGCTGTACCTGCACAGATGTGTTAGCATCAACCTGGTGAACACCATTCAACCTTCTTCTTTTAGCAATTCTAGAGGGCCACTGATTTGCATCTTCAGAAAATTCATCGAGAATAGTGACTATCTCCTCTGGTGTCTTCTTCATCAATGGACCTCTACCTGCGTTGCTCAATGTTCTGCGTGTAGCCGGTGTCAATCCATCCCAAAAATCCTGGAGTTGCATCCAGAGTTCAATCCCGCTATGTTTACACTTTTGCACTATCTCTTTAAACCTTTCCCAAGCTTCAAACACTGTTTCAGTCTCACTCTGGCAGAAGTTATGGATTTCTCTTCTAAACTTGCCCGTTTTAGCTGAGGAGAAATATTTAGCAAGAAATTTTCTGGTAATCTCCTCCCATATTCTAATCGATCCATGGGGCAAGCTTCGAAGCCAGTGCTTTGTATCATCTTTAAGTGTGAAGGGGAATGCCCTTAGGTAACCTACATCTTGTGACACACCATTATATTGAAAGGTGTTCATTATCTCCTCGAAGTCCATCAGATGATTGTTTGGATCTTCGTTCATCTTTCCCCTGAAGACACAACTATTTTGAAGCGTTTGGAGCAACCCTTGCTTCAGCTTAAAATTATTAGCTGGCACTGGAGGTGGCCTCACACTTGACAAGTCTTGGTTGTAGACCAGTCTAGTATAATCACCAAGTGGTCTCCCTTGACAGGGAGCTATGTTTCCGAACTGGTCTGCACCCACGGGCTGATTCTGAGCCATTCTCCGAGACCTCTCATCCTCATAAGCAATTTGTGCATCTCTAAGTGCTGCTTCTTCAGCATCCCTTGCAGCTTTCTCTCTGAGTTGGGCAGCCTCTCTCGCAGCCAAATCAACATTATCATCATCTCCAGCCATGTCTTCCTTGGTTGAGGATTGCCCAACCTTCTCTAATTTCTCGACGAGATTTCTTTCCTTCCTCAATTGTCGCAGTTATTTCTCGATTTTTGGTTTGTATGGTTGCAATTACTTACCAGAAGATCGAGTCATGCACCAATCTAACCTGTAGCCTGCGCACAGTCAAAGAACACCAAACGTAAAAAGGGAAAAATAAAATAAAATAAAAAGAAAAATTCCTGAATTAGCACTACAAACTATTTCAAACACTATTAATTGCCAATCCCCGGCAACGACACCAAAATTTTACGAGCGCAAAACACACACTAAAATATGCTCGCTAGTCGAATATAGAAAATTATAATATCGTATCCACAGGGAGAAGATAGGGTTGATAGGATAGGTGCAAGACAAATTTTTTGGATTTTAATCTAGATAATTCACTTCTAATGTTCAAGTGAGTCTCTCGAATTCACTTGGTTATTAGTTCAATTGATTAGTAGAAACTTCTCTCTTGATTAAGTCTCAACCTCACAAGATGAACCAATTTTAAGCATGCGAAGATATGCAAGAATTCGTAGTGGATTGGTCTTTAGGAGAACCTCTCTCGATTATCCTCCTAACTAAGTTTAATCAACAATTCAACTAGCCTCTTCCGATTACTAAGAAGAATTAATGACTTTAACAAACAAAATATAATGCAACAATATCACAAGTTATGCCTCTCTCGATTACATTAACAAGTGAATATAGATGCAACAGTTAAAACATCCAAAACGATTCAATACATAAAACTAGAGTTAATTATCCACAAACAAGTATAAATATACCAAATCCATCAAACCCTAAAGAGAACTACTCCATGCATATGGAGTAATTCATCATAACAATGTTTAAGTTAAAGGAAAACATAAAACAACTCAAACCCTTGTCTTGAGTAAGGATTGAACGATGAAATCCTTGAGCTTTTGCTTCTCCACCTCCTCCTTGGCTTAATTAGGTCTAAGATGTGTCAAAAGTCCTTAAAATAACATTTTTACATGTATTTATACTAAGTAGGGTCGGGCCCAGATGAAAACACCTTCTCCCACACAAAATAGTAAAATAACTCTGTAAAACTTGCACGGGCATGCCGCATGGGGCGATGCACCATGCGGGGCATTACTGGGGAAGTTCAGGGAGTTGATTTCTGACAGACTTCAGGGAAATGGCCTACCGTGGTGCCCCACGTGCCGCGGTTGTACACTTTTCTTAGAGTCCGACTTTTTGCTTTAATTTTAACATCCAGACGTGGTGTTCGACCCCCGAACGCGATCCCGACTTAATCCCTTGGGCTTTTACTCAGACTTCAAAGCTCCAAATAGATCAAATTCATTCCATAATATCTACATAGCTCAGAATCTTCCTACAAGGCATAAAATACATAATTAGTGCAGAACACTAGCGATTAAAGCTCAAACTTAATTAAAGTGCAATAAATTAGTGTGCAATAAGCAACTAAAATGCGAGATTATAGCCTACCATCAACCAACCACTTCTCAGGCCGGGGGAGGTGCTCAGACTCCTATCGCCCGTACTCCAGAGCAAGCGGTACAGGGACTTCTGACACCGGGGGTACTACCACCTCACCGGTTGCAGCTGCTTAGGCCCAGGTGGGTCTACCTATGAGTGACGAGGAGCAGAATAGGCTAGAGCGGTTTGGGAGGCTCAGGCCTCCAGCTTTCAGTGGGGCTGAGTCAGATGATGCCCAGGATTTCTTATACAGATGCCATCGGATCTTTCACACGGCGGGTATTCTAGAGACTAGTGGAGTCTCATTTACTACTTTTCAGCTGTCGGGTGCAGCCTTTAAATGGTGGGAGGACTATGAGTTGAGCAGGCCAGCCAGTGCTGCACCACTTTCTTGGAATGACTTCTCAGTTTTCTTCTTAGAGAAGTTTGTGCCACAGACCCACAGGGAGGAGTTGCATAAGAAGTTTGAGCAGCTACGCCAGGAGGGTATGTACGTGACCTAGTTTGAGATGAGATTTTCAGAGTTGGCTGGTCATGCGATATGGTTAGTTCCCACTGAGAGGGAGAGGATCAGGAGGTTCATTGATGGCCTCAACTATGGACTATGTTTCATCTTGACCCGGGAGATTGGATCAGGTGCTAGGTTCGACGAGGTGGTTGATATTGCTAAGCATGTAGAGCAGGTTCGCAGCTAGGAGTGTGAGGAGAGGAAGGCCAAGAGGCCTCATGGTTTGGGTGGTTTTAGCGGTGTTTCTTCTGGAGGACAGTTCCATCACAGCAGGGGTCGTCCATATAGGCCCGCTCAGATGGCTCGTCCGGTTCATTGTGGTGTATCACTTGGCCATGGTTCCTATAGTGCTCATTTGAGTTAGTCATCCTTCAGTGCGTTACCAGCACATAGTTCTTACCATGCCTCTCCTTCCTAGGTTTTTACCGATAATTCCTTGAGTTATCAAGGTCAGCAGCCCATCAGGAGGGGTTGCTACGAGTGCGGGGATTTGAATCATTTCAAGAGAGATTGCCCTAGGTTATTGAGTAGGGCTCCACAGTAGAGGTCCCAGGCTATGACTTTCACACTAGTCACTTCACCACCCGCTCAGCCGGCTCTTAGTGGGGCTCATGCAGCTAGAGGTTGCCCTAGGGGGGAGGCCGATCAGGTGGCAGTTAGGCTCGATGCTATACTTTCCCTTCCAGGCCAAAAGTCGTTACTTCAGACGCAATGATCACATGTATTGTCTCAGTATGCCAAAGGGATGCTACCATATTATTTGAACTTAGTTCTACTTATTCATATGTATCATCATATTTGCCCGTTATTTAGATATGCCCCGCGAGTCCTTAGTTTCACCTGCTCATGTATCTACGCTGGTGGGCAATTTTATTATTGTGAACCGTGTGTATCGGTTATGTGTGGTGACCATTGGGGGATTGGATACCAGAGTTGATCTCTTATTGCTTAGCATGTTGATTTCAATGTGATTCTGGGCATGGATTAGTTTCCCCATGTCATGCTACTCTGGATTGTCACACTAAGATCGTGACGTTGGCAACGCCGGAGTTACCTAGGATTGAGTGGAGAGGTTCTTTCGACTTTGTTCCCAGTAGGGTGATTTCATATTTGAAGGCCCAATGGATGGTTGGGAATGGATGTTTGTCATATTTGGCTTTTGTGAGGGATGTTGGTGCTGATATTCCTACCATTGATTATGTTTCGGTAGTGCGAGACCTTCCGGATATGTTCCCTGCAGACCAGCCGGGCATGCCACCTGACAGGGATATTGATTTTGGTATTGACTTGGTGCCTGGCACTCAACCCATTTCTATTCCTCCGTATCGTATGGCACCAGTAGAGTTGAAGAAATTTAAAGAGCAGCTTCAGGAGCTTCTTGATAAAGGGTTCATTAGGCCTAGTATTTTGCCTTGGGGTGCACCGGTTCTATTTGTGAAGAATTATGGCACTATACGGATGTGCATTGATTATAGGCAGTTGAACAAATTTACAATTAAGAACAAGTATCCTTCGTCGCGTATTGATGACTTGTTTGACCAGCTTCAGGGAGCTAGAGTGTTCTCTAAGATTGATTTGAGGTCTGGGTATCACTAGTTGATGATTCGAGACTCGAATATTCTGAGGACGGTATTCAGTACCCGCTATGGTCACTACGAGTTCCTCGTGATATCTTTTGGGCTAATCAATGCCCCAGCAACATTCACGCATCTTATGAATAGTGTATTCCATCCATATCTTAATTCGTTTGTCATAGTATTTATTGATGATATCTCGGTGTACTCATGTAGCCATGAGAAGCATGAACAACATCTGAGGATTGTACTATAGACGTTGAGAGAGGAGAAGATTTATGCTAAGTTCTCCAAGTGTGAGTTTTGACTCAGTTCGATGGCGTTCTGGGGGAATGTGGTGTCCAGTGAGGGGATCAAGGTGGATCCGAAGAAGATTGAGGTGATTCAGAGTTGGCCTAGACCGTCCTTAGCTACTGAGATTAGGAGTTTTCTTGGCTTGGCTAGATATTATCGCCGCTTTGTGGAGGGTTTCTCGTCTATAGCAGCGCCTTTGACCAGGTGTACCCGGAAGGGTGACCCATTCAGGTTGTCTGATGAGTGTTAGGAGAGCTTTCAGGAGCTCAAGACTACCTTGACCACAACTCCAAATCTAATTTTTCCTTCAGCATCGGGTTCTTATATAGTGTATTGTGATGCTTCTCAGCTTGGTATTGGGTGTGTCTTGATGCAGGAGGGTAGAGTGATTGCTTATGCTTCACGCCAGTTGAAGCCTCATAAGAAGAACTACCCTGTTCATGATTTAGAGTTGGCATACATCGTTCATACATTGAAGATTTGGAGCCATTATCTCTACAACATATCTTGTGAAGTATTTACAGATCATCAAAGTCTTCAGCAGTTGTTCAAGCAAAAGGATCTAAATTTCAGGCAGCGGAGATGGTTGAAGCTATTAAAAGACTATGATATCACCATTTTGTATCAACCCATGAAGGCCAATGTAGTTGCCGACGCCTTGAGTAGAAAAGTGGTGAGTATGGGTAGTCTTGCATATATTCCTATTGGTGAGAGACTACTTGCAGCAGATGTTCAGGCCTTGGCCAATCAGTTCGTGAGATTAGATATTTCGGAACCTCGTCGGGTTCTAGCTTGCGTAGTTTCTCGGTCTTCTTTACATGATCGCATCAGATAACATCAGTATGACGACCCCCATTTAATTGTCCTTAAGGACACGATTCAACACGGTGATGCCAAGGAGGTTTCTATTGGACATGATGGGGTGTTGCGGATGCAGGGTCAAATTTGTGTGCCCAATGTGGATGGGTTACGTGAGTTGATTCTTGAGGAGTCCCACAATTCGCGGTATTCCATTAATCAGGTGCAGCGAAGATGTATCTGCACTTGAGGCAACACTATTGGTTGAGGAGAATGAAGAACGATATAGTGGAGTTTGTAGCTGAGTGCTTGAATTACTAGTAGGTGAAGTACAAGCATCAGAGGCCGGGCGGTTTGTTTCAGAGGCTTGAGATTCTTGAGTGGAAATGGGAGTGTATCACCATGGACTTCATAGTTGGGCTCCCACAAACTTTGAAAAAGTTTGATGCTATTAGGGTGATTGTGGACCGGTTGACTAAGTCCGTGCATTTTATTCCAATTGGGATTACCTGTTCTTCAGAGCGGTTGGCTGAGATCTATATCCGCGAGATTGTTTGCCTTCACGGTGTGCAGGTGTCCATTATTTTAGATCGGGGCACGCAGTTCACATCGAAGTTTTGGAGAGCAGTGCAATGAGAGTTAGGCATACAGGTTTAGTTGAGTACAACATTCCACCCTGAGACGGACGGACAGTCCGAGCTCACCATTCAGATATTGGATGATATGCTACACACTTGTGTCATGGAATTCGGGGGTTCTTGAGATCAGCAATCGTCGCTTGCAGAGTTTTCCTACAACAACATCTACCAATCGAGTATTCAGATGGCTCCATATGAGGCCTTTTATGGGAGGCGATGTCGGTCTACGGTTGGTTGGTTCGAGCAGGGTGAGGCTAGGCTATTAGGTACTGACATGGTTTAGGATGCTTTGGACAAGGTTAAATCAATTCAGTATCGGCTTCGCATGACTCAGTCTAGGCAGAAGAGTTACGCCAATTGGAAGGTTTGTGATGTTGCCTACATGGTGAGAGAGAAGGTATTGCTCAGAGTTTCGCCCATGAAGGGTGTTATGAGGTTCGAGAAGAAGGGCAAGTTGAGCCCTTGATATATTGGCCTTTTTGAGGTGCTTGAGAGGATTGGAGAGGTGGCTTATAAGCTTGCATTTCCACCTAGTCTATCGAGTGTTCATCTAGTATTTCATATTTTCATGCTCTGTATGTATTTCGGTGATCCGTCTCATGTTTTGGACTTCAGCACAGTTCAGTTAGATGGGGATTTGAAGTATGATGTGGAGCCGATGGCCATTTTGGATCGGCAGGTTCGAAAGTAGAGGTCAAAGAATATAACATCAGTGAAAGTACAGTGGAGAGGTCAGCCAATCGAGGAGGATACTTGGGAGACCGAGCAGGAGATGCGGAGTAGCTATTCATACCCATTTGAGACTCACGGTAAGATTCTAGACCCGTTCGAGGGTGAACGTTTGTTTAAGAGGGGGAGAATGTAACACCCCGGTCGGTCATTTCGAGTATTGTAGCTCTGATCCCCCATTTATTGCTTATTCTGTGTTCATTTGTTATTATGTGACTTGCCGGGGTGGTAGGTTTGGTTCTGGGGATGTTTCAGAAAGAATTGGTACACTTAGTCCCAAGGTTGGAAGCCTAAGTAGAAAGAGTTTATCGGATGTTGACTTATGTGTAAATGACTACGGAATGGAGTCTTGATGATTCTGATAGCTCCGTATGTTAATTTTGGATTTAGGAGTATGTCCGGATATTTATTCTGAGGACCGTAAATGATTTTGGCTTGAATTGGCAAAAATTCAAAAAGTTAAAGTTTGACTGAAAGTTGACTTTGTGGGTACTGGGCTTGGATTGTGGTTCTAGAAATTGGAATAGGTCCGTTGTGTCATTTATGACTTGTGTGAAAAATTTGAGGTCAATTGGAGTTGGTTTGATAGGTTTCTACATCGATTGTAGAAGTTGGAAATCCATTAGTTTCATTAGGCTTAAATTGGGGTGCGATTTGTGTTTTTGATGTTGTTTGATGTGATTTGAGGCCTCGACAAAGTTCGTATCGTATTTAGGATTTGTTGGCATGTTTGGATGGGTGTGATTTGGATCAAGTTCGGCTTCATTTTGGACCTTGTTGGACTGCTGATTTCTGTATCTAGTTTCCTCCTTCGCGATCGCGAAGCAAGGGACGCGATCGCGAAGAGTTGTTGTTCGCAGCTGGGAATTTTTCCTTCGCATTCACGATAGTAAGCTCGCGTTCATGTAGCTTTGTGAGGCTCAGATCACCGTGGACGCAAGGAGGTTAACGCGCTCGCGTTGAGGAGAGATTAGTCGGAGCGTCAGGATTTAAGCCTACGCGATCGCGTAGGTGTGAGTGCGTTGGCGGAGAGTCAGGTCTGGTGAGTATCACATTCGCGACTGGTTCTTCGCATTCGCGTAGGCTATTTTTGGAGGTCAGTGATTTTGTTCTTTGCGATCGTGTGGGGATTTCCGCGATCGCGAAGAGGAACCTCTGGGCAGCAGTTGTTACATTTCAAAATCGAGGGTTTGAACCCATTTTTCATATTTTGATCTAGAGACCTTGGTTTTAGACGATTCTTGAAGGGATTTTCCAGGAGTTGATTGGGATAGGTGATTCTAACTCGGATTTGTTTAAAACATGAATCTATCATGGATTTTACCATTTAATTAGTGTTTTGGGTTGGAAAATTTGGTAAAAATTTGTAAAACTTCATAGACCGAATTTTGGGGATTTGAAAGGCAATTTGTGGTCGGAATTAGATGATTTTGGTATGGTTGGACTCGTTGTTGAATGGATGTTCAGATTTTGTAAATTTTGTTGGATTCTGAGACGTTGTCCCGGGGTTTACTTTTTGACTTTGGTTAAAGATCTTAGCTTTATCATTTGGAATCAATTCCTATAGCTTATGTTGATAGTATTACGTTATTTTTGGCTAGACTTGAGCCTTCCGGAGATTGATACGCGTGGGAAGGGCTTGCTAGCAGAGTGATTTGATTTGTTTGTGGTAAGTATATTATCTAAACTCGGTTGAGGCACTAGTTGCCTGAATTATTATGATAGCTATGTGCTATTGGGTGCACACATGTGTGGGGTTGAACCCATGTGCGGGCACCGAGGTTATTTATTCATGCTCGGGTTGTGCTCAGGCTCTTATAAGCCTATAATTTGACTGTTAAACCTTAAGCTATGATGCTTCGCACATTTGTGTCATTGTTGTGAACTATTTGAGCCATGTTTGAGGTTACATAGGGGTTAATCCATGAATGAACTGATAAATGTTATTCTTGGTGATATTGCCGATTTGAGCTATGATTGTACACTTGCACATGCCTACATTTTAGTAGGTCGTTTATACCAGTCCAGGAGCATGAGATTTGTTATTCACTCCTTTCATACATGTATACTTGTTTAATTGCCTCTGTATGATATGATTGGATTGGGTGCATGTGACCACGCATGGCGGATTGTGTTGTTATGCTTGTGACCACACTGGGTGGATTGTGTTGTTATGCCTGTGACCATGCCGGGCGAATTATGTTGTTGTGCGTGTGACCACGCCGGGCGGATTGTGATATTGGGACTGTAACCATGCCGGGCTGGTAGCACGTTGAATTGGCTGTGCTTGCGTGTGGATATGGATCCATCCCCCTAGGGTCACCCTCTCATGTTTCTCTCTTGATGGTGTACATGCGGTTATTGAGAGTACTGATCACCGGTTTGGAATGGATATGGAAAAGTTAAAGGAATCTGACTTGTGTTTTGTGGGATTTTGCATTTCATCTTTACTTGCAATTCCTTGATCATTTATCTCATTTAACCGCATATCACCTCTAAATGCCAAGATATTGTCTGAGCGGAGTATTTGAGAAATTGTACACACACACACACAGACACAAAGATGTTTTCTTACTGAACTTTATGATTTGATTCCAATATTGTTCTATACCGGTTTAAAGGATGAAACTACACAGGTGATAGCTAGTATCATTAATAATTTGTGCTTCTCTTACCTTGCCGTGTTTATTTACGATACTTATTGAGTATATTGGGTCGGTTGTACTTGTATTATACTCTGCACTTAATAGTGCAGATCCAGGTGTAGGGGACCAGTTACCAGTAGTAGGCTTGCTTGTTGGACCATCTGCTAGAGAAGAGGTAGAGCTGCATCCTTGGTCGCAATTTGACTTGTCTATTCCTTTCATACTGTTGTTACAGTTCAGACAATGTATTTATGGGTCAGTTTCAGACTTTTATTCTATTGTAGAAGTTCATGACTCCGTATTTACCAGTATCTAGGAGAATTTACTTTTTATTAGCATTATTATTGTATTGAGACCCTAGATTTATGCTATTTCTATGAATTTCATTATTCTGTTGCCTTCGTTATCATGATTTGGCTTGCCTAACCTGTGTGTTAGGCGCCATCACGACGGGTTGGGATTTTGGGTCGTGACACAAAACCTCCTACACTACTGTCTGTAGTAAGATAAACAAAAAAATAAATATAGCAAAAAAGAGACTCCGGGTGCTGCGGAACGGAGCATAGCAGCTCACCACTAAGTCTCCGGGTAGCGGGGTTACGCGCTTGAATGGCCACCAGATGCACCTGCCTCAGATCCTGCACGATTAGTACAGAAGTATAGTGTGAGTACATAAGCAGCATGTACCCAGTAAGTATCTAGTTTAACCTCGAAGAAGTAGTGATGAGGGGTCGATATCGACACTTACTAAGGGTCAATAAATAAAATATAAAAATCATAAGTAGGCATAAAATACAGCAATAACAGTGAGATAAGAAACAAAAATTTACAATTCTTAAACATGGTATTAGTTTAAAGTCTTCAACTATCACAGGCCAAGTATTTAACACATAAGAACTACCAAGTAATTTCCTAGTCTCAGATCAAGAAGAAATATCAAGCATAATCGGACTCCGAGCAATATCACGCACGATTTATGCCGAGGTCATACAGTCTGATCCAGAATAGTGTGTACACTGCCGAGGGTCGATCGGTGAATCATAGATGCATCTAATATACTACCGAGGCATTCGGCCCGATCCGTAGGAAGAGAGAATACTCTACGAACTCCGATTAACGGCTACTACATAAGAATAATACTCAAAGAAGGCATAATCTCCACTAACAGTCAAGTAACCCGCCAAAACTCAAAGTAATGAAGCTCAGTCCTTACAAATCCTATTTCAAATTTTAATTATAATTTAAGTAATTAAACTAACAAGTTGGGTGCAAATAATACAAGTAATACATGGTAGAATCCTAAACTACCCAGACATAAGCATGGTTTTAGCTACGTGCGGACTCTCGTCACATCGTGCGCACGTAACACTCACAATTATTAGTAAACAACCATTTACAGCACCTACAGGGATAATTCTCTCTTACAAGGATAGGCAAGAGACTTACCTCATTTCCAATTCCTCTTCCCGGTTCACAATTCATACTAAAAACCTCAAGTCGGTGCCACATAATCCAATACTAGTCAAATGTAGTACAAACTATTAGAGTAATTACCCAACCCAAATTGGAAGGTTCCTAAAATTTATCCCCGGGCCCACGTACCCGAATTCCAAAAATATTTGTAAATAAATATTACCCATAATCTCAGGAACACAAATATATAATTTTTACTCAATTCCATAATCATTTTCATGGTCTAATCCCATTTTTATTTAAAACCTATATTTTTCAATAAACTCCTAAAATTTTCATATTTTACATGTTAAAATCTACCCATAATCTATGTATTTAACTTACATTGTATAGAAATCACTTACCTTCAATAGCTAGATGAAAACACCTCTCCAAGAAGCTCCAAAATCGGCCAAGGGAAATGAAAATGGGAGAAAATGGCCTAAGTCCCGTTTTAATAAAGACACTACCCAAATTTTCCTTCTTCGCAAACGCGACAATAGCCCCCCGATCACGAAGGAAAAGCGGCCAAGGAACTGAAAGATTGCAAATTGTGAACGCGATCCAAGGCTCACGAACGTGAAGGCTTGCCTGACCTGACCTTCACGAATGCGAGAGCCTCTATACGAACGCGAAGACCAACATCCTGGCCTTCCCGCCAGCTCGCCTTACCCTTCCCGAACGCTGACCATCCCACGCGAACGCGAAGACCAGTGGCCTAGAGATTCGCGATCGTGAGCTCTATTATGCGAATGCGAAGAAAAAATATTCCCAGCCCAATTTCCTTCATCGCGAATGCGAGGCCTTCTCGCGTTCGCGAAGAAGGAAACCTAAATAGCAGATAACAGAATTTTGAACTCAACTCCGGGTGATTTGAAACTCACCCGAGCTACCCGGGACCTCGTCCAATTGCACCAATAAGTCCATAAACATAATACGGACCTGTTCGAACCCTCAGAACACGTAAAACAACAACAAAACTAAGAATCGCACCCCAAAACCAATTGAATCAACTTATGAACTTCAAGCTTTTCAACTTACTCCAAACGCGTCGAATTATACTTAGACAACTCGGATTGACACTAAATTTTACGTAGAAGTCATAAATCACCATACAAACCTTTTTCGAAGCTCGAAATTCCAAACGTATTTTGATAACACCAAAGTCTATTTCAAACCAAATTTAAAGAACTTGAAAAACTTCAATGCGCTAACTTTCAACATTAAGCGCCGAAACGCTCCCGGATCACTTGTAACTCGATCCGAACACACGCCAAAGTCCAAAATCATCATACGAACCTATCGGAACTATCAAATTCCAGTTCAGAGGTAGTTTACTCAAAATGTTGACTGAAGTCAAATTTGGCCATCTTAGGTCGCTATTAAGGAACCAAGTGTTTCGTTTTCAACTCGAACCCTTGCAAGTCATAAAATAATAAAGGCACATACGAGGAGTCTTAATTAGGGAAACGGGGATCTAGAAAATAAAATGACCGATCGGGTCGTTACACACAACCTGCGTGTATGCCATCAAAAGAGAAACACGAGAGGACGCTCTAAGGAGATGGATCCAAATCCACACGCTGCACTATATAGAATTTGTGTCATAATAGTAGCAATATCATCATAACTGCACAACAAAGACCTCGTGCTATTTTCAAATCAATCCACTCAATATTCACACACCGCATGTATGCCATCAATAGAGAAACATGAGAAGGCGACCCTAGATGGATGGATCCATATTCACATGTTGCACGACCCAAATCTCGTGCACTCCACGGCAGAAACCTCGTGCTACAATAATATCAATATCACCCTAATTGTACGGCAAAGATCTCGTGTCAAATCAATAACAATATCATAATCATCGCACAACAAATACCTCGTGCCAAATCAACACAATATCACAATGCCCGCATGGAAAAACCTGGTGCCATAACCTCAGTCCGTATCTGAGAACCATATACATGGAACGAGAAATAACCATGCATTGGTGTATGCATGTGTACAAGGGATGACCCCTAGTTAAAATGTATGCCTATATGTACATATGACCACAGGCCCAACATGAAATAATTCATCCAAATGATCATCAAGCCAAAATAAGCATCAAAAGCCGTCCTATTCATTTTTATTTTATTTTATAAACCATCATTGTAAGACCTTTTTTTTTTTTTAAATCCTCTAAAGCCGTCCTATTACAAGGATTGATATTTTCCATCACGTACCTCTGTTAGTTATAATATAGTAGCACAAATTCCTTCTTTGGAAGTTGCTGTAATCCACAAGTAGGTGCTTTGTTGCACTTCTCAACAGAAATGTTCGATTGTTAAATATTTAAGGCATCCAAGATGACTCATTCTTGACAGCCATCACCTAAAGCATAATAAGTGCAATAAAAGGAAATCTTATATACCAAAAATTTAAATTCATAATAAGTGCCAATTATTCAATAGCAATAAACGATAGGAATATAGATAAATCATTAGTATTATACTGGAAAATGTCAGGAATAGAATTAACACCTGGAAGTAAGATATTTACAGCTAGATGTAAAAACTTATACGTTTTAACAACAAAACATAAAATAGCAGCAAAAAATAAAATTAATAAAATAAAAATAGAAAATCCATTTGAAAGAATAGTTACAGTTATTGATAATAATGAATATAGTTATAAAGAAATTGACATGGAAGAAGACTTAGAAATAGTAAAAGAAAGATTAAGTACATCAAGTATACCAAACCAATTAACTTATGAAACACCAACATCATCAAGGATAAGTACATCAAGAAGGGAATATATAATCCCAAAAAACTTAATAAGAAACACAAAAGAAAAAATAAATCCATACCATTACTATATAACTGGAATCATGGAACAAAGAAAATATCAAATATTAATAAATACAGGTCAAGAAGAAAATTATATCACAAGAGAATTAGTAACAGAAACTGAAATAATAACTACTGAACAACTATGCCCTGAATTACCCAAGGAATTAATAATAAATGAAGAAATAACAGAAAAAGAAATAATTATTGGAGGAATACCTTTGATAATACAATTTAAAATATATCAAGAAAACGAAAACGAAAATATTACATTAGGAATAAAATGGTTAGAAAAAGTAAAACCATACAATCTAGGAGATAAACAATTAACCATAACACACAAAGATAAGAAAATAATAATAAAAAGAACAGAAGAATGAAAATATATATACTCGCAAAAATCATAGTAGAAGGATATTATAATAGATACTATACACCAATGATAGATACAGGAGCAGAAGCTAACATATGTAAATATAATTGTTTACCAACAGATAAATGGAAAAAATTAAAAACACCTATGGTAGTAACAGGATTTAATAATGAAGGTAGTATGATTAACTACAGAGCCAAGAATATAAAAATACAAATATGGGATAAAATATTAACTATAGAAGAAATATATAACTTTGAATTCACTACAAAAGATATATTACTAGGAATGCCATTTTTAGATAAACTATACCCACATATAATAACAAGGACACACTGGTGGTTTACCACACCATGTAAAAACAAAGTAGGAGCAAAAAGAGTAAATAATAAACAAAGAAAAAATACAGAATGGATAAAAGGAAGTGAAAAAATCACACAAAAACTAGAAAATATAAGTAAAAATACAACTACTCAATTAGAAATTATTATATTTACAATAGACAAAGTAAAAATAATCCAGAATGAATTAGAAAAATTATATAATGATAACCCTCTAAAAGGTTGGAATAAACATAAAACAAAAATAAAAATAGAATTAATAGAAGAAAACAGCATAATAACACAAAAACCTTTAAAATATAACTTTGATGACTTAGCAGAATTCAAAATGCATATAAAAGAATTATTAGATAACAATTACATACAAGAAAGTAATAGTAAACATACAAGTCCAGCATTTATAGTAAATAAACATAGTGAACAAAAAAGAGGAAAAAGTAGAATGGTTATAGATTACCGAAACTTAAATGCAAAAACTAAAACATATAATTACCCAATACCTAATAAGATATTAAAAATAAGACAAATCCAAGGATATAATTACTTCAGTAAATTTGATTGTAAATCAGGATTTTACCATCTAAAACTAGAAGATGAATCTAAAAAACTAACAGCATTTACAGTACCACAAGGATTTTATGAATGGAATGTTTTACCATTTGGATATAAAAATGCACCAGGAAGATACCAACATTTTATGGACAATTATTTTAACCAACTAGAAAATTGTATAGTATATATAGATGATATACTACTATATTCAAGAACACAAGATGAACATATAAGATTATTAGAAAAATTCATACATATTATAGAAAACTCTGGCATAAGCTTAAGCAAAACCAAAGCAGAATTATGAAGAATCAGATAGAATTTTTAGGTATACAAATAGATAAAAATGGAATAAAAATGCAAACACATATAGTACAAAAAATAATCAATCTTGATGAAAACATAGATATAAAAAAGAAATTACAATCATTTTTAGCTAGTAAACCAAGTAAGAGAATATATACCTAAATTAGCAGAAAACCTAAAACCTCTACAGAAAAAACTAAAAAAGGATGTAGAATATGGATTTGATGAAAAAGATAAGGAACAAATAAGAAAGATCAAAATATTGTGTAAAAAACTACCAAAACTATACTTCCCAGATGAAAATAAGAAATTTACTTATATTGTAGAAACAGATTCGAGTAATCATAGTTATGGAGGAGTTCTTAAATATAAATATGATAGAGAAAAAATAGAACATCATTGCAGATATTATTCAGGATCTTATACTGAACCACAAGAAAGATGGGAAATAAATAGAAAAGAATTATTTGCATTATATAAATGTTTATTAGTATTTGAACCATATATAGTCTATAACAGATTTATTGTAAGAACAGATAACACCCAAGTTAAATGGTGGATAACCAGAAAAGTACAAGATTCAGTTACAACAAAAGAAATACGCAGACTGGTATTAAATATATTAAATTTTACATTTATAATTGAAATAATCACTACTAACAAGAATGTTGTTGCAGATTACTTATCAAGACAAGCATAATATGCGACATTATCTCCAAAATTATTACTCGGTGTTGTCCACCACCAGTCAACTTGAAGCGAGAAAACATAAAATTTGATTCTTGCAATTGTCACAAATTTTCAATTATTTCTTTTGCTAAATCTCCTTTATTAAGTAAAGGATGCACCGTTTCCATGTCCAGTAAAATGAACCAAAGCACTTGATTTATTCTATTTTTTTTTTGTAGGTATCCTTCTTAGATATTCAATCCGCATCGATCTTCAAATGAACATCTCTGACTTTTATAATTCACTTATCCATGTTGTATCATTTACTCATTAGCTCAAGGGCGTTAACATACATAGAACCTCCCACTGTAGGAATAATCTTGCTCGTGGGCTACCGTGAATCCCTTTTCATGCAATGTTAAGCACATTAGGAATACTAAATATGATAAAATCAGTCAATCCATGCCCAAGTTCACTTACAATATTACAAACTATAACAAATTCGCAACTATTCCTCTGTCCTAAAGGTGATCCCACATATCCGATAGACACAGTCAATAAAATACTAGACTTCTCTACTTGGGTAAAATTACAAATGGTACATCCAAGTACTTACGTTCCTCCTTATCCCCTTCTACAGTATCATCTCATTAATGAGTTGCTCATTTCCTCAAACTTATGCTTTTCAAAACACATCGTATGTTCACATAATCATGCAACTGATGACCCCTCTTTTGTGACGATAGTCTTTTTTTTTAACACACAACTTCGTTTATAGTTCATATGTTTTCATCGTGATGCGTACCAATCTCAATAGTCCATGTCTTACCCTTACTTTAACAGCTAATAATGTTGTGTACGATCAAAACCGATTCCCAGTCATAAGAATCGGTCGAGACAATGACGTTTCAATCTAAGGGTATCCACATGACAAGCTCGAACGAATTCCGAAGTAGAGACGTCGAGCTTCGAACTATAAGACCAATCAACGGCAAAACCCGATATCATTATCGAGCCCGTGTCCGAATCGGACTACGGGACAACACTGATCGACACAGGCCCCGAATATCGATGCCCCAAGGCAGAACCGAGCTCGAACCAAAACTCGGGATTCAATCTAACACCGAGCTCGAGTCAGTGCCAAACTCACAGACAAGAGGCGTTACAACCGCACCAAGAGAGAGAATCTTGGCGAGAATCAAGGAAGAGACAAACCATCATGGGTTCTCCACTATATGTATTATTTTATTATGTTGTTATAGGTAAAGCAGTGACCCCCTACTATAAAAAGGGAGATACACTGCAATAGACACAGGTCCTCCAAGATACATTAAGATTTCACTGTGCTTGTTTCTTTCTAATTCAATTCAACTTTCCCATCCATCATTCACATTTTATAGCAAAAATACTTGTATTGTCATTTTGTATCAAAGGAATTTGCATACCTTTAGAACCATATCTAAATTTAATGTTATCCGATTTTTTGGGTAAACAGTTTGGCGCCCACCGTGGGGCTAAGGGTAACAGTGATTGTTTGATATAAATCTACAGTACACTCCAGCTTACAACTTCAAAATGGCTCTACCTATCGACCTCGAAGCCGATCTTCAAGATGAAACCAACAACTTGGCGCCCGGGACCAGAAGGCTACTTGACGACGGCAACAGGGCTCGAATCGAAGAACCCGAAATTCGAGCCGAAGTACCATTGGATATCAATTCACAAATAGCTCTAGAAGCGAATCAGCGTTCTGAACCGGAAAGAAGCGTTCAGGGCGGTGCTTGACCCATAGCCCGAGACACTTACAGCACGGGAGAAATCGAGGTCAGCTTGCGTATGATTTTCGAAATGTTACAAGCCCAACAAAAAACGATAGCTCAGTTGCAGAGCCAAACTCATATGCAAAGCGGGCTGAACTCCAATCCGCCTCCTCGAGAAGCCACCCCCAGAACGGAGCCCACCGTAGTGAAATCAAACGAGCAGGAATCGGGGATCGCTCCTGAAATTGTTAAATTGCTCGAGGAACACACAAAATGAGTCGAAGCCAACAACAAAAAAGTGGAAACGTATAACGCTAGGGTCGATCAAATCCCGGGGGCTCCGCCGATGATAAAAGGGTTCGATTTGAAAAAATTCATACAAAAGCCTTTTCCCTCGAGCGCGGCCTCAAAACCAATCCCCAAAAAATTCCGTATTCCCAAAATTCCCAAATATAACGGTACGACCGATCCTAACGAACACGTCACCTCCTACACATGTGCCATCAAAGGCAACGATTTGGAGGATGATGAGATGGAATCCGTATTGTTGAAAAAGTTCGGAGAGACCCTCGCAAAGGGAGCAATGATCTGGTATCACAACTTACCACCAAATTCCATCGATTCTTTTGCCATGTTAGCAGATTCGTTCGTAAAAGCACATGCTGGTGCCATAAAGGTTGCAACAAGGAAATCAAATCTCTTCAAAGTAAAACAAAGGGATAACGAAATGCTGAGGGAATTTGTATCCCGATTTCAAATGGAACGTATGGACTTGCTACCGGTCGCAGACGATTGGGCCGTACAAGCTTTCACCCAAGGACTGAACGAGCTAAGTTCGACAGCGTCAAGTCAACTGAAACAAAATTTGATCGAGTACCCAGCAATAACTTGAGCAGATGTACACAACCGGTACCAATAAAAAATCAAGGTTGAAGATGATCAATTGGGAGCTCCGTATGGGCCCGTACGTCAGAACCACACAACCACTAAAAATCATAGGGAAATCAACAGAGAACAAAGGTCGAATAGAGACCGATACCAACCGTACGGCACAAATCAGATGAATAACGGTTCAGCATGTGATGCGATTCGGAACAACTGAATGACTGATCGGGGACAAAATTCTCGGGGACTTATGAGCAAGAGAGGCTTTGATAAATATGTTGATCCTATAGAAGTCCCTCGATTATCGGAGTATAACTTCAACATTGGTACATCCGCCATCGTATCGGCCATCGGACGCATCAAAGACACCAGATGGCCTCGACCCATGTAGACTGATCCTGCCCAAAGGAATCCTAATCAAATGTGCGAATATCATGGCACCCATGGCCACAGAACGGAAGATTGCATGCAACTAAGAGAGGAAGTGGCCCGCTTATTTAACAAAGGGCACCTTCGGGAATTTCTGAGTGATAGGGCGAAGAACCATTTTACGAACAAGGAATTCGGCAAGAAAAATGAGCCAGAAGAACCGCAACACGTCATTCACATGATCATCGGCGGTGTCGATGCCCCTTAGGGACCGGTGCTTAAACGTGCTAAAGCATCGATTGTGAGGGAAAAGCGATCTCGAACGTAAGATTATACACCCATAGGGACTTTGTCCTTCAGTGATGAAGATACATAAGGAATCATCCAACCCCATAACGATGCACTGGTAATATCCGTACTCATGAATAAAACTAAGATTAAGCGTGTGTTAATTGATCCAGGTAGCTCGGCCAATATCATCAGATCGAGGGTCGTAGAACAGCTCGGCCTGCAAGATCATGTCGTACCCGCAACTATGGTTCTAAACGGATTCAATATGGCATGTGAAACCACCAAAGGCGAGATTACCCTACCAATAAACGTGGCCAGAACAATGCAAGAAACAAAGTTTCACGTAATCGAAGGTGATATGAGATATAACGCCCTTTTCGGAAGGCCGTGGATCCACAGCATGAGAGACGTACCCTCGACCCTACACCAGGTCCTCAAATTCCCAACATCGGGAGGTGTCAAAATAGTGTACGGAGAACAACCGGCCGCAAAGGAAATGTTCTCCGTCGAAGAAGCAAAATCAATATCCTCGTCTTCGCCGATAAAAGGATCAGGTTCAGAAGGAGACACATCGGAGAGCAGAGCGCCAAATAGCAATCACGGACATCAGCTTCGACCCAGCCAGGTAAGCAGAACATTGAAGAAGATGATGACGACCAATGGATCCCTCGATCCTTCGTAACCCCCGATGATTTCGATGCCACCAAATCAACAATGGAGGAACTGGAGCAAATCATACTGATCGAGCACTGGCCCGAACGAAAAGTATACCTGGGAATGGGTTTGAGCCCTGAACTCAGGAAGAAACTCATTCAATTTCTTATCAATAACATCGACTGTTTTGCCTGGTCCCATTTAGATATAACAGGGATCCCGCCAGACGTAACAACGCACCAGCTAAGCTAGAACCCTAGGTTCAGACCGGTGAAGCAAAAAGAAGGCCCCAGTCCGAGGAAAAGCACGCATTCATAAAGGACGAGGTAACCAAACTTCTCAAGATAGGATCCATTCGGGAGGTAAAATACCCCGAATGGTTAGCCAATGTAGTTGTAGGACCTAAAAAAGGAAACAAACTTAGAATGTGTGTGGACTATAAGGATTTGAACAAAGCATGCCCCAAAGATTCCTTTCCACTGCCCAACATCGATCGCATGATCGATGCCACAGCCGGCTACGAGATCCTCACCTTTCTCGATGCCTATTCCGGGTATAATCAAATTCAGATGAACCCGGACGACCGGGAAAAGACTTCGTTTGTGACCCGACATGGAACATATTGCTATAACGTAATGCCCTTCGAGCTAAAAAATGCAGGAGCTACTTATCAACACCTAGTAAACAGAATGTTCGAAGAACAAATAGGTAAAACAATGGAAGTCTATATTGATGACATGCTAGTTAAGTCCATGCGCGCAAAGGACCATTTGGCCCATTTGCAGGAAACGTTCGAGATTTTGCGGAAATAAAACATGAAGCTCAACCCCAAAAAATGTGCTTGCGGGGTCGGTTCGGGCAAGTTCCTCAGCTTCATGGTGTCAAATCGGGGAATTGAGATCAACCCCAACAAAATCAAGGCCATCGAAGACATCACCATCGTGGACAGCGTGAAAGCTGTACAAAGGTTAACGGGAAGAATTGCAGCCTTAGGTCGGTTCATTTCAAGATCATCAGATCGAAGTCACAAATATTTCTCCCTACTCAAAAAAAAGAACAACTTCACTTAGACAACGGAATGCCAACAAGCGTTACAGGATTTGAAACGATATCTATCGATCCCACCACTGCTTCACACTCCAAAAATTGACGAAAAACTATACTTGTACTTGGCGGTATCGGAAGTCGCCGTAAGCAGTGTCCTAGTTAAAGAAGATCAAGGTACGCAATTTTCCGTTTATTACGTAAGTCGGACCTTAGGAGAAGCAGAAACTAGGTATCCGCACTTAGAAAAATTTGCTCTTGCGCTGGTAAGAGCATCTAGAAAGTTAAGGTCGTACTTTCAATGTCACCCCATAAGCGTATTAACCACCTGCCCACTCCGTAATATTTTACATAGGCCCGAACTATCAGGCCGATTGGACAAATGGGCCATCGAACACAGTGGGTACGATATCAAATATCAACCCCGTACGTCCATCAAGTCTCAAATTTTGGCAGACTTCGTGGCCGACTTCACGCCAACCCTCATACCCGAAATCGAAAAGGAACTCCTTTTGAAATCGGGTATATCGTCCGGGGTATGGATCCTTTTTACGAATGGCGCTTCGAATATAAAGGGGTCCGGGTTAGGCATAGTTTTGAAACCCCCCACAGGTAACATTATTAGGCAAGCTATTAAAACTATCAGATTAACTAACAACGAGGCCGAGTATGAAGCCATGATTGCAGGTCTCGAACTAGCTAGAAACTTGGGAGCAGAAGTCATTGAGGCGCATTATGACTCTTTGGTGGTGGTGAGTCAAGTAAACAAAACCTTCGAAGTCCGAGAAGGTAGGATGCAAAGGTATTTGGACAAACTGCTTATCACTTTACACCATTTCAAACAATGGACCCTACGGCATGTTCCACGAGAACGGAATAATGAGGCCGATGCTCTAGCAAATTTGGGATCATCGGTCGAGGTAGATGATTTGAGCTCGGGGACTATCGTTCAACTTTCAAGATCGGTAATCGAAGATGGGCACGCCAAAATAAATTCTACTAGCTTAACCTGGGATTGGAGAAACAAGTATATTGAATACTTAAGAAATGGAAAGCTCCCTTCAGACCCTAAAGATTCTAGGGCCCTACGGACTAAAACTGCTCGATTCACGTTGGCTGCAGACGGAACACTATATCGAAGAACATTTGATGGACTGATGGCGGTATGCGTGGGTCCGGGAGATACCAACTACATCCTCCGGGAAGTACACGAGGGCACTTGTGGCAATCACTCTGGTGCCGACACATTAGTTCGAAAAGTGATCAGAGCGGGGTATTATTGGATCGATATGGGAAAGGATGCGAAAGAATTTGTTCGTAAATGTGACAAATGTCAAAATTTTGCGCCAATGATCCATCAACCCGAAAAGCAACTTCACTCGGTCCTATCCCCATGGCCATTCATGAAATGTGGAATAGACCCTCTGCCATCGACCCCAGGTAAAGCCAAATTTATTTTATTTATGACTGACTATTTTTCTAAATAGTTTGAAGCGCAGGCGTTCGAGAAAATAAGAGAGAAAGAAGTTATAGACTTTATTTGAGATCATATCATATGCTGATTCGGGATACCCGCTGAAATAGTATGCGACAATGGGAAGCAATTCGTTGGCAGCAAAATCACAAAATTCTTCGAAGATCACAAAATAAGGAGGATATTATCAACACCATACCACCCCAGCGGGAACGGTCAGGCCGAATCAATGAACAAAACTATTCTTCAAAACCTGAAGAAGAGATTGAACGACGCGAAGCGAAAATGGAGAGAAATCCTGCCCGAAGTCCTTTGGGCATACCGAACAACGTCAAAATCCAGTACGGGGCGACCCCATTCTCCTTAGTGTATGGTTCCGAAGCATTGATACCAGTCAAAGTCGGTGAACCTAGTCCCAGATTTCAATTCACGACGGAAGAATCAAATAACGAGGCTATGAACACCAGCCTTGAATTATCGGACGAAGGACGAGAAGCTGCCCTCATCCGATTGGCCGCCCAAAAGCAACGAATCGAAAGGTATTATAATCGAAGAACTAAACTTTGCCATTTCAAGCCCGGGGACTTAGTGTTAAGAAAAGTCACCATCAATACTCGGAACCCAAACGAAGGAAAATTAGGACCAAATTGAGAAGGACCATACTAGGTGCTCGAGAACATTGGAAAAGGATCATACAGGCTCGGCATCATAAACGACAAACAACTATCAAGCAGTTGGAATGTATCACATCTAAAACGGTACTACTGCTAAGGTACGACCTTTCCATATTCATCTAACTGACCCATGCAGAAGTCCGAACAAGAGTTGAAGAAGATCTTTCGATTAAGAGCACGCGTTGCACTCTTTTTCCCTTAGACCGGGTTTCTCCCAAAAAGGTTTTTCGGCAAGGTTTTTAATGAGGCAACCATCGATCGTGCTGCACTTTAAACAATATCCGAGGCCTCTTTTCGACAGACCTCAAATACCGGGGGTTCCAATGCAAGAAAGTCATCTCACAACAATAGGGTTCCAACAGGAAATATTGTAAGAGACAAATGGTCAAAATGAACCATGCTCATATATATTGGCCCAAACATAAACACATGCGCAATGACTTGAGATTTATTGTGCAACCAGAATTAAGATTCACTCAACTATTAAGCCTACGGGCTACTATTATTCCGAGTTCGAGCAAGCACTCACTCTACCACTAAGCCTACGGGCTACTTTCATTTCGAGTTCGAAACGATCACTCGAATATTAAGCCTACGGGCTACCTTTATCTTGAGTTCGAAACACTCACTCGACCATTGCGCCTATGGGCCACATCATCTCGAGTTCGAAACATTCACTTGACTATTAAGCTCACGGGCTACTATTATTCCGAGTTCGAGCAAGCACTCACTCGACCATTAAAGCCTACGGGCTACTTTCATTCCGAGTTCCAAAAGATCACTTGAATATTAAGCCTATGGGCTACCTTTATCTTGAGTTCGAAACACTCACTCGACCATTGCACCTACGGGCCACATTATCTCGAGTTCAAAATATTCACTCGACTATTAAGCTCACGGGCTACTGTTATTCCGAGTTCGAGCAAGCACTCACTCGACCATTAAAGCCTACGGGCTACTTACAATCCGAGTTTGAAATAATCACTCAAATATTAAGCCTACGGGCTACGGGCTACCTTTATCTCGAGTTCGAAACACTCACTCGACCATTGCGCCTACGAGTCATATCATCTCGAGTTCGAAATATTCACTCGACTATTAAGCTCACGGGCTACTGTTATTCCGAGTTCGAGCAAGCACTCACTCGACCATTAAAGCCTACGGGCTACTTACATTCCCAGTTCGAAATAATCACTCGAATATTAAGCCTACGGGATACCTTTATCTCGAGTTCGAGCAAGCACTCACTCGACCATTATGCCTACGGGCTACAATATTTCAAGTTCAAAACATTCATTCGACGGCTAAATAGCTACTTTTACTCTGAGTTTACATCAACTCAACCATTACATTACACCTACGGATTACGTTCCTTCAAAGTTTGAATCATCGACTCAACAAGCAAACCTAGGGGATACAAATCTGATAGATCAGAGAGACTACAATGTCAACATTCGATTAAAAGTCTTACCAAAATAAAAACAAGTCGATCTGATTATACATATATATATACAAAACTTGCCTACGAGATTAATATACAAACATGAAGAATCAGAAACTAAACTTCCTGGTCGAGCTCTTCCCCGTCCTCGGATCCGCTTTCGCTACCATCATCATCAGAAGCCAAGGCTTCAGCTTCCACTTCAAGCTCTTTTGCCTTTTTTACCTCTTTGGTAAGATCGAAACCTCGAGCGTGTATCTCCTCGAGGGTCTCCCTCCGAGACCTGCACTTAGCAAGTTCGGCAACCCAATGAGCTCGAGTATCGGCGGTCTTCGCCGCTTCTCGGGCTTCCATCTGAGCAGCCTCAGCATCAGCCCGATATACAGTAATGGATTTATCCGCCAAGACTTTTGATAACTCAACCTCCGCCTTAGCCTCAGCAAGTTGTGTTTCAAGCTACTCGATCTTCTTAGCTTGAACCGACCCCTTTTGCTTGACACTTCGAAGTTGAACGTCGGCCGATAATAATTTTGTTAAGATGGTTTCTTTTTCTGCTGCCAGGCGGTCGAGGGTCTCCTTCCACCAATTGCATTCAGCTCAAATTTGATCGACTTTTTCTCGAAGTAACCCGATCTTTTTGATCTTTTGCTGCAACTGAGACAATGAAGGGTTACCTTCCATGGTTGAGTCAGGCCCATACTTTAACAGAACGAGGCTCACATACTTATCAAGCTCTACCCCTTCTTCACAGACCTTAGCCAAATCCGCTTGGAGGTCCTTTATAGCCTCGTCCTTTTGGCTACAAAGATACCGCAGGGCATCTCTCTCACCTGAGACCTTACGGAGCTAGGCCTCACACTGGCTAAGATCGACTCGAAACCTACTAATGGCCTGCACAGTAAGGAACACGAGTCAAGTATGGAAAAGAACAAAGAAACCAAGTATGGAAGAATCATTACCTGAGTAATGAAACGCTGAGCCTCCTCTAGTAAAAGAGAAGTGTCACCGATATCGGAACCATCATCGACTCCAGTAAAACAATCCCTAAAAGGATCCCCTGCACCAGAGCCTGCGTCGATATCGGGAGTCTTCAACTCTCGAGCTTCCTTCAGCACCTCCTCAGAAAAAGATGGCAGAGAAGGCGAGTCACCCATTGTCATCGCCCCGAGCAAATCGCTCGGAGTACTCCGGTTGAGATTCTGGTCTTCGGAAACAACCCCGACAGGCACAACCGCCATCAGCTCGGGAGCTCTGGCAACCTCGATGGCCTCCGTAGATCGGACTACCAAAGCCGAGGAGCTATTTTCTTCTTCTTCTTCTTCTCTCAGTCGTTGGACCGAGTCAATCGAAAGGGCAATTGCTTTTCTCCTCACCCTTCGAGTTTTGGGCTTGGGGTCCTCTGACCGAGATGAAGCTTTTCGCTTCTTATCTTCCCCCTGTTTAGTGACCAGGGGCTTGTTTCCTTCTTCACCGCTTGAATGCCTCAAAGCGGCATCCCTGGTTACGCCTGCACAAGAAGAAATCGGTAACGAATAGAATGCAAAGAATACTTTGAAGGAAACAAGAAGCAAACCCCACCATGATTCTTGGCCTCCCATCTGCCTTTTGCCAAATCACGCTAAGCGCGCTCGGCGTAAGAGGAGGTCGAGGCCAATTTCCG
Source organism: Nicotiana tomentosiformis (assembly GCF_000390325.3). NCBI lineage: Eukaryota > Viridiplantae > Streptophyta > Magnoliopsida > Solanales > Solanaceae > Nicotiana > Nicotiana tomentosiformis. Next base: position 50,171,689 of record NC_090817.1, read on the forward strand.
AACCCAGTCCTCGAGGTCAGGCACCGCTTGTGGCATCTAAGGGGCAGCTGAACATCAGTGAAAGACATCAAAAAAAAGTCAGAAAAGTACCTGAAAAGCGAACAAAAATCACTTACGGTCAAAATTACATTCTTCAGGAAACAACATCTTTTCCTCCGGAATGAGATCATGGGTCCTCACTCGAATATAACGACCCATCCAACCCCGATCCTTGTCTTTATCGATGCTCGACATCAATGCCTTCGATGTCCGACGATGAAGTCTTATTAGTCCTTGAAAGATCTGAGGCCGATACAGTCGTATGAGGTGGTTTAGAGAAAAATCCAACCCCCCGGCTTTGATAGAGAAGAAGCACAATAAGATCACTATATGCCATAAAGAGGGATGAATTTGGCCAAGGGTGACTTGATACCTTTTGCAGCAATCAATAATCACCGGGTCGACGAGCTCCAGTGTGAAGGGATAAGTATAAACACTTAAAAACCCCTCCACGTAAGTGGTAACATTCTCATCGGAAGACGGAATTTGCAACACGAACTCGGAACCCCAGTTGCAGTCTTTTCTGACGGCCTCGAGGTGATCCTCCTTTATAGAGCACATATACATCGATACGTGTTCACATCGACCCGGAACGGAAGAAGGGTTCTCTACCTTAAAATCGGTCTTCAAAACATACGGGCCAGGAACATAGTCATGAACTGACGGCTCCACCGGCGCCTTATCATCAGACGACCGTGAGAAAGAAGCTTTTTCCTTCTGAGGTACGGTTTTGGAAGTTTTCGCCATCGATATAAAAGGAAAGAGTGCAAAAGAAGGTGAAGAAATCGACAGCACCAAAATTCTGATATGGGCAGCCCCGTAGCAGCGAAGTAGAGAGGATGAATAAGAAAGTTTGGAAGAAGAGAAGGCGCAAAAGGGGTAAAGGTTGTATGGAAAGACTATTTATAAACTAATGCATGACGGTTCGGTATCGGAGATGGCCGACCACCGTTTGACACACATTAAATGCCTCGGTAAAACCGAGCCGATGGGACAACTACCACAAATGTCAAGATCGGGTTCGATAGAAACGTCAGCATAAATTTGATCGAGCCGCAGGAAAATCATATCGTTCCTCGCCACATCCTTTTCGAGAAATGAGGGTACTATCTGTGTACGGTCAAAACCGATTCCCAGTCATAAGGATCGGTCGAGACAATGACGTTTTAATCGAAGGATATCCACATGACAAGCTCGAACGAATTTCGAAGTAGAGACGTCGAGCTTCGAACTATAAGACCAATCAACGGCAAAATCCGATATCATTGTCGAGCCCGTGTCCGAATCGGACTACGGGACAACACCGATCGACACATGCCCCGAATATCGATGCCCCAAGGCAGAACCGAGCTCGAACCAAAACTCGGGATTCAATCTAACACCGAGCTCGAGTCAGTTCCAAACTTGCAGACAAGAGCCGTTACAACCGCACTAAGGGAGAGAATCTTGGCGAGAATCAAGGAAGAGACAAACCATCATGGGTTCTCCACTATATGTATAATTTTATTATGTTATTATAGGTAAAGCAGTGACCCCCTACTATAAAAAGGGAGATAGACTGCAATAGACACATGTCCTCCAAGATACATTAAGATTTCATTGTGCTTGTTTCTTTCTAATTCAATTCATCCTTCTCGTCCATCATTCACATTTTATAGCAAAAATACTTGTATTGTCATTTTGTATCAAAGGAATTTGCATACCTTTAGAACCATATCTAAATTTAATGTTATCCAATTTTTTGGGTAAACAAATACCATTGTGTGCTATGTTTTATACTCAGCCTCTTACTATATTGGTTAATTACGGCTTATACTAATGTCTTATTGCCTCTCGCAAATCATAATTCATCCACAAACTCTCACCATAATTGTTTTTAAGTCACGTAGTGCTACAATCATGCTTATACTCAATGTACTTAAATTATGTATTGTTACGCCACAATCACACTTATAATATCACTATCACAATATTACTAATACTATCAAATTACTTCATTAGTCATTAATCTGAGAACTGTATAAGTATTTTTCTCAAAATATACTTCACTACCAATCCCATAGCCTATACGTGGCAAAACTATTAAACTCTTAGTTTTTCGCCCAGCTTTTCCCTCTCCTGATCAGACCTATAACAGAGAGTTGTATCCACAACCTCACATTTTAAATAAGTCACTCTTAGGAAAAATATATTTTATCCTTAGACTACTTTACAATAATGTCCAATATTTTGACTAAGTCCCAAACTTTTTAAAAAAAGATTTGGCAAGGCTTTCTTTAAAAATAAAGTTATCCTAAAATTTACAACTCTTCTAATCTCAGCAACAACCGATGCACATTATATCCCATATACCCAAGGCAATTCTTAGTTGTATATATATATTTTAAACTTTTAGTGTCGTCCAGCAAAGGAGGATACGCGTGTCCTCGCCATCTGCGAAAGGAACTTTTCAAGGTTCAACTTGATTTAGCTCAATGCACGAATAAGGAATGAAAGAAGGGAAAACATCCTACATGTTTAATAGCCTCAAGGTCATAAGTATGAACGTCTACATACCCATAGACTCTACCAAATACTGCTCCATGATCCAGAACTTAAAGCCTATGCTATGATACCAACTTTATCAAATCCCAACTTACCCCCTAGACGTGACTGGCATCCAGCTAATACCACCTGCAAGACGAACCCATTTCTCATACGTTTAACCATTTACTCAAATACTGAGAGAAAAATAAGTGCATGTCTAAAAGCATTATTAATAATTAAAGATGAAATAGTTATCAACTAATACCTTAGTCAATTGATAGAAAATCAACAATCACTCAATTAATAAAACTCTAGCCCAAATCCCATACTAAGACCATGGAGCATCTAACAGGGTAATAGGAGTTTAACTGACGGATATGCAAACCCCAAAGAAAAAGAAAATAACTAATACGAACTAGATAAATCTTGAAACTAAAGCCCCCACGAATACTGCACATCAGCAATAGGATCCACTCGAACGAACTCGTCAGTTACTAGCTCTATCTCCCGCAACGATATCTGCATAGAGATTGTCACGACCCTAATTTTTCTCCGTAATATGTCGTGATGGTACCTAGTCTCAACGACTAGGTAAGCCTAACAAATAATAATAACTTGGCAAAAGCAATTATCAAAATACTAAACAAAACTTAATACTGATATAACTTTCCGATACAAACATAGTCTCAACAGTACGCTCCACAAAACCAGTAGAACTGAGTCATAAGCTCTATAGAATAGTTCTAGAATATCTAATACATCATTGTCTGAAAGAAATACAACAAGAAGTAAAATAAGGAAGGTGACTCTGAGGCCTGCAAACATGGAGCAGGTATCCTTTAAAGTCTCTCAAGCAGCAGCTACAACAACCTCTAACGACCGACACGAGCAGACGTACCTGGATCTGCACAAAAAAAGTATGCAGAAGCGTAGTATAAGTACACCATAGTGGTACCCAGTAAGTATCGAGCCTAAGCTTAGTAGAGTAGTGACGAGGCCATGGCAAGACACCTTCTAGGATATAAAATATCGGTATGAAAATGTAATACGGATATGTAATGGAATGTGAAGAAACAATTGATACGAAACAAGATAATAGTCTGAACTAGTACCGGAAATCAACAATGGAAAATATCATAAAAGAAGCAACTAAATGGCTACAATAATCATATACGAACAACAACTACTAGAACAAGAAAGAATGAAACAACAAGAAATATTCCCACCAAAACACTTAGCAACATGAAATAAACAGCAAGAATCACAACGAGGTACCACTTCGTGTATAATGAAATCAAAACCGAGGTACCACCTCGTATAATCAAAAATCACAACCGAGGTACCGCCTCGTGTTCACATTTCTCAATTTCAATCGCAATCTTTCCTTATACCGCCCCGCGAACCTTACATTTGAAATAGGTTTTGAAAATAGTTTTTTTGAAATAGCTACACGTACTTTAGCCCACTTTATGACATCGCGTGGCTTCACGTAGTTCTCCTACAAGAAACACGCACATAAGTCCCACCTTATACTGCTACATGCACATTAACCCCAAGCCTTATACCATCGCATGCGCGTCAATATATATCACAATAACAATTCGCACCACAAGTGCCCATATGTCACAACTTGTCAACAACAAGAACGATACCAATGTTTTCACAACAATAGCCTATGACTCCACCACAACGTATACAAGAATATCAACAACAATAATGAATGTAAAATGATCAATACGATAGATGTCTCAAAAATAACTAACTTCGCCTCATTGTGTTAACGACTTTCATAACTTCAACACCAATTAACTCAAAAATGAGAAAAATAATGTATAACAACAATATTAGATAAGACCAACTCACAATAAAAGAGATAACATTTAGCAATGAGTTTCAAATAATGGAAATCAACAAGGAAAGAGATAACATGAACAATTACTTCAAGTAAATGATAATCAATAAGGAAGGAGATAACACGAACAACAACTTCAAATACTGATAATTAACAGTGAAGAGATAACATGTAATAATAAAAGAGTCAACAAGTTCAATTAAGCATGAGAGCAATTTATCAAGTAGAATGTAGAACAAGTGCTAAATAAGTCAATTAAGGCATGTAAGGATAGACTAACACAAATAAGGATAGATTGACTAAGAGAATTTAGAATATGATATGGCATAAAGCATGAAAATAGTCTAAGTAGCCTAAACCAGTCAAATATCACGTACAACCTGTGTACCCACTCGTCACCTTGCATACACAGATTTTACTTAGCACAATTAAATGAAACAATACCAATCCTAACAGGTAGTTCCTCCCCACAGAGTTAGGCAAGACAGTTACCTCAACTACGCCAATTCAACTTTCGAAAATAGCTTTTCCCTTAAAATCCGCCTCCACACGGCTCAAATCTAACCAAAATCGACTCAATATCATCAAACAATGCCAGGGAATTCAATTGCAATAGACAAAGCTAAGATCTTTATATTTTTTCCAAAAAGTCAATAAAAGTCAACTCGGGATGCACCAGGTCAAAACCCAAATCCAATGGTAGATTCTATCTACCCATGACCACACGAGTTCATATATGTGATTAGTATCAAAATCCAAGTCCAAATCAACTTTCAAAACTCAATTTCTTATTTTGTACAAACTTGACAAAGTTTCACAAATTTTCACTTTGATTCACATTAATTTGATATTTAAATCTAAGATATGTTGATGGAATAAGATTAGAAATAGATTAGAATCACTTATCCGAGGTTTGTAGGTAAAACTCCCCTCTCCAAATCGCCTCCTACCGAGTCTTGGGTTCAAAAATGTGAGAATGAGTTCAAAAATCCCATCTCCCAGCCCTTTAACCAGCTGCAGATGTCACATTTGTGACACAGGGTTCGCATTTGCGAGCCCTGGCAATTGAGGACCAGGGCTCGCATTTGTGAACCCTGACAGACTCAGCATACATCGCAATTGCAATAGAGTCTTCGCAATTGCAAACTGGTGGACATCGCAAAAGCGAATATTTGTTCGCAAATGCGAACTGGGTGAAATATGGCAAACTTCGCAATTGCGGAGGGGTTCTCACAATTGCGACATCAGAGCCCTTACTATCGCCTTCACAATTGCGATGCACGTGCTGCCTGAGCACCAACAGCACCAACAGTCCAATTTCAGTCCAAAACTATTCCAAAACATGTCTGGAACTCACCTGAGCCCTCGGGGCTCCAAACAAAACCTTCACACAAGTCTAAAAATATCATACGAACTCGCTCGCACGATCAAGATACAAAAATAACATCTAAAACTACGAATTGAACACTAAAACTCATGATTTTCAAACAAAAGTTTTCAAGAACTTTTAGAATTACAACTAAACGTCCGAATTCTATCAAATCAACTCCAAATGATACCAAATTTTGCAGAAAAGTTCTAAATACCATAACGGACCTATTCCAACTCCCAAAATCAAATTTTAAGCTCGATAGCTAAAAGTCAACCTACGGTAAAACCTTTCAACTTTAAATTGCCAAATTTTGGCAAATTAACACAAATCAACCTACGGACTTCCAAAATCAATTTCGGGCATACGCCCAAGTCCGAAATCATGATACGAAGCTATCGGAGCCATAAAAACACAGTTCCGAGATCGTTTTCACAAAAGTCAAAGTTTGATCAATATTTTCTAATTTAAACTTCTAAGTCAAAAATCAAGGGTCCAAATCAACCTGAAATGTTTTTGGAACGAAATTAACCAATATCGCAAGTCATAAAATCGTAAGCACACAAGTGTAAAGCAATTAAAGGGGTAATGGGTGGTGATTACACAAAATGACCGATCGCGTCGTTACAGAGATGCAGGTAAGGAGTGAGTTATATGTAAATATGACCCAGTAAGATCCTTGACCCGCCACTTTAAAATACCTCTGGAATAAATGTTAGAAAATACAATCACATCGTAACAAGAACAATATACTAAACATAATAATTATACAATAACACAATACATAGGTATTAATAGTGTCACGCCCCAACCTCGGGAAGCGCAACCGGTGCTCAACCGAGTGAACCCGGCCGAGCAAGCCTGTTAAATACTTTCTATCCAATTAACCCATGATCAAGAAAAGACGTGATTTCATTAATTATACAGTAGGAATCTCATTCATATAATCCTAAATCGTTTCATTAGTCATTGCGCCTTTAAGTCTCAAAATACACATTTCTTATAGTTCGAGTGGAACACGTGATCAAACACAACATAACTTGTTTAACATTCCCAACACCCATATACAACCCATATAGTGTCTATGGAGCCTCTAAAGATACAAAACAGAGCAAAGATGGTGCCCACAACAAGGCCCCAGCTATACCTCAAAAAGTGACCATAATATAAATAAAAGGTACAATACATGACCCCAGAATAAAATGGGGCTCACCGAGTCTGCTGAGAAGAGGATGCAGCACTATCTGTGATCAACATTGTCTGCTATGTAACCACCTACATCCATTTAAAGATGCAGTGCCATCGACAAAAGGGACGTTAGTACCGTCGAATAACACTAGTATGCAAAGCTAAACACCAACTCAATAGAATGAATAATAATACAAGAGGAACAATCAATAATACAATAAGGGATTCAAATAATAGTAAAACAACAAGTTAAGGATCATATACGTTTTCAAGACAATTTCCATATTATTAGGTTGGGTGACCCTTAGTACCGATATTCCACAGTTCACAATACCTCCGTATTCTTACACGGTGTTCGATCTAGGCCCGATCGGCTAGGCCATCTCATTTATGATATTACCATAATTTCATTATAATTTCCAACACAGTACCACCATGTGTGTGGTATGACATCCGATCACGGCCCGATCAGCTAGGCCATCTCATTTGAGACATCAACCATTTTCATAATTTCATCCACAATACCACCGTGTTCTTACACGGAGTCCGATCTCGGCCCGATCGGCTAGGCTATCTCATTTGAGACATTACCTTTTTTAGTCAATCATCTCATATCATACATCTTTCATATACTTTCAATTCATTGACACTAGTGATTACGATTACATAGTCATTCTTGGCACTTGGCCGTATTTCATAGTTCTGGTCCCCTTTTTCCATATTCAAATATCATCATCATTATCCACAACAATAAGGCTTCCTATGCAAGGTATTAGATTCACACATGAGCAATTTGGGAGTCTTAGGCATATAGGGGCTTTTCATATAATTTGGTATAACAATCTTTATTTCGACCTTGACATGAAGTCTTAACATTTCTAACACATATTCAACATTTTTGAACACGTCTTCAAATAACAAGATAACATGATGAAGCATTTAGACTAAATATTGAACTTACTCATTCAACACAAATACATTAGAAATTGCCAATTCTATAATGAACAAGATCTTACTCCAATTACATGAACACCGTGGGGTTTGATTCTAAGAAGAAGAGGGGGTTTAGCCAACATACCTCAATTGATCCTCTTAAAACTCCAAGACATTATGCACTATTAGCAACTTCAATCTATTTTAGCAATATAACAAAAATTGAACCAAAATTAGGAAGATAAATATGGTTTTAGCTCATTTGAGCATACTATCAAACGCTAGGTGTGCATCAATGTTTTAAGCCCCTTTTTGTGGGAGATTCCATTTTTCTCCAACCCATTCTCTATCATTTTTAGCTCACAATCTTCCAACATACCTTAGGAACACATGCATGCAAAGTAAGCACCCCCATCCCCATGAATTACCTTATCAATGGCCCATTCTAGTCACATTTTGAAATTAAGAGTTTGGGTGATAGAATCTTACCTCTTAGGAAGAAGACCTAGGTGTCTCTCTTGATAATCTTCAAGATTTTAAGTGAGAATTGAAGAGCAATGTGATGAAGATCACTTCTCCCACTAGGACCCTCTCTCTCACTCTAAAAATATCAGAAAATACGATCAAAATGGTCTATAGGATGTGTTTTAACAGAATAGGGCCGGGTTTAAAAACACCAAAATTGAAGCTCCGGAACAGGTTCTGCAGTCGCATATGCAACCGCATAGTGGTTATGCGGTCCGTGAAATGACCGCGAAAGTGGGTGCCAGAGCTGGAAAGAAACTAACCTGGTCTGCGGTTACTATGCGGCCCGCAGACCTGTTCTGTGGTCGCATAATGCACCACAGAACGGTTATGCGGTTGCATAGTGCACCACAGAACCTTCCTCCGAAAAATCCTAAGGCGGGATATGCGACAAGAATGCGGTCCGCGAAACGGTTATGCAGTCGCATAATGGACGCGAAATTGGGCATCAAAAATGCCCCAGAAATCTGCCCCACTCTACGACCAGTCTACGGTCTACAGAGTGGTTCTGCGGCCGCAAAATGGCAAACTTCTGCCCAACATTTTCCTTCAACTCCCAACGCAGAATTGGCATCATGGAAATCAGGTTTTTAGGAAAACGTTTACGGGGCCTTACAAATAGTTAATAACAATTAACTAATAAGAACACACATATCTCAACTCACTACATACTAAGGACTTGTTATAACAGTAGTAAAAGAAATTAACCAATACCTTTATAAGTCCACAACGGCACCATAATACCTCAAATATGTAATGGAGCATACAAAATTTTCCAAATATATCAAGAAGAATATACAATGCTCTGATGCGGCTCACACCCGTATCAAATCCAACATCATGGCTCACAACCGTATCAAACCATCAAACCCAATATCATGGCTCAGAGCCGTATCAAACCATCAAACCCAATATCATGGCTCACAGCTGTATCACACCATCAAACAAGTTATAAAATAATTTTTAGTATTTTTTTCATAAAATAATTTATTTGCGACTAGTCAAAGACCAAGGAATCAGGGCACGTGGGCCGGAGGGTTGACTTTGTTGGCCTTTCGAGCGGAGTTGAAAATTGTTATAAATTGATTAATTATGAGTGTTGGAGTATATTTTTATTGGTTTTCATGATTTTTTGACTAGTTTCGAATCGATGGTCATTGGTTTGAGGTGCTAGAGAGGCGTTGGAGCCGGTTATGGATCTTCGGAGTGAGGTAAGTCCCCTGTCTAACCTTGTGAGGGAAAATTCACCCCGTAGATGTTATACTTATTACATGCTACAAGTTATAGGATCTGCGCATGTATGAGGTGACGAGTGTCCGTGCGTATGCTAGAATTTCTAATTATGTCCGGGTAGACTTAGATTCATGCCATGCTTTAATTGTACTATTTGAGTTATTCTTGCCTATTTAATTACTTCAATTTGCATTATGACCTGCGACTAGACTCGCGTAGAGTAATGGACTCTATATTTTAGATATTTGATGAGCTACTTGATTAGCCATGGAAATTGTACTCCTCTTACAGATTTCTCTTGCATTGTGCGTATTCATCGAAAAGTTTCTCTTGAATTTCATAACTCACACGTATATTCGTGAGTAGGGCCATAGACC